>NC_140774.1:118972638-120172638 GCF_044657685.1 Stegodyphus dumicola
AAGGCCTGCGCTCTGAAACGAAACTGGCTTGTGACGTCACGGTTAAGAGACCCTCAGCAAACTTTTTGTTGGCTTTTATAAGTTGTAATTTTTTATCCATTATGTTTTAAGAATTGAATTTATGTTTACTTTTGACATCTGAAGCATCATCTCTTGTAATAATTACTAACACTAGTAATATAAAAATTGTCAGCAAAATTTATGATTATTTATTTTAATTGGAAACTAATTTTATATGAGCTAACTGTCGTAAGGGGTTAAAAGCATAACACTTATTTCATTACATAATATGTAGAATATCAAATGCAGAGTAAATTTGATTCTTGACAAAGTACTGTGTTCTTAAATTTAAATATCAATGTTTTTTGCAAATCGTTAAATATCATTTTATCATGATGAAACTTAAATGCATATGTTTAGCTAATATAGATTCTGTTCACTTTTATATATGTTATTATCATGCAATCAGTTTGTTTAAAATTTGTTATGCAATATAAATCTTTCTGAGAATGATAGAAAAGTTTCTAAAGTAATGTATGTAAGATTCATATTAAGGTAATTAAAATTGCGAAACTTCAAAATGAAATTTTAAAAATGAACAGTTATTGAAGAAGCAGTAGTAATTGAATTCATATGTAGACATACTTGTTTTCATTGTATTCAATTCAATGCAATTTTAAAAACAATTTTTTTAATTATCTTTTAAATTACAATCTTTAATCTGAGTACGTGGCACCACCAAAAGCTATGTAAATTAAGTTAAAAAAATTGCTTACAGAAAAGTTTTGAACATGATGTTAGGATTTATATTTTTTTTATGTGGATATTAATAGAAAAAATATTTTCAGAACAGAGGTAACGCTTGTAGTATAATAGGTATGATGCAAATATTTGCAAGAAATTTCAGTTTCTAAAAGTTTTTAAAGTATTTCGTATATTTTTAAAATATTTTCAAAAAAATTGTGTATAACTTTATTTAAAAAACTTTTTTCCTGTCTTATTTGGAATTTTAATATTGATAGTCTTCAGAGCTATGCAATAAACATTATCTCAATTTAACTACAGATTCTGTCGAATAATTATGTAGCATTAAGAGGAAAACATTAACTGTAATACAGATTAACATACAATATGTAAGTAAGAAATAATTTTAAGACTAGACTATTTAGTAATTTATTACATTCAGAAAAATTTTCTGACTGATATAAGTCGTTTAAATGTTAGTCTAAATATTAAGTAGTCTCTTGCATTCGTTTGATGTTTTATAATCCTGCTACATTAATATGATAGATATAAAAAATATGCAATAATTATAGAATGAGAGATAACATGTGTTCCCACTGGCAAACATTTTGTTAAAGTAGTGGGTGAAAGAAAAAAATTTGATGCGGTGATGAGAATCAACGAGAGACACAGACAGTGCAGAAAAATCAAAGTAAAAATTTTAGCTACTTGAATTTTAAAACCAATTTTTCTTCAAAGAAATGATTTTCTTTTAAAAGCACCACACCATTCTCAAATAATTTTGTTTTGAAAATAAATACTAACAAAAGAAAATGAAAATATTTCATATTCGTATAAGCTTTGTAAAACATTATATTGCCGCTTGTAATTTTGTTTTAGACTGATTTTATAGTATGAGATACCAATTTCATAGAATAGGTTTAGAAAGACGGGTGTTTAGCAAGGAAGCTAAACTGCGCGAAGACCGGTCCCCTAGCAGTGACGTAGTAACTCAGCGCGCAGGCCTTATCTATCTCGATGGTGGCGTCAGAGCCCATGCCCACAAAATCCACGAGCAAATAAATTAGCAAAATGAAAACAACCATTACATGGACGAATTAATTTTAAGATTTAGTAAAGTCGTTTTCTGAAAGCCTCAAGGAAGGAAAAAGTTACATGAATATTTTAAAAAATTCAGAACCTTATGCTCAATAGCTGAGGGAGGATATATACGAGTAACTACTATTGATGGATTTTGAATTTACCAATTAATAAGACGCAAGCTGCCAGCATTTTTCAGATTCTAAGGAATACTGCTAATCATTCAGAATGTTTTGTTCTGACGTGGAGAAATTACACAGCAGAGAAGAAAATGTGTTGAAGTGAAATATTGAAAAATGTAGGTAGACAGAATAAGTGGGAATTAGTTCAAAAGGAGACTGTTTCTTTATACATTAGTTATACGATTTAAATACAATTGGTGGCAACGAGCATAGTTAGAATTTTGTCAAGAGCAATGAATAAAAACTGTCAAACGAGATTAGAACAGTTTTTTTTTTAAAACTTTGTAATATAGAAATTGAGAAGAAAGGAGGGAATTAGATATATTGCTGAAGTCGATGAGAACTTGTCGTGAAGAGGAAAAATAAAGTGACTTTGTACTTTGCTTCGAAGAATTTACCAGCAGTCGATTTGGTATAAGCTTTATTTACCAGCGCAAGTATAAGTACTGCGTCCTTTGTACCGAACTTAAACTCTGCTCTGTTTTCCGTAAATAATTAAGCCCACTACTAAAGTCACTAAACACTTTAGTTTGACCCGGTTACGTTTCCCAGCAAACGGATTGGATGCATTTGCATTTTCGTGATTTTTCCCCACGTGCAAGGTGGATATGAGCCAATTTTCCTTAGAAAGTTCTCCTCGAAGGCATCCCTTTCCTTAGATAGATAACCCTTGCGTGCTTAGTCAATCAAATAACCAAATTTAAATAATTAACTATTTTTTATACATAACTGGTTCTTAGCTGTTTACCAAGTTTAACAACTGAAACAGGAAATTCTTAAACATTGTGGGTTGGGGGAATTATTACGTTTTCCCTTTAAAACTAATGAAACATTTTGATACTTCCAATTCACCTTATTCCTATTTTTTACAAAGAAACTGTCTTTCAGGGCATTGAAACATCACTTTGCCTCAGACGTGTTAACGAAGTGACATTGGTCGTATGCATATAGTTGAAAATTAAGGACTATCAGGTTAACGGCATAATTGACAAATGCAGCGATTGCTAGGGATGGCTCAATGAAAAATTAAAAATATGAAAATAAATAAAATGGAAAATCAGTGGGTCTAATTTTGAAATATTAACTGGGACATGAAATTAGTACTGTCAATTACATTGACAATGCCCTGAAACCTCGAGGTTTGAAAAAAATGTTATTTTGGGGCAGATAGAATAAAATCATAAATATTCTCATCACTGTGGTTGAGATGAATGTCATTGTTTCGAACATATTGCGGAATATTAGCTAAAATTAGAAGGGTTTTCTAATTAAATGCATTTCCTTTTCTCCGTGTTTGCTTTAATAGTGACTAGCTATGGGAATTATATAATTAAGTTTTAGATACACTGAAGAGCCAAAACATTAAGACCACCTACTCAACAATCCGTTACGTGACATTTGGCCTTCAAAACATCTACAACTCGTCTTGTTATGGATACTGGTATTACTAAATCACCTGAAATTAAAGTAGCTATTTTATTGCATATTATTGGTGAAGAAGCACTTGAAAAATTTAATACTTTTAATTTAAGTGAAGAAGATAAGAACGATGTTGACAAAGTAATTGAAGCTTTCGAAAATTTTTGCATACCGAAAGCAAACGAAAGTGTTGATAGACATATATTTTTCTGTCGAACACAACAAGTAGGTGAATCGTTTGATGATTTTTTAACCGATTTAAAAAAATTAAGTAGCAACTGTGGATTTGCAGAATTAAAAGATAATTTAATAAGAGATAGAATAGTAAGTGGAATTCTAAATAAAAATCTCAAAGATAGATTATTAAGGGAAGATCAGTTAACATTGGAGAAATGTATTTAAATGTGTAAAGCTTCTGAATTAGCAGAACTTCAGCTGAAAACTTTAACTGAAGAAAATAAAATAGAAGCTATCAAACGTAATAAATTTCGACCTTCACAGGAAAAAAGTCAGCCTTGTAAGAAAGACTATCATGTAAAACAAAATCAACAAAGTACTAAATCTTCTTCAAACTATCAAGGAAATAAGTACAATAATCCAAAACCATGTAGAAAGTGTGGAACTTTTCATAAGTTATACAACTGTCCTGCTTATAATAAGATTTGCTTGTACTGTAAAAAGAAAAATCACTTTTCTAAAATGTGCACTTATAAAAATGTTAATGTTGTACAGAATAATTTAGAGCATGAGTTACATAATAATGGTAATGAATATATTTTAGGGTCAGTAGAAGATGCAAATCCATTTTTAAAAATAAAACCGAATGGTTTGAAAAACTAAAAGTAAACATATCTAAATATTTATTTGTTAAGTTGGATAATGGAGCTCAGTGTAATGTGCTACCATTGCCTAAATTTAAACAATTAAATTTAAGAGATAAATGTTTGACTGAATCAAAAGTCACTTTAAATAATTACAATGGTACTACGATTGATGTAGTCGGAAAATGTAAATTATTATGTGAAACATCGAAAGGGGACAAGGATGAAATAGAATTTCAAGTCGTAGCATGTGATAAAACTGTTCCAGCTATTTTAGGTTTACCTACATTGCAAAATTTAAACCTAATACAAAGGATTTGTACAGTAAATCCTGATTCCAATGAAAAGTTACCAGAATCTTTAAAAGGATACCAAGATTTGTTTAAAGGAACTGGGAATTTAACTGAATATACATATTATATTAAATTAAAACCAGGAGCTGTTGGTAAAATAGAAACCTGTAGGAAAATTCCACTTAGCATATTAAATCCATTAAAAAGGAATTAGCTAGAATGGAAAAAGATGGTATTATAAAGAAAGTTAACCAACCAACAGAATTCGTGAATTCATTAGTGGTAGTAAGAAAAAGGATGGAAATTTAAGAGTGTGTTTAGATCCTCAGCACCTTAACCAAAATATACTGAGAGAACATTATCACATACAAACCTTTGAAGAAATTTCATCTCAAATGACAAATGCAAAGGTCTTTAGTATTTTAGATGCAAACAAAGCATTTTGGCAAATTAAACTATCAGATTCATGTTGTGAATTTACTACATTTAACACTCCGTTTGGTAGATATTGTTTTTTGAGGTTGCCATATGGACTGAGTTCATCACCAGAAGTTTTCCACAGAAGTTTTTCTGAAATTTTTAGTGATTTAGAAGGAGTTCAAATATATAGAGATGACTTAATAGGTTGGGGTAAAGATAAAAAAGAACATGATTCAAGATTAAAGAAGTTATTGGACAGAGCCAGAGAAAAGAATGTTAAATTTAATTTAAATAAATGTAATTTGGGCTGAATGAAGTGAAATATATGGGACATATATTTTCTAAAGATGGTTTAAAACCAGATGAAGACAAAATTAAGGCTATTTTAGATATAAAACCACCAAAAAATGTGAAAGAATTAGAAACTTTCCTAGGAATGATTACATATGTTTATAGATTTATACCTAATGTATCAGAATTGACATCATGTTTAAGAGATTTGTTGAAAAAACAAGTTATCTGGAACTGGAATGCAACACATGAAAAAGCATTTAGAAGACTAAAAGATGTCTTAGTAAATAAACCAGTTTTACAGTATTATAATATAAACATGCCAGTAGTTTTATATGTAGATGCATCTCAAGAAGGACTAGGAGCAGTCTTACTGCAGAATAATTTACCAGTGGCATATGCATCTAAGGCATTAACAGATACACAGAAGAATTATGCTCAAATTGAAAAGGAAACTTTAGCTATTGTATTTGCGTGTGAGAAATTTCACCAGTATATATTTGGAAAAAATATTACTGTGGAAAGTGATCATAAACCACTGGAATCAATTTTCAAAAAGGCCATTAAATAAATGCCCTGTAAGACTACAAAGAATGCGTATAAGATTACAGCCATATCAGTTTGAGATAAAATATAAACCAGGAAAAGAACTTTTTATAGCGGATGCATTATCAAGATCATTCACTGATGAAGGATCTGTATTGAAGGAGATATAGAAGCTCATGTGGGACTGGTTGTTGAATGTATACCAATGTCTAATGGTAAAATGGAAGTTTTTCAACTGGAAACAGAAAAAGATGAAGAACTACAAGTTTTAAGTAAATTAATTAAAACTGGATGGCCAGATGAAAAATGTATGGTTCCAGAACTGGCAAAACCATATTTTAACTTCAGAGAAGAACTATGAGAAGCAAATGGATTAATATTTAAAAATTCCTGTGTTGTTGTACCAAGAAGTTTACGAAAAGATATGTTAAACAGAATTCATTATGGTTATTTAGGAGTAGTAAAAGGCAAGATCAAAGCAAGAGAAATATTATATTGGCCAGGAATGTCGAAAGAAATTGAAGATTTGGTACTGAATTGTCAAACATGTTTAAGTTTACAAAAAGCTAATACTAAAGAACCAATGATATCTAAAGAAATACCTAATGGTCCATGGGAAGTGTTGGGAACAGATATCTTTTACTTTCAAGGAAGGGATTATCTAATAGTAATAGATTATTTTAGCAAATATGTTGAAATTGGACATTTGGAAGATTTGTCAAGTGTAGCAGTGATAAAGCAATTGAAATCAATTTTTGAAAGACATGGTATTCCGAAAATAGTATATTCGGATAATGGTCCACAATACAATTGCAGGAAATATAACGATCTAACAGAAGTGTTGTGTCACCAAACAGTGAAAGAGGTATAGTATCATCAAATTTTTCAAATGGACATAACTACGTCACTCGATCTGGTAGGACTGTTAAGAAACCTTATTATTTAAAAGCATATGTTTAATTTTACTACTATTATTATTTTTTATAAAGAAGGGAGATGTTATATATGTAACTGTAACTGTACCTATTATTATCTTTAATCATAACTAAGCGGGTGTAAAGGATTGGCGCTGCGATCAAGAAAGCTGGAGGCAGTGTCTAAACATAGCTTCGAAATTTTTTAAATAAGTGTTTCAGTAAATATTTTCAACTCTCTAAAAACGTTTAATGCACTTTTCCTATGCAATGTCTCATTCATCAAATTGAAAAAGGAAACTTCGCTTCTTCGAAACTTCAGGTGTTTTGTTAGCTGTTTACTGTCAACACGAGAAATCCAAAAGAGGCCCTGACACGGAATATTCAGATAAGTAACATTCTGTTCTCTATACAATATCTGTTTCTCTATCACTAGAGTGCCATTAAATTTCTTTATTTATTATTTTTCATAAGATTCTAGCATTATACAATAGTTAGTAATAACAGCAAGTCATGTGGTTTTTTTCTTCGTAACTATTCCGTAGAGACGCCACATTCCTTATCAGTAGTCCGTTCTTATCAGCAATTCACACCCTTCGGTGGACCCCCTCTTCGTGCTTAGGAATTTCTTGAATGGGAAAAAATGGGGACCTCTTGACCATCGATGACTATAGATTGTGAGTTTTGTAACTAAGATCCCCGACCTTTTTTTTCCAGGTATCAAACTTAGAAATATGAGCAAATATAAATACAGAGTGACGGAATTTGTTAACCTTGTACTATAATAAATTACAATTAAATTAATAAATTAATTTTATATTTAACTAATATTTAAGAAAAATAAACTGTATAATTTATTTTTGTTGATATGCTCTCACACTGTGTATGGATTTATGATTTTGTCAATTACTGTTTTTCTGAAATATACATGAATTTTTTGGGAACGGTAATAGTTGTTATGTCTTGGAGCAAAAACAATTTTACTTTACACCTGACTGCCACTGGCTCCGACATAGCAGTGTGAATACTCTACATCTAAAATTTTAAAACACCATTCCAGAATTTTAAATGTTAATTTAATAGAAATCTATTTATATATTTGCAAGTTATACACTATAAACACAATAAACAAAATTTGAACTTATCTGCACCAGCGTGAATAAGACTGGCATAATATTCTGAACTCGACGCAACTTTAGCAGGAAAAATACCGCAAATTCAAACACAAGGTTTCATTCCTTCCAACGCGGCTAATTTTCTAAATTTATTTTACTAATATCTGCAGCGGGGCAGCGAATTCCATTTCATTCACCCAAAACTCAAATGTTTTAACGCAAATAGAATCGCAAAAGACGCAAAAAAACATCGACTCAAAATCAAAATATTAAATCTATAGAATATCATCCGCTGTTGCCATTCCAGCACTGCCAAGTTTTTCTTCCTGCAGCTGTTGCCAGACTTATCCTCGCTGTATGATGAGAGGTACAACATCCTCCCACCCTGATTTTCTCAAAATCAGACATTGCGTAAAATTTTCTAACGTTACGAATAAAACAAAACAGTACTATGTATTAGTTTAGAAAACACATAAAAGAAACTCGGTTAACATACAATATGTATGACAGATCATACTAAAATGAGATCAATAAAGAATAAACTTCTAATTAAAGTCATTGCTAAAGAAAAGAGGATATAAGTCCAAAATGTCTATATTGTTTATTGTGTCTAAGAGCACGTCCTTGGTTTTAAGAGTCTACCGTAGCTAGATCTGTTTTCAGTTGCCAGAGTTAGCACAGGATCACTGGTAGTTGAAACTTCTAGTGGATACAGTTTTTTGATTGCTCTTACCAAATATCCACTGCTTGTTTTTATCTGTACCACTCTGGTAGCTCCATCTCTGCTACTGAATATTTCTACAATTTTGCCCATTGGCCACATTACACGTTTTTTATTGTCTAGTTCTATGAAGACTACATCCCCCACCTTTAGGTTTTGACATGAAGCGCTTGCCTTCTGCACTAGTTGAGCCAGATATTCCTTGCGGAAGCGACTTCTCAGTTCTTGTCTCAACGTATTGCAGTAATTTACACGCACATTCAGTTTCTGGGAATCGATGTAATCCATATCTGGTACCCCCACTTGTTTTATGTCTTGCAAAAACAGGGAAGGTGTCAGAGGTACGAGCTCTTCCGAATCATCATAGATGTATGTTAAAGGACGATTGTTTAATATGGATTCAACATCACACAGGACGGTCAGTAACTCCTCGAAATTCACCGAATATCTCCCTAGAATTCGCACGAGAAGAGTCTTGGTGGAACGAACTAAGCGCTCCCACCATCCCCCACCACGCAGCCGTAGGGGGTGAATTTCCATTTTATTGGAAAACACTCGTTTTCTGTGATTTTTCTCCAATCCAGGCATCTCAGAGCATTGTCTGCTCCGGTAAAATTGGTTCCGTTATCTGAATACATTGTCGCAGGACGGCCTCGTCTGGCAATGAACCGTCTCAGAGCCTGTAGAAACGTTTCGATACTCAGAGAAGTGACAGGCTCCAGGTGAATTGCCCGGTATACGGCGCAGGTGAACAAGACGATCCAAGCTTTACTCTTTGGTCTCAGAAGTAAAGGTCCACAAAGATCGACTCCAGTTGTTTCAAAGACTGCCGAATCTCTTATTCTGTCAAGGGGTGTTGTAACTTATGATCTTTTTTCTTATTCTTATTATTTACATTTTAACAACATCGATAAGTGAAATTTTGCTTACCTTTCTTAATAAATATCCACAGGAACGCTTGGAATTCCTTTTCATTTTTATCACACAGAAGCTTTATTTACAGCTATGTACAAGAATCGTATTCTTACATTAGAACATTCATCATGTTTTTCTGGTTGCCACTACATCTATCTCAAAAATCCGCAATGCGGTAAGAAAAATATAACGAGCTAAAAGTAAAAAACGCTGCGCCCTCTTGTGGCCAGCTACATAAACTGTAACATCCTCCCCCTCGATGAAATCTTGGTTCATCAAAGGATTGGATTCTGAAGTTATCTTAAACACTAAATGTTTTTAATGTTCTACAAGTTTAAATGTTCATAGATGCAATGTTCGCAATTTAAGTTCATTGTATTCAGTTCAAAGAGTTCAAGTCATTTCTAATGGGTACAATAACTGCACAGGACGACGAAGATGACTTCCATTAGCTAAACGGACAATGCAAGCTCTTTTTTTCCCATCTCGTCCTGGATGACACTCCTGTACAACTCCCATCTTCCATAATAATCTTAGTAATTTTTCTTCATGTACTAGAACTACAGAGCCTTTCAAAAGATCTGTTACGGCATTACCTCTCTGAATTTGTTTTACGTTTCTAATTTCAAGTAAGTATTCTCTTTTCCATCTTTTCCAAAACTCTTCTAATAACCTTAGCCGGTATTTATATCGCCTTGTTAAATTTTCTTTAGTTGAATCAGGTTCAAGAATTTTGCCAGATGGTAAGGATGTCAGTCTTCGTCCAACTAGAAAATGAGCTGGCGTCAGCGGTTCTGGTTCTCCAACTTCACTATAAACATACTCAGTGGACGGGAATTCAATGTCGCCTCAATTTCAATTAAAACTGTTTCCAGCTCTTCAAATTTAAGTGAAGCCTTCATGAGTATTTTCTTCAAACATGACTTGATAGATCTAATAAGCCTTTCCCAAAAACCGCCCCACCAAGCCGCCTTCTCCACATTGAATTTCCACTCATTACCTTTATTACCAAAATAATTTTGAACTTCTGTGTCCTTGATGGTATTCCATAGTTTTTGTAAATCCTTGTCTGCTCTTTTGAAGGTTTTTGCATTGTCTGAATATATTATTCGACATACTCCTCTTCTTGAAATAAATCTTCTAAAGGATAGAAGAAAATTGTCTGCTGTTTGGCTAGACACAAGTTCCAGATGCACTGCTCTGGTTACAGCGCATGTATACAGAGCAATATAAGCTTTCCTAGTTTCATCCTTTGTACTCATAGGAACAGCAAAATCAAGTCCTACAACTTCGAAGGAATTTGCCTCTGTTATTCTTTCGATTGGTAAAGGAGCGATATCCTGACTTAGTGGCTTAGCTTTAAATCTGTAGCAAATCACACATTTGTTAATATTATTTTCTACACTCTGCCGACCCTTAAGTATCCAAAATTTTTCCCTAATTTGAGTTAAAGTTTCAGCTACACCAGCGTATGCTTGCGTTTCGTGACAATCTTTAATGATATGATCTGTGAAATGAGACTTCTCAGGTAGTACTACTGGGTATCTTTGATTATAGCTTAACCCAGCATTTTGAAGCCTTCTTCCTACTTTGAGTATTCCATTTGAGTCTACAAATGGATTTAATGTAAATATTTTCGAACTATGTATGCTTTGTTTCATCTTTAATTTCCTTATTTCTTCTCTAAAATTTTCTTCCTGAGTTTTCTTGATCCAGAAATTCTCTGCTTCATTCATCTCTTCAGCCTTAACAGGTCCAATGCTTCTTAGTTTTGGGTTTTTCAAATTATTGATAAATCTGAAAACATAAGATGTTATTCTATATACCTTTTTTATGTCACTAAAGTTCTCGATAGGAATGATATTTTCAACAATACAGTTTGCTGTTAAAATTTCTTGCTTCTTTCCTTTTCGTTTCTCAGAATTTGTTATTTTATCATCTTCCTTAAAATTTCTCGAAGATCTGGGCCAAACGTTGTTATCTTTGACAAGCCAAGGTGGGCCATACCACCACAGCTCATTTTTTGAAAGGGTTTCTACCTTCTGTCCTCTCGTCAGTAAGTCCGAAGGATTCTCATGGCTGGGACAATAATTCCACCAATCTGGATCAGTTTTTCTCTTGGATTTCTAGACACCTATTTCGTACAAATTGTTTCCATTTTGTCGGATCAGCCTTGACCCAATGTAATACAATTTCTGAATCTGTCCACATATAAATTTTCATTTCTATGTTTTTCAACGAATGTCGGATGTATGTGATGAGTCGAGCTCCTATGACTGCTCCTAAAAGCTCCAGTCGAGGTAACGTAACCATTTTTATGGGAGCAACTCTTGCTTTGGACATAACAAATGATGTTTTTGTTAACTCATTTTCATTGTATCTCAAATATACAACGGCACCATATCCCTTTTGGCTACTATCTGTAAAACAGTGCAATTGAATATTCGACAGATTTCCTTTTGACAAATTGTTGAAATAATGTCTTGGAATTTCAACATTTTTTAATTTAGGAATTTCATTATACCAGGTTTTAAATCGATTCTGCAATTCTTGATCAAGTGGTGCATCCCATTGGTAACCTCTTTGCCAACATTCTTGCATCATCATTTTAACTGCAACAACAAAGGGAGTTATGAAACCGATAGGATCGTATAGTTCGTCCGCAACTTGAAGAATCTTCCGTTTTGTTATTTCCTCAGCCGGATCCTTGAGTAATTCATCTTTGATTCTAAATTTCAGTTTATCTGCTTCATGATTCCAAATATATCCTAACAAAGTGCTATTCATTCCGTCTCCATTAAACTTCGTATTTTCAGCTGCATTCCAAATCGCATGTAATTGGGCGTTATTGCTCCTCCACTTTCTCATATTGAAACTAGCAAGCATCATAATCCTTTTCACATCTTCATAAATTTCTGCAGCTTCTTCTTCATCATCTGTACCATGAATCAAATCATCTACGTAAAAATTTTCTTCAAGAAGCTGACAGATCTTCGAATATTGTGCTTTCAACTTTCTTGCGTGATGCTTTATAGTTGCTGCTAGTAAAAAGGGGCTACAGGTTGCTCCGAATATTACACGCGTCATTCTTAAAATCGTCGGTTGCTCCTTTTCCTTTGAAGTCCAAAGAAATCTTACTGCATTTCTGTCCTCAGGCTTCAGCAGAATTTGTAGAAAAGCAGCTTCGATATCTGCAGCAAATGCTATTTTGTGTTGACGAAATTTAATTAGCAAATCTAATAATTCAGGGTTTAAATTTGGTCCTGAATGTAAGCAATCATTTAAAGATAGACTGTCATGAGTATGCGAGGAAGCATCAAATACGACCCTTAATTTCGTAGAATCGTGATCTTCTCTGATTACACAATGGTGTGGCAAATAATAGATGTTTTCTTCAGAATTCTTCGGAGCCTTTTCAGCTATTCCTTTATTTAGATAATCTTCAATTACCCTTGAATACTTGTCATAAATTTCAGGATTTTTCTTAAACCTTCTAAGTAAACTGTTCCATCTGTTTAAGGCGATGTTATAATTACTACCTATTTTGTTCATATTGTCCTTCCAAGGTAATGAAACTTCATAACGATTGGTTTTATATTCAATAGTTTCTTCAAATCTACGCATAACTTCAGTGTCATTTTCATTTGCTGAATAGTCATGTATTCCAATTGCATCTAAATCCCATAGCCTTTTTAGAGCTGTACTAATTTCTAAATCATGTGGATGTGAAGTATTCTCAACAACATTCATTACCGTAATTCCGGAACGAAGTGTAGAAACATTACTTAATGCTTCAGTTCCACTTATAGTGTAACCAAATAAGGTTTCAGAGGTAACAAGACCCTTTGATAATCTTTTAACCTTCCTAGTGACTATTTTCCAGATATTTGAGAGTTATGGACACCTATATCTGTAGCATCAGCAAGTCTTATCGAATTTTCCTTACAATAATTAAGTATTTCCTTTCCTGGCATACCAATAACAGCTTGATTAATTTCTAGAGTTTCAAAAGCTTCAATTATTATTTTCCCAGGTCCACACATATCTTTAAGAATAACCTTAACCTTTTTTAGCCTTTTAACTGTAGGCTCAGTAGAGCCGAAGGTGTAAATCTGAAGTTCTTCTTCCCCCACAACACTTAATTTTAATTGTTTTGATACTTCTGTCAGGATGAAAGATTTATGAGAGGCAGAATCGAAAATGAGTCTTACATTTTTTCTTCTATTCTGACCTAAAGCTATTGCATTTGCAGTTTGTAAATAAACCCGATTTTTGTTATCTCTTTCCGAAATTGACGCCATCACTGTGTCTGTTTTAAGCTCACGTTTATTTTCCCGTTTATTTTCAAATTTATTATCATGTAAAATAGTATTATGCCTTAATGAACATAAATCACAGCGTATATCCGAGCTGCAACGGGCAGATGTATGAGACTTACGAAAGCATAAATAGCATCTGTTAGACAATTTTAATTTTTTTCTTTTTTTCCTCAATTGGAATTGCGCAGTTTGAAGTAGAATGTTTCAAAGATTCATTTTCTATCTTCCCACAAAATATACAATCGGCTGTTGATGTATTCGTATTCAACGACGCAACTGCTGGAACAAAATGTTTGTTTTTGAAGGCAATATGATATTTCTCACTTTTAATAAGGTCTCGCGATTGATGTTTATGTTGTTCGGTTCTAATGTTAAACTCGGAATAGTTTGGCGATGTTTGGAAAAACGTACGCTCTCCGCTTTCAACTTCCTTCTTCAGAAATTCCAAAATGTTAGTCACTGTGGTTTCTGTGTCAGTGGTTAAAGATCGATTAAACTCTAAAACCAATTCGCTAGGAAGTATCCTCATTAACAGTGGGCATAACAAATAGCTGTAAGAATTCGAAGTAACGTTAAGGGAATCAAGGCTTCTAATTTCAATTTCTAAGCTATCATATAAGTTACGTAATGTTTTAATATCATCCATTTTTTTAACTGGCTTTAAATTCAGCAGACGATTCATATGTGCATTTATTAAAATGTCCTTTCTACCAAACCTTTCTTTCAGAATATTTATTGCCTTAGCATAATTTTCGGCAACTAACGGTAATCCCTTTATTGACGTTAAAGCTGCGTCCGTTAGTAAAGATGTGAGGTAATTAAATTTGTCTACATCCTTTAAAGCAGAGTTATTATTGTTACGAATTTGGTATTTAAAAAGCTAATGTTAGTTCAATTATAAATTAAATGGTTTTATTTCTCGCGCAGTGCAGCGCATGACGAATATTAAAAGAAAGCTAAGCCGGAAAATTGAAAATACAAGAGCGCGTGCATTAAGTAAATAAATATCTCTTTTTGATTTCGAGAAAGTACTGGAAAATTCTAGCGCGTGATTTTAAAATCTTATAAAAGGAGGAAAACATCTCAGTTTGTAGTAGTTGCTTAGTTTGTTGTTGTTTAGAAAACTGCTCTTGTCGATTATAGCGAATTCGCGGATTAGCGTTTTTTAGCTGTTTTGAATTACGTTCTATTGGACATTTGAGTAGTTAAAAGATAACTAGTGTGAAATATTGTAATACTGCATGATAACTTGAGAAAATTTAAGCATTTTTGTTGTGATAATAATAATTTTTTGTTCATTTTTCATCGGACTTGTGCATTCATTTCATAACGAACCCTTACGCACGCAACATTATGTATAGCAGATTCATATTGAGCCCAAAAACTTTGAAATTCACATATTTCGCCTTTAAATTTATTTATGGTTAGTTTCGGAAGTTTAGCGCCATTTGTATTTGTGTTCTCTACCGTATCTATAGTAGCAGAATTAGATGGCAACTCATTTAATTTAACACATTTTCTATTTCTAAATATTCTACTGATCTTCGATTTACACAATGTAATTTTATTTTTATATTCCAAGCTATCCTGTATTTCAGTTTCGTACTCTTTTTCATCTGTTAGGATAGATTCGATTTTAGTGTTCAATATTAGTATATCGTTTTCATTTTCATTTAAGATAGATAAATCATCTTCTAATAAATCAAATTTAATATTATCCGATTCTATTTCCTTTTCCATTTTAGCTATCAGTCTTGTTACTGATGCTCTTAACAATCCTCGCTTCTTTTTTAGTGCTTTTAACTTATCCATCTTAATAATCAATATTCAATCACTAATCGAACAATAATAAATACTTAAATCACAATATATCTAAAGATCACTGTTATCTCGGAATTTCGGCACCATGTTGTAACTTATGATCTTTTTTCTTATTCTTATTATTTACATTTTAACAACATCGATAAGTGAAATTTTGCTTACCTTTCTTAATAAATATCCACAGGAACGCTTGGAATTCCTTTTCATTTTTATCACACAGAAGCTTTATTTACAGCTATGTACAAGAATCGTATTCTTACATTAGAACATTCATCATGTTTTTCTGGTTGCCACTACATCTATCTCAAATATCCGCAATGCGGTAAGAAAAATATAACGAGCTAAAAGTAAAAAACGCTGCGCCCTCTCGTGGCCAGCTACATAAACTGTAACAAGGGGTAACTGGATCGGAGGGGTAGATAAAGCCTTAGCGGTAAATCTCCTACATACTATACATCGACTTACGCAAGATCTTATATTACGTTTCGACGAAATGATCCAGTATCGCTCTCTTAACTTAGCAGCTAATATCTGCACTCCCGCATGGCAGTTCCTTTCATGATACTCTCTTATGAGGCATTCAGTTGGACGGAAGCAACAGGGGATAAAGGAAGCAGAATTCATCATCACGTTCAATGATTTTAGTTTTAACTCTGAAGACTCCGTCGTTGTCTCTCACTACCAATAATCCATGAACGGAATCTCCTTTCTCTTGAAAGTGCTTCCTTTGCTCTAAACTCCACAAAAATGTTTCGGCGTTAGTTCTTTCTTCTACTGTTAAGGTATCCGAAGAATACGAGGGCTTCTTTAGGACTTTATTAGAAAAGCATAGAACCCAGCAGAATACTCGAACTATTTTAGAAAAAATCGAAAAACGTTTGTACCACTCAGAATCTTCTAATTTTATACTCAAATTGACAACCACTCCCTTCTTAATTTCTGCTGCAACAGAATTTTCGTCTAGAGTAAACTCAAAGTCTGGCCATTTTTTCGGAGAGCTTTTCAGAAATTCGGGGCCCTCCCACCAATTGCATTGCCGCAAATGTTCAGGCGTACAGTCGGTCACAAAAGTATTCGAACACCGGCACCATTCAGAAAATTTACTTTTCCGTTGAGAAACAAAATTGTCTCCAGAGTCCATCTTGGTTCGATAGAAAAAAAAACAAAAGGATGGCTCATGTCCAAAATTGGCTAGGTGCATGAAACAAAATACAACATGACCTATCTGGGGCAGATGGGAAACAAAATGGCTGCTCACGTGATCTATTATTGCGCTCATAGAAAACGCAAAGTGTCGCTGCGGCTCGTCTCGGTTCGCGAAGAGTGAAAACCCAAAACGGTCTGCAGTGTCTATCTTTGTTGGATGAGAAAACAAAAGGATGGCTCATGTCCAATTTATTTAGGTGTGGGAAAAAATATAACGTGACCTATCTGGATGAGATGTCTCCAGCGATCCAGTATAGACTTTTTCCCCATCTGCAATAGGTGACATCTATAAACAATTTTATTGAAATCTCCTCGAAATATAAGAAACAGCTAGCTCGTGAAATTGTAAGGTATTCCCAAAGAATTCCACTTCTTGAAGAAGGAAAAACATCCTAGATGCAGATGAGGTAGAGAGAGAGAAAAAGCATGTTGCACTATGGAGAGCCCGCACGGTTCTGAACAGAAAACGTGGAATGCTTTTATAGGAAAGAGTTGAAAGTGAAAGTAAAAGCCGATTGCAAATTTTTCACTTGGTTGCCGACAGGGAAAAAATTTTCAGAGCTCAGAAAAAAAATTCTGAGATGTAAAAAAAAAAAAAAAAAAAAAAAAAAAAAAAAAAAACTTTTTTCAATTTTTATCTAACCCTACCCCCCTTTTGTGTGGGAATGTTGTCTCACTGTTTCTAAAAATAGACCATGACTCATTCTAGGAATTATATGTTTTAGAAAGGATGAGTCATAGTCTTTGGGTTTCTCCATTCCAAAGTAAACAAAGTGAAGACATCAAATTAATAGAAAAAAAAGGAAGAGTTTTTTTTTTTTTTCAGCTTTGGAAATATTTTTCCCATTCAACAGCCAAGAAATATTTCCAGCCAATACAATTTCATTTTTACTTTCACTTTCAATTCATTTCTTATATCTATAAGAACATTTCATGTTTCTGTTCAGATCAGTGTGGGTTGCTCAAGATACAGCAACTCTACTCCATCCCACAACCAGGAAAAAAAAAGATGTTCTTTCATGATGAATTCTTTTGGCTTTCGAGAACAATGATGACATGATGATTGTAATACATTTCCGTTCTCATGTCCCAAGCTTGAACTCAGAATTATTTCCAGAACTCTGAAAATTTTTCCTAGTCAGCTCGATAACCCAACTTTGGTATATTTATTTTTTAAGCCACTCGAGTTTCGACTTCCCATCCGTGTGTGCTGTGCATTCAACCTAGAGACACATTCCCTGAGCTCTAAGAAAATGTTTCCCAGCCCACTCAATCCCTGAAATGGATTAAAAATAAATTATTTCATACATTTTTAATCCTCAAGAGTGTTAGCTGTCATGGAAAGAGCCTTTTTTTCCCCTGAGCTCTAAGAAAATGTTTCCCAGCAGACTCAATCGCTGAAATGGATTAAAAATAAATTTTTTCATACATTTTTAAACCTCAAGAGTGTTAGCTGTCATGGAAAGAACCTTTTTTTCCCCTGAGCTCTAAGAAAATGTTTCCCAGCAGACTCAATCGCTGAAATGGATTAAAAATAAATTCTTTCATACATTTTTAAAACTCAAGAGTGTTAGCTGTCATGGAAAGAACCTTTTTTCCCCTGAGCTCTAAGAAAATGTTTCCCAGTAGACTCAATCGCTGAAATGGATTAAAAATAAATTCTTTCATACATTTTTAAACTTCAAGAGTGTTAGCTGTCATGGAAAGAGCCTTTTTCCCCCTGAGCTCTGAGAAAATGTTTCCCAGCAGACTCAATCGCTGAAATGGATTAAAAATAAATTCATTCATACATTTTTAAACCTCAAGCTGTCACGGAAAGGGCCTTTTTTTTCCCTAGCCCACTCAATCGCTGAAATGGATTAAAAATAACTTCTTTCATACATTTTTAAAGCTCAAGCGTGTTAGCTGTCATAGAGCTGCAGATGAGGTAGAGAGAGAACAAGCATGTTGCACCATGGAGAGCCCGCACGGTTCTGAACAGAAAACGTGGAATGCTTTTATAGAAAAGAGTTGAAAGTGAAAGTAAAAGCCGATTGGAAATTTTTCACTTGGTTGCCGACTGGGAAAAAATTTTCAGAGCTCAGAGAAAAAAATCTGAGATGTGAAAAAAAAAAAAAAAAAAAAAAAAAAAACTTTTTGTTAATTTTTATCATGTCTTCTAGACATGATAAAAATTAACCCTACCCCCCCTTTGTGTGAGAATGTTGTCTCCCTGTTTCTAAAAATAGACCATGACTCATTCTAGGACATTCCAAAGTAAAAACAAATTCTTTCATACATTTTTAAAGCTCAAGAGTGTTAGGTGTAATGGAAAGAGCTTTTTCTTTTCACAGCCCACTCAATCGCTGAAATCGATTAAAAACAAATTCTTTCATACATTTTTAAAGCTCAAGAGTGTTATGTGTAATGGAAAGAGCTTTTTCTTTTCACAGCCCACTCAATCGCTGAAATCGATTAAAAACAAATTCTTTCATACATTTTTAAAGCTCAAGCGTGTTAGCTGTTATGGAAAGAGCCTTTTTTTCCCAGCCCACTCAATCGTGTTAACTGTTATGGAAAGAGCCTTTTCCCCTCCCAGCCCACTCAGTCGCTGAAATGGATTAAAAATAAATTCTTTCATACATGTTTAAAGCTCAAGAGTGTTAACTGTCATGGAAAGAGCCTTTTTTTCCCAGCCCACTCAATCGCTGAAACGGATCAAAAATAAATTCTTTCATACATTTGTTTAAACCTCAAGACTGTTAGCTGTCATGGAAACTGAAATTTATGTCACGGTTTGTGTGTCACACGTCGTCAACGGTATGATTTGAGGTGAAAATTGAAAACCCGGTATGAAAAATCTCTTTAACTTCACTTTAGAAGAAGATGTGGGATAGAGAGATTTCGTCATGGGAAAATGTCTTTCAATGTCCGTCATGGGAAAATGTCTTTCAATATCATGTCATCTCTTTTCAAATAGGATTGAAGGATTTTTGTTAAACTATGTTGAAATCTTGATGCATAAAAACCACGGATGGGAAATTCTAATCCATGGATGGATCATCCAATTTCGCTAGACCCTGATAAACGGTTGCTGATGAAATCCAAGCGAGGGGTCCTAGCTTTTTAAATGGAAAACATTTTCCCCTAAACGGAGGAATGATTTCTATTCTGTGAGACGTCAAAAATTGGAAAAAATCTTGTGTTCACAGAAGCTCTTTCTAGAAGAGTGGTCCTGGGTCCAGATGAGGTAGAGAGAGAAAAAGCATGCTGCACCTTGGACAGCCCGCACAGTTCTGAACAGAAAACGTAGAATACTTTTATAGAAAAGTGTTGAAAGTGAAAGTAAAAGTCTTGGCTGGAGAATTTTCACTTGGTTGCCGACTGGGAAAAATTTTTCAAAGCTCAGAAAAAAATTTGAGATGTAAAAAAAAAAAAAAAAAAAAACTTTTTGTTAATTTTTATCATGTCTTGTAGACATGATAAAAATTAACCCTACCCCCTTTTGTGTGGGAATGTTGTCTCACTGTTTCTAAAAATAGACCATGACTCATTCCAGGAATTATATGTTTTAGAAAGGATGAGTCATGGTCTTTGGGTTTCTTCATTCCAAAGTAAACAAAGTGAAGACATCAAATTAATAGAAAAAAAGGAAGAGTTTTTTTTTTTTTTTTTTTTTTTTTTTTTTTTTTTTTTTTTAAGCTTTGAAAATTTTTTTCCATTCGACAGCCAAGAAATATTTCCAGCCAACACGATTTCATTTTTACTTTCACTTTCAGTTTATTTCTTATATCTATAAAAACATTCCACATTTCTGTTCAAATCAGTGTGGGTTGTGAACGATGCAACATCTCTACTCCATCCCACAACCAGGAAGAAAAGATGTTGTTTCATGAGGAATTGTTTTGTCTTTCGAAAACCACGATGGCGTGATGATTGTAATATATTTCTGTTCTAATCCGTGGGGTTTGTGGAAAATACATTCTCGGTACGCAATCCCCCACCCAGGAAGAACAGAAAATGTTTTAAAAGGAATACTTTGGCCTGACTTTTGAAAAAAACAATGATCACAGGGCTGTTGGGATAAGATTGAGAACCCATGATGATGTTGTGCGATGGGCCTAATCGTTTTTACTTAAACGGATCTTCTTCTAAACATCCAAGGTATGATTGTTTCCCTAGATGAAAGAAAACAATACTTTTTTTCTTTTTTACAAGAAAAGTATCCTCAATAATGTTACTGAAAAGATTAAAGCGATATTTTGTCATAGAACTATTGGACCGCTCGTCTATAGTAATGTTGCACCTTGGACAGCCCGCACGGTTCTGAACAGAAAACGTGGAATACTTATATAGAAAAGAGTTGAAAGTGAAAGTAAATCGCGTTGGCTGGAAACATTTCTGTTGGCTGTCGACTGGGAAAAAAATTCTCAGAGCTCAGAAAAAAATTCTAAGATGAAAAAAAAAAAAAAAAAAAAAAAAAAAAACTTTTTGTTAATTTTTATCATGTCTTCTAGACATGATAAAAATTAACTCTACCCCCTTTTGTCTGGGAATGTTGTCTCACCCTTTCTAAAAATAGACCATGTATACCAATATACTACAAACGGACTTGAACGCGTGTTCTCAGTATGTAGCTATACAAATTTGAAGGTAAAATTAAAAAAAAAGACATCTTTTTGGGGAAAAGGGAGTAAATTTGTATAGGAATATACTACAAACGGAATTTAAGGCCTGTTTTCAGTATATAGCTATACAAATTGGAAGGTTAAAAAAAAATAAAAAAAAAGACATCTTTTTTTTTTCGGAGGAGGGAAGGCAGTGAATTTGTATAGGAATATACTACAAACGGACTTTAAAGCCTGTTTTCAGCATATAGCTATACAAATTGGAAAGTAAAAAAAAATAAAAAAAAAAGACATCTTTTTTTTTTCGGGAAATTAAGTGAATTTGTATAGGAATATACTAGAAACTGACTTTAATGCCTGTTTTCAGTATATAGCTATAGAAATTGGAAGGTAAAAAAAAATAAAAAAAAGATATCTTTTTTGGGGAAAAGGAGTGAATTTGTATAGAAATATACTACAAGAACATCAATAAAAGAACATCATGGGTCCAAGAATTGAAACTGAAAGTCCAAAAACGAAATGTTAACGACTGGGAAGAAAATTTTCAAAGCTGAAAAAAGATTTAAAAAAAAAAAATACTTCCTTCTTCTTTCTTAATTTGATGTCTTCATTCTTTTGACCTTGTAGAAATAAAAAAAAAGTGAAGACATCAAATTAAGAAAGAAAAAAGGAAGTTTTTTTTTTTTTTTTTTTTTTTAATGTGTTAAAATTTTTCCAGAGCTCTGAGAATTTTTCCCAGTCGGTTTCTAGAAGCAACTCGTTAATGTATTTAAACCACTCGCGTTTCAGTTTCAGATCAGTCTGTGCTGTGCACTCAACGTGGAAACACGCTTCTCACTCTCCTGGGAAGAGCTTCTGTGAAGGTATGTGAACATTTTTTTCTTACTCTTTTGTATTTCATAGACTACAAATATTTATTGAGTCACCCATTTTATAGAAATGCATTCTTATTTCCTTTCAATACTTTGAGGTAGGGTAATATTTCCCCCGTGCTACTGTTTTTGCTTTTCAAGGCTAGAAATGTTTTACTCAATAGCTGTTTTTATAGAAAACATGCTATTATTTCGTATACTGATATATTTTGTGAAACTTTAACAAATCCTTTTCAACAAAGCAAGATCATGTGATCCACAGCTGGCTAGACCCGTCAGTGTAATCGGATCACGATTGTTCCATCATATACTGATGTATTTTGTGAAACTTTAACAAATTCCTTTCAAGAAGCCAAGATCTCGTGATCCACAGCTGGCTAGACACGTCAGTGTAATCGGATCACGATTGTTCCATCATATACTGATATATTTTGTGAAACTTTAACAAATTCCTTTCAAGAAGCCAAGATCTCGTGATCCACAGCTGGCTAGACCCGTCAGTGTAATCGGATCACGATTGTTCCATCATATACTGATATATTTTGTGAACCTTTAACAAATTCCTTTCAAGAAGCCAAGATCTCGTGATCCACAGCTGGCTAGACCCGTCAGTGTAATTGGATCACGATTGTTCCATCCTATACTGATATATTTTGTGAAACTTTAACAAATTCCTTTCAAGAAGCCAAGATCTCGTGATCCACAGCTGACTCCATTAGTCAGGAAAAACGGATCACGATTTTATCAATCGTATACTGATATATTTTGTGAAACTTTAACAAATCCCTTTCAACAGGGCAAGATCTCGTGATCCATAGCTGGCTAGAGCAGTCAGGAATAATGGATTACGATTGTCCCATCGTATACTGATATATTTTGTGAAACTTTAACAAGGCAAGATCTCGTGATCCACAGCTGGCTAGACTAGTCAGGATTAACGGATCACGATTTTATCAATCGTATACTGATATATTTTGTGAAACTTCTTTAACAAATCCTTTTCAAGAAGGCAAGATCTCGTGATCCACAGCTGGCTAGAGCAGTCAGTATAATCGGATCACGACTGTTCCCTCGTATACTGATATATTTTGTGAAATTTTAACAAATGACTTTCAAGAAGGCAAGATCTCATGATCCACAGCTGACTAGAATTGTACGGATCACGATAGTTCCATTGTATACTGATATATTTTGTGGAACTTTAACAAATTGTTTTCAACAAGGCAAGATCCTGTGATCCACAGCTGACTCCATCAGTCAGGATAACGGATCATGATTTTTTTCAATCGTATACTGATATATATTTTGTATATTTTGTGAAACTTTAACAAATCCTTTTCAAAAAAGGCAAGGTCTTGTGATCCACAGTTGACTCCATCAGTCAGGATAACGGATCACGATGGTTCCATCTTATACTGATATATATTTTGTGAAACGTTAACAAATGACTTTCAAGAAGGCAAGATCATGTGATTCAATAGAATTGTTCAATCGTATACTGGCATATTCTGATAAAACAACAGAATGATCCAATTTTGAATACGATCCCAATATGTTTTTATAAAATCCATTTCATATCTTGTAAAACGTGAACGACTGACTTTCAAGCTGGCTGCATGGGTGTTTTTTTTCGTGGTTTTTCCCCATGGGTAACGTGAATATGAGCCAGTTTCCCTTCCAAAGTCCTCCACGAAGGCATTTCTTAAGGCAAATAGCCCTCAAATGCTTTACCGTCCTCCAAATCGATTTGACCTCTCTCCAACTTCCACGGTGTCATTTGAACGATCGAGTCGGCTGTTGGAAAAAAATGTCTGACAGCTCAAAACAATATCTCCACACACCTTCACAAAACCTCTTTCCAGGAGGAAGAAGCGTGTATTCAGCTCCAGTGCACAGTACAGACTGATTTAAAGCTGAAACGCGAGTGGTTTAAATAGATGAGAACACTCTATAGAAATAATTTAAATATATCTGGTTTTGTGAATCAAGCCGACTGGGAAAAAATTCTCAGAGCTCAGAAAAAAATTCTGAGATGTTAAAAAAAAAAAAAAAATCTTTTTGTTAATTTTTATCATGTCTTCTAGACATGATAAAAATTAACTCCCTTCTCTTTTTGTCTGCGAATGTTGTCTCACTCTTTCTAAAAATAGACCATGACTCATTCTTTCTAAAGAATAGAATTCCAAGAAAAGATTGGATGAGTCATGGTCTATTTTTAGAAAGTGGGAGACAACATTCCCATACAAAAGGGGGGGGTGAGTTAATTTTTATCATGTCTAGAAGACATGATAAAAATTAACAAAAAGTTTTTTTTTTTTTTTTTTTTTTTTTTTTTTTTTTTTTTTTACATCTCAGAATTTTTTTCTGAGCTCTGAAAATATTTTCCCAGCCGATCTCATTTCGTTTTTCGACTTTCACTTTCAAATCTTCTCTTTTCTATAAAAGTATTTCCAGTTTCTGTTCAAAACACTGTGGGCTGTTGAAAAGGTAACACGTCTCCCTCTCTACATTAATGGGGAATCCAAGATGTTCTAAAGAAGAATTGTTTGAGAATCTCTTAACCTTTCTGAACTTTAGAAGAGCTAGCTGGATATTTCTTCATTTCTTTTTCAAGTATGGGTTCAAAGGATTCTTTTAAATAGTTGCAAGTAAGGCGTTGTATTATTTTCTGTTGATCATGAATCTATTAAAAAATTTCAATGCCTAATTTTAGGGCAACCTATACCCAACATGATTCATATGTTTTACTCTACGTTTTAGATGAGACCCTCTCTTAAAAACATGATTTTCCTATTCAAAGTTGAAATGAGTTTCCAAAAGCATGATCCTTTTAAAAAAACATGTGTGTTTGTGTAGGTGTGGTGGGACGGTTAGCTTTCTTTCTTACGAGATAGTCATCTCCACGAGATGTGTTTTGGATATCTTCTCCACCCTCTCCGTGTCACTGAAATCTCGTGATGGCTCAAGTGAAAAGGGTTCGTTTATTTTGACTCACAACCACGTTATATTTTTTTGGATATCTCCTCCAACGACTCGTGGAACTCTTTTCCCTGAAATCAGGTATGTTTAGCAGCGCACGCCCTCTGAAGTGAAGCTCGGAATACTTTGACAAATCCTGTCGAGTGGATTCTGAAACCATTTTTAAAGGATCTCAGAGAAACACCCATGAAGACGATACCAACGTGTCGTTTTTTAGAAAGCATGAAGGTGGCTCATGGTGAGAGATGAGGTGGTAAAATAGTTTTTTTCTTAGAAAGTTGAAAAAATGGAGAGTAGTAAGACACAGTCTCTTTTTTCGAAATTGAGTAGGAGGGTCATTTTGAGATGAGCTGGAAAATATTTTCTGAGAGATTTGAAAAAAAAATTTTAAAAATAAAAAATATATATATTATATAATATATATATTATATAATATATATTATAAATACTTTTTGTTCATTTTTATCATGTCTTCAGACATGATAAAAATGAACGACATCTCTCTTTTTTCTTTGAAACCTCTCTCAACCTATCTCGTCCTGTTTCTCAAGTAACATTCCTTTCCTGAAAAGCTAATTTCTTTAGACACGTAAGACAGCCGGTAGAGACATACTTCGAACCAAAAAGAGAGTAGAGATCCTTTTGAATAATGTCGAATAGACAAAAGACGGCTAGCCATTTCAGTTCTATGCTTTTTTTTCCTAGGGACGATCCACGAAAGGGTCCTCTTTTGTTCACGACCCGTGGTTAACCCATGAATTAAACACGTAGGCTCGAAACTTTCTAACATCTCTACCTCCACGGTGCAGTTTGAAAGGAAGGTGACCCACCCATCACCCCAGCTATGAAATGAAACTTCAAAACAGTGCACACGTTCTAGAATAAGAACCCTTGTAGACATTTGGGGGCTCTACAGCACAGACTCAACAGAAACAAAACGATAAAAACTTTCATACTTCCCAGAGAGTGGATGCTTAAAAATAAGGTGATGTCTCGCTGATCAAATCAGCTGTAAATAAATGTCTAAGAGCTGTGAAGAATGGATGGTCTACCTCCACAAAAGCTCTTTCTAGGAGGGAAAAGTGTGTATCCAAGCAGAATACACAGCACAGACTGATGTTAAGTCGAAACTGGAGTGATTTCAATACACAAGTATGAATTCGTTCTAATAACCCTTTAGATAGGTCTCGTTTGACTCATCGAGTCGAGGGGGAAAACATTGACGTGTTGCCTTTCCAACAGCCCACACTTTTCTGAACAGAAACGTAGAATGCTTTTATAGATAAGAGAAGAATTGAAACTGAAAGTAAAAAAACGAAATCAGATCGGTTGGGAAAATTTCTGAGCCGAGAAAAAATTCTGAGTCAAAAAAAAAAAAAAAACTCTTCCTTTTTCTTTATTAATTTGATGTCTTCACTTTTTGACTTTCTACAAGGTCAAAAGAGTAAAGACATCAAATTAATAAAGAAAAAGGAAGAGTGTTTTTTTTTTTTTTTTTTTTTTTTTTTTTCAATCTCATAATTTTTCCTGAGCTCTGAAAAATTTTTTCCCAGCCGATCCCATTTCGTTTTTTGACTTTCACTTTCAATTCTTCTTATTTCTATAAAAGTATTCCACGTTTTTGTTCAGAACAGTGTGGGCTGTTGAAAAGCTAACATGTCACCCTCTCTCTTTACCCAAATCTGGAACCCATGATGATCTTAAGAAGAATTCTTTAAGAATCTCTTACAATTCCTGAACCTTAGACAAGCTGAATGTTTTTTTTTTCGTATTTCGAAGCTATTGATGGATCAAAGAAGAAGATTTCAATGGAATGACTTCATCGTTCTAGGATAGAATATTTTTTCGAAATCTCTTCCTACTTTCGTCTACACAGAAATGCTTTTCACGAAAGTTAGGTCCTCTTTTACTTTTACTTTTTAAATAGTTGTTCAAAGGGATTTTCGTTCTGCTGATTCAGGTTTCCCGCGCTACACGCTACCCATCCTCACCCATTTCTAAAGGATCTCAGAGAAAATTAAAAGGGAAAGAAATAGCCTCCAGTGAACACAACTCCAACAACGACAGTGGATAGTTTTTTTCTGTCCTTCCAGAGATATCACCGGTGACCGATAGGTTGTTCAGCCACACGGGTGTCGTGAAAAGGCACACCATACCTGTTTCCCTCCCAAAAATGTTTCTTCGGAAAAGGGAAAGTTTTTTTCCCACCCCTTTGGAGATTCCTTTTCCGCATCGATACCCAAACCCATCGGCCAGAAAAATAAATTTTTTTTTAAGAACATTAGGTTTCTGAAATATATTACAAACATACGTATTCATTTTAATATTTTACCTTCATTGGATGAAGTAGTCTGTAAACTCTAAATTTCTTAAATGATTCCAACAACATGAGATTTTAGTGTTATTTCATCAATCTTTTAAGTATATTGTGTCTCGTCAAATCCTTTTTATTTGAGATGGATGATTGCTAAACAAAACGGTTGAAATAGCATGATAAGAAGGAAAAATATGTTATGTTAGCAAATAATTTACGCGACATAAATATTATCTAACTATTTACACGGAACCAGCTAACTCAAACTGACTGTATATAAATTGTTTTGAGGGGGGGAATTAAATTCATCTTGTCACAGGTTTTAGCTAAATTGTATATACAATGTATTAGAAATTCCTTAGAAACTTTAAACAATATAGTTGTAAGAGGTTAGAAGAAAGAAATAATAATACGGTTCTTCCAAGCTACTTTACGTAAGATTGACGAAGCATAGTAAGAAATAATAGATAAGCTCGTAAAATACATGTATGCGTGATTTATTAAAAATATTAAAATGAATACGTATCTTATATTGAGTTTCAAGAATGGAAATGTTCTTAAAAAAAATTATTTTTCTGGCCGATGGGTTTGGGTATCGATGCGGAAAAGGAATCTCCAAAGGGGTGGGAAAAAAACTTTCCCTTTTCCGAAGAAACATTTTTGGGAGGGAAACAGGTATGGTGTGCCTTTTCACGACACCCGTGTGGCTGAACAACCTATCGGTCACCGGTGATATCTCTGGAAGGACAGAAAAAAACTATCCACTGTCGTTGTTGGAGTTGTGTTCACTGGAGGCTATTTCTTTCCCTTTTAATTTTCTCTGAGATCCTTTAGAAATGGGTGAGGATGGGTAGCGTGAAGCGCGGGAAACCTGAATCAGCAGAACGAAAATCCCTTTGAACAACTATTTAAAAAGTAAATGTAAAAGAGGACCTAACTTTCGTGAAAAGCATTTCTGTGTAGACGAAAGTAGGAAGAGATTTCGAAAAAATATTCTATCCTAGAACGATGAAGTCATTCCATTGAAATCTTCTTCTTTGATCCATCAATAGCTTCGAAATACGAAAAAGAAACATTCAGCTTGTCTAAGGTTCAGGAATTGTAAGAGATTCTTAAAGAATTCTTCTTAAGATCATCATGGGTTCCAGATTTGGGTAAAGAGAGAGGGAGACGTGTTACCTTTTCAAGAGCCCACACTGTTCTGAACAAAAACGCGGAATACTTTTATAGAAAAGAGAAGAATTGAAAGTGAAAGTCAAAAAACGAAATGGGATCGGCTGGGAAAAAATTTTTCAGAGCTCAGGAAAAATTATGAGATTGAAAAAAAAAAAAAAAAAAAAAAAAAAAAAAACACTCTTCCTTTTTCTTTATTAATTTGATGTCTTTACTCTTTTGACCTTGTAGAAAGTCAAAAAGTGAAGACATCAAATTAATAAAGAAAAAGGAAGAGTTTTTTATTTTTGACCCAGAATTTTTTCTCGGCTCAGAAATTTTCCCAGCCGATCTGATTTCGTTTTTTTACTTTCACTTTCAATTCTTCTCTTATCTATAAAAGCATTCTACGTTTCTGTTCAGAACAGTGTGGGCTGTTGGAAAGGCAACACGTCAATGTTTTCCCCCTCGACTCGATGAGTCAAATGAGACCTATCTAAAGGGTTATTAGAACGAATTCATACTTGTGTATTGAAATCACTCCAGTTTCGACTTAACATCAGTCTGTGCTGTGTATTCTGCTTGGATACACACTTTTCCCTCCTAGAAAGAGCTTTTGTGAAGGTAGACCATCCATTCTTCACAACTCTTAGACATTTATTTACAGCTGATTTGATCGACGAGACATCACCTTATTTTTAAGCATCCACTCTCTGGGATGTATGAAAGATTTTATCGTTTTGTTTCTGTTGAGTCTGTGCTGTAGAGCCTCCAAATGTCTACAAGGGTTCTTATTCTAGAACGTGTGCACTGTTTTGAAGTTTCATTTCATAGCTGGGGTGAAGGGTGGGTCACCTTCCTTTCAAACTGCACCGTGGAGGTAGAGATGTTAGAAAGTTTCGAGCCTACGTGTTTAATTCATGGGTTAACCACGGGTCGTGAACAAAAGAGGACCCTTTCGTGGATCGTCCCTAGGAAAAAAAAGCATAGAACTGAAATGGCTAGCCGTCTTTTGTCTATTCGACATTATTCAAAAGGATCTCTACTCTCTTTTTGGTTCGAAGTATGTCTCTACCTGCTGTCTTACGTGTCTAAAGAAATTAGCTTTTCAGGAAAGGAGTTGTCTCAGGTTTCTAAAGAAATTATCTTTTCAGGAAAGGAATGTTACTTGAGAAACAGGACGAGATAGGTTGAGACAGGTTTCAAAGAAAAAAGAGAGATGTCGTTCATTTTTATCATGTCTTCAGACATGATAAAAATGAACAAAAAGTATTTATAATATATATTATATAATATATATATATTATATAATATATATATTATATAATATATATATTATATAATATATATATTATATAATATATATATTATATAATATATATATTATATAATATATATATTATATATTATATTTATTTTTTATTTTTAAAATTTTTTTTTCAAATCTCTCAGAAAATATTTTCCAGCTCATCTCAAAATGACCCTCCTACTCAATTTCGAAAAAAGAGACTGTGTCTTACTACTCTCCATTTTTTCAACTTTCTAAGAAAAAAACTATTTTACCACCTCATCTCTCACCATGAGCCACCTTCATGCTTTCTAAAAAACGACACGTTGGTATCGTCTTCATGGGTGTTTCTCTGAGATCCTTTAAAAATGGTTTCAAAATCCACTCGACAGGATTTGTCAAAGTATTCCGAGCTTCACTTCAGAGGGCGTGCGCTGCTAAACATACCTGATTTCAGGGAAAAGTGTTCCACGAGTCGTTGGAGGAGATATCCAAAAAAATATAACGTGGTTGTGAGTCAAAATAAACGAACCCTTTTCACTTGAGCCATCACGAGATTTCAGTGACACGGAGAGTGTGGAGAAGATATCCAAAACACATCTCGTGGAGATGACTATCTCGTAAGAAAGAAAGCTAACCGTCCCACCACACCTACACAAACACACATGTTTTTTTTAAAAGGATCATGCTTTTGGAAACTCATTTCAACTTTGAATAGGAAAATCATGTTTTTAAGAGAGGGTCTCATCTAAAACGTACAGTAAAACATATGAATCATGTTGGGTATAGGTAGCCCTAAAATTAGGCATTGAAATTTTTTAATAGATTCATGATCAACAGAAAATAATACAACGTCTTTCTTGCAACTATTTAAAAGAATCCTTTGAACCCATACTTGAAAAAGAAATGAAGAAATATCCAGCTAGCTCTTCTAAAGTTCAGAAAGGTTAAGAGATTCTCAAACAATTCTTCTTTAGAACATCTTGGATACCCCATTAATGTAGAGAGGGAGACGTGTTACCTTTTCAACAGCCCACAGTGTTTTGAACAGAAACTCGAAATACTTTTATAGAAAAGAGAAGATTTGAAAGTGAAAGTCGAAAAACGAAATGAGATCGGCTGGGAAAATATTTTCAGAGTTCAGAAAAAAATTCTGAGATGTAAAAAAAAAAAAAAAACTTTTTGTTAATTTTTATCATGTCTTCTAGACATGATAAAAATTAACTCACCCCCCTTTTGTATGGGAATGTTGTCTCCCACTTTCTAAAAATAGACCATGACTCATCCAATCTTTTCTTGGAATTCTATTCTTTAGAAAGAATGAGCCATTGTCTATTTTTAGAAAGATTGAGACAACATTCCCAGACAAAAAGAGAAGGGAGTTAATTTTATCATGTCTAGAAGACATGATAAAAATTAATAAAAAGATTGTTTTTTTTTTCTTTTTTACATCTCAGAATTTTTTTTTCTGAGCTCTGAGAAATTTTTCCTAGCCGATCCCATTTCGTTTTTCGACTTTCCCTTTCAACTCTTCACTTTTCTATAAAAGCATTCCACGTTTCTGTTCAGAACAGTGCGGGCTGTTGATGAGGCAACATGTCTCTCTCTACCCAAATCTGGAACCCTAGTCACGAGAGAATATGAGACTAGAAAAATAGTTTAGCTTATTGATTTAAAAAATGTCCCATGCTAGAACTCAGAATTATAATCAGAGCGGGGCTTTCCAGTATCCAGTGCCAAGATTTTAGATTTGCCATGGTGACATGTTCCCAAATTCATAAATTCTTCAATTATAGTCCCCTTCTTTGACAAATGGCTAAGAAATTCTTAAAGAATATCATGAGATTGGGTAAACAGAGAGATGTGTTGCCTCTTCCACAGCCCACACGGATCTGAAGTGAAACGCGGAATGCTTTTATAGATAACTGGGGAATTGAAACAAATTCAAAACCCAATTGAAAGTAAAAGCCCAACAGAATTCCACAAGAATGAGTCATAGTCTATTTTTAGAAAGAGTGAGACAACATTCCCAGACAAAAAGAGAAGGGAGTTAATTTTTATCATGTCTAGAAGACATGATAAAAATTAACAAAAAGATTTTTTTTTTTTTTACATCTCAGAATTTTTTTCTGATCTCTGAGAATTTTTTCCCAGTCGGCTTGATTCACAAAACCAGATATATTCAAATTATTTCTATAGAGTGTTCTCATCTATTTAAACCACTCGCGTTTCAGCTTTAAATCAGTCTGTACTGTGCACTGGAGCTGAATACACGCTTCTTCCGCCTGGAAAGAGGTTTTGTGAAGGTGTGTGGAGATATTGTTTTCAGCTGTCAGACATTTTTTTCCAACAGCCGACTCGATCGTTCAAATGACACCGTGGAAGTTGGAGAGAGGTCAAATCGATTTGGAGGACGGTAAAGCATTTGAGGGCTATTTGCCTTAAGAAATGCCTTCGTGGAGGAGTTTGGAAGGGAAACTGCTCGTATTCACGTTACACATGGGGAAAAACCACGAAAAAAAACACCCATGCAGCCAGCTTGAATGTCAGTCGTTCACGTTCTACAAGATATGAAATGGATTTTATAAAAACATATTGGGATCGTATTCAAAATTGGATCATTCTGTTGTTTTATCAGAATATGCCAGTATACGATTGAACAATTCTATTGAATCACATGATCTTGCCTTCTTGAAAGTCATTTGTTAACGTTTCACAAAATATATATCAGTATAAGATGGAACCATCGTGATCCGTTATCCTGACTGATGGAGTCAACTGTGGATCACAAGACCTTGCCTTTTTTGAAAAGGATTTGTTAAAGTTTCACAAAATATACAAAATATATATCAGTATACGATTGAAAAAAATCATGATCCGTTATCCTGACTGATGGAGTCAGCTGTGGATCACAGGATCTTGCCTTGTTGAAAACAATTTGTTAAAGTTCCACAAAATATATCAGTATACAATGGAACTATCGTGATCCGTTAATTCTGACAAGTCTAGTCAGCTGTGGATCACGAGATCTTGCCTTCTTGAAAGTCATTTGTTAAAATTTCACAAAATATATCAGTATACGAGGGAACAGTCGTGATCCGATTATACTGACTGCTCTAGCCGGCTGTGGATCACGAGATCTTGCCTTCTTGAAAAGGATTTGTTAAAGAGTTTCACAAAATATATCAGTATACGATTGATAAAATCATGATCCGTTAATCCTGACTAGTCCAGCCAGCTGTGGATCACGAGATCTTGACTTGTTAAAGTTTCACAAAATATATCAGTATACGATGGGACAATCGTAATCCATTGATCCTGACTGCTCTAGCCAGCTATGGATCACGAGGTCTTGCCCTGTTGAAAGGGATTAGTTAAAGTTTCACAAAATATATCAGTATACGTTTGATAAAATCGTGATCCGATTTTCCTGACTAATGGAGTCAGCTGTGGATCACGAGATCTTGGCTTCTTGAAAGGAATTTGTTAAAGTTTCACAAAATATATCAGTATATGATGGAACAATCGTGATCCGATTACACTGACGGGTCTAGCCAGCTGTGGATCACGAGATCTTGGCTTCTTGAAAGGAATTTGTTAAAGTTTCACAAAATATATCAGTATATGATGGAACAATCGTGATCCGATTACACTGACGTGTCTAGCCAGCTGTGGATCACGAGATCTTGGTTCTTGAAAGGAATTTGTTAAAGTTTCACAAAATATATCAGTATATGATGGAACAATCGTGATCCGATTACACTGACGGGTCTAGCCAGCTGTGGAACACATGATCTTGCTTTGTTGAAAGGATTTGTTAAAGTTTCACAAAATATATCAGTATACGAAATAATAGCATGTTTTCTATAAAAACAGCTATTGAGTAAAACATTTCTAGCCTTGAAAAGCAAAAACAGTAGCACGGGGGAAAATATTACCCTACCTCAAAGTATTGAAAGGAAATAAGAATACATTTCTATAAAATGGGTGACTCAATAAATATTTGTAGTCTATGAAATACAAAAGAGTAAGAAAAAAATGTTCACATACCTTCACAGAAGCTCTTCCCAGGAGAGTGAGAAGCGTGTATCCACGTTGAGTGCACAGCACAGACTGATCTGAAACTGAAACGCGAGTGGTTTAAATACATTAACGAGTTGCTTCTAGAAACCGACTGGGAAAAATTCTCAGAGCTCTGGAAAAATTTTAACACATTAAAAAAAAAAAAAAAAAAAAAAAAACCTTCCGTTTTTCTTTCTTAATTTGATGTCTTCACTTTTTTTTATTTCTACAAGGTCGAAAGAATGAAGACATCAAATTAAGAAAGAAAAAGGAAGGCTCTTTTTTTTTTTTTTTTTTTTAAATCTTTTTTCAGCTTTGAAAATTTTCTTCCCAGTCGTTAACATTTCGTTTTTGGACTTTCAGTTTCAATTCTTGGACCCATGATGTTCTTGTAGTATATTTCTAAACAAATTCACTCCTTTTCCCCAAAAAAGATATCGTTTTTTAATTTTTTTTTACCTTCCAATTTGTATAGCTAATACTGAAAACAGGCATTAAAGTCAGTTTGTAGTATATTCCTATACAAATTCACTTAATTTCCCGAAAAAAAAAAGATGTCTTTTTTTTTTTATTTTTTTTACCTTCCAATTTGTATAGCTATATGCTGAAAACAGGCTTTAAAGTCCGTTTGTAGTATACTCCTATACAAATTCACTGCTTCTCTCCTCCGAAAAAAAAAGATGTCTTTTTTTTAATTTTTTTTTTACCTTCCAATTTGTATAGCTAAATACTGAAAACAGGCCTTAAATTCCGTTTGTAGTATATTCCTATACAAATTTACTCCCTTTTCCCCAAAAAGATGTCTTTTTTTTTAATTTTACCTTCAAATTTGTATAGCTACATACTGAGAACTCGCGTTCAAGTCCGTTTGTAGTGTATTGGTATACATGGTCTATTTTTAGAAAGGGTGACACAACATTCCCAGACAAAAGGGGGTAGAGTTAATTTTTATCATGTCTAGAAGACATGATAAAAATTAACAAAAAGATTTTTTTTTTTATCTCAGAATTTTTTTCTGAGCTCTGAGAATTTTTTTCCCAGTCGACAGCCAACAGAAATGTTTCCAGCCAACGCGATTTACTTTCACTTTCAACTCTTTTCTATATAAGTATTCCACGTTTTCTGTTCAGAACCGTGCGGGCTGTCCAAGGTGCAACATTACTATAGACGAGCGGTCCAATAGTTCTATGACAAAATATCGCTTTAATCTTTTCAGTAACATTATTGAGGATACTTTTCTTGTAAAAAAGAAAAAAAGTATTGTTTTCTTTCATCTAGGGAAACAATCATACCTTGGATGTTTAGAAGAAGATCCGTTTAAGTAAAAACGATTAGCCCCATCGCACAACATCATCATGGGTTCTCAATCTTATCCCAACAGCCCTGTGATCATTGTTTTTTTCAAAAGTCAGGCCAAAGTATTCCTTTTAAAACATTTTCTGTTCTTCCTGGGTGGGGGATTGCGTACCGAGAATGTATTTTCCACAAACCCCACGGATTAGAACAGAAATATATTACAATCATCACGCCATCGTGGTTTTCGAAAGACAAAACAATTCCTCATGAAACAACATCTTTTCTTCCTGGTTGTGGGATGGAGTAGAGTTACTGCATCTTGAACAACCCACACTGATCTGAACAGAAACATGAAATGAAATGTTATTATAGATATAAGAAATGAATTGAAAGTGAAAGTAAAAATGAAATTGTATTGGCTGGAAATATTTCTTGGCTGTTGAATGGGAAAAATATTTCCAAAGCTGGAAAAAAAAAAAAAAAAAAAAAAAAAAAACTCTTTCTTTTTTTCTATTAATTTGATTTCTTCACTTTGTTAACTTTGGAATGAAGAAACCCAAAGACCATGACTCATCCTTTCTAAAACATATAATTCCTAGAATGAATCATGGTCTATTTTTAGAAACAGTGAGACAACATTCCCACACAAAAGGGGGGTAGGGTTAATTTTTATCATGTCTTTAACAAAAAGTTTTTTTTTTTTTTTTTTCATCTCAAAATTTTTTTCTGAGCTTTGAAAAATTTTTCCCAGTCGGCAACCAAGTGAAAATTCTCCAGCCAAGACTTTAGTTTCACTTTCAACACTTTTCTATAAAAGTATTCTACGTTTTCTGTTCAGAACTGTGCGGGCTGTCCAAGGTGCAGCATGCTTTTTCTCTCTCTACCTCATCTGGACCCAGGACCACTCTTCTAGAAAGAGCTTCTGTGAACACAAGCTTTTTTCCAATTTTTGACGTCTCACAGAATAGAAATCATTCCTCCGTTTAGGGGAAAATGTTTCCCATTTGAAAAGCTAGGACCCCTTGTTTGGATTTCATCAGCAACCGTTTATCAGGGTCTAGCGAAATTGGATGATCCATCCATGGATTAGAATTTCCCATCCGTGGTTTTTATGCATCAAGATTTCAACATAGTTTAAGAAAAATCCTTCAATCCTATTTGAAAAGAGATGACATGATATTGAAAGACATTTTCCCATGACGGACATTGAAAGACATATTCCCATGACGAAATCTCTCTATCTCACATCTTCTTCTAAAGTGAAGTTAAAGAGATTTTTCATACCGGGTTTTCAATTTTCACCTCAAATCATACCGTTGACGACGTGTGACACACAAACCGTGACATAAATTTCAGTTTCCATGACAGCTAACAGTCTTGAGGTTTAAACAAATGTATGAAAGAATTTATTTTTGATCCGTTTCAGCAAATGAGTGGGCTGGGAAAAAAAGGCTCTTTCCATGACAGTTAACACGCTTGAGCTTTAAACATGTATGAAAGAATTTATTTTTAATCCATTTAAGCGATTGAGTGGGCTGGGGGGGAAAGGCTCTTTCCATAACAGCTAACACGATTGAGTGGGCTGGGAAAAAAAAGGCTCTTTCCATAACAGCTAACACGCTTGAGCTTTAAAAATGTTTGAAAGAATTTGTTTTTAATCGATTTCAGCGATTGAGTGGGCTGTGAAAAGAAAAAGCTCTTTCCATTACACCTAACACTCTTGAGCTTTAAAAATGTATGAAAGAATTTGTTTTTAATCGATTTCAGCGATTGAGTGGGCTGTGAAAAGAAAAAGCTCTTTCCATTACACCTAACACTCTTGAGCTTTAAAAATGTATAAAAGAATTTGCTTTTACTTTGGAATGTCCTAGAATGAGTCATGGTCTATTTTTAGAAACAGGGAGACAACATTCTCACACAAAAGAGGGGTAGGGTTAATTTTTATCATGTCTAGAAGACATGATAAAAATTAACAAAAAGTTTTTTTTTTTTTTTTTTTTTTTTTTTTTTACATCTCAGATTTTTTTTTTCTGAACTCTGAAAATTTTTTCCCAGTCGGCAACCAACTGAAAAATTTCCAATCGGCTTTTACTTTCACTTTCAACTCTTTTCTATAAAAGCATTCCACGTTTTCTGTTCAGAACCGTGCGGACACTCCATGGTGCAACATGCTTGTTGTCTCTCTACCTCATCTGCAGCTCTATGACAGCTAACACGCTTGAGCTTTAAAAATGTATGAAAGAAGTTATTTTTAATCCATTTCAGCGATTGAGTGGGCTGGGGAAACAAAAGGCCCTTTCCATGACAGCTAACACGCTTGAGGTTTAAAAATGTATGAATGAATTTATTTTTAATCCATTTCAGCGATTGAGTCTGCTGGGAAACATTTTCTCAGAGCTCAGGGGGAAAAAGGCTCTTTCCATGACAGCTAACACACTTGAGGTTTAAAAATGTATGAAAGAATTTATTTTTAATCCATTTCAGCGATTGAGTCTGCTGGGAAACATTTTCTTAGAGCTCAGGGGAAAAAAAGGCTCTTTCCATGACAGCTAACACTCTTGAGGTTTAAAAATGTATGAAACAATTTATTTTTAATCCATTTCAGCGATTGAGTCTACTGGGAAGCATTTTCTTAGAGCTCAGGGGAAAAAAAGGCTCTTTCCATGACAGCTAACACTCTTGAGGATTAAAAATGTATGAAATAATTTATTTTTAATCCATTTCAGGGATTGAGTGGGCTGGGAAACATTTTCTTAGAGCTCAGGGAATGTGTCTCTAGGTTGAATGCACAGCACACACGGATGGGAAGTCGAAACTCGAGTGGCTTAAAAAATAAATATACGAAAGTTGGGTTATCGAGCTGACTAGGAAAAATTTTCAGAGTTCTGGAAATAATTCTGAGTTCAAGCATGGGACATGAGAACAGAAATGTATTACAATCATCATGTCATCATTGTTTTCGAAAGCCAAAAGAATTCATCATGAAAGAACATCTTTTTTTTTCCTGGTTGTGGAATGGAGTAGAGTTGCTGCATCTTGAACAACCCACACTGATCTGAACAGAAACATGAAATGTTCTTATAGATATAAGAAATGAATTGAAAGTGAAAGTAAAAATGAAATTGTATTGGCTGGAAATATTTCTTGGCTGTTGAATGGGAAAAATATTTCCAAAGCTGAAAAAAAAAAACCTCTTCTTTTTTTTCTATTAATTTGATGTCTTCACTTTGTTTACTTTGGAATGGAGAAACCCAAAGACTATGACTCATCCTTTCTAAAACATATAATTCCTAGAATGAGTCATGGTCTATTTTTAGAAACAGTGAGACAACATTCCCACACAAAAGGGGGGTAGGGTTAATTTTTATCATGTCTAGAAGACATGATAAAAATTAACAAAAAGTTTTTTTTTTTTTTTTTTTTTTTTTTTACATCTCAGAATTTTTTTTCTGAGCTCTGAAAATTTTTTCCCTGTCGGCAACCAAGTGAAAAATTTGCAATCGGCTTTTACTTTCACTTTCAACTCTTTCCTATAAAAGCATTCCACGTTTTCTGTTCAGAACCGTGCGGGCTCTCCATAGTGCAACATGCTTTTTCTCTCTCTCTACCTCATCTGCATCTAGGATGTTTTTCCTTCTTCAAGAAGTGGAATTCTTTGGGAATACCTTACAATTTCACGAGCTAGCTGTTTCTTATATTTCGAGGAGATTTCAATAAAATTGTTTATAGATGTCACCTATTGCAGATGGGGAAAAAGTCTATACTGGATCGCTGGAGACATCTCATCCAGATAGGTCACGTTATATTTTTTCCCACACCTAAATAAATTGGACATGAGCCATCCTTTTGTTTTCTCATCCAACAAAGATAGACACTGCAGACCGTTTTGGGTTTTCACTCTTCGCGAACCGAGACGAGCCGCAGCGACACTTTGCGTTTTCTATGAGAGCAATAATGGATCACGTGAGCAGCCATTTTGTTTCCCATCTGTCCCAGATAGGTCATGTTGTATTTTGTTTCATGCACCTAGCCAATTTTGGACATGAGCCATCCTTTTGTTTTTTTTTCTATCGAACCAAGATGGACTCTGGAGACAATTTTGTTTCTCAACGGAAAAGTAAATTTTCTGAATGGGTGCCGGTGTTCGAATACTTTTGTGACCGACTGTCTGATTATACTGTTACAACCACGAAATCTCGAAATGGATGGGTTTTACAGTTGACTACGGTAAGACGCAGGGAGACCTGTCATCCCTAGCTACTCCTAGGAATTCTGAAGATACTATTACAACCCCAAAATATCAAAAATGATAGGATTTACAATTGACATCGAGTCCCGAAACCAATCCAGCTGACCCTAGAGAGATTGGAAAGGAAGATGGATTCAATGGGAGGGAGATTATTCTTCTTTCGGGATGGAAACAATATTCGTACTACCTTTCTTTCAAGAGGGAAAGGGGCATCCAATCCCACAACCTGTCGAGTGGACCCTAGCGAGGTTGAAAAGGCAGACAGATTCGACTGGGGTCGGTTTCGGGTTAAAAAGAAGAGCTGTTCCGCTTTTCTTCCTACATGGAAAAGGGTATCTAGTCTCACAACCTACAAACGCATCTTCTTTCAAAAAGTTACAAAGGATTTTAAAATAGGTTGGAAAAAATTTTCTTCTTCAAAATTCGGGAAAACAACAACATACGCTTGGGTTCCAAAAAACAGTTAAAGAAGGCTAAATGAACAGCCCGTCTAAAGTGAAATTCCAAAGAGAATAAATGGGTAAGGACTCATCCATCGAGCAATGGTTTTCTTAGAACTTGAAACGGTCCACAAATAAAGAACGTGGTAAACAATATCAACAAAATGGTAAAGCAAATCTATTGAGCTGGTCTCTCAAATCTCACCCCGCAAAATATTTTTAAACGTAAACAAGTCAACAACATAGTAAATACCATCAATAGAATAGGATAATAACATCGGCTAGAATGGGAAAAACCTGTCAGAGAAGCAAAAACACAAAAGAGTGGAAGAAAAAACGTTAACATACCTTCACAGAAGCTTTTTCCAGGAGAGATAGAAGCGTGTATCCACGTTGAGTGCCCCGCACAGACTGATTGGAAGCTGAAACACGAGTGGTTTAAATAGCTAAGTGAGAGTTCTTTCTAGAAACAATTTGGAAGTCTTATTTTGATCATCGAGTCGACTGGGAAAAAATTCTCAGAGCTCAAAAAAAAAAAAAAAAAAAAAAAAAATTATGAGATGAAAAAAAAAAAAAAAAACTTTTTGTTAATTTCTATCATGTCTTCTAGACATGATAAAAATTAACTCCCTTCTCTTTTTGTCTGGGAATTCATTATTATCTATGTTATTTTTGATTCCGTCTTATATTTTTTTTAATCTAGTTCTTTTTTGGTACCTAAAAATTAAATTGATTAAAAAAATATAGGGATTCTATAAACCTTTTGAATACCCTTTAACCGTAAAATAGAAAAGAGAATAAAAACCTAACCCCTTTCATATTACCCCATTTGTCTCCCACTTTCTAAAAATAGACCATGACTCATCCTTTCTTAAGAATACAATTCCAAGAAAAAGAATGGGTTGGGATCTATTTTTAGAAACGGTGAGACAACATTCCCAGACAAAAAAGGGGGGTAGTTAATTTTTATCATGTCTAGAAGACATGATAAAAATTAACAAAAAGTTGTTGTTTTTTTTTTTTTTTTTTTTTTTTTTTTTTTTTTTTACATTTCAGAATTTTTTTTTCTGAGCTCTGAGAATTTTTTCCCAGTCCACTCGATGATCAAAACAAGACTTCCAAATTGTTTCTAGAAAGAACTCTCACTTAGCTATTTAAACCACTCCAGTTTCAGCTTCAGATCAGTCTGTGCTGGGCAGTCCACCTGGATATAGGCTTTTGGATACAAGAATGGTTTTTCTCAACTCGCAGAAATTTGTTTCCAGCCGACCCGTTTTCACTTTCCCATTCAACTCGTCTCTGATCTATAAAAACATTCCGAGTTTCAGTTCAGTTCGGAACGGGCTGTTGGACACGCAATACAACAAGATGCTTCTCCTCCAGACCTGGAAAATACTTCCCTATTAGGAAGATAGAGATACGTAAAAGAATAAGCTGTTACGTTATTATTGATTCCATCTCCGTTTTAGCTTCTTCTCGTATGTGTTTACGATACTTTGTAATTTTCATAGAACGTTTAATGATGGTATAGGAAGGATTAAAAGATCGATACGGGAAATACTTTCGAAAGAATCGTTTTAACCTTCTCGAGCAACTATCTAATCTTCGAGGGAAAAGGGGGCCGGCAATAACCCAAGCAAGAAATTCATACAAAAATCGATTGCGTTGATCCCATATATTGGACGAAGCCAATTTCTTTTCTGCATAATGTCGTCGAGATCTGTTTCGTTCAGAAGTTTTAAAATTTCAGTTGCTTTTAAGTCAGTTTCAAGAATGACAAGAATAAATAAAGCCATCTCTTCATATTCATAGCGATCTATAACTATTTTTCTAAGTTTTTTGAGGTCAGCTAATGTAAGCAGAGGACCTTGACATCTTTTAATATTGCTTTCTTTTGGATGTTCCCATTTCTCACTTAACAAGCGATACAAAAACCAGAGTTTATTCTTCACTTGATTGCGCGATTTCTTCTTTACTTCAGTCAGATACTTTTCATATTCCTCTAATGCTCTCTTATAATGATATTTAATGCCATCACCATGTTTTCGATACCAGTCATAGAATTCATTAAAATAAAATTCATAGTTAGTTCTTGTTGCTTCCGAAATATTCATACGTTTAATAATAATTTGACATTCCTCCATTGTCGGATTTGGTATGAATACTGTACTGTCATGCTTGTGTCTATGTTTAGGAAGAGAGTTTTCCAAACATTTCCACCGTCTCATTCGTTGGTATTCCCTCTCTTTGAATCGAACATTTGGATCTCTTCTCCTTTCTCGTAATCTCCATCGATTTGCTTCTTTTACTCTTTCCAATGACCAATAATGTTTCATGTAGGCCTTCTTTTTCCTTTTCCTTTCAGATAAAATTGTGGATTCCTCATTATTCATCTTGATTCGAACCCTTCATTATTCATTATTATCTATGTTATTTTTGATTCCGTCTTATATTTTTTTTTAATCTAGTTCTTTTTTGGTACCTAAAAATTAACTTGATTAAAAAAATATAGGGATTCTATAAACCTTTTGAATACCCTTTAACCGTAAAATAGAAAAGAGAATAAAAACCTAACCCCTTTCATATTACCCCATTTCTCGCTCAAGGCACCTTGATCAAGTAATGGGATAATGATAGAAGGGTTAGGACTTTAGGATCCTTTTTATTTCACTATAAATTGATAAAAAAGATTTATACTAAAGGATTTCAAAATTTTATTAATGATATTAAATTATTATTAATGATTTTTTGAATGGGTGTCAGGATCTGACGATATTGAAAAAGAAATAACTTTATCAATAATATATATGATTGAAAAATGAATATCATGAAGGGAGGAAAAAAAACATAATTTTTCCTAATATCTAGCTTGTTGTGTTTGATAAATCATGTAAATGGTCAAACAAATCACTAATGTAATGACAAATAAACAGTAAAGCTGGACAGTATGAATGAAAGACATAAACTTACCCCTTTTCAATTTGAAGATTTGAAAAGGATAGAATATGTTATCTTCTTTAAGTGGAAGAGATTCCGGCTATTATATTTCACCTTGAACTGTAGCTTGGAAATCTCATTGTTTTTTTTTGAAAAAAAAAAAAAAAACTAGTAGTGACACACGTCGGCTGGAAACATTTAGCCTTCTCCATATAAACTCCTTGCATGTTTAGAAGTGATTTTTCTTTCTCCCATTTCAATAGCAAAACAAAATTGTTGATGATAACGTTCTCCTTTTTCCAATATCACTTTAAAGAATATTTTTGAGATCTTTTATGTATCTCTATCTTCCTAATAGGGAAGTATTTTCCAGGTCTGGAGGAGAAGCATCTTGTTGTATTGCGTGTCCAACAGCCCGTTCCGAACTGAACTGAAACTCGGAATGTTTTTATAGATCAGAGACGAGTTGAATGGGAAAGTGAAAACGGGTCGGCTGGAAACAAATTTCTGCGAGTTGAGAAAAACCATTCTTGTACCCAAAAGCCTATATCCAGGTGGACTGCCCAGCACAGACTGATCTGAAGCTGAAACTGGAGTGGTTTAAATAGCGAAGTGAGAGTTCTTTCTAGAAACAATTTGGAAGTCTTGTTTTGATCATCGAGTGGACTGGGTAAAAATTCTCAGAGCTCAGAAAAAAAAATTCTGAAATGTAAAAAAAAAAAAAAAACTTTTTGTTAATTTTTATCATGTCTTCTAGACATGATAAAATGTAACTACCCCCCTTTTTTGTCTGGGAATGTTGTCTCACCGTTTCTAAAAATAGATCCCAACCCATTCTTTTTCTTGGAATTGTATTCTTAAGAAAGGATGAGTCATGGTCTATTTTTAGAAAGTGGGAGACAACATTCCCAGACAAAAAGAGAAGGGAGTTAATTTTTATCATGTCTAGAAGACATGATAAAAATTAACAAAAAGTTCTTTTTTTTTTTCATCTCATAATTTTTTTTTTTTTTTTTTTTTTTGAGCTCTGAGAATTTTTTCCCAGTCGACTCGATGATCAAAATAAGACTTCCAAATTGTTTCTAGAAAGAACTCTCACTTAGCTATTTAAACCACTCGTGTTTCAGCTTCCAATCAGTCTGTGCGGGGCACTCAACGTGGATACACGCTTCTATCTCTCCTGGAAAAAGCTTCTGTGAAGGTATGTTAACGTTTTTTCTTCCACTCTTTTGTGTTTTTGCTTCTCTGACAGGTTTTTCCCATTCTAGCCGATGTTATTATCCTATTCTATTGATGGTATTTACTATGTTGTTGACTTGTTTACGTTTAAAAATATTTTGCGGGGTGAGATTTGAGAGACCAGCTCAATAGATTTGCTTTACCATTTTGTTGATATTGTTTACCACGTTCTTTATTTGTGGACCGTTTCAAGTTCTAAGAAAACCATTGCTCGATGGATGAGTCCTTACCCATTTATTCTCTTTGGAATTTCACTTTAGACGGGCTGTTCATTTAGCCTTCTTTAACTGTTTTTTGGAACCCAAGCGTATGTTGTTGTTTTCCCGAATTTTGAAGAAGAAAATAGTTTCCAACCTATTTTAAAATCCTTTGTAACTTTTTGAAAGAAGATGCGTTTGTAGGTTGTGAGACTAGATACCCTTTTCCATGTAGGAAGAAAAGCGGAACAGCTCTTCTTTTTAACCCGAAACCGATCCCAGTCGAATCTGTCTGCCTTTTCAACCTCGCTAGGGTCCACTCGACAGGTTGTGGGATTGGATGCCCCTTTCCCTCTTGAAAGAAAAGTAGTACGAATATTGTTTCCATCCCGAAAGAAGAATAATCTCCCTCCCATTGAATCCATCTTCCTTTCCAATCTCTCTAGGGTCAGCTGGATTGGTTTCGGGACTCGATGTCAATTGTAAATCCTATCATTTTTGATATTTTGGGGTTGTAATAGTATCTTCAGAATTCCTAGGAGTAGCTAGGGATGACAGGTCTCCCTGCGTCTTACCGTAGTCAACTGTAAAACCCATCCATTTCGAGATTTCGTGGTTGTAACAGTATAATCAGACAGTCGGTCACAAAAGTATTCGAACACCGGCACCCATTCAGAAAATTTACTTTTCCGTTGAGAAACAAAATTGTCTCCAGAGTCCATCTTGGTTCGATAGAAAAAAAAAACAAAAGGATGGCTCATGTCCAAAATTGGCTAGGTGCATGAAACAAAATACAACATGACCTATCTGGGGCAGATGGGAAACAAAATGGCTGCTCACGTGATCCATTATTGCTCTCATAGAAAACGCAAAGTGTCGCTGCGGCTCGTCTCGGTTCGCGAAGAGTGAAAACCCAAAACGGTCTGCAGTGTCTATCTTTGTTGGATGAGAAAACAAAAGGATGGCTCATGTCCAATTTATTTAGGTGTGGGAAAAAATATAACGTGACCTATCTGGATGAGATGTCTCCAGCGATCCAGTATAGACTTTTTCCCGATCTGCAATAGGTGACATCTATAAACAATTTTATTGAAATCTCCTCGAAATATAAGAAACAGCTAGCTCGTGAAATTGTAAGGTATTCCCAAAGAATTCCACTTCTTGAAGAAGGAAAAACATCCTAGATGCAGATGAGGTAGAGAGAGAGAAAAAGCATGTTGCACTATGGAGAGCCCGCACGGTTCTGAACAGAAAACGTGGAATGCTTTTATAGAAAAGAGTTGAAAGTGAAAGTAAAAGCCGATTGCAAATTTTTCACTTGGTTGCCGACTGGAAAATAGTTTTCAGAGCTCAGAAAAAAAATTCTGAGATGTAAAAAAAAAAAAAACTATTTGTAACTTTTTATCATGTCTTCTAGACATGATAAAAATTAACCCTACCCCCCTTTTGTGTGGGAATGTTGTCTCACTGTTTCTAAAAATAGACCATGACTCATTCTAGGAATTATATGTTTTAGAAAGGATGAGTCATAGTCTTTGGGTTTCTCCATTCCAATGTAAACAAAGTGAAGACATCAAATTAATAGAAAAAAAGGAAGAGTTTTTTTTTTTTTTTTCAGCTTTGGAAATATTTTTCCCATTCAACAGCCAAGAAATATTTCCAGCCAATACAATTTCATTTTTACTTTCACTTTCAATTCATTTCTTATATCTATAAGAACATTTCATGTTTCTGTTCAGATCAGTGTGGGTCGTTCAAGATGCAGCAACTCTACTCCATTCCACAACCAGGAAAAAAAAAGATGTTCTTTCATGATGAATTCTTTTGGCTTTCGAAAACAATGATGACATGATGATTGTAATACATTTCTGTTCTCATGTCCCATGCTTGAACTCAGAATTATTTCCAGAATTCTGAAAATTTTTCCTAGTCAGCTCGATAACCCAACTTTCGTATATTTATTTTTTAAGCCACTCGAGTTTCGACTTCCCATCCGTGTGTGCTGTGCATTCAACCTAGAGACACATTCCCTGAGCTCTAAGAAAATGTTTCCCAGCCCACTCAATCCCTGAAATGGATTAAAAATAAATTCTTTCATACATATTTAAACCTCAAGAGTGTTAGCAGTCATGGAAAGAACCTTTTTTCCCCTGAGCTCTAAGAAAATGTTTCCCAGTAGACTCAATCGCTGAAATGGATTAAAAATAAATTCTTTCATACGTTTTTAAACCTCAACAGTGTTAGCTGTCATGGAAAGAACCTTTTTTTCCCCTGAGCTCTAAGAAAATGTTTCCCAGTAGACTCAATCGCTGAAATGGATTAAAAATAAATTCTTTCATACATTTTTAAACCTCAAGAGTGTTAGCTGTCATGGAAAGAGCCTTTTTTCCCCTGAGCTCTAAGAAAATGTTTCCCAGCCGACTCAATCGCTGAAATGGATTAAAAATAACTTCTTTCATACATTTTTAAAGCTCAAGCGTGTTAGCTGTCGTAGAGCTGCAGATGAGGTAGAGAGAGAACAAGCATGTTGCACCATGGAGAGCCCGCACGGTTCTGAACAGAAAACGTGGAATGCTTTTATAGAAAAGAGTTGAAAGTGAAAGTAAAAGCCGATTGGAAATTTTTCACTTGGTTGCCGACTGGGAAAAAATTTTCAGAGCTCAGAAAAAAAAATCTGCGATGTAAAAAAAAAAAAAAAAAAAAAAAAAAAAAAAAAACTTTTTGTTAATTTTTATCATGTCTTCTAGACATGATAAAAATTAACCCTACCCCCCTTTTGTGTGAGAATGTTGTCTCCCTGTTTCTAAAAATAGACCATGACTCATTCTAGGACATTCCAAAGTAAAAACAAATTCTTTCATACATTTTTAATGCTCAAGAGTGTTAGGTGTAATGGAAAGAGCTTTTTCTTTTCACAGCCCACTCAATCGCTGAAATCGATTAAAAACAAATTCTTTCATACATTTTTAAAGCTCAAGCGTGTTAGCTGTTATGGAAAGAGCCTTCTTTCCCCAGCCCACTCAATCGTGTTAGCTGTTATGGAAAGAGCCTTTTCCCCCCCCCCAGCCCACTCAATCGCTGAAATGGATTAAAAATAAATTCTTTCATACATGTTTAAAGCTCAAGCGTGTTAACTGTCATGGAAAGAGCCTTTTTTTCCCAGCCCACTCAATCGCTGAAACGGATCAAAAATAAATTCTTTCATACATTTGTTTAAACCTCAAGACTGTTAGCTGTCATGGAAACTGAAATTTATGTCACGGTTTGTGTGTCACACGTCGTCAACGGTATGATTTGACGTGAAAATTGAAAACCCGGTATGAAAAATCTCTTTAACTTCACTTTAGAAGAAGATGTGGGATAGAGAGATTTCGTCATGGGAAAATGTCTTTCAATGTCCGTCATGGGAAAATGTCTTTCAATATCATGTCATCTCTTTTCAAATAGGATTGAAGGATTTTTCTTAAACTATGTTGAAATCTTGATGCATAAAAACCACGGATGGGAAATTCTAATCCATGGATGGATCATCCAATTTCGCTAGACCCTGATAAACGGTTGCTGATGAAATCCAAGCGAGGGGTCCTAGCTTTTTAAATGGAAAACATTTTTCCCTTAACGGAGGAATGATTTCTATTCTGTGAGACGTCAAAAATTTGAAAAACGCTTGTGTTCACAGAAGCTCTTTCTAGAAGAGTGGTCCTGGGTCCAGATGAGGTAGAGAGAGAAAAAGCATGCTGCACCTTGGACAGCCCGCACAGTTCTGAACAGAAAACGTAGAATACTTTTATAGAAAGTGTTGAAAGTGAAAGTAAAATTCTTGGCTGGAGAATTTTCACTTGGTTGCCGACTGGGAAAAATTTTTCAAAGCTCAGAAAAAAATTTTGAGATGAAAAAAAAAAAAACTTTTTGTTAAAGACATGATAAAAATTAACCCTACCCCCCTTCCCTAAAAGGAAGAGTTTTTTTTTTTTTTTTTTTTTTTTTCAGCTTTGGAAATATTTTTCCCATTCAACAGCCAAGAAATATTTCCAGCCAATACAATTTCATTTTTACTTTCACTTTCAATTCATTTCTTATATCTATAAGAACATTTCATGTTTCTGTTCAGATCAGTGTGGGTTGTTCAAGATGCAGCAACTCTACTCCATCCCACAACCAGGAAGAAAAGATGTTGTTTCATGAGGAATTGTTTTGTTCCTCATGGCGTGATGATTGTAATATATTTCTGTTCTAATCCGTGGGGTTTGTGGAAAATACATTCTCGGTACGCAATCCCCCACCCAGGAAGAACAGAAAATGTTTTAAAAGGAATACTTTGGCCTGACTTTTGAAAAAAACAATGATCACAGGGCTGTTGTGATAAGATTGAGAACCCATGATGATGTTGTGCGATGGGGTTAATCGTTTTTACTTAAACGGATCTTCTTCTAAACATCCAAGGTATGATTGTTTCCCTAGATGAAAGAAAACAATACTTTTTTTCTTTTTTACAAGAAAAGTATCCTCAATAATGTTACTGAAAAGATTAAAGCGATATTTTGTCATAGACCTATTGGACCCCTCGTCTATAGTAATGTTGCACCTTGGACAGCCCGCACGGTTCTGAACAGAAAACGTGGAATACTTATATAGAAAGAGTTGAAAGTGAAAGTATATCGCGTTGGCTGGAAACATTTCTGTTGGCTGTCGACTGGGAAAAAAATTCTCAGAGCTCAGAAAAAAATTCTGAGATGAAAAAAAAAAATCTTTTATCATGTCTTTTATCATCTTTTATCATGTCTTCTAGACATGATAAAATTTTTAATTAATTTTTATCATGTCTTCTAGACATGATAAAAATTAACTCCACCCCCTTTTGTCTGGGAATGTTGTCTCACCCTTTCTAAAAATAGACCATGTATACCAATATACTACAAACGGACTTGAACGCGTGTTCTCAGTATGTAGCTATACAAATTTGAAGGTAAAATTAAAAAAAAAAAGACATCTTTTTGGGGAAAAGGGAGTAAATTTGTATAGGAATATACTACAAACGGAATTTAAGGCCTGTTTTCAGTATATAGCTATACAAATTGGAAGGTAAAAAAAAATAAAAAAAAAAAGACATCTTTTTTTTTCGGAGGAGGGAAGGCAGTGAATTTGTATAGGAATATACTACAAACGGACTTTAAAGCCTGTTTTCAGCATATAGCTATACAAATTGGAAGGTAAAAAAAATTAAAAAAAAAGACATCTTTTTTTTTCGGGGGAGAAGACAGTGAATTTGTATAGGAATATACTACAAACGGACTTTAAAGCCTTTTTTCAGCATATAGCTATACAAATTGGAAGGTAAAAAAAATAAAAAAAAGACATCTTTTTTTTTTCGGGGGGAAGGCAGTGAATTTGTATAGGAATATACTACAAACGGACTTTAAAGCCTGTTTTCAGCATATAGCTATACAAATTGGAAGGCAAAAAAAAAATAAAAAAAAAAAAGACATCTTTTTTTTTCGGGAAATTAAGTGAATTTGTATAGGAATATACTACAAACTGACTCTAATGCCTGTTTTCAGTATATAGCTATACAAATTGGAAGGTAAAAAAAAATAAAAAAAAAGATATCTTTTTTGGGAAAAAGGAGTGAATTTGTATAGAAATATACTACAAGAACATCAATAAAAGAACATCATGGGTCCAAGAATTGAAACTGAAAGTCCAAAAACGAAATGTTAACGACTGGGAAGAAAATTATCAAAGCTGAAAAAAGATTTAAAAAAAAAAAAAAATCCTTTTTCTTTCTTAATTTGATGTCTTCATTCTTTTGACCTTGTAGAAATAAAAAAAAGTGAAGACATCAAATTAAGAAAGAAAAAAGGAAAGGTTTTTTTTTTTTTTTTTTTTTTTTTTTTTTTTTTTTTTAATGTGTTAAAATTTTTCCAGAGCTCTGAGAATTTTTCCCAGTCGGTTTCTAGAAGCAACTCGTTAATGTATTTAAACCACTCGCGTTTCAGTTTCAGATCAGTCTGTGCTGTGCACTCAACGTGGATACACGCTTCTCACTCTCCTGGGAAGAGCTTCTGTGAAGGTATGTGAACATTTTTTTCTTACTCTTTTGTATTTCATAGACTACAAATATTTATTGAGTAACACATTTTATAGAAATGTATTCTTATTTCCTTTCAGTACTTTGAGGTAGGGTAATATTTTTCCCCGTGCTACTGTTTTTGCTTTTCAAGGCTAGAAATGTTTTACTCAATAGCTGTTTTTATAGAAAACATGCTATTATTTCGTATACTGATATATTTTGTGAAACTTTAACAAATCCTTTTCAACAAAGCAAGATCATGTGATCCACAGCTGGCTAGACCCGTCAGTGTAATCGGATCACGATTGTTCCATCATATACTGATATATTTTGTGAAACTGTAACAAATTCCTTTCAAGAAACCAAGATCTCGTGATCCACAGCTGGCTAGACACGTCAGTGTAATCGGATCACGATTGTTACATCATATACTGATATATTTTGTGAAACTTTAACAAATTCCTTTCAAGAAGCCAAGATCTCGTGATCCACAGCTGGCTAGACCCGTCAGGGTAATCGGATCACGATTGTTCCATCATATACTGATATATTTTGTGAAACTTTAACAAATTCCTTTCAAGAAGCCAAGATCTCGTGATCCACAGCTGGCTAGACCCGTCAGTGTAATTGGATCACGATTGTTCCATCCTATACTGATATATTTTGTGGAACTTTAACAAATTCCTTTCAAGAAGCCAAGATCTCGTGATCCACAGCTGACTCCATTAGTCAGGAAAAACGGATCACGATTTTATCAATCGTATACTGATATATTTTGTGAAACTTTAACAAATCCCTTTCAACAGGGCAAGATCTCGTGATCCATAGCTGGCTAGAGCAGTCAGGATCAATGGATTACGATTGTCCCATCGTATACTGATATATTTTGTGAAACTTTAACAAGGCAAGATCTCGTGATCCACAGCTGGCTAGACTAGTCAGGATTAACGGATCACGATTTTATCAATCGTATACTGATATATTTTGTGAAACTTCTTTAACAAATCCTTTTCAAGAAGGCAAGATCTCGTGATCCACAGCTGGCTAGAGCAGTCAGTATAATCGGATCACGACTGTTCCCTCGTATACTGATATATTTTGTGAAATTTTAACAAATGACTTTCAAGAAGGCAAGATCTCGTGATCCACAGCTGACTAGACTTGTCAGAATTAACGGATCACGATAGTTCCATTGTATACTGATATATTTTGTGGAACTTTAACAAATTGTTTTCAACAAGGCAAGATCCTGTGATCCACAGCTGACTCCATCAGTCAGGATAACGGATCATGATTTTTTTCAATCGTATACTGATATATATTTTGTATATTTTGTGAAACTTTAACAAATCCTTTTCAAAAAAGGCAAGGTCTTGTGATCCACAGCTGACTCCATCAGTCAGGATAATGGATCACGATGGTTCCATCTTATACTGATATATATTTTGTGAAACGTTAACAAATGACTTTCAAGAAGGCAAGATAATGTGATTCAATAGAATTGTTCAATCGTATACTGGCATATTCTGATAAAACAACAGAATGATCCAATTTTGAATACGATCCCAATATGTTTTTATAAAATCCATTTCATATCTTGTAAAACGTGAACGACTGACTTTCAAGCTGGCTGCATGGGTGTTTTTTTTTCGTGGTTTTTCCCCATGTGTAACGTGAATACGAGCCAGTTTCCCTTCCAAAGTCCTCCACGAAGGCATTTCTTAAGGCAAATAGCCCTCAAATGCTTTACCGTCCTCCAAATCGACTTGACCTCTCTCCAACTTCCACGGTGTCATTTGAACGATCGAGTCGGCTGTTGGAAAAAAATGTCTGACAGCTGAAAACAATATCTCCACACACCTTCACAAAACCTCTTTCCAGGAGGAAGAAGCGTGTATTCAGCTCCAGTGCACAGTACAGACTGATTTAAAGCTGAAACGCGAGTGGTTTAAATAGATGAGAACCCTCTATAGAAATAATTTGAATATATCTGGTTTTGTGAATCAAGCCGACTGGGAAAAAATTCTCAGAGCTCAGAAAAAAAATTCTGAGATGTAAAAAAAAAAAAAAAAAAAAAATCTTTTTGTTAATTTTTATCATGTCTTCTAGACATGATAAAAATTAACTCCCTTCTCTTTTTGTCTGGGAATGTTGTCTCACTCTTTCTAAAAATAGACTATGACTCATTCTTGTGGAATTCTGTTGGGCTTTTACTTTCGATTGGGTTTTGAATTTGTTTCAATTCCCCAGTTATCTATAAAAGCATTCCGTGTTTCACTTCAGATCCGTGTGGGCTGTGGAAGAGGCAACACATCTCTCTCTTTACCCAATCTCATGATATTCTTTAAGAATTTCTTAGCCATTTGTCAAAGAAGGGGACTATAATTGAAGAATTTATGAATTAACTACCCCCCTTTTTTGTCTGGGAATGTTGTCTCACCGTTTCTAAAAATAGATCCCAACCCATTCTTTTTCTTGGAATTGTATTTTTAAGAAAGGATGAGTCATGGTCTATTTTTAGAAAGTGGGAGACAACATTCCCAGACAAAAAGAGAAGGGAGTTAATTTTTATCGTGTCTAGAAGACATGATAAAAATTAACAAAAAGTTTTTTTTTTTTTTTTTTTTTTTTACATCTCAGAATTTTTTTCTGAGCTCTGGATCTCATTTCGATTTTCGACTTTCACTTTCAAATCTTCTCTTTTCTATAAAAGTATTTCGAGTTTCTGTTCAAAACACTGTGGGCTGTTGAAAAGGTAACACGTCTCCCTCTCTACATTAATGGGGAATCCAAGATGTTCTAAAGACGAATTGTTTGAGAATCTCTTAACCTTTCTGAACTTTAGAAGAGCTAGCTGGATATTTCTTCATTTCTTTTTCAAGTATGGGTTCAAAGGATTCTTTTAAATAGTTGCAAGTAAGACGTTGTATTATTTTCTGTTGATCATGAATCTATTAAAAAATTTCAATGCCTAATTTTAGGGCAACCTATACCCAACATGATTCATATGTTTTACTCTACGTTTTAGATGAGAGCCTCTCTTAAAAACATGATTTTCCTATTCAAAGTTGAAATGAGTTTCCAAAAGCATGATCCTTTTAAAAAAACATGTGTGTTTGTGTAGGTGTGGTGGGACGGTTAGCTTTCTTTCTTACGAGATAGTCATCTCCACGAGATGTGTTTTGGATATCTTCTCCACCCTCTCCGTGTCACTGAAATCTCGTGATGGCTCAAGTGAAAAGGGTTCGTTTATTTTGACTCACAACCACGTTATATTTTTTTGGATATCTCCTCCAACGACTCGTGGAAATCTTTTCCCTGAAATCAGGTATGTTTAGCAGCGCACGCCCTCTGAAGTGAAGCTCGGAATACTTTGACAAATCCTGTCGAGTGGATTCTGAAATCATTTTTAAAGGATCTCAGAGAAACACCCATGAAGACGATACCAACGTGTCGTTTTTCAGAAAGCATGAAGGTGGCTCATGGTGAGAGATGAGGTGGTAAAATAGTTTTTTTCTTAGAAGGTTGAAAAAATTGAGAGTAGTAAGACACAGTCTCTTTTTTCGAAATTGAGTAGGAGGGTCATTTTGAGATGAGCTGGAAAATATTTTCTGAGAGATTTGAAAAAAAAATTTTAAAAATAAAAAATATATATATTATATAATATATATATTATATAATATATATTATAAATACTTTTTGTTCATTTTTATCATGTCTTCAGACATGATAAAAATGAACGACATCTCTCTTTTTTCTTTGAAACCTCTCTCAACCTATCTCGTCCTGTTTCTCAAGTAACATTCCTTTCCTGAAAAGCTAATTTCTTTAGACACGTAAGACAGCAGGTAGAGACATACTTCGAACCAAAAAGAGAGTAGAGATCCTTTTGAATAATGTCGAATAGACAAAAGACGGCTAGCCATTTCAGTTCTATGCTTTTTTTTCCTATGGACGATCCACGAAAGGGTCCTCTTTTGTTCACGACCCGTGGTTAACCCATGAATTAAACACGTAGGCTCGAAACTTTCTAACATCTCTACCTCCACGGTGCAGTTTGAAAGGAAGGTGACCCACCCATCACCCCATCTATGAAATGAAACGTCAAAACAGTGCACACGTTCTGAATCAGAACCCTTGTAGACATTTGGAGGCTCTACAGCACAGACTCAACAGAAACAAAACGATAAAAACTTTTATACATCCCAGAGAGTGGATGCTTAAAAATAAGGTGATGTCTCGTCGATCAAATCAGCTGTAAATAAATGTCTAAGAGCTGTGAAGAATGGATGGTCTACCTTCACAAAAGCTCTTTCTAGGAGGGAAAAGTGTGTATCCAAGCAGAATACACAGCACAGACTGATGTTAAGTCGAAACTGGAGTGATATCAATACACAAGTATGAATTCGTTCTAATAACCCTTTAGATAGGTCTCATTTGACTCATCGAGTCGAGGGGGAAAACATTGACGTGTTGCCTTTCCAACAGCCCACACTGTTCTGAACAGAAACGTAGAATGCTTTTATAGATAAGAGAAGAATTGAAAGTGAAAGTAAAAAAACGAAATCAGATCGGCTGGGAAAATTTCTGAGCCGAGAAAAAATTCTGAGTCAAAAAAAAAAAACTCTTCCTTTTTCCTTATTAATTTGATGTCTTCACTTTTTGACTTTCTACAAGGTCAAAAGAGTGAAGACATCAAATTAATAAAGAAAAAGGAAGAGTTTTTTTTTTTTTTTTTTCAATCTCATAATTTTTCCTGAGCTCTGAAAAATTTTTTCCCAGCCGATCCCATTTCGTTTTTTGACTTTCACTTTCAATTCTTCTCTTTTCTATAAAAGTATTCCGCGTTTTTGTTCAGAACAGTGTGGGCTCTTGAAAAGGTAACACGTCTCCCTCTCTCTTTACCCAAATCTGGAACCCATGATGATCTTAAGAAGAATTCTTTAAGAATCTCTTACAATTCCTGAACCTTACACAAGCTGAATGTTTCTTTTTCGTATTTCGAAGCTATTGATGGATCAAAGAAGAAGATTTCAATGGAATGACTTCATCGTTCTAGGATAGAATATTTTTTCGAAATCTCTTCCTACTTTCGTCTACACAGAAATGCTTTTCACGAAAGTTAGGTCCTCTTTTACATTTACTTTTTAAATAGTTGTTCAAAGGGATTTTCGTTCTGCTGATTCAGGTTTCCCGCGCTTCACGCTACCCATCCTCACCCATTTCTAAAGGATCTCAGAGAAAATTAAAAGGGAAAGAAATAGCCTCTAGTGAACACAACTCCAACAACGACAGTGGATAGTTTTTTTCTGTCCTTCCAGAGATATCACCGGTGACCGATAGGTTGTTCAGCCACACGGGTGTCGTGAAAAGGCACACCATACCTGTTCCCCTCCCAAAAATGTTTCTTCGGAAAAGGGAAAGTTTTTTCCCACCCCTTTGGAGATTCCTTTTCCGCATCGATACCCAAACCCATCGGCCAGAAAAATAAATTTTTTTAAGAACATTTCCATTCTTGAAACTCAATATAAGATACGTATTCATTTTAATATTTTTAATAAATCACGCATACATATATTTTACGAGCTTATCTATTATTTCTTACAATGCTTCGTCAATCTTACGTAAAGTAGCTTGGAAGAACCGTATTATTATTTCTTTCTTCTAACCTCTTACAACTATATTGTTTAAAGTTTCTAAGGAATTTCTAATACATTGTATATACAATTTAGCTAAAACCTGTGACAAGATGAATTTAATTCCCCCCCCTCAAAACAATTTATATACAGTCAGTTTGAGTTAGCTGGATCCGTGTAAATAGTTAGATAATATTTATGTCGCGTAAATTATTTGCTAACATAACATATTTTTCCTTCTTATCATGCTATTTCAACCATTTTGTTTAGCAATCATCCATCTCAAATAAAAAGGATTTGACGAGACACAATATACTTAAAAGATTGATGAAATAACACTAAAATCTCATGTTGTTGGAATCATTTAAGAAATTTAGAGTTTACAGACTACTTCATCCAATGAAGGTAAAATATTAAAATGAATACGTATGTTTGTAATATATTTCAGAAACCTAATGTTCTTAAAAAAAATTTATTTTTCTGGCCGATGGGTTTGGGTATCGATGCGGAAAAGGAATCTCCAAAGGGTTGGGAAAAAAATTTCCCTTTTCCGAAGAAACATTTTTAGGAGGGAAACAGGTATGGTGTGCCTTTTCACGACACCCGTGTGGCTGAACAACCTATCGGTCACCGGTGATATCTCTGGAAGGACAGAAAAAAACTATCCACTGTCGTTGTTGGAGTTGTGTTCACTGGACGCTATTTCTTTCCCTTTTAATTTTCTCTGAGATCCTTTAGAAATGGGTGAGGATGGGTAGCGTGAAGCGCGGGAAACCTGAATCAGCAGAACGAAAATCCCTTTGAACAACTATTTAAAAAGTAAATGTAAAAGAGGACCTAACTTTCGTGAAAAGCATTTCTGTGTAGACGAAAGTAGGAAGAGATTTCGAAAAAATATTCTATCCTAGAACGATGAAGTCATTCCATTGAAATCTTCTTCTTTGATCCATCAATAGCTTCGAAATACGAAAAAGAAACATTCAGCTTGTGTAAGGTTCAGGAATTGTAAGAGATTCTTAAAGAATTCTTCTTAAGATCATCATGGGTTCCAGATTTGGGTAAAGAGAGAGGGAGACGTGTTACCTTTTCAAGAGCCCACACTGTTCTGAACAAAAACGCGGAATACTTTTATAGAAAAGAGAAGAATTGAAAGTGAAAGTCAAAAAACGAAATGGGATCGGCTGGGAAAAAATTTTTCAGAGCTCAGGAAAAATTATGAGATTGAAAAAAAAAAAAAAAAAAAAATCTCTTCCTTTTTCTTTATTAATTTGATGTCTTTACTCTTTTGACCTTGTAGAAAGTCAAAAAGTGAAGACATCAAATTAATAAAGAAAAAGGAATTTTTTTTTTTTTTTTTTTTTTGACTCAGAATTTTTTCTCGGCTCAGAAATTTTCGCAGCCGATATGATTTCGTTTTTTTACTTTCACTTTCAATTTTCTTCTCTTATCTATAAAAGCATTCTACGTTTCTGTTCAGAACAGTGTGGGCTGTTGGAAAGGCAACACGTCAATGTTTTCCCCCTCGACTCGATGAGTCAAATGAGACCTATCTAAAGGGTTATTAGAACGAATTCATACTTGTGTATTGAAATCACTCTAGTTTCGACTTAACATCAGTCTGTGCTGTGTATTCTGCTTGGATACATACTTTTCCCTCCTAGAAAGAGCATATGTGAAGGTAGACCATCCATTCTTCACAGCTCTTAGACATTTATTTACAGCTGATTTGATCGACGAGACATCACCTTATTTTTAAGCATCCACTCTCTGGGATGTATGAAAGTTTTTATCGTTTTTTTTCTGTTGAGTCTGTGCTGTAGAGCCCCCAAATGTCTACAAGTTTTCTGATTCTAGAATTTGTGCACTGTTTTGACGTTTCATTTCATAGCTGGGGTGATGGGTGGGTCACCTTCCTTTCAAACTGCACCGTGGAGGTAGAGATGTTAGAAAGCTTCGAGCCTACGTGTTTAATTCATGGGTTAACCACGGCTCGTGAACAAAAGAGGACCCTTTCGTGGATCGTCCCTAGGAAAAAAAAGCATAGAACTGAAATGGCTAGCCGTCTTTTGTCTATTCGACATTATTCAAAAGGATCTCTACTCTCTTTTTGGTTCGAAGTATGTCTCTACCTGCTGTCTTATGTGTCTAAAGAAATTAGCTTTTCAGGAAAGGAGTTGTCTCAGGTTTCTAAAGAAATTAGCTTTTCAGGAAAGTAATGTTACTTGAGAAACAGGACGAGATAGGTTGAGAGAGGTTTCAAAGAAAAAAGAGAGATGTCGTTCATTTTTATCATGTCTGAAGACATGATAAAAATGAACAAAAAGTATTTATAATATATATTATATAATATATATATTATATAATATATATATTTTTTATTTTTAAAATTTTTTTTCAAATCTCTCAGAAAATATTTTCCAGCTCATCTCAAAATGACCCTCCTACTCAATTTCGAAAAAAGAGACTGTGTCTTACTACTCTCCATTTTTTCAACTTTCTAAGAAAAAAACTATTTTACCACCTCATCTCTCACCATGAGCCACCTTCATGCTTTCTGAAAAACGACACGTTGGTATCGTCTTCATGGGTGTTTCTCTGAGATCCTTTAAAAATGGTTTCAGAATCCACTCGACAGGATTTGTTAAAGTATTCCGAGCTTCACTTCAGAGGGCGTGCGCTGCTAAACATACCTGATTTCAGGGAAAAGAGTTCCACGAGTCGTTGGAGGAGATATCCAAAAAAATATAACGTGGTTGTGAGTCAAAATAAACGAACCCTTTTCACTTGAGCCATCACGAGATTTCAGTGACACGGAGAGGGTGGAGAAGATATCCAAAACACATCTCGTGGAGATGACTATCTCGTAAGAAAGAAAGCTAACCGTCCCACCGCACCTACACAAACACACATGTTTTTTTAAAAGGATCATGCTTTTGGAAACTCATTTCAACTTTGAATAGGAAAATCATGTTTTTAAGAGAGGGTCTCATCTAAAACGTACAGTAAAACATATGAATCATGTTGGGTATAGGTAGCCCTAAAATTAGGCATTGAAATTTTTTAATAGATTCATGATCAACAGAAAATAATACAACGTCTTACTTGCAACTATTTAAAAGAATCCTTTGAACCCATACTTGAAAAAGAAATGAAGAAATATCCAGCTAGCTCTTCTAAAGTTCAGAAAGGTTAAGAGATTCTCAAACAATTCTGCTTTAGAACATCTTGGATTCCCCATTAATGTAGAGAGGGAGACGTGTTACCTTTTCAACAGCCCACAGTGTTTTGAACAGAAACTCGAAATACTTTTATAGAAAAGAGAAGATTTGAAAGTGAAAGTCGAAAAACGAAATGAGATCGGCTGGGAAAATATTTTCAGAGCTCAGAAAAAAAATCTGAGATGTAAAAAAAAAAAAAAAAAAAAAAAAACTTTTTGTTAATTTTTATCATGTGTTCTAGACATGATAAAAATTAACTCACCCCCCTTTTGTATGAGAATGTTGTCTCCCACTTTCTAAAAATAGACCATGACTCATCCAATCTTTTCTTGGAATTCTATTCTTTAGAAAGAATGAGTCATGGTCTATTTTTAGAAAGAGTGAGACAACATTCCCAGACAAAAAGAGAAGGGAGTTAATTTTATCATGTCTAGAAGACATGATAAAAATTAATAAAAAGATTGTTTTTTTTTTCTTTTTTACATCTCAGAATTTTTTTTTCTGAGCTCTGAGAAATTTTTCCTAGCCGATCCCATTTCGTTTTTCGACTTTCCCTTTCAACTCTTCACTTTTCTATAAAAGCATTCCACGTTTCTGTTCAGAACAGTGCGGGCTGTTGATGAGGCAACATGTCTCTCTCTACCCAAATCTGGAACCCTAGTCACGAGAGAATATGAGACTAGAAAAATAGTTTAGCTTATTGATTTAAAAAATGTCCCATGCTAGAACTCAGAATTATAATCAGAGCGGGGCTTTCCAGTATCCAGTGCCAAGATTTTAGATTTGCCATGGTGACATGTTCCCAAATTCATAAATTCTTCAATTATAGTCCCCTTCTTTGACAAATGGCTAAGAAATTCTTAAAGAATATCATGAGATTGGGTAAAGAGAGAGATGTGTTGCCTCTTCCACAGCCCACACGGATCTGAAGTGAAACACGGAATGCTTTTATAGATAACTGGGGAATTGAAACAAATTCAAAACCCAATCGAAAGTAAAAGCCCAACAGAATTCCACAAGAATGAGCCATATTCTATTTTTAGAAAGAGTGAGACAACATTCCCAGACAAAAAGAGAAGGGAGTTAATTTTTATCATGTCTAGAAGACATGATAAAAATTAACAAAAAGTTTTTTTTTTTTTTTACATCTCAGAATTTTTTTCTGAGCTCTGAGAATTTTTTCCCAGTCGGCTTGATTCACAAAACCAGATATATTCAAATTATTTCTATAGAGTGTTCTCATCTATTTAAACCACTCGCGTTTCAGCTTTAAATCAGTCTGTACTGTGCACTGGAGCTGAATACACGCTTCTTCCGCCTGGAAAGAGGTTTTGTGAAGGTGTGTGGAGATATTGTTTTCAGCTGTCAGACATTTTTTTCCAACAGCCGACTCGATCGTTCAAATGACACCGTGGAAGTTGGAGAGAGGTCAAATCGATTTGGAGGACGGTAAAGCATTTGAGGGCTATTTGCCTTAAGAAATGCCTTCGTGGAGGACTTTGGAAGGGAAACTGCTCGTATTCACGTTACACATGGGGAAAAACCACGAAAAAAAACACCCATGCAGCCAGCTTGAAAGTCAGTCGTTCACGTTTTACAAGATATGAAATAGATTTTATAAAAACATATTGGGATCGTATTCAAAATTGGATCATTCTGTTGTTTTATCAGAATATGCCAGTATACGATTGAACAATTCTATTGAATCACATTATCTTGCCTTCTTGAAAGTCATTTGTTAACGTTTCACAAAATATATATCAGTATAAGATGGAACCATCGTGATCCATTATCCTGACTGATGGAGTCAGCTGTGGATCACAAGACCTTGCCTTTTTTGAAAAGGATTTGTTAAAGTTTCACAAAATATACAAAATATATATCAGTATACGATTGAAAAAAATCATGATCCGTTATCCTGACTGATGGAGTCAGCTGTGGATCACAGGATCTTGCCTTGTTGAAAACAATTTGTTAAAGTTCCACAAAATATATCAGTATACAATGGAACTATCGTGATCCGTTAATTCTGACAAGTCTAGTCAGCTGTGGATCACGAGATCTTGCCTTCTTGAAAGTCATTTGTTAAAATTTCACAAAATATATCAGTATACGAGGGAACAGTCGTGATCCGATTATACTGACTGCTCTAGCCAGCTGTGGATCACGAGATCTTGCCTTCTTGAAAAGGATTTGTTAAAGAAGTTTCACAAAATATATCAGTATACGATTGATAAAATCGTGATCCGTTAATCCTGACTAGTCTAGCCTGCTGTGGATCACGAGATCTTGCCTTGTTAAAGTTTCACAAAATATATCAGTATACGATGGGACAATCGTAATCCATTCATCCTGACTGCTCTAGCCAGCTATGGATCACGAGATCTTGCCCTGTTGAAAGGGATTTGTTAAAGTTTCACAAAATATATCAGTATACGATTGATAAAATCGTGATCCGATTTTCCTGACTAATGGAGTCAGCTGTGGATCACGAGATCTTGGCTTCTTGAAAGGAATTTGTTAAAGTTTCACAAAATATATCAGTATAGGATGGAACAATCGTGATCCAATTACACTGACGGGTCTAGCCAGCTGTGGATCACGAGATCTTGGCTTCTTGAAAGGAATTTGTTAAAGTTTCACAAAATATATCAGTATATGATGGAACAATCGTGATCCGATTACACTGACGGGTCTAGCCAGCTGTGGATCACGAGATCTTGGCTTCTTGAAAGGAATTTGTTAAAGTTTCACAAAATATATCAGTATATGATGGAACAATCGTGATCCGATTACACTGACGTGTCTAGCCAGCTTTGGATCACGAGATCTTGGCTTTTTAAAAGGAATTTGTTAAAGTTTCACAAAATATATCAGTATATGATGGAACAATCGTGATCCGATTACACTGACGGGTCTAGCCAGCTGTGGATCACATGATCTTGCTTTGTTGAAAAGGATTTGTTAAAGTTTCACAAAATATATCAGTATACGAAATAATAGCATGTTTTCTATAAAAACAGCTATTGAGTAAAACATTTCTAGCCTTGAAAAGCAAAAACAGTAGCACGGGGAAAAATATTACCCTACCTCAAAGTACTGAAAGGAAATAAGAATACATTTCTATAAAATGTGTGACTCAATAAATATTTGTAGTCTATGAAATACAAAAGAGTAAGAAAAAAATGTTCACATACCTTCACAGAAGCTCTTCCCAGGAGAGTGAGAAGCGTGTATCCACGTTGAGTGCACAGCACAGACTGATCTGAAACTGAAACGCGAGTGGTTTAAATACATTAACGAGTTGCTTCTAGAAACCGACTGGGAAAAATTCTCAGAGCTCTGGAAAAATTTTAACACATTAAAAAAAAAAAAAAAAAAAAAAAAAAAAAAAACCTTTCCTTTTTTCTTTCTTAATTTGATGTCTTCACTTTTTTTTATTTCTACAAGGTCAAAAGAATGAAGACATCAAATTAAGAAAGAAAAAGGATTTTTTTTTTTTTAAATCTTTTTTCAGCTTTGAAAATTTTCTTCCCAGTCGTTAACATTTCGTTTTTGGACTTTCAGTTTCAATTCTTGGACCCATGATGTTCTTTTATTGATGTTCTTGTAGTATATTTCTATACAAATTCACTCCTTTTTCCCAAAAAAGATATCTTTTTTTTTATTTTTTTTTACCTTCCAATTTGTATAGCTATATACTGAAAACAGGCATTAAAGTCAGTTTGTAGTATATTCCTATACAAATTCACTTAATTTCCCGAAAAAAAAAAGATGTCTTTTTTTTTATTTTTTTTTCCTTCCAATTTGTATAGCTATATGCTGAAAACAGGCTTTGAAGTCCGTTTGTAGTATATTCCTATACAAATTCACTGCCTTCCCCCCCGAAAAAAAAAGATGTCTTTTTTTTTTATTTTTTTTTACCTTCCAATTTGTATAGCTATATGCTGAAAACAGGCTTTAAAGTCCGTTTGTAGTATATTCCTATACAAATTCACTGCCTTCCCCCCCGAAAAAAAAAGATGTCTTTTTTTTTATTATTATTTTTCTTACCTTCCAATTTGTATAGCTATATGCTGAAAACAGGCTTTAAAGTCCGTTTGTAGTATATTCCTATACAAATTCACTGCCTTCCCTCCTCCGAAAGAAAAAGATGTCTTTTTTTTTATTTTTTTTTTACCTTCCAATTTGTATAGCTATATACTGAAAACAGGCCTTAAATTCCGTTTGTAGTATATTCCTATACAAATTTACTCCCTTTTCCCCAAAAAGATGTCTTTTTTTTTAATTTTACCTTCAAATTTGTATAGCTACATACTGAGAACACGCGTTCAAGTCCGTTTGTAGTATATTGGTATACATGGTCTATTTTTAGAAAGGGTGAGACAACATTCCCAGACAAAAGGGGGTAGAGTTAATTTTTATCATGTCTAGAAGACATGATAAAAATTAACAAAAAGATTTTTTTTTTTATCTCAGAATTTTTTTCTGAGCTCTGAGAATTTTTTTCCCAGTCGACAGCCAACAGAAATGTTTCCAGCCAACGCGATTTACTTTCACTTTCAACTCTTTTCTATATAAGTATTCCACGTTTTCTGTTCAGAACCGTGCGGGCTGTCCAAGGTGCAACATTACTATAGACGAGCGGTCCAATAGTTCTATGACAAAATATCGCTTTAATCTTTTCAGTAACATTATTGAGGATACTTTTCTTGTAAAAAAGAAAAAAAGTATTGTTTTCTTTCATCTAGGGAAACAATCACACCTTGGATGTTTAGAAGAAGATCCGTTTAAGTAAAAACGATTAGCCCCATCGCACAACATCATCATGGGTTCTCAATCTTATCCCAACAGCCCTGTGATCATTGTTTTTTTCAAAAGTCAGGCCAAAGTAATCCTTTTAAAACATTTTCTGTTCTTCCTGGGTGGGGGATTGCGTACCGAGAATGTATTTTCCACAAACCCCACGGATTAGAACAGAAATATATTACAATCATCACGCCATCGTGGTTTTCGAAAGACAAAACAATTCCTCATGAAATAACATCTCTTCTTCCTGATTGTGAGATGAGGTAGAGATGTTGCATCGTTCACAACCCACACTGATCTGAACAGAAATGTGGAATGTTTTTATAGATATAAGAAATAAAGTGAAAGTGAAAGTAAAAATGAAATCGTGTTGGCTGGAAATATTTCTTGGCTGTCGAATGGAAAAAAATTTTCAAAGCTTAAAAAAAAAAAAAAAAAAAAAAAAAAAAAAAAAAAAAAAAAAAACTCTTCCCTTTTTTTCTATTAATTTGATGTCTTCACTTTGTTTACTTTGGAATGAAGAAACCCAAAGACCATGACTCATCCTTTCTAAAACATATAATTCCTAGAATGAATCATGGTCTATTTTTAGAAACAGTGAGACAACATTCCCACACAAAAGGGGGGTAGGGTTAATTTTTATCATGTCTTTAACAAAAAGTTTTTTTTTTCATCTCAAAATTTTTTTCTGAGCTTTGAAAAATTTTTCCCAGTCGGCAACCAATTGAAAATTCTCCAGCCAAGACTTTTACTTTCACTTTCAACACTTTTCTATAAAAGTATTCTACGTTTTCTGTTCAGAACTGTGCGGGCTGTCCAAGGTGCAGCATGCTTTTTCTCTCTCTACCTCATCTGGACCCAGGACCACTCTTCTAGAAAGAGCTTCTGTGAACACAAGCTTTTTTCCAATTTTTGACGTCTCACAGAATAGAAATCATTCCTCCGTTTAGGGGAAAATGTTTCCCATTTGAAAAGCTAGGACCCCTCGTTTGGATTTCATCAGCAACCGTTTATCAGGGTCTAGTGAAATTGGATGATCCATCCATGGATTAGAATTTCCCATCCGTGGTTTTTATGCATCAAGATTTCAACATAGTTTAAGAAAAATCCTTCAATCCTATTTGAAAAGAGATGACATGATATTGAAAGACATTTTCCCATGACGGACATTGAAAGACATTTTCCCATGACGAAATCTCTCTATCCCACATCTTCTTCTAAAGTGAAGTTAAAGAGATTTTTCATACTGGGTTTTCAATTTTCACCTCAAATCATACCGTTGACGACGTGTGACACACAAACCGTGACATAAATTTCAGTTTCCATGACAGCTAACAGTCTTGAGGTTTAAACAAATGTATGAAAGAATTTATTTTTGATCCGTTTCAGCAAATGAGTGGGCTGGGAAAAAAAGGCTCTTTCCATGACAGTTAACACGCTTGAGCTTTAAACATGTATGAAAGAATTTATTTTTAATCCATTTCAGCGATTGAGTGGGCTGGGGAGGAAAGGCTCTTTCCATAACAGCTAACACGATTGAGTGGGCTGGGGAAAAAAAGGCTCTTTCCATAACAGCTAACACGCTTGAGCTTTAAAAATGTTTGAAAGAATTTGTTTTTAATCGATTTCAGCGATTGAGTGGGCTGTGAAAAGAAAAAGCTCTTTCCATTACACCTAACACTCTTGAGCTTTAAAAATGTATGAAAGAATTTGTTTTTACTTTGGAATGTCCTAGAATGAGTCATGGTCTATTTTTAGAAACAGGTAGACAACATTCTCACACAAAAGGGGGTAGGGTTAATTTTTATCATGTCTAGAAAACATGATAAAAATTAACAAAAAGTTTTTTTTTTTTTTTTTTTTTACATCTCAGATTTTTTTTTCTTAGTTCTGAAAATTTTTTCCCAGTCGGCAACCAAGTGAAAAATTTCCAATCGGCTTTTACTTTCACTTTCAACTCTTTTCTATAAAAGCATTCCACGTTTTCTGTTCAGAACCGTGCGGGCTCTCCATGGTGCAACATGCTTGTTCTCTCTCTACCTCATCTGCAGCTCTATGACAGCTAACACGCTTGAGCTTTAAAATGTATGAAAGAAATTATTTTTAATCCATTTCAGCGATTGAGTGGGCTGGGGAAAAAAAAGGCCCTTTCCATGACAGCTAACACGCTTGAGGTTTAAAATGTATGAATGAATTTATTTTTAATCCATTTCAGCGATTGAGTCTGCTGGGAAACATTTTCTTAGAGCTCAGTGGAAAAAAAGGCACTTTCCATGACAGCTAACACCCTTGAGGTTTAAAAATGTATGAAAGAATTTATTTTTAATCCATTTCAGCGATTGAGTCTACTGGGAAACATTTTCTTAGAGCTCAGGGGAAAAAAAGGTTCTTTCCATGACAGCTAACACTCTTGAGGTTTAAAAATGTATGAAAGAATTTATTTTTAATCCATTTCAGCGATTGAGTCTACTGGGAAACATTTTCTTACAGCTCAGGGGAAAAAAAGGTTCTTTCCATGACAGCTAACACTCTTGAGGTTTAAAAATGTATGAAAGAATTTACTTTTAATCCATTTCAGCGATTGAGTCTACTGGGAAACATTTTCTTAGAGCTCAGGGGAAAAAAGGTTCTTTCCATGACAGCTAACACTCTTGAGGTTTAAAAATGTATGAAAGAATTTATTTTTAATCCATTTCAGCGATTGAGTGGGCTGGGAAACATTTTCTTAGAGCTCAGGGGAAAAAAAGGTTCTTTTCATGACAGCTAACACTCTTGAGGTTTAAAAATGTATGAAACAATTTATTTTTAATCCATTTCAGCGATTGAGTCTACTGGGAAACATTTTCTTAGAGCTCAGGGGAAAAAAAGGCTCTTTCCATGACAGCTAACACTCTTGAGGTTTAAAAATGTATGAAAGAATTTATTTTTAATCCATTTCAGCGATTGAGTCTACTGGGAAACATTTTCTTAGAGCTCAGGGGAAAAAAAGGTTCTTTCCATGACAGCTAACACTCTTGAGGTTTAAAAATGTATGAAAGAATTTATTTTTAATCCATTTCAGGGATTGAGTGGGCTGGGAAACATTTTCTTAGAGCTCAGGGAATGTGTCTCTAGGTTGAATGCACAGCACATACGGATGGGAAGTCGAAACTCGAGTGGCTTAAAAAATAAATATACGAAAGTTGGGTTATCGAGCTGACTAGGAAAAATTTTCAGAGTTCTGGAAATAATTCTGAGTTCAAGCATGGGACATGAGAACAGAAATGTATTACAATCATCATGTCATCATTGTTTTCGAAAGCCAAAAGAATTCATCATGAAAGAACATCTTTTTTTTTCCTGGTTGTGGGATGGAGTAGAGTTGCTGCATCTTGAACAACCCACACTGATCTGAACAGGAACATGAAATGTTCTTATAGATATAAGAAATGAATTGAAAGTGAAAGTAAAAATGAAATTGTATTGGCTGGAAATATTTCTTGGCTGTTAAATGGGGAAAATATTTCCAAAGCTGAAAAAAAAAAAAAACTCTTCCTTTTTTTCTATTATTTTGATGTCTTCACTTTGTTTACTTTGGAATGGAGAAACCCAAAGACTATGACTCATCCTTTCTAAAACATATAATTCCTAGAATGAGTCATGGTCCATTTTTAGAAACAGTGAGACAACATTCCCACACAAAAGGGGGGTAGGGTTAATTTTTATCATGTCTAGAAGACATGATAAAAATTAACAAAAAGTTTTTTTTTTTTTTTTTTTTTTTTTTTTTTTTTTTTTTTTTTTACATCTCAGAATTTTTTTTCTGAGCTCTGAAAATTTTTTCCCAGTCGGGTACCAAGTGAAAAATTTGCAATCGGCTTTTACTTTCACTTTCAACTCTTTTCTATAAAAGCATTCCACGTTTTCTGTTCAGAACCGTGCGGGCTCTCCATAGTGCAACATGCTTTTTCTCTCTCTCTACCTCATCTGCATCTAGGATGTTTTTCCTTCTTCAAGAAGTGGAATTCTTTGGGAATACCTTACAATTTCACGAGCTAGCTGTTTCTTATATTTCGAGGAGATTTCAATAAAATTGTTTATAGATGTCACCTATTGCAGATCGGGAAAAAGTCTATACTGGATCGCTGGAGACATCTCATCCAGATAGGTCACGTTATATTTTTTCCCACACCTAAATAAATTGGACATGAGCCATCCTTTTGTTTTCTCATCCAACAAAGATAGACACTGCAGACCGTTTTGGGTTTTCACTCTTCGCGAACCGAGACGAGCCGCAGCGACACTTTGCGTTTTCTATGAGCGCAATAATGGATCACGTGAGCAGCCATTTTGTTTCCCATCTGCCCCAGATAGGTCATGTTGTATTTTGTTTCATGCACCTAGCCAATTTTGGACATGAGCCATCCTTTTGTTTTTTTTTCTATCGAACCAAGATGGACAATAGATTACTTTTGAAGGAATGGATTATTTGAAAACATTGTAACTGTAAGAATTATTCTCTGACGTTATTACTGAAAAAGCGGTTGAGAGCATAATCTTTGGCTATGCGCTTTAAGCTGTATTAAAACCATTTTGAAATGTAAGGCCTACAAACTGAAACTTAACTTTATCTTATTTCTGTACTATTCATTAGAGTTATATACATTCCCATCAATAGATACTGAATGGCTAAATATTCTGCTTACCCAAATCAGTTATTTTTTTCCTCCCTTCTTTTTCTTAATTTTAATTAGTCCGGAAAGTAAAGCTATAGAGAATTTCACTTCTTCATTAGAAATCTGATTTAGAATTTTGTTTTCGGAGATAAAAGTTTGAATTCTTTATCCCTTTTCTAAACACAAAGATTGAAAAACGTAACATCGAAATTTTGAAAACATTTATACACTAATAGAAGGGAAAAAAAACAGAATATAATGCTTCAGCAAGCATGTAAATATCTCTATCACTTAAGTTTCAGCTATGTTTGTTATAGTATATTCAGGCGTATAAGGCGCACTTTTAAAAGAAAATGCAAGATGGAAATTTATGGGTACGCGCTGTACGCCAGCTATAAAAATGTTATGTTTAGAAATATGGAAAAAGTGAGCATACGAAAATTAGATTTCTGCGTGTAATTAAATGCTTTTTATTTAAGAGAAATAACATAGTTTATGTACTTAAAAATTTTCGTTATCGGATTCTCTTTCATTTTTACCTTCACCTCTGATCCATACTTGCATAGACAGATCCAAGTTCCTCATATACGTCTCAAGCTATAACTTTAAGCACATCTTCGAATTCGGTTTCAGTTTTGCCGTTACTTTTACTCTGATCCACACATATATAATCATCTTTCGTTGCATCTAAACCGTCAGATATACCACATAAATTAAACGGGTTTAATTTTATTACGTGATTTTATTATCTACTGACACACTATTTATGGATTGGCATGACGTATTTGGTCTCCATTTGTAATTGTTTTTTTCACCTTCACTTTTGTTCGAGTATTCCACTAACGTTTAAAATATTCTATCGATGATTTATTGACATATATGTCTAATATCTGAACTAATGGCAATAATCCGCTTGGATAAACTGTCATATCTGTATAACACTCTTTCAACAACATATTTGTGTTATCCGTTAGATGGAGGCTGAACATGTCCCAAAGTATTAGACTTTCTTGATTATCTGAGGCAAAAGGAAGCTTTTGCCAAATATTTCTTATCCACAGTTTCACAACATTTTTCTCCGCCGATCATTTCTCGTGAATACGGATGAAAACACTTTCGGGAAACTGCCCTTCAGCAAAGTCTTTCTTTTCAAGATATCGATGAGCTTCTAATTTCGTACGGTCGGCTAAGCAGGAGATCAGTACGGTGAGGTGAGATTTCTCGTTGGCCTATTGATTTTATGTTAACCGTTATTTTTCTTTCATATCATTGTTTCTTTATCTCCTACTATATCAAAACTACAGGAATGACATCCATATTTGCAACACGTGATAGTAAATACATTTTTACATATTTTTAAAAACTCATCAAAGTTTTATCTCTATATTTTCGAAGCCTTTGAAAAAATTTTATCCCTTTTTCTCGGAGAACTGAATTATTCCGTGAAGTAAATCGAATACACAACCTCAGTTTGCTTTAGAGTTTTCACTTCCATTTGCACTCCTTTTTTCTATTTTTAAGGCAAAGAAACGTACGCTGTTTCTTGTTACAATTAATCCATTCTAGTGATGATGGGGATTTTCTACAATGCAGTTTCCAACACTTTCGCCGACGAAAAGCTATTTCATTACTTCTTTATGCAATACACATTTATGATTTGGCGCAATAATCATTGTAAAATTTCATGCCTCTTCCACTCGTGTACGAAGAATTCACGAAAACCAAACTGCATGATTTCCATTTTCTTTCGCAAACTGAATGACTTAACATTTGAAACTTGCATTGTGTTTGTTTCGTTCGGCGAAAGCCATAACTACTGCTGAAGAAAGCACTGGATGAACTACACTTCACTAAAATCAAATGTGATATCGTTAAGTCTTTGATGTTGACATCAGAACCACGGCTTCAAATGACTACAGAAAGAAGAAACATGACTCCTAATTCCACAAATTCACTTTGGTCGAAAGTGCACTCTTATCCAAATTATGTTCCTTATTTCTCGAAGTCCTAGAATAACATTCTCTTCCACATCCAGAATGAATACAAATCACCTCCTACCTTGCAGAAATATTTTCCCCGATAATCAATTCTCCTGCGCACTACCTTATCGCTTGCCAAACTGCAATGTTTCCGCAATTGACATATTTGCTCGTGTTTCCTAAGGTATGAAATAATCAAGAAGAGCTGTTGCGGGATATGATGTTTTTGGTATTGCCAATCCACCATGTGTATTTTATTGCTTTCTTTATTTACTAAAGATCTGATGCATTGTAATTAAGCGATATAAGAACTTGATTTATATGCGATTACGTTTTCTTATACAAAATGTTCCATCAATGTGCTTATGCGTTGTAATTTCATTTATTCAAAACTCAGTCTAGTTATATTTATAAAATTTTCAATATCAAACGAATGTTTTAAGAAAACAATTTAAACGTTTTGGGTCAAGATACATTTCAAAAAAAGTCTAATCCAAGAATTATTTATATGAGAAATTTTATGTAAAAACAAATGGCGCACATTTTTAAGTTTGAAATTTACTGGCATATTCCATGACAAATTTAGTAAGAGATTTTAGGTTTTTACCAGCTATAGGAAGTCAAGGATTTCTAGAATACTTTACAAAGTCAAGGACGAGTTCTGTCTATTGTTAATTGGTATTTTCATTTCCAAAATAGAACGTTGAAATTAAATTTTGAGAGAAGTCTTTTTAAATTTTTTGGCACGCTGCATAATGAGTTCATTTCAAAAAAAGCTGAAAATAAAAGTATCAGTTTTCTACATTTTACTAATTATTCTTTCCTCCAATACCTAGACATCATTTCGGAAACTTTCCTTTTGGTTATAATAAATAAATCACAAAACAATTGACTGATGTCAATCGAAATCAGACGGAGATACTTATGTTCAAAATTATTTCATAACGAGTGCAAACATTTTCATCATAAAATTATGAGTGTCGGAGAAACATATGAAGAGCTAGGTTTCGTAATTTTTACAAAACAAATGACTTTAAATTTAAAAGTACCAAAGCGCAAACATTTACGTTTTTCAAAACACATTTGTACTTGCAAGTCAATGCCTACCACAAACGACCAAGATCCGGTCTGAACTTTTGCGGACAGTGCACAGACATGCGTTTCGAGTACTTTTTATTTTGGTTATTTGCGTATGCCATATAACCTTCTCAAATATTCTCATGCTTGTGACTCAGAATTGAATTATCATTTTAACTGATATTTTTATGTGATGTGTAACAATAATTTTGTTTATTTTTCAGGATGAAGATTCAGGCCCCCTTTGCGCATACCGACTGTAATTTGAATAGCCAGTTTACAATAACAAGCTTAATAGTAACAGACCGTCATAGGAAGACGCCCGAGGCTTAAAGGAACGCGAATCTCTATCAAAGTTGCAACTTGTGTAAATGCAATTTTGACTTTTAAATTCTTTTATTTTCCCTTTCTCGTGTCAAAAATGTTTTTCTCTTCAATATTTAGTTTAATAACGTGAAACTTTAATTTAAATTTTTCTTTTCGCTATTTTTACTTTAAAAAGATTTTAAGTTCTTTCATTTTACAAAAGTAATACTGATTTTAAAAACTATAAATATTTCCTTTTGGTTTTTTATTTTAAAAAATTGCTTTTAAATGCTCACTTTATTTATTTTACAGAAATATTATATACTCTTATAAGCTAAACATATTTCTTTTTCGTATTTCCATAAATGCTATTTTTTAAAAATATTTTACTCCTTTTTATTAAGGGGTGTTGGAAACCCTATAGCAACAATGTTGAATTGGCCATTTTTGGATTACCTTTTCTGAAAATCTGCTGTTCTTACAGGTTTGAAGGTTTTTACGTAATTAAGGTACATCTATCACCTCGCGCTCTTTCAACCACGAGGCAGGTTCGTCTATGCACTCGCCATAGTAGGAAAATAATCTTTGAAATTTTATCCTCTAATTTATTACACATAACGGTACACAATATACAATCAAACAAATATCACTAGTATAGTATACATTTAATTATGTACATAATATAAGGCGTGCAAAACATGTTTTAAGTAATCTCAACTATATACATAATATAAAGCGCGCAAAACATGTTTTAAGTAATCTCTTTCCACACGGCATGGCTGCCGGTCCAATCGCTAAAGTACCAAGTCTCGTATTCACGCCACCAGCCTGCCTCGATCGGTTTTTCCGAGGAATCTCGAATTCTTTTATTACGGTGTCTTTAATCATAATATTGTTATTTCAATCCATTTCATCGAGAGTCACGATCAAACTTTTAACTTTTGTTTTTAAACTCTGCAAAATATTTTTCCCTTCTTCAGATATTTTATAGAGATTAAGAATCACTTCAGCATGATGTAAAAAGAACAGCCATTTCTCAGCTTTCGATGGTGGGTCAAACATAACTCCTTTCATTATTTTTAAATGTTTCAATAATCGTTTCCCTTGCTCTAAGAATCTCCTATATCTTGATAAAAATAAGAACCTTAATTTCTCATTTCCATATAAAATATACTTTCTCGGTGTTTACTGGCTTTAACGCCTGACATTCGAATCATGTTATTAACAGACATAAAAACAATTATAATTTTCTAAGTTAATATGGTTAATATATAAATTAAGAAGGACTTACCTTTGATCCCGATAGTGAAAATATCGAACGAAGAGCACAACTTGACGCTGTTAACTTTAATCATGAGCACACTGCAGTGGCACGTAACTTGACATGATTACAACACGGTAATTCACATTACCCCTGATTTAACTTTTCACGATTTCACTAGGATAATGAACACTGATGATCCCATTTTACCACTCACTGGCTGTTAACTTTTTAGCACATCACGCTTTCACAAATCGGATGAATTTATTCGCACACATGGCCCTAAACGCGCCATTTTCTTTCGTCATAAAAATCTTCTCTCATAGTAGATCCATTCGTGAACTATCACCGAATTTCATTTTATAACTTTCAGTAACTTTTTACAACCATATTTATTTATTATTTTCACTATTTAGTGATTTCCTTTTTCACAATCTTATCCAATCGACTGCGCCGATTTGCACCTCGCGCCGTTTCAACTCCGAGGCGGGTTCGGTCATTTCTCATGCACTCGCCATAATAGGAAAATAATCTCCATCAGCTTTGAAATTTTATTACTAATTTACTAAACAATACACAATAAAACAAATACCACTACTATACATTTAGCTTAAGTTATCTCTTTGCACACGGCATGACTGCCGGTCCAACCGCAAAAGTCACAAGTATCGTATTCTTCCCACCAGCTTGCCTCCACTCTGTTTTCCGGCGTAACTACGTCCCTTCCTTTAACCGTCTTTCGCCCCTCGCGGATAAAATGTTCTGGAAACGTCTTTCGCTAAGGGAAGGAACATCACAATACCTAGCTGAATATCCTGAAACGAGATTTTTAACATTTTAAATTTTAGAGTATTTTACAGTATATTTTGTTACGCATAGTAAAATTTAGCACTGATTATAATCAAAAGCTCTTTTCGGCAAATAATTGGAAGCGTAGTAAATAAGGTATAAAAATTTCAGATACCTGTGAGCAGTAGTTCTTGAGAACAGGTACTACATCGAGTATAAAAAATCACGTTCGGGGGAAAAACGCGATTTTATGTAAAAATTCTCAATTATCAAAGTATTCAATGACAAATTAAAGCTAGATTTTGTACAGTCCTAATTTTCATAGAAATTAAAGAACGGTGTTTTAAGAAAGCTAAAATTGTAGAGAATTTGAAAATGCAAATATCAGAAAACCTCATTTTATGAAATGTTCTTACTTTCAACACCCCTTCAACTATTCTATTCTTTAAAGTCCTTTCTCTGTTTTTCTATTCTGGTAAAACTTGATATATAAATTTAATTCTTTGTCTTTTAATTTTTAATTTTATATCTCTGGTCGCATTTCTCTTTAACGATTAACATTTTGCATTTGGCTTATTATTATTATATTAAAATTATGCGAAATGAACAAACACTAAATAATGAGATGCTCAATTAAAAACAAATACAGATTTAATGATAAAAGGGAAATTTTTAAAGTCATTACAAACAAGATTTCAAGGGGTTCAAGAGACCGTTGCCTAAAAAAAAAGAAAACAATTCGTCGTTTCCGGAAGAAATGAAACTTTAAAAAATATTTTCGTTGTCACAAAAACCAAACTTTTTGAAACATTACGTTATTCAAACTCTTACGTCAATTCCGAGTGTCACGTTATCTAAGATGGCATAGGTTTCGGCTACGTCTCCAAGCCTCTGGCATCTCCTGATTGCGGTTGGTTACTACACCTGTACCAACGATAGTGAACTTCCGGTGATATCTTTCTGTCTGTACCTGAATGAAACTGGCTCTATTTGACGGCACACTAGCGAAACACTAAAAGGTCATGATTTAAACCACGATGATTTGAATAATTTAACTGGAATTTTGAGGACGGCAATTTAGATTAACTGCTGATGATTTTTTATTTAGGTGATCGTGAGTATATGGTTTAGTGATGAAGAGTATGAGTAATTGAGTAGGATGATAATAAAACTTTAGGTGATCGGGCTTCGTATCTAGGTGAAGTTCTTTTATTCTGACGACGACTTCAATGATGATGATGAAGATGATACATAGGATGGTTTAGAATGACTGATGTGATTTGGGTGATGATGGTTTATCTTATTCTGACGATGATCATGATGACGCGATATACATGATGGTTAAAATGACGATGTGTATTAAGTGATAATAAATATTTAGATGAATTTGATGGTGACATAGTTTTGACTGATGACGAATTTATACATGATGTGAGAGTGATTTATATAATAATTTAGAGGAGTTAGACAATGAAGACGATGATTATATGAGGATGAAGAAGATGATGATTTGGTTGATATTGCTTTCTATTTAAATAATCTGGAAGATTATGATTTATCTCTCTCGACGATGATAATGGTGATGATGACATATACGACGGTTTAAACTGAAGGTATGATTTCGATGATGATGATTATTTAAATGATGGTTTTGAATTATCTGGTCATAATTTTATAATTTTTTTCTTGGTTATTCAGATAACAATTTTGATGGTGATTTAGAAGGTTGAGGTGATGAAGACGATGATCAAATGAGAATCATATTGTTGATGGTGGTGATTTAGATGATACTGCTTTTTATTTAGTTGATTTGAGCTATGATGATTTATCTTAATTTGGCGATATTTTCAATGACGATGATGATGATAATATATATATGATGGTTTAACATGAAGATGTGTTTTGGGTAGTTATGCTTAGTTAGATGTCTTAGATTAGCAGATGAACTTGATTGGATTTAGAAGGAAATTTATATAGATGTTGATTTCAATGAGTTAGATATTGATTTAGATGAAGGTATATTCATTTGATAATGATTATTTAAACAATAAGAGGGTCTTCCGAAAAATTACTTTGCCGTAAACCATAAAAAACAAAGTCTTATTACCTGGAAAAACCTATTGCAAAAGATATAGCTATATTTCTGCTACTTCTCAGCATAAGAAACATCGGAACTATACCAATTGTCATAGCGTCGGTTACCTATTTCGATTAGAGTGTCATAGAAGTCTGTCGCCTGGGAAGAAAGGCAGCCCGTCACATTTGTCTGCAACATTTCACCTGTAGGAAAGTGTGCCCAGACAAGAACGTCTTCAGGTGCAATAACACGTGGAAGTACTTAACAGCAAGATCGGAACCATAGAATGGATGGTCAGACATCTCCCAGCGAAACGTCTGCAACATATATTTTGTTGAATTCCCCGTATGCGTCCGATGTTGTCGTAGGACACCACAACACCAGCACTGAGCATCCCAAACCATTTGTTCTGAATGGCTCTTCAGATGTTCTCTAGTAAAGCGTAATACAGATCAGCTTTCACCGGAGCACCACTCGCCAATACGTCAATGAGCAGAATGCCTTTACTATCCCAGAATACCGTGGACTTCAATTTCCGTGCATAGACTGAGGATCGTCCGGCGCGTGGATCCCTGTGACGCCAATCAATCGTGAGTTGCTGTTTTCTGTGGTGAAGTGAGCTACCCACATCTCATCACCTGTAACGATTCTGTTAAATTGCGTTCAATAAACTGATTTATGTATCTGCTGCCTCTAGTTCTTTGTGTTTAAGTTTTGAGTATTCGAAATGGAACTCAAATACAATCAATCATATATATAGATTACATATCAATTCATATATTTGAATTAAATACATATTTACTTACCGGCCCGAAACATTCTTAACACGTTGAGCGCGGTGCCGGTCTCTGGGGACCGACAGTGAACTTTCCGTGTGGCCGGCGTCGGTCCCTGGGAACCGGCACTGGAATTTTCGTTTGCCTGGCGTCGTTCCACGGAACCGACAGTATAAGTTAAAAAATAAATATAGTCTCAAAGAAATGTGATCAAATTTAGCATTAATGAAATGTATTGAAACATTCTAAAATAAATACGGCTTAGCTTTAAGGCTTAGCTCGCTGCCGGCTGAACGGAAAGGACAGCAAATTCGGCGCCGAACTCAACGTGTTAATTAGAAAGCTACCGCTCGGCCTTAAAAACGCACAGCAGTTTGGTTTAAATAACCCTTGATAACACTATTCTATAACGTTCTTTGTACGTTAAAGTACATATAGCACAAGAGTGTGCAAGGAAACTGATAATTAACAAATTTATTTAATATTTTTCATATAATAAGGATAATTTCAAACTGTAAACATAATTCTAAAAATCCATGACATTATCGAATTGAGACCTGTTTCGATGTCAGATATATCTCGTAATGAAATCTGAAATTTTTTGAAATTTAACAACTAATTTTTCGAGGTATTTGACAGTCCAATCTGTATAAGTTTCATTTATTTGTTTAAATGTTTGTAAAGTGTTATCACAGATTTTCATAAAAAAGGGTGTGAGAGATAAATGATAAAATTGATGGATAGAAATGGAGGGAATATTATGCATTTGTTCAGAAACATAAACGTAGTATTTGTGAGATTTCTCGCACAGCCAAGTTATAATTCTTTTGTTAAATTCTTTTTTTTTTTCATATTTAATTCTTTTAAATTAATTTCTCAAAGTTTGTCATAATTTATGTGACTCAACTAGGTACGAAAAATTGATTCGGAATGTAAAAGAAATATATGTATTCTGTAACATTATTTTTTGTAAAGTTTAATTTTTTTTTAATTAACAAGGTCTGTAACCAATGTTTGCACTTATTTAATGCACGGAGTTCCAAGCAATTTCACTCATCATCATACAAGCTGCAATAAACACAAAAACACAACTCTGAAAATGAAATATCCTAACAAGGATTGTAAAGCCAAAGGCATATAATTAGTCTCCTCTCTATGCTCAGATCATTCAATATGATTTCTCTAATAGCTTATAGATTTTCAGATGAGTTACTCACGTTCGTTTTTAATGGTAATCAAAATAATGTAAAACTGCATTTAAAAAGATTAAAATTTCGACCAATTGACTAAATGAAAAATATATTCGCTGGTCGCTTAAAATTGCTTCAACGGTACCTAGTTCCAAATTGCAAGACGGGTATTCCACACACGGATAATCGAGAATTAGTATAACATTCTACAGCAAAATAATGCAAATTCCTGGTTTTTTTCATATAATGCATTCATGCTGTCAGATTTATTATGTCTAATCTTATAATATTATTGTAAAATTACTGCCGGTAGAAATCATTCCTTGAAAATGAAGGTCCCTTGCCACCTTCTTGATGCCTAATTTCAAATGGATAATTCAAACGTGGCCAAAGGAGGAATATTAAAATTTTCAAAAATTCGTGTTTACGGTTTTTTAATACCTAGATTTACCACTGCTAACTAATATTATGATATAATAATATATTAATAATTAGTCAAATGAAATTTATGTGGCTTCGTGTCAACCACTTGGTATTTTTAACGCTGTGTTTGAGCAAAAACAGAATATTGTTTATTTAAGCTATAATAAACATCCTACAGTAACATTTAGTTATTGTACATTGTTTTTTATCAGCACTTACGAGCTGAAGTTTCGTCTTATTAAACTATCCATATTTGTGTTTTTCATGCTCCTATATTGTTTTTGTATATAAATAATGGAAATTACAATTGGGATGATCAGTTCCATAAAACTCTCAGTATTCTGCAATCCTAACCACATGACCAATGGTGCCCCAAACATACAAGAAACAAACAGGTATTTACAAGTAGGAATGATTTTCGAAACGTTTGCTTAAACTCAAAACAAAATAAAACAAAAGGGTCGAATCAAAATGTTAATGTTTCATAAAAATGTGCAGGATAATGTTAGATGTAAAGCCTGTTTTCGTTTCCCTGGCAGACGTACTAGGAAGTTTCATAAATGAAAGTTTTCTCTTTTGGTGGGATAGTGGCTGTGACCTATACATCGAGCATTCATTGCTGGACAGTACGTGTATAATTACAGATAGATAGAGATAAGTAATTAATAGAGTATTTGACATATATAAACTCATCATTCAGATCTTCGAAAGTGTTCAAATAGTAAAAACACGATACCGTATGCTTTCACCACTTCACTTATGATGTAGACTATGCCCATATGAGGTACTTCTCCCTGTTAGAGTTAACTAAATCTTAGCTATTGAAATATAGCATTTTCATATTCTTTCCATTTGAATTTAACATGAATAATTTTACTCTGATCTCTCTCTTTCTTTTCTGTTTGTTTCTTACTTCTAGCCATCTATATCCAGATCTATATCTTCTACTTGTGCCTCTGATATTTAATGTAACGGCATTTTGCTTTAGAGTAAATAGATTTAAAATAATTAAAAATTGCATTCCTATTTTCAAAATACTTTTATTAATATTTCAAGGTAAACATTTTGATATTCGTCAAATGGAACTTTAACCTAAAATTTAATTTTTATTAAATCTTTAATCTATTTCCAGCACTATGCATAAAAATGCCCTTTATGTAAAATTTCTCAATTATCAAAGCATTCAATGACAAATTAAAGCTAGATTTTGTACAGTCCTAATTTTCATAGAGATTAAAGAACGGTGTTTTAAGAAAGCTAAAATTGTAGAGAATTTGAAAATACAAATATCAGAAATCCTCATTTTATGAAATATTTTGGCTTTCAACACCCCTTCAAATATTCTATTCTTTAAAGTCCTTTCTCTTTTTTTCTATTCTGGTAAAATTTGATATATAAATTTAATTCTTTGTCTTTTAATTTTTAATTTTATATCTCTGATCGCATTTCTCTTTAACGATTAACATTTTGCATTTCCCTTCTATTATTATATTAAAATTATGCGAAATGAACAAACAGTAAATAATGAGATGCTCAATTAAAACCAAATACAGATTTAATGATAAAAGGGAAATTTTTAATGTCATTACTAACAAGATTTCAAGGGGTTCAAGAGGCCGTTGCCTAAAAAAAAAAGAAAACAATTCGTCGTTTCCGGAAGAAATGAAACTTTAAAAAATATTTTCGTTGTCACAAAAACCAAACTTTTTGAAACATTACGTTATTCAAACTCTTACGTCACTTCCGAGTGTCACGTTATCTAAGATGGCATAGGTTTCGGCTACGTACCCAAGCCTCTGGCATCTCCTGAGGGCGGTTCGTTACTACACCTGTACCAACGATAGTGAACTTCCGGTGATATCCTTCTGTCTGTACCTGAATGAAATTACCTAAATCGGAAATCTTAAGAAGATGAGAATTAGTACCAGAATTCCACAGCTATACTTTTAAGAAGTATAGAGCTTTCTTAAAAGCCAGAGCTTTTAAAAGTGCGACTAAGCGAGCTTTGCAGTGAAGCACGAAAATGAGTAGAAGCGTTTGCATAAGAATGAAAAAACTCTGTATCATGGCTGTATACATGGTTTCCTGGATATACACAATATTCTTGAATATATACGAATAAATGAGAGACATATCTATATACACAAGTCCTATATACAAAAATGTTTATAAATTTTCCTATTTCTTAGCTTCGTGAAATTGTTCAAAGCAAGTCACACCTTTTTGATGGAAGCACAAACCAACTAAGATTAAAATAGTTAACTACGATTAATATTAACAAAAAAGAAAAATAAGTTTATAATATATAGATACACGAAACATATCTACACAATTATTGAAAATAAACGGGAATGAGACTAAAAAGACAGCAAAAAATTCGCGTAGGTCTAAGTAAAGATGAGTCAAGCTACTAATGAAATTCCCGCCTAAAAACTACCCCCAAAAATTTCGAGATGCCAATATTAATGCTGTCATAACACAAAAACCACCTCGCCCCTCAATGCTGCTTTGTTTGAATTCATTCCCTCCCCCCAAAAAAAATCAACGGAAACAGAAAACGAAAACAACGGATGTTCTCTCCTAAGAGCACAGACGTTCTGATTAGTAACAGCATGAGATTGCTAAAGGCGCAGTGTTCCCGCTAATGGAACACCTGGTTTTATTCAATGATTCTGCGTATGATTTTTGTATGAAAGATTAAAAAAATAATTTGGAGTACAGCCAAAAAAATTATGCCTATTTTTTCTCCAAATAAAATTTTTATATCATTAAAAATAGAGAAAATTACTTGAAAAAAATGGATTTTAATAACACATAATAAATTAAAGTTATGTGTCTCCTTGTGATATGCTGCTATCTACGGTTTAAAAAGAAAAGTTCAAAGTATATTATAAAAGCATTTTTATCTATTTACGGTTGAATTTAGAGGCTTTCGAAGCGATTCAATTTGGGTGTTCCATGTAGTGGCACACTGAGACACAAAAGCTTAACCATATTTTAGAATCATTTATAAAAATATATAAATGTAAAGTTAAATATAAAATATTCGTTTCAAAGCGATCTTTAACGATTCCATATCTCTTTAGTCTTCCGTTGAAGTGGTCATCTTAGAGAGACATTGTGAAATACCTATATTTACTTATTTTCTCAGAAACATCGGTCAACTTAGGATGGTACTCGACAAGAGGATTTATTGTACCTATATTTTCTTTTTGTAAAATTCTGCGTTTACATTTTCTAGATCTAAATTTAAATTTGATCTTTCTCAAAAAAAAAGTGTGAAAAATGATTGCATTTCCGTTAATAATCTATTCCGTTAATAATTCTATCTGGCCGCAGTGGTCCAGAGGTAATGTCGTTGAACGCTGGTAGCTAGACCCAGCACAAGAACACGCTGCTTGAGAATTTTGTGGTTTTCCTAATGTGTAATGTGCGTACGAAACTTTTCCTGAGAAAGTCCTCCCCAAACGCTTCCCTCCCCTTAGGAAAAGAGCCCTAACGTGCTCTTCCAATAATCCAATAAATATAAATACGGTACTGAAATATTACGTAGTTCATCCTGACTTGCGTCATCACAACTAACGAATCGCAACATCCAAAGGATACTTATATAAAAGATTACTTTGAAGAAGCTGAAGGAAAAAGAACAAAAGAAGTCTTAATTTTATTCAAAGAACATAATATTAGAAATTTCACACATGCATAAACCTTTTAAATACATTTAATCTAAAGTAAATGCTCCTTTTTCCTTTTTTAATTTTTTAAAAATATATTGTTCATGAAGAACTCCAATACAACTTTATGAAAGTACTTAATTAAATAATAACGTTTAACAGTTAAGTAAATAAATTTAAAATTCTCTTAAAATAAAAAATAAAAAACTGCGTAGTACTCCCATACGTATCATTAATTTTCTACTTCCTTTCAACTTTTCAATGCAAGAGTTCCTTCTTGGATTTTTAGCAAAAAATTATTAATGAAAGGAAATGTATGAAATATAGAGGTAAAAATATTCCTCATTCTTACTCGCACCTAGAATTCATTACTCGAATACGCACCAGCACCTTTTAAAAGTAGAAAAGATATATCTGCAGAATAATCGCCATGCGATTATTTTATTTACTCTATTTTATAGGAATATATTTTCCACGACGATATTTTTAAACTGCGAAGTTTTGGAACCGCTTTCTTTTCTTCATCGATGTTTTGTACCACGATTGTTTTCTTCGATGATGTTTTAGACTTACGATATGTTTTCCTCCTTCTTTTCTCCCACATGTTTTCTACAACGAAGTTTCCGTCTTACGTTGTTTTCTCCGCTACGTTTTCGTCCGCGATGTCTTCTTCGGACCTCCTAGAATTCACTCGCAAGCAAGCGAAGTAATCGTTCCATTTAGACTCTTGTCCTTCGACAAAATAATACCTGGCCCATTATGGATTTATGCAAATGTACAGAGACGTATAAGATTATGGAGTTCATTTAAAAATGACTTTTGAGTCCACTTTCATATTAGTTTGATTACTATTAAAAACGAACATGAGAAAGGTGTCTAAAAATTTGCGTCTTAAAATTAGGAATTTTTGAATAAGATTACAATCAAATTTTTTTTTCTCATGGTTGGCACTTGCCTATGTCGGCATCGTCCTGCCCTAAGGCCAGATCGGTAGTCTCTTTATCATGGAGGCGCCTAGTAGGTGGGCCATCATTGCCTCCTATGAAGGGACAGACAATTTTACATCCATGCCTTCTCCGGGATTCGAACCTGAGCCCTACGGTATCGCACTCAGGTTTCCCTAACCACCATAACGCTAAAAAAAGGCTTGCAGCTACAGATTTGATTTTATTCATGACTTATCATTATAGTCGTTAGAATATTTTATTCTCACAAATAAATATTTTTTTTTTTAGCTTGTACAACGATGATTCAAATTTTAGTGTTTTTCCAGCATCAAATCGGTGCGCACATTGATTACAGACATGTTGTTTAAAAAAATAAAATTTACGAAAAAAAAATGCAGATAAATTTTTGAACAGTGGGTATCAATTTTTCGTAACAATTTCAGTAGTGTCAGTTAGGTCAGACTTGTAGAGATTAATATTAAAATATTAAAACTGAGACTCGGTCTTTCAGAAAGCCTCACAAGTACTTTCTCTCTTTCCATAACAATGTATGTTATTGTCGTTATCATTGATCAATACCAGTATTGATCACCGATAATTTTTAAGAAAATCTGTGATAACTCTTTACCGACTTTTAAACAAAGGAATGAAGCTTATACAGTGTGAGCTGTCAAGTACTTCAGAAACTGTGTTCTTAAACGTTTAAAAATATTTCATATCTTTTAATGAAATACATCTGACACTGAAGCATGTCTCCATTCGATGATGGCACCGATGCTTGAAATTATAATCACAGTTTCAGCATGTTTATAATAAAAATTGTAACCAATGTGTTACTCACTAGTTTTCTCATATACTCCTGCGCTTTATGTACTTTAAAATTACAAACGGCTACAACTGTGTCTCTGTTCACCTTGTTTATTTAATCAAACTACTTTGTCTTTAACTGACAGAGTGGTGGCTTTATAGTAATATATACTTCTCACACTTCTGCTGCTTTGTTTTGTGTTTAAAATGTTTCTTCAGTTTTATTTGGACCGTAAACGCTTTCAAGAAAGTAATTCAGAAATCTGATTTAGAATGTGCGTGTTGATGACTGACTGATTCAGATGCTTGATTATTTTGTGATTAGATCTTATTTGCGTCTGCAAGAAGTGCCAATAATTAGGTAATAAATCTATGCAGACTTTTCGTCAGAACTCGTTGGTATGCAAGTAAATAAAATGCTTGCACAAATGAATAAAATACTCCCCATATTACCATTTCGACGTTTCATATACAGGTAATTTGACTAAAACCTGATAATAATTTATATTTTCTCTCTCATTGTAATGTTTCTTTATACTTTTATAAACGTTCTTCGAAATAAATGTTTCCACAAAATTATTACAATAGATTCTCAAGCATTACCCTCTTAACCTTCTAAACCCTGGCCGAAATTCTCATATTATAGCCTTCAGACCGGCGCTCATCCGAAACAGTTTTGCCCCCTCTTTGACATTTTCCTAATGAGAAAAGTCGTTAGTTCCCCTCCATGGATGAAGTAAAATTTACATGTTTGTCGGACGCTTACGTCCCATAGTAGAGGAGTTGCTAGATTTGCAATTTTTTCGATGATTATTTTTCTTTCATTTAAATGAAGTTCTAAATAAAGTTCTAAATAAATAGTGCATAAATAAATGTGCAGTACTGGATGCATATCCAGTGCACACTTTATTTAGAACAAAATGTATGCAATGTTTATATTTCATTCATTATTTCTAATCAATCTCTTAAATAATTTGTGAATTTTTTAACTTTGTTTTCACTCTTCATTTATATTCGCGTATTTTCGTATTAGAAATTAGAAAGCGAGAACAAAATTTAACAAAATATAGTAAATACAGACTAGATCTGTAAGTCTGCAGGCCGGAATGCGATTTTTAATAACATATTTTCATTAATAAAATAATGGTAATGACTAATTTAATGAAATAATAATAATAATATTTATTACCATTAGATGATTAGAATGAGATTCAATACAATTAGATTTTGAGATGAACTTACAGCAATAATAAAGCTTTACATAACAATAACAGAGATTTAAATCTGCTTTTTTCGATAATTTTGTTATTATAATATAAAAATCAAAATCCGAGATACATTGGTTGCGTTTAATAATTAATTTTAACAAATATTACATTGGACTATCAGGCAAAGAAGGTATATCTTTAACGAGAATTTTTCTTTGTAAAATTGGCTTTTGTTTATGTTAGCCGAGAAAACAATTCGTGACTTATACATGCAATCATCAAAAGAATTTTGAGAACAGTTTTAAATGTTCATGAAGAATTAATTATACGTCAATTTCTTTCCATAGGTAGAAATTTCGTCTAAAACTATCGTTAAATCCAAAAGTTGAAGTCTATTTCATTTTCAACGAATATTCTATTTCCACATAATATATTTTCTAATTTATTTTAGAAAGAGTAATCTTTCACGTTTTCTAAAGAATAAGGAAATATTGGGTGTTGACACCATGTAGTAAATTTGTTTTTTATATTTCTTCCAGTAATGAAAACGATTACCCTGCAATATTTTCAAAGCAAAATTAAGAAAACCGTTTACGCCAAATTTTGCATAAAGTATCTTCTCGTGTATTTTTTTATTTAAAGTGTGGAATTTTCTCTTTGAAAATATCAAAAATCATGAAGAGCAAAATTAATTCATGAGAAAAAACTTTGAAATGCAATAATTCCATTGTAATATGAAATAGTGGTGAAAAGTGCAATACAGTTTATTTATTCACAAATAATCCCCCTCATATGCGTAATTTATGTACTGTCGATTGAGAAATATAGGTTAGTAAATTAAAACGGTTATTTCAATACTTTTTCTTTATCAATATTTTTACGAGCTCTTCAGTAGCTTTTCAGTATCTGATGTTTGGATTCAGTTTAGAAGTAACGTGAGCTTTACTGATATTTAAATATTTTTTGGCAGATCTCATCCTAAAAGAGGGTTTAAAGATAAATTGATTTTATTTAATTTACAATCAATGAAAATCATTGAAAGCAATCACTGAATGAATGAAAATCAGAAAAACTATTATGCATACAATTGTCTCTTATTTATCTCCTGATAAATCAGACAAAATTGCCTGCATAATAGAAGCACTTTGAAAGAGTTGACAGTTCTTAAGGGTTTTATGCACTCCACAAAACAATGTCAAAATAAAATCTTATTATTCATAAGTATGAAAAGGAAGTAAACGAGTAAACGATAAAAACGGTTTTACCTATTTTCTAAAAGGGCATTAAATCTAAAATATTAATCTATTCTTATTTGTTATGATTAAAGAACATTAAATATGGTAAGCTTTGCAAAATCGCTGACGTTTTAATCATAGCAAAAGTCAGTACTAAAAAAAATAGCATTAAAATTATGAGACAGATTGAGAAAGAGATGGCCTCTATTTAATTTTCAAGTATATTGGCGCGAGAAGAAACCTGCGGTTTTTGCCAAAATGTAGCTAAACTGATAAGAAGAGGGAAATAATGCGTAGCCAGCGGCTACTCTAAGCAGCGACAATGGACCACCCAAAGATCTACAGATAGGCAATTCTCTAAAATGGGGAGGGCATGGATGGTACGACAGTTGTACCAATGCCGGCGTCTGAGAAAGTCATTCTCCTTGTACAACTGCTGTACCAGCCGGCTTCGAGAGGTTAATCGCATTTACGTTTACTCGGCTGGAGAACTCAGTAAAGCACTTCTTACCACAATGCCCACAGTTGGATAATCTTCGGTTTCTGGCAAGTACTATCTTAGCTGGTAAAAGGCAGCAGACCAACAATAAAGTGCTATTCACATTCAATGTTCCCATGTTTAGCTATTGTCTATTTTGCCTTTCTGCTCACTTTTCGAATATTTGATTTTGAGTGAAACGATCGTTAAGATAGTAGGTGCTTTGAAATTTATAATCATTCATCCTTTGGTATTTAATTAGGAAAATTCTCATCGGAAGACTCAGTGTGAAAGTAATTCAGCTAACAGGGAAGTACTGCTATATGCGGTAGAATTACATTTGCATAAAGGTATAAAACCGGCCCTTTAAAAGAGCTTCAACGTTTTCATATGAACGTGTATTTCTGTTGAAATTCAACTAGTTGCAAAAGCAGAAATCTTCATAATTATTTTGAGATGGTGGAAAAACAGTGCTGATGTGTTATCAAGCTAAAAAAAAAAAAAAAAAAAAAAAAAAAAAAAAAAAAAAAAGGAGGACTATGCTATATCTCCCGTTCTACTGGGCCGATTGACAAAATTCAAACTGCGTTTTTCATGTCTCGAAAGCGCGACTTAGGAATATATTAGATTTATACATAGCACTATTCTAACATAGGCATGTGTTGAAATCTTACTCCAGCTTTGGATTAGCGTGAAACGTGATTGTTTACAAGCTCTTTTGCGATTTCTAAATTTCTTTTGACTTTTTGAAGGTGTTTTTATTATAACATTGCAGTTTTTGTTTAGTATTTTTATCACCTGATAATTATGGAAAATTGTGAGGAAGATGTAAAAAATAAAAGATCTTATATTCATCGACCAAAGAAAAGAAAGTTCCAGGGAAATCAGCATAATGATACAATGAATAAGAAGTGTGGTGTCAGTTCTTCGTTTAAAAAATTAAATAGTGACACTGTTTTGCCACCAAGAGATAAAGATAACTTTAGAGCCTAATTTTAGTGGTTATAGACTATTTGATTTGGATATCCTATTTCAATTTATTGAAAATAATTTATGTTGTAAAATTTGTAATGTTCATTTAAGTGAACTATTTCATCATGGTTTAAGCTCAAAATTTGAGTAACTGTGCTCAAAGTGTTCATGTAAAAGAACTTTCAGAAACTCTAATATGATGGGTGTCCGAAAAAATATATCAGAACTAAACAGAAGATTTACGTATGCAATGCGAACTCTTGGTCAAGGGAAAGCTGCTATGCAGAAATTCTGCTGCGTTATGGATCTCCCTCCTGTGATTGCACATCGTTCTTTCAAATTCGTCGTTAAATGTGACTGTAAGTGGAGACGGTACATGGAAGACTCGAGAACATACGTCTTTGGTTGGAGTCTGTTCCGTAATAGGGTCAGAAAGCAACACAGTAATCGATACAGAAATACTGTCTTTATATTGCAAAGGTTGCGAGTCATTTCTAGGAAATGGCGTAAGTGAACACAAGGCCTGTTTGGAGAATCATGCTGGTTCTTCAGGAAAAATGGAAATGAATGGAAAGATAAACAATATTTCATGTTCCATGGAAAAAAGAGGTGTAAAATATACTTCTTATATTGGTGACGGTATCAGGTTCAATGTTCTGTCTTACTTTCTTCGGGAACATGCAAGGACCTGACTCGGAACAGAGAGCTTACTAAAGCTATGTTCAATAACTGTGGGAAGTAGACAGGATACACAAGAAGAGTATAAAAAACCCTTTGTTTTTCTCTCTTTACAATAATTTCCGTACTTCGGAATACAAAGACCCACTACTTGCGGTCTAAACGTAAGAATATAAAAATATTTAACTAAACTCTAACTTAACTTTGGAATAATAAAAGTGGAAGTTTGGCCTTATATTAACAGGAGGCCGTATGTAGTACAGAGAACTGTTAACACTATATACGTTTAAAAATTATCACGAGGATTAAAATTCTGGCCTGGAAGGCAACCAGCAACTGAGTAAAACTTCTAAGGTAAGCGGCCTGCTTCGACTAACTCCATCCTCTCTCTCGCTTGGCAAAAAGCCACAACTTAAGTACTTGGCGTTCGCCAGACAAATTTTGCATAAATAAGTTAACGCTTTTAATTCTGGCCGGAAGTAGAAAATAAGAAGTGATAGTAAAGATTTAAAATAAAATAAACGTTAGTAAAACTTAAGATCCTTACATACTTCCCGCCAGAGTTAATTAGTTTTAAACTGAGGTCTAAAACGACCTTGATGAAAACATTTAGCTCTAGAATCTAACGCGAGGCCAATCTTTTACATACATTTCTCACTAGAAACTAGAAATTAAAAAAAAAAAAAAAAAAAGAAATTTGTTTTTACAATAGCAGCTCCAAGGACACGCAATTTTTCATCTGTACTGCATCTAAACAGGAGCTTTTATTCAAATCTGGTTCCTTCCAGAGGAAGGAAAACTAGTTTAATGAAATGTTACACAATGAAATGGCAAGTAACATGCGTATTTATATTTCTCTTAACATTCTTATTTCATTCATGACTATTTTAATTATCTCTCCCCGTGCTCTCTGACATGTGTTGTAAAAGAACACCAAACACGACTGTGTTTATGTATACGTGTTCAACACTTCCTCCTACAATCAAAACACTAACGTGTTAAAAATTCAACATACCAAGACCTCGTAACACACCCTAACTTCAACTCTAAACCCTGAGGTACTATTCTGAAAGTGGCTAACTCTGAAGTGTAGCGTCAGAGAGCCTAACTACATTCATTCAACCTTTAACACATATTCACCATGATTTGGTCTTTTTACAGTCACACGAATAAAAAAAATTTTTAACATTACTTTCACTTTTACCATATCACGGTATTTCTTAACATTTAAAATAACAGTTCACATTGTATATAAGAACATATTAACATGCCGTTAATTTTACGCATTTTAAAACATACATTAGTAGTACATTGTTAACTTCTATTCTTTTCAAATCAAGTGCCAATTCTTGTACATTGAAATACTACATTTCAAAAAGTCTTTCAGACTAAAACTTCTTTCTTGCCAGAATGTTTTAAATAAAATTTATACAATAACTTTTACAATATTTAAGTCTTTACATATTCCTATTATACATCAACTTTAGTTTTACGCGCGAGTAATTGAAAAACATAATACCAAAATCGGTAACAACTCATTTCTCGCCTTTTTGGCGATATTGGTAGACCTCGCATGACGTAAAACTTCTTGAAATCTGCCACTTGCAGTAAGAATGAAAGATTAACTTAAGTTTGCAAAGTAACATAAAATTTTACTTATCTTTGTTATATTCGGACATTCTTTTCTGAGCCCAGTCCTGGAAGGTAGCGCAGATTCTCGTTTGATTTATCCTCCTTCTTGTGCGGGCTCGCCCTTCAGTGCCTTCCTCTAGAAGCTTTCTTTTTTCTCCAGTTCGTTCACCCTTGAATACCTTCTTTTTCGCCTCTGCCTGTGGTCTTGGCCGTTTGATGGCAGCTGGTCATGGCGGAACCGGGAGACTTCTTTCGCGTTCCTGCTTGGACCTCGTTGCTGGCCGTTCAAATTTTCCTTGTAACTTTTCCTCCGCCGCTGGTGGCCCTTCCGCAGTTCGGCGACATTTGCTGCGGAGAGACCTGTCGGATGAGTAGATCTTCCGTTTTAGAGCCGGATTATAGTTGCCGTCATTTCTGCTGACTCTCTTTGCATATGTCGTCCTTCTCCCTTCTTCATTCTGGGGGTGTTCGTGAGCTCTCTTTTCTGGACGGTGGAACGGCTTCTTTTTCTTGTTACCTTTAATTTTCCCGCGGGGAAACTTTCTTTTCACTTGCTCCTGCCTCTTAATGGCTTGCCCTTGTACTTGTCGTTGTTCCACCTCTGGAGCTTGTGCCCGCCGTGTCTGCCGTGCCGGATCCTGCAAAAGATCTGTAAATATTTGCATTTTATTACGATCATAGTAGGGTTTGATTTGATCAATGTTTGCGGAGCAGGTTTCACCATTCCTGGCTTTTAACACTACTACAGCGTGAGTTATTTTTTCTATGACATATGGTCCTTCAAATCGTGGAAAAAATTTGGCAGTTTTATCTTCTGGTGCTGAAGAAAGTGAATGCTTAATTTTTAACACTTCATCCCCTACTTTATAAGTTACTCCCCGTCGTTTCAAGTCATAATACAGCTTTTGTTTTCTCTGTGCTACTTCAGTATTCTTTTTTGCTTCTTTAATTAGTTTTTCTATATCACCCATTTTAAATTCTGGGGCTCTTTGTTGCACATAAAATAATTTATCTAACGGCGTTATAATCTTTCTGCCTAAAAATAACTCAGCCGGAGTTTTGCCCGTTGTATCATGTTTTGCGGTCCTAAGGGCGAAAGCAAATTCATTGACATAGTTATCCCAGCTTCTATGAAAATTGTTAACATAACTACGGATAATTTTGACTATATTTCTGTTCACCCGTTCCGCTATATTTGATTGCGGTCGATACGGGACTATTTTTAAATGACGTATGCCCAGTTTTTGGCACATGTCTTCAAATACATTACTTACAAATTGAGGACCATTATCCGATATAACTTTTAGGGGCGCTCCGTATTTTAAAATATATTTATTTAAAATAGAATCAGTAACTAATTTCGCGGAGGCTCGTTTTAAGGGAACAATTTCGGTCCACTTACTAAAATGATCAACCATAACAAGGAGATAGCGACTTTTATTTAACTGACTTTTTGGGAAAGGGCCCAATAAATCGATGCCAATTATTTCATTTGGAAATTCGGATTTAATACTATTTAGAAACCCAGCCGGGCGAAAATTAATATAATTAACTGCTTGACATGTTGGGCAGGACTGGACATACGCCCTTGTTAACTTTTGCAGTTCAGGAAAATAGACTGCCTCGCGTACGCGTTGGATAGGTTTTCGAATACCAGCATGAGAAGCTAAAGGGCTGTCATGGAGCTCCTGCAGGATATTTAATCTAAGACTAGCTGGGATAACAGGTCGAAATTCGTTGTTGGAATTCGTAGTTTTTGTATAAAATAATAGACAATCTATTAGTTCGTAATGGGCCGCCCTATTTCTTATCGTCACAATATCTTGGTGGCTAAAATTTTCAGGATCATTTAAATACTCATAAATGCTTCCAAACTCAGGATCCTTACCCAGTTCGGTTATTACAGTTTCTCGGGAATTTATTGTACATGCTGTGAGCATTGCCACCTTTACAGTATTACCTTCTTCATCTATTTTAATTCTGGATAGGGCATCTGCTACGATATTTTCCTTTCCGGGGGTATGCTTGATTACCAGATTATATTCTTGTAGCTTGAGTGCCCATCTTATTAACCTTGGGGATAAGTTTTTCCCTGAGTACAATCTAGTTACCGCCGCATGATCAGAGTACACTGTTATTGGACTTTCCAAAATAGACTCGGAACTTTTGCACTGCTAACAGAACTGCAAGTGCCTCTCTGTCAGTCGCGGAATAATTTCTTTGTGTTTGATTTAAAGTTCTACTAAAAAATGCCACGGGCTGCTGATTTTGCGAAAGTACCGCTCCTAGCGCATAATCCGAAGCATCCACTGAAATTTCTAAATTCTCATCGTTTTCAGGAAATTTCAAAGCAGGGGCTTGCGTTAATACTTGCTTTAATTTTTCGAAAGCACTATTGGCTTCGGCCGTCCACGAGAATCTTGAATTTTTCCTTTTTAATTTTAACAATGGTTCAACAATAGCTGCCAAATCTTTTATAAAATCTTTGGAAGAGTCAATCTTTGGAAGAGTCAAATTTTTTACAATAACTGTATTTAACTTGAAGAAAGAGGGCTTTTCTTGGCCTTCGGATTTCCGCACCCTCACGTCAGCAGAAATCCGTTTTAGTTTAAATTTTCTTTCTTCCTTTCCATGCCTTCCTTGTTTTTCCGCTGGCCTTCAGACGTTTTTCTGGCTTACTATTGAACTGTCGACGTTCGCCGGTTGTTTTTGGATACTCAGGTTTCCTTACCCTCTGATTCGATTTGCTTCCGTAGCCGTGTTCTTGCCTTTGCTGTGGTCTTGGCGCACAAAATTGCCTTCGTTGCTCATACTGGCGTCTTCATTCGATGTCCGCCGTTCTTCTACTTTCAAACTGGATTGTTAGCTCAAATAACTTTTCCAGTGTAGTCGGATTCCTTAATTAAATAAAGTCTTGTACTTGGGGAACTAAACTCGGCAAAATCACTTGGATTATCTCAGGATCCGGACAGTTTCCATACAAGAGTTTAAAGACGTGAATTTTTCTTAAAATAAAGGTGGAAAGATTTTCGATTCGTTGCTGGTATATGCTGAAGAGTTCCGTTTCTAAACTTGCACGATCTCTTACGACAGGGAAGGCTTTTACTAAGGCAGTCTTAAAATTTTCGTAAGTATAGGTGGGACTTCCCGCTTGACCCAAGACGCTTCTTCCTATACATTTGAACCAATTAAGCGCTTGGCCCCTCAAAGCGCTGGTAGCTAAGGTGACTTTATGGAACTCATGGACTGGATACAGCATGAAGTGGTCATCCAATTTTTCCAAAAAACTGCTTACCGGTGAGTTTCCATTAAATGTTGCTTCTGGTTTCATCGATGCGCGCATGGTCTGTACGATGTACCCAAATCCTTCCACGGCGGCAGCTGGCATTTCTGGATTCTGAGCCGCTTCTGCAGGCACCACAGGTTCTTCTTGAAACTCGGCCATGGTTATTGTTCTTCGTCGGGCGCCACTATCAGGACTTGTATTCCTCTTTACTTGCTTTGGAAACATGAACTATCCTGACTCGGAACAGGGAGCTTACTCAAGCTATGTTTACTAAATTACGTGATTGAAATCTTATTTATTGCAACAACTTAAACTGTTATGACACTTTCAATTGCAAAAGTGGCCCTTGATTTTACAACTGCATTTATTTGTGGAACACTTCCTTTTGCAATAACAGTGTGTACATATACTCCGCTCTTTTCAATCTACACCAGAGTATATCTGTGATTATCGACATACACCGGTGAGGGTCCGAATGTAGAAGAATGTAATGCAATATTTGATCTTTGACCGACGTATTTGGTGAATGTTGACATTCTCCGGTGAAAGTCGATATTCTCCAATTTCGGTCTTTCACGGTAACATATGTTTATAAGATTATATATATATATATATGTAATGATATTTTTAAATTAATTGATTAAATTAAATTCTATTAATATTGCTTAATAATGTGTTGGCGATTCTCTACCTAAATTGCATCCCTGTTCCTAAATTTTGGCGAAATCCTTTCTTTAGTATAAAATATATTAACCTGTCGGCGCCCGCCAAATCGCCAAACTCATAAATCTGTCATATTACATAAAGTACTTAAGAACACTCCTGATGAGAAGATAGCGTCACCTCGTGATTTCAATTAATATCGCTGATTGGAGGAGCTTCGTGACGTACACATATGTATAAGTAGGACTTCTGCTCAAGGTACGAGGAGAAGCTTACGAGATGGATGCTAAAATAAACCTACCACTTTATATTCCAAAATTTGTCTCATTCCTGTTGCCCCGGCTGCACAAAACAAATAATGTATGAGAAATTACATTTCAGAAAGCCGGTAGGATACCACCTTCAAAGGGATTTTCTAAAAAAGAAAATACCCCAAGGATTATACGGATAAAATGTTACGCACTTTAGATGAATTTGCCGCTGTGCGACTTCTATGTTTCTACATTTTTCGCTAGGCGTTCTTGCTTCAAGAGAATCATCCTTCTGTTACCTGTATTCTGATATTCTGCAGATTATTTTACGTCCAGAGAAGCATCCTTCTGCCCCCTGTGATGTGTGATTTGTGTTTCCATCGAAAGTTCGTCGTTCATCAAATGTGCTCTTACCGTTGACCTACTTTTGAGGATGGAAATCTTTCCCTACGTCTACGGCGTTTTCTGTGTTGCTCTCGAGAGCTTTGTGCTTGTGTGGTGATTGATCGTGTTTTGCGAAAATCTAATCAAGAGTGCCCAAAAATGTGTATTTTCGTGTCGATTTCATCACTCGTATTCTCGTCACAATAAGTCAAACAGAAGCAATTAGTAAAAAGATTGGCGATGCAAATGATATTATTACTATTGAATTATAATTACTGATTTAATAATAGTGTTTTTATTTTGAAAATTTTAAAAAGTATTATTTTGGTATAAATGTATTTTAAATTTGGTATTTAAAGGATGTATTTTGGTTTTAATATTGTTTTGGGAAAATTTAAAGAGTATTATTTTTGAATTAGTTATTTATGAAAGTATTATTAGTTTTATTTATAAAGTATTATTAGTTTTATTTATGAAAGTATTATTAAAAGAATAATGGCTAATGAAAACCTCTCTGATCCTGATGATTCATTAAGGGCAGCTAGCGCTGAACCTGAAACAAGTATAATTCCCTTTGACGCGCAGAATGATATGGATATAAATTCATGGCTTGAGTACTTTAACAAAACTCATTTAGATAAAGATGAAACGTGGAAGCTTAATAATGTAGCTCGATATCTAAAAGGTAATGCACTTAGCGTATATGTCAAAAACTGCCATAAAATTACTAAATATGTGGAATTAGTCCAAATTTTAAAGGAAAATTTTTTCGACCCCACTTTAACTACGTTTGGTGATTTTGCCAATTACAAGTACAATCATAAAGAGGACATAACGCAATATTTTCGCAAAAAATTAGATATTGGTAAAAAATTAAATCTAACTCATGAAATGATCTTGGAGGGTCTGACGGATGGCCTTCCTATAGAATTAAAATCCTTAATGACGATCAACGCACCCTCTGACCCCATCTCTTGGCTTACTCATGTCCATAAGCTTATTAAGATTAGCGAAAATCAACAAATCAAAAGTGCACCTCCCAGATTTGTTACTCCGATTGGGAACAGTTCTCAAGATTACCATCGATTTAATAGAAGTAGAATTTCAGCTACTGTGAGACAAGATTCTCCTAGACCCAACGATTTCCAACGTTTTCAGAGACCAAGTAATTTTTATAATCGGTTCAGTGGTCCAGGATTTACAAGCCATCATAATTATAATTCTCAAAATAGATTGCCATTGCCACCTAGTCCCTGTAGACTTTGCACCCGGAACGGAATCCCAAATGCTTTTCACTGGTTTCAGGTTTGTCCTTTCAGAAGGGAGAGATCTGATACACCTAATGTTACGCCCCTTGCAATAGAACCAACCCCAGAAACCCCTCACAGTAGTTAACTATTAAAGGTGTCGGGATATTTGCCCAATAAGAAACGTCTAGAGTGTGTTGTAGACAGTGGTGCCACCATATCAATAATTTCTTCCAAAACAGCTAGACAATTACGTTTAAAAGTACAAAGAGTTAGATCATTTTCAGTAACCCAAACTAAAAGAAAAATAATCTTCAACAAAATATGTTGTATACAAATGAAAATTGGACGGATTAGTAACCAAATTACCTTGTTTGTTCTTGATAATAATTTGAATTATGTAATTTTAGGACTTTATGAATGCAAATTATTTGAGTTGAGTATTGATTGTACTAATTTAAAAATTAAACAGAGAGCTATTGTATTTAATGATGACTGCCATTTTGACAGCCGACCCATATCTCTACACCTCCAACTTCAAGGTGGTACAACAAATGTTTATCCATGTGTTAATAATAATGATGATGATGTAAGAAATTTTCCAACCTGTAAATCTCGGACTACAAATCCAAAGGAATTAGTTTCTCAGTCTAACATTTATGTGAAAAATGCTGTTTCTAATACTGTCGATAACAAAGAGTATAACTTGGAAAAATTGTTAAATGATTATTCGTCTGTGTTTTCTAAAAATAAGTATGATGTAGGGAAAATTAATATTGAACCTCAACGAATTAATTTAAATTCTGATTTACCTGTATCGTTAAGACCTTATAGAACATCCCCTATGGAAGAAGAGGAAATTAAGACCCAAATTGATCAATTATTACAAGCAGGTATAATTAAAGAAAGTTGTAACCCATATTCGTCCCCCGTGACTTTAGTACTTAAACGTGAGGAAGGAAAAAAAAACTAGATTGTGTATAGATTATCGAAAATTGAATTCCCTGGCTAAAACAGATGCAAACCCTCTTCCTCGCATTGACACTTTGTTAGTAAGTAAAGCAAAAGTATTTTCTACAATTGATTTGAGATCTGGTTTCTGGCACATCCCGATTCACCCTGCAGATACTGAGAAATTAGCTTTTTGCACGAATTTTGGATTATTCGAATGGTTAAGACTCCCTTTTGGTTTCAAAAATGCTCCTGCAATTTTTAACAGAACAATTAGACGAATATTAACAAAAAATAAAATTAATTTCGCTTGCAGTTACTTTGATGATATAATCGTTTACTCTTCCTCTGAGAAGGAACATTTAGAACATTTAAAAATTTTATTTGAGGTGTTTAAAGAGGAGCATATTAAATTGAATCGAAACAAATGTGTGTTCGCCCGAGATCAGATCACATTTCTTGGCTATGAAATAAAAAATGGTAGAATAATTCCCAATAACCATAATATAGAAGTTATTAAGAAACTTAAAAACCCCAGTAACACCAAAGAGTTACAAAGAGTTTTGGGAAGTGTGAATGTGTATCATAGATTCATTCCGAATTATGCAACTATTAGAGCTCCATTAAACAGACTCTTGAAAAAAGATGTCAAGTGGGAATGGGATGACCAATGTCAAAAAGCTTTCGACGAAATGAAAAGAATACTGATTTCCAAACCTGTTTTACAATTGTATGATTCCAGTAGGCCATGTCATATTTTTATTGACGCTTCTCAAACTGCTGTTGGAGCTGTTTTGAAACAACCAGATGAAAATGATGTCCTTCACCCTGTATCATATCATTCCCGAACTTTAAGAAATTATGAGAAAAATTATACGATTACTGAGTTAGAATGTTTGGCCATAGTAGATGCCCTAGACAAATTCTATTACTATCTGCATGGACAAAAATTTGTTATACATACGGACCATGCGGCCCTCGTTTGGCTCAAAAATGTTAAAAATTTAAAAGGTAGACTCTTCCGTTGGTCACTCAAACTAAGTATGTTCAATTATGAAGTAAAGTATCAGAAGGGCTCTACCAATATTGAAGCTGACATGCTTTCTAGACATCCTGTTTCACAGCACCTCCAACATTATGTACATTTACTTGATAGAAATGAAATAATCCAACAACAAAAAACTGATAATGTCTGCGGAAAAAATTACCAAGAGATAAATGATATGATGGTAATTAAGAAAAAGAATTTTTATAAAATTGTAGTACCTAAATCTTTAAGATTAAAATTGTTGAATAAAACCCATGAAAATTTTGGTCACCCGGGAGTTCAAATTATGCTTAACTTAATCACCCCTCAATATTATTGGCCTCATATTAGCGAAGATATCGGAAATTTTGATAAACACTGTCATACTTGTCAACTTAATAAAAAGAAAAAACAGAAAAAATTTGGTCTTATGCAAGACGTACCCCCAACCGACAAACCTTTCGAATGTCTCTCTATTGACACTGTGGGAGGATTTAATTATTATAATTCTACAAAAAAATATTTGCATATAGTTATTGACCATGCAACAAGATATGTCTGGGCGTTTCCCTCTAAAAGTGTAACTTCAGAAACCTATGCCAATTGTCTAAAACAAATATTTCAAATACAAGTCCCCGAAAAAATTCTGAGTGACAGGAATGCAGCCTTCACTTCCTCTAGATTCAAAAAATTTCTTAAAAAGCATAATGTTAAACAACTTTTAACTTCATCTCACCATCCCCAGACAAATGGTAAAGTAGAAAGAGTAAATCAATCAATAGTAAGTCGACTAAAATGTAAAGTAAATTCTTCTTCTAAAAAAGTACCGTGGACTAAAGTGCTAGAGCAAGTTGTTATCGAATATAACAACTCCCCTCATACGGTAACTAAGTTCACCCCAGCATACTTACTATTTGGTAACCTCCCTTTTGAATCTCCAATTGATCAAAATAAATACCCTTCCTTAAATGAAGCAAGGGCTTTAGCAAAGAAAAGAACTATCGAATACCACCGAAAGAATAAAACTAGATATGACATCAGATTTGTAGAATCTAAATTTCAACCTGGAGATTTTGTCCTTTACGAGGAATTTGAATACCCAAATACTAGAAAATTGACTTCACCCTATTCAGGCCCTTATCGGATTATGAATAAATTATCTGAAGTTAATTATGAAATCGACAGGGAAAATTTTCACACGAAGAAACCAACTGAGATTGTACATGCGTCAAAATTAAGGTTCTATTATCCACCCGAGAACTTTAAATTACATCATGAATAAATCAAAATTTATAAATCAATAAACTATCCATAACCCTTCTTTTAGTTTTCATCCTGTTGTCCCCCTTAATAATTGATTTATCTCTCAGTGTCTGAAAAGTTTGTCTGCCCTTTTCTTTTACTGGGCTCCTTCAAACTTGAGTTTCAGGTTCAATGCACTTTCCGTGTGGGAAACACTCAATTGAGGCTATACTACAAGTAGAGTACTATACCCTCACATTTCCTTGAGCTCATGGTTTCCTATGTTTGTGTTATAAATTGTAGCAACAGTTGAAAAAGTTAAATTTCAGTTGTTGAAATTTCTGAATTTCATTTTGTTTCTGCAGCATCGTGTACAAAAAACTGGTATGGATGTTGGAAGTTAAATTTTGTTTTGTTATCATTAATAAGAGAAAAATAGAGTGACAAAATATGTTAAAAACCTAGCAAAATGTGTATTTTCAACAAGAGATAAGAGCTCTAGTATCGTGACATAAAAACTCAAATGTTTTCAGTGCCAATGCTGATCCATAATTCTAGCGCTAATTAAATGATCCGGAGATCTCCAAAGACCAGTAAAAGACTGAAGATGAGACTGAATGACAACTCTAATGATTGTATGGACTCATACACAAACTGTGAATGGCATGCCCTAAGATATAAACTTACAAATTCAGTTATATTACTATTTCCTATTGCCGCGTAGCTAACCAGCAATGTGTTATTAGTGCTTTATTTGTTCTGCACTTAGTTACTATATTATAATTTCATTAATCATTTATTATATTTTATATACTGTATTAATTATATTCAAATATTTTATGTCATATTTTATGTAAACATTTTGTGTCCCTTGAGGTAAATACAATCAGTTTTCCTACTCACTTAATTTCCTAATAACTAAATTTTCTGTTCTCACTATCTGGACTGTCTTGGGTCGACGGCCGCGACAGCAAGCCTTTTCAGATGGGGGGATAATCTGTAATGATATTTTTAAATTAATTGATTAAATTAAATTCTATTAATATTGCTTAATAATGTGTTGGCGATTCTCTACCTAAATTGCATCCCTGTTCCTAAATTTTGGCGAAATCCTTTCTTTAGTATAAAATATATTAACCTGTCGGCGCCCGCCAAATCGCCAAACTCATAAATCTGTCATATTACATAAAGTACTTAAGAACACTCCTGATGAGAAGATAGCGTCACCTCGTGATTTCAATTAATATCGCTGATTGGAGGAGCTTCGTGACGTACACATATGTATAAGTAGGACTTCTGCTCAAGGTACGAGGAGAAGCTTACGAGATGGATGCTAAAATAAACCTACCACTTTATATTCCAAAATTTGTCTCATTCCTGTTGCCCCGGCTGCACAAAACAAATAATGTATGAGAAATTACATTTCATATATATATTGTTTATATATATATATATATCGTTTATATATATTGTTTATATATATTGTTTATATATATATATATCGTTTATATATATTGTTTATATATATATATATATATATATATATATATATATATATATATAATCGTTTATTGCAATGCATTGTCGGAAAAGCTTTCCTGGCCCATAGTGACGAGAGACAACACAAGAAAAATAGGGTACGAACATTGTAAAGATATTTTTTATTTTCCTTAGCGCAGCGGGAACCAAGAAATAAGAACAAAAGCAGGGGATCGCCATCAAAGAAAGTATTCGAAAGTTCCTTCGGAACGTATCCTAAACAGGGGTTTGGTAGGGATAGTCCAGTGCATTGTTCAGGAAGATCACGAGACCTAACTTGCATTATCAGTTTGTCTCGGGGTACTTCAATACATAAGTGCACGAAACCCCAGTTAGAAGTCCAACAGGAACTTGTGGCACATATTGTGGCAGGTGCTGGGAAAGTCCTGGGGATGCACGGTATTTTCCAGAACATCTCATGTTGGATGTGCGAGAGATGGGATACCTGTAACAGGGTGCAGGTCGTAATTTCGAACACCTTTTTTGAGGTCCATAAGTGTCTAATTTTGTTCCTACTTTTTAATTTCTCTTGTGCTAAGCATAACTGGTGTCCGATCTTTCTTGTGTTTTGTGTTGTTTGCACCGGCCAGGAAAGTGTTTTCGGCCATGTTTTGCCATTTAATTTTTCGTCATCGTCGTCTCTCTCATATATGTGTATAATTACTTATGACTCAAGTGTTGCTACTATATGATGACATTTACAAACACGGTGTTTAAAATGCTACATATTCCCATCCGAAAATATCTTTTTCTTTTCCTCTTGCCCTTCAAATACGATATATCTGTCCTTCATTGCAAAATTTCCTGGAACTTTAATTTTTCTTTTTTCGAGGACAATGGAGAACATATTTCAGTATAGGCAGCTGTCAATATTCAAACATCAAATTGTAAAAGCCATTAAAGTGTGGCCGAAATGATCAGAAGGGCTAAATTCGCATAAGGATTTAGGAAATACATTTTGAAAGATTTGTAAATTTTCCTTCAATAAATTTAATGGAACAGGCAAAAGAAATTACAGGGAACAATAAATATAGGAGAAAACAGGTATATCTTTTCCTAATTTACTTTGCTTTGATTGATTTCTTTCTTTCTTCCTGTATAAATAAATAAAATTTAAGAATGCAACTGAAGAATGAGAATAAAAGTTTCAATTGAAAACAAATGGTGGCAAAAATCCTAGTGCGGCTCTGCTGGACGACGAAAAAGACCAGCAATATGATCCGAATTTGGAATAACGAGAGAAAATTTTAAATCTGTGCAGCCAGCGATGCAAAGAGACTCGTTAAAATACAGGTTTTGCTGATTCAGAAAGAACGTTACGTGTATATCTTCTAAAATGCTTTTTCCATCCTTTGTTTGTAGTTGTTTCCCTTTTCATTTCAGTTTTTCCTTTTTTCCTCCTATTTTGCAATTTTCGTCATTGTTTCCCTCTGTTTTTAAGCCACCTGTTTATTATTTCTGTTATTATTACTGCAACTTATGTAAAAATTAAGTAAGGAAAACTAAGGCACTGAAACTTTCAAATTATTACGCTCTACGTGAGATTCATGGAGGCCGCTTATTGCATACAAATAACGCAAAATGCTTTAACTTATCTGCTTGGCTTTAGGTCAGAACAACGAAAACAACAAATTCACCCTTTGTAGAAAACAATTCTGCCAGGCAATAAATCTACGGGAAGTTTTTTCCCTATGAAACTGAGCCAAAAGTGTTATATAGTATCTAAATATGGAATTGTTGTACATGTAAAACGTGATCGTCATTGCATTACTTTCACTATTTTACTAATGAAATAAAGATATACCGATTATTTTGTAGATTGGAAAATCCTCCTTATGATCATGAAAAGGAGCAAAAACTGGAAAATTAGAAAGAACTGGAAAACGAGAAGGAACTGGAAAAGAAGCGATAACCGGAAAAGATGCAAAAACTAGAAAAGATGCAAAAACTAGAAAAGAATCAAAAACTGAATAAAAAGGAAGAACAGGAAAAGAAGGAGAAACTGGAAAAGAAGAAAGAACTGAAAAACAAGAGAAAACTGGAATTGACACAAAAACTAGAAAAGAAGCAAGAACTGAAAAAGAAACAAAAGCTGGAAAAGATACAAAAACTAGAAAAGAAGCAAGACCAGGAAAAGACACAAGAATTAGAAAAGAAGCAAGAACTGAAAAAGAAGCAAAAATTGGAAAAGAAGCAAGAACTGAAAATGAAACAAGAGCAGAAAAAGAAGCAAAAACTGGAAAAGAAGGAAGAACTGAAAAACAAACAAAAACTGGAAAAGCAACAGAAACTAGAAAAGAAGAAAGAACTGAGAAAGAAGCAATTACTGGAATGGATTCAAAAACTAGAAAAGAAAGAAGAACTGAAAAAGAAGAAAATACGGGAAGGAATACAAAACTAGAAAAGAAAGAAGAACTGAAAATGGAGAAACATATTGAAGAGATGCTAAAACAAAAATGAACTGGAAAGGCAAAAGTTGAGGGAAAATTTGCAAAAACCAAAAAGGAGAGACCTGAAAATGAAGAAGGAACTGGAAAAAATGCAAAAACTGGAAAAGAAGCAAGAGCCGGAAAAGATGCCAGAAATGGAAAATATAGAGGAGTCTGAAAAGACGCAATACCTGGAAAAGAAGCAAAAAACGGAAAAGATTCCAAATCTGAAAGGCAAGCTGGAACCGGAAAAGAACTGTCAAACCCGTCAAGGAAACCGGTTGAACTGTGAAAAGAGCTAGAACTGGATACCGACTGTAGAACGATTGATTTAATGACCAAACGAAGCAAGACCCGGAAAAGAAAAATAGAACAAATAAATCATATACCTGCTTCATTTTACCAAAATTTATTATCAACAACATTTTTATTATCAAGAACTTTATGGTATTCTTAGTATATGGACGGCATTTGATAATATTTTGCTCGGTAAGTGTAACTACTGATATATTATTAACTAGTAATTAGTCAGTCTAACTTTAAGATACCAGTATTATTTTAGCAGCAACTAAGTACACTCTTTCGTAGTTCAGATCTATGTTTTCAGTGCCTTTCATGGCTGCGAGGTCTTCCGGTTTTACCTGGAAAGTCACAGTTTATTGACTTTTTTAACACATGACAGTATTTTTCAACAATAAATTTATGTTGTGCTACTGGCTTTAAATTGTGCAAATAAATATTACACGGCATATCTTTCATAATTGAACTCATGAAATTAATTTATACAAATTTCATTTTAAAATTTGTTTGACCCTGAGCTGTCTTATCCAACTGCAGATATTCATAGAACTTTATATCAAGGTTCAAAGAAACGTTCAAAAAGGAATGTTTATCCACTTTTAATTATGTGTTAATCAGCATGATTTGCATTACTAAGATTGTAATTCTAAACAAATTAAAAGCTATTGTAGTATGTACTTTAGTAAATACTTTTCATTTGCTTTCACCTTGTTTAAATTCAGTTTGACATACCACAGTTTCCGTCTCTACTCAGAATTTTTTCAGTGTAAAAATTCAAGATTACAAATTGAAATGAGCGAAAGAAATAACTTTTAAAATGTGTGTATACATTACATCAGAATCATAATATAATTAGATAAATAAACTGAATAATATGTTATAAAGCGAATTTATATCAATTTCGATTTCTTTCAAAATAGAGATTTCTTCGCACCTCACAAATCTCACAGAAACTCTCGGTTTGTGATCCGTGAGCTTTAGTTTTTTATATTTGGAATTTGGCAGCAATATGATTCACTGTTACGATGCAAATTCTTGCTTACAAATTGCTTATCTAACTAGAAAATGGTATAATTAAAATAAAATGAATATTATTAGATGGAAATGTTGGTTTCCTTTGCGTTTATCTGAATGGTATCGTATATATATAAACCTGTTGGAGACGTTTTTTTCCCACACATCGAATAGAGACACATAGTCACATAATACAAATAATATGAATACAAGAATATAGTGTAAGATGAAGCTCTACCACATTTCTCTATTACTTAAGACTGCGAAAGATTTGTTAAAGCATTACAGGATCATACTTTGATGGATCTCGCCGTTCTGTTTCATTTTCTTCCCTCGAAAACACATTATCTTAGTACAATAGATTACTTTTGAACGAATGGATTATTTGAAAACATTGTAACTGTAAGAATTATTCTCTGACGTTATTACTCAAAAAGCGGCTGAGAGCATAATCTTTGGCTATGCGCTTTAAGCTGTATTAAAACCATTTTGAAATGTAAGGCCTACAAACTGAAACGTAACTTTATCTTATTTCTGTACTATTCATTAGAGTTATATACATTCCCATCAATAGATACTGAATGGCTAAATATTCTGCTTACCCAAATCAGTTATTTTTTTCCTCTCTTCTTTTTCTTAATTTTAATTAGTCCGTAAAGTAAAGCTATAGAGAATTTCACTTCTTCATTAGAAATCTGATTTAGAATTTTGTTTTCGGAGATAAAAGTTTGAATTCTTTATCCCTTTTCTAAACACAAAGATTGAAAAACGTAACATCGAAATTTTTAAAACATTTATACACTAATAGAAGGGAAAAAAACAGAATATAATGGTTCAGCAAGCATGTAAATATCTCTATCACTTAAGTTTCAGCTATGTTTGTTATAGTATATTCAGGCGTATAAGGCGCACTTTTAAAAGAAAATGCAAGATGGAAATTTATGGGTACGCGCTGTACGCCAGCTATAAAAATGTTATGTTTAGAAATATGGAAAAAGTGAGCATACGAAAATTAGATTTCTGCGTGTAATTAAATGCTTTTTATTTAAGAGAAATAACATAGTTTATGTACTTAAAAATTTTCGTTATCGGATTCTCTTTCATTTTTACCTTCACCTCTGATCCATACTTGCATAGACAGATCCAAGTTCCTCATATACGTCTCAAGCTATAACTTCAAGCACATCATCGAATTCTGTTTCAGTTTTGCCGTTACTTTTACTCTGATCCACACATAAATAATCATCTTTCGTTGCATCTAGACCATCAGATATACCACATAAATTAAACGGGTTTAATTTTATTCCGTTATTTTATTATCTACTGACACATTATTTATGGACTGGCATGACGTATTTGGTCTCCATTTGTAATTGTTTTTTTCACCTTCACTTTTGTTCGAGTATTCCACTAACGTTTAAAATATTCTATCGATGATTTTTTCACATATATGTCTAATATCTGAACTAATGGCAATAATCCGCCTGGATAAACTGTCATATCTGTATAACACTCTTTCAACAACATATTTGTGTTATCCGTTAGATGGAGGCTGAGCATGTCACAAAGTATTAGACTTTCTTAATTATCTGAGGCAAAAGGAAGCTTTTGCCAAATATTTCTTATCCACAGTTTCGCAACAGTTTTCTCCGCCGATCATTTCTCGTGAATACGGATGAAAACACTTTCGGGAAACTGCACTTCAGCAAAGTCTTTCCTTTCAAGATATCGATGAGCTTTTAATTTCGTACGGTCGGCTAAGCAGCAGATCAGTACGGTGAGGTGAGATTTCTCGTTGGCCTATTGATTTTATGTTAACCGTTTTTTTCTTTCATATCATTGTTTCTTTATCTCCTACTATATCAAAACTACAGGAATGACATCCATATTTGCAACACGTGATAGTAAATACATTTTTACATATTTTTAAAAACTCATCAAAGTTTTATCTCTATATTTTCGAAACCTTTGAAAAAATTTTATCTCATTTTCTCGGAGAACTGAATTATTCCGTGAAGTAAATCGAATACACAACCTCAGTTTGCTTTAGAGTTTTCACTTCCATTTGCACTCCATTTTTCTATTTTTAAGGCAAAGAAACGTACGCTGTTTCTTGTTACAATTAATCCATTCTAGTGATGATGGGGATTTTCTACAATGCAGTTTCCAACACTTTCGCCGACGAAAAGCTATTTCATTACTTCTTTATGCAATACACATTTATTCTTTGGCGCAATAATCATTGTAAAATTTCATGCCTCTTCCACTCGTGTACGAAGAATTCACGAAAACCAAACTGCATGATTTCCATTTTCTTTCGCAAACTGAATGACTTAACATTTGAAACTTGCATTGTGTTTGTTTCGTTCGGCGAAAGCCATAACTACTGCTGAAGAAAGCACTGGATGAACTACACTTCACTAAAATCAAATGTGATATCGTTAAGTCTTTGATGTTCACATCAGAACCACGGCTTAAAATTACTACAGAAAGAAGAATCATGACTCCTAATTCCGCAAATTCACTTTGGTCGAAAGTGCACTCTTATCCAAATTATGTTCCTTATTTCTCGAAGTCCTAGAATAACATTCTCTTCCACATCCAGAATGAATACAAATCACCTCCTACCTTGCAGAAATATTTTCCCCGATAATCAATTCTCCTGCGCACCACCTTATCGCTTGCCAAACTGCAACGTTTCCGCAATTGACATATTTGCTCGTGTTTCCTAAGGTATGAAATAATCAAGAAGAGCTGTTGCGGGATATGATGTTTTTGGTATTGCGAAACCACCATGTGTATTTTATTGCTTTCTTTATTTACTAAAGACCTGATGCATTGTAATTAAGCGATATAAGAACTTGATTTATATGCGATTACGTTTTCTTATACAAAATGTTCCAACAATGTGCTTATGCGTTGTAATTTCATTTATTCAAAACTCAGTCTAGTTATATTTAAAAAATTTTCAATAGCAAACGAATGTTTTAAGAAAACAGTTTAAACGTTTTGGGTCAAGATACTTTTCAAAAAATGTCTAATGCAAGAATTATTTATATGAGAAATTTTATGTAAAAACAAATGGCGCACATTTTTACGTTTGAAATTTACTGGCATATTCCATGACAAATTTAGTAAGAGATTTCAGGTTTTTAGCAGCTATAGAAAGTCAAGGATTTCTAGAATAATTTACAAAGTTAAGGACGAGTTCTGTCTATTGTTAATTGGTATTTTCATTTCCAAAATAGAACGTTGAAAATTAAATTTTGAGAGAAGTCTTTTTAATTTTTTTGGCACGCTGCATAATGAGTTCATTTCAAAAAAGCTGAAAATAAAAGTATCAGTTTTCTACATTTTACTAATTATTCTTTCCTCCAATAGCTAGACTTCATTTCGGAAACTTTCCTTTTGGTTATAAGAAATAAATCACAAAACAATTGACTGATGTCAATCGAAATCAGACGGAGATACTTATGTTCAAAATTATTTCATAACGAGTGCAAACTTTTTCCTCATAAAATTATGAGTGTCGGAGAAACATATGAAGAGCTAGGCTTCGTAATTTTTACAAAACAAATCACTTTAAATTTAAAAGTACCAAAGCGCAAACATTTACGTTTTTCAAAACACATTTGTACTTGCAAGTCAATGCCTACCACAAACGACCAAGATCCGGTCTGAACTTTTGCAGACAGTGCACAGACATGCGTTTCGAGTACCTTTCATTTTGGTTATTTGCGTATGCCATATAACCTTCTCAAATATTCTTATGCTTGTGACTCAGAATTGAATTATCATTTTAACTGATATTTTTATGTGATGTGTAACAATAATTTTGTTTATTTTTCAGGATGAAGATTCAGGCCCCCTTTGCGCATACCGACTGTAATTTGAATACCCAGTTTACAATAACAAGCTTAATAGTAACCGACCGTCATAGGGAGACGCCCGAGGCTTAAAGGAACGCGAATCTCTATCAAAGTTGCAACTTGTGTAAATGCAATTTTGACTTTTAAATTCTTTTATTTTCCCTTTCTCGTGTCAAAAATGTTTTTCTCTTCAATATTTAGATTAATAACGTGAAACTTTAATTTAAATTTTTCTTTTCGCTATTTTTACTTTAAAAAGATTTTAAGTTCTTTAATTTTACAAAAGTAATACTGATTTTAAAAACTATAAATATTTCCTTTTGGTTTTTATTTTAAAAAATTGCTTTTAAATGCTCACTTTATTTATTTTACAGAAATATTATATACTCTTATAAGCTAAACATATTTCTTTTTCGTATTTCCATAAATGCCATTTTTTAAAAATATTTTACTCCTTTTTATTAAGGGGTGTTGGAAACCCTATAGCAACAATGTTAAATTGGCCGTTTTTGGATTACCTTTTCTGAAAATCTGCTGTTCTTACAGGCTTGAAGGTTTTTACGTAATTAAAGTACATCTATCACCTCGCGCTCTTTCAACCACGAGGCAGGTTCGTCTATGCACTCGCCATAGTAGGAAAATAATCTCTATCTTTGAAATTTTATCTTCTAATTTATTACACATAACGGTACACAATACACAATAAAACAAATATCACTAGTATAGAATACATTTAATTATATACATAATATAAGGCGTGCAAAACATGTTTAAATAATCTCAACTATATACATAATATAAGGCGCGCAAAACATGTTTTAAGTAATCTCTTTCCACACGGCATGGCTGCCGGTCCAATCGCTAAAGTACCAAGTCTCGTATTCACGCCACCAGCCTGCCTCGATCGGTTTTCCGAGGAATCTCGAATTCTTTTAATACGGTGTCTTTAATCATATTGTTATTTCAATCCATTTCATCGAGAGTCGCGATCAAACTTTTAACTTTTGTTTTTAAACTCTGCAAAATAATTTTCCCTTCTTGAGAAATTTTATAGAGATTAAGAATCACTTCAGCATGATGTAAAAAGAACAGCCATTTCTCAGCTTTCGATGGTGGGTCAATCATAACTCCTTTCATTATTTTCAAATGTTTCAATAATCGTTTCCCTTGCTCTAAGAATCTCTAAGAATCTCCTATATCTTGATAGAAATAAGAACCTTAATTTCTCATTTGCATATAAAATATACTTTCTCGGTGTCTACTGGCTTTAACGCCTGACATTCGAATCATGTTATTAACAGACATAAAAACAATTTTAATTTTCTAAGTTAATATGGTTAATATATAAATTAAGAAGGACTTACCTTTGATCCCGATAGTGAAAATATCGAACGAAGAGCACAACTTGACGCTGTTAACTTTAATCATGAGCACACTGCTGTGGCACGTAACTTGACATGATTACAACACGGTAATTCACATTACCCCTGATTTAACTTTTCACGATTTCACTAGGAGATGAACACTGATGATCCCATTTTACCACTCACTGGCTGTTAACTTTTTAGCACATCACGCTTTCACAAATCGGATGAATTTATTCGCACACATGGCCTTAAACGCGCCATTTTCTTTCGTCATAAAAATCTTCTCTTATCGTAGATTCATTCGTGAACTATCACCGAATTTCATTTTATAACTTTCAGTAACTTTTTACGACCATATTTATTTATTATTTTCACTATTTAGTGATTTCCTTTTTCACAATCTTATCCTATCGACTGCGCCGATTTGCACCTCGCACCGTTTCAACTCCGAGGCGGTTTCGGTCATTTCTCATGCACTCGCCATAATAGGAAAGTAATCTCCATCAGCTTTGAAATTTTATCCACTCATTTATTAAACAATACACAATAAAACAAATACCACTACTATACATTTAGCTTAAGTTATCTCTTTGCACACGGCATGACTGCCGGTCCAACCTCAAAAGTCACAAGTCTCGTATTCTTCCCGCCAGCTTGCCTCCACTCTGTTTTCCGGCGTAACTACGTCCCTTCCTTTAACCGTCTTTCGTCCCTCGCGGATAAAATGTTCTGGAAACGTCTTTCGCTAAGGGAAGGAACATCACAATACCTAGCTAAATATCCTGAAACAAGCTTTTTTATCATTTTAAATTTTAGAGTATTTTACAGTATATTTTGTTACGCATAGTAAAATTTAGCACTGATTATAATCAAAAGTTCATTTCGGAAAATATTTTGAAACGTAGTAAATTAAAAATTTCAGATACCTGTGAGCAGTAGTTCTTGAGAACAGGTACTACATCGAGTATAAAAAATCACGTTCGGGGGAAAAACGCGATTTTATGTAAAAATTCTCAATTATCAAAGCATTCAATGACAAATTAAAGCTAGATTTTGTACAGTCCTAATTTTCATAGAGATTAAAGAACGGTGTTTTAAGAAAGCTAAAATTGTAGAGAATTTGAAAATACAAATCTCGGAAATCCTCATTTTATGAAATGTTTTGGCTTTCAACACACCTTCAGCTATTCTATTCTTTAAAGTCCTTTCTCTTTTTTTCAATTCTGGTAAAACTTGATATATAAACTTAATTCTTTGTCTTTTAATTTTTAATTTTATATCTCTGGTCGCATTTCTCTTTAACGATTAACATTTAGCATTTCCCTTCTAGTATTATATTAAAATTATGCGAAATGAACAAACAGTAAATAATGAGATGCTCAATTAAAAACAAATACAGATTTAATGATAAAAGGGAAATTTTTAATGTCATTACAAACAAGATTTCAAGGGGTTCAAGAGGCCGTTGCCTAAAAAAAAAAGAAAACAATTCGTCGTTTCCGGAAAAATGAAACTTTAAAAAATATTTTCGTTGGCACAAAAACCAAACTTTTTGAAACATTACGTTATTCAAACTCTTACGTCACTTCCGAGTGTCACGTTATCTAAGATGACATAGGTTTCGCTACGTCCCCAAGCCTCTGGCATCTCCTGAGGGCGGTTCGTTACTACACCTGTACCAACGATACTGAACTTCCGGTGATATCCTTCTGTCTGTACCTGAATGAAACTGGCTCTATTCGACGGCACACAAGAGAAACCATAAAAATTCATGATTTAAATAATTTAACTGGAATTTTGAGAACGAGGATTTAGATTAACTGCTGATGCATTTTTATTTAGGTGATCGTGAGTATATGGTTTAGTGATGAAGAGTATGAATAATTGAGTAAGATGATAATAAAACTTTAGGTGATCGGGCTATGTATCTAGGTGAAGTTCTTTTATTTTTACGACGACTTCAATGATGATGATGAAGATGATACATAGGATGGTTTAGAATGACTGATGTGATTTGGGTGATGATGGTTTATCTTATTCTGACGATGGTCATGGTGACGCGATATACATGATGGTTAAAATGACGATGTGTATTAAGTGATAATAAATATTTAGATGAATTTAATGGTGACATAGTTTTGACTGATGACGATTTTATACATGATGTGAGAGTGATTTATATAATAATTTAGAGGAGTTAGACAATGAAGACGATGATTAAATGAGGATGAAGAAGATGATGATTTGGTTGATATTGCTTTCTATTTAAATGATCTGGAGGATTATGATTATCTATCTCGACGATGATAATGATGACATATACGACGGTTTAAACTGAAGGTATGATTTCGATGATGATGATTATTTAAATGATGGTTTTGAATTATCTAGTGATAATTTTATAATTTCTTTCTTGGTTATTCAGATAACAATTTTGATGGTGATTTAGACGGTTGAGATGATGAAGACGATGATCAAATGAGAATCATATTGTTGATGGTGGTGATTTAGATGATACTGCTTTTTATTTAGTTGATTTGAGCTATGATGATTTATCTTAATTTGGCGATATTTTCAATGACGATGATGATGATAATATATATATGATGGTTTAACATGAAGATGTGTTTTGGGTAGTTATGCTTAGTTAGATGTCTTAGATTAGCAGATGAAGTTGATTGGATTTAGAAGGAAATTTATATAGATGATGATTTCAATGAGTTAGATATTGATTTAGATGAAGGTATATTCATTTGATAATGATTATTTAAACAATAAGAGGGTCTTCCGAAAAATTACTTTGCCGTAAGCCATAAAAAACAAAGTCTTATTACCTGGAAAAACCTATTGCAAAACATACAGCTATATTTCTGCTACTTCTCAGCATAAGAAACATCGGAACTATACCAATTGTCATAGAGTCGGTTACCTATTTCCATTAGAGTGTCATAGAAGTCTGTCGCCTGGGAAGAAAGGCAGCCCGTCACATTTGTCTGTAACATTTCACCTGTAGGAAAGTGTGCCCAGACAAGAACGTCTTCAGGTGCAATAACACGTGGAAGTACTTAACAGCAAGATCGGAGCCATAGAATGGATGGTCAGACATCTCCCAGCAAAACGTCTGCAACATATATTTTGTGGAATTCCCCGTATGCATCCGATGTTGTCGTAGGACACCACAACACCAGCACTGAGCATCCCAAACCATTTGTTCTGAATGGCTCTTCAGATGTTCTCTAGTAAAGCGCAATAAAGATCAGCTTTCACCGGAGCACCACTCGCCAATACGTCAATGAGCAGAATGCCTTTACTATCCCAGAATACCGTGGACTTCAATTTCCGTGCATAGACTGAGGATCGTCCGGCGCGTGGATCCCTGTGACGCCAATCAATCGTGAGTTGCTGGTTTCTGTGGTGAAGTGAGGTACCCACATCTCATCACCTGTAACGATTCTGTTAAATTGCGTTCAATAAACTGATTTATGTATCTGCTGCCTCTAGTTCTTTGTGTTGAAGTTTTGAGTATTCGAAATGGAACTCAAATGCAATCAATCATATATATAGATTGCATATCAATTCATATATTTGAATTAAATACATATTTACTTACCGGCCCTAAACTTTCTTAACACGATGAGACCGACAGTAAACTTTCCGTGTGGCCGGCGTCGGTCCCTGGGGACCGGCACTGTAATTTTCGTTTGCCTGGCGTCGTTCCACGGAACCGACAGTATAAGTTAAAAACTAAATATAGTCTCAATGAAATGTGATCAAATTTAGCTTTAATGAAATGTATTGAAACATTCTAAACAAATATACGGCTTAGATTTAAGGCTTAGCTCGCTGCCGGCTGAACGGAAAGGACAGCAAATTCGGCGCCGAACTCAACGTGTTAATTAGAAAGCTACCGCTCGGCCTTAAAAACGCACAGCAGTTTGGTGTAAATAACCATTGATAACACTATTCTATAACGTTCTTTGTGCGTTAAAGTACATATAGCACAAGAGTGTGCAAGGAAACTGATAATTAACAAATTTATTTAATATTTTTCATATAATAAGGATAATTTCAAACTGTAAACATAATTCTAAAAATCCATGACATTATCGAATTGAGACCTGTTTCGATGTCAGATATATCTCGTAATGAAATCTGAAATTTTTTGAAATTTAACAACTAATTTTTCGAGGTATTTGACAGTCCAATCTGTATAAGTTTCATTTATTTGTTTAAATGTTTGTAAAGTGTTATCACAGATTTTCATAAAAAAGGGTGTGAGAGATAAATGATAAAATTGATGGATAGAAATGGAGGGAATATTATGCATTTGTTCAGAAACATAAACGTAGTATTTGTGAGATTTCTCGCACAGCCAAGTTATAATTCTTTTGTTAAATTCTTTTTTTTTTCATATTTAATTCTTTTAAATTAATTTCTCAAAGTTTGTCATAATTTATGTGACTCAACTAGGTACGAAAAATTGATTCGGAATGTAAAAGGAATATATGTATTCTGTAACATTATTTTTTGTAAAGTTTAATTTTTTTTAATTAACAAGGTCTGTAACCAATGTTTGCACTTATTTAATGCACGGAGTTCCAAGCAATTTCACTCATCATCATACAAGCTGCAATAAACACAAAAACACAACTCTGAAAATGAAATATCCTAACAAGGATTGTAAAGCCAAAGGCATATAATTAGTCTCCTCTGTATGCTCAGATCATTCAATATCATTTCTCTCACAGCTTATAGATTTTCAGATGAGTTACTCACGTTCGTTTTTAATGGTAATCAAAATAATGTAAAACTGCAATTAAAAAGATTAAAATTTCGACAAATTGACTAAATGAAAAATATATTCGCTGGTCGCTTAAAATTGCTTCAACGGTACCTAGTTCCAAATTGCAAGACGGATATTCCACACACGGATTATCGAGAATATAGTATAACATTCTACAGCAAAATAATGCAAATTCCGTGCTTTTTATATAATGCATTCATGCTGTCAGATTTATTATGTCTAATCTTATAATATTATTGTAAAGTTACTGCCGGTAGAAATCATTCCTTGAAAATGAAGGCCCCTTGCCACCTTCTTGATGCATAATTTCAAATGGATAATTCAAACGTGGCCAAAGGAGAAATATTAAAATTTTCAAAAATTCGTGTTTACGGTTTTTTTTAATACCTAGATTTACCACTGCTAACTAATATTATGATATAATAATATATTAATAATTAGTCTAATGAAATTTATGTGGCTTCGTGTCAACCACTTGGTATTTTTAACGCTGTGTTTGAGCAAAAACAGAATATTGTTTATTTAAGCTATAATAAACATCCTACAGTAACATTTAGTTATTGTACATTGTTTTTTATCAGCACTTACGAGCTGAAGTTTCGTCTTATTAAACTATCCATATTGGTGTTTTTCATGCTCCTAAATTGTTTTTGTATATAAATAATGGAAATTACAATTGGGATGATCAGTTCCATAAAACTCTCACTATTCTGCAATCCTAACCACATGACCAATGGTGCCCCAAACATACAAGAAACAAACAGGTATTTACAAGTAGGAATGATTTCCGAAACGTTTGCTTGAACAAAACTCAAAACAAAATAAAACAAAAGGGTAGAATCAAAATGTTATTGTTTCATAAAAATGTGCAGGATAATGTTAGATGTAAAGCCTGTTTTCGTTTCCCTGGCAGACGTACTAGGAAGTTTCATAAATGAACGTTTTCTCTTTTGGTGGGATAGTGGCTGTGACCTATACATCGAACATTCATTGCTGGACAGTACGTGTATAATTACAGATAGATAGAGATAAGTAATTAATAGAGTATTTGACATATATAAACTCATCATTCATATCTTCGAAAGTGTTCAAATAGTAAAAACACGATACCGTATGCTTTCACCACTTCACTTATGATGTATACTATGCCCATATGAGGTACTTCTCCATGTTAGAGTTAACTAAATCTTAGCTATTGAAATATAGCATTTTCAAATTCTTTCCATTTGAATTTAACATGAATAATTTTACTCTGATCTCTCTCTTTCTTTTCTGCTTGTTTCTTACTTCTAGCCATCTATATTCAGTTCTATATCTTCTACTTGTGCCTCTGATATTTAATGTAACGGTATTTTGCTTTAGAGTAAATAATTTTAAAATAATTAAAAATTACATTCCTATTTTCAAGATACTTTTATTAATATTTCAAGGTAAACATTTTGATATTCGTCAACTGGAACTCGAACCTAAAATTTAATTTTTATTAAATCTTTAATCTATTTTCAGCACTATGCATAAAAATGCCCTTTCTTGTTAAAATAACGAAACTGATTTCAGATTTACTAGTAATGAATCAAATTGCAAATTGCTTAGATGGCATTTTTCAGCTCTCAGAATACATTCCATTTAACTATGCAGTAAATCGAATGATTGTTTGCAGTTAACAATATGTAAAAAGCTGTTTGGACCAGGTCGAGAAACAGGTGGTTTACATCTGGAGGAAACGAATGTTTGACCATGTCTATATACTATATATAAACTAATTATTAGAAACTTCCACGTAATGCCCTTATGAAATAATTCACTGTGTATTAGAAAAGTACGAGAAACAGACGCATATTTTTTCGAATGAAAAAGATCGAAAAATTATGTGCTTAATAAAGTCAAAAATCTCAGGCGAACAACACATAAGGCCTTACAAGGCCTTATGTGTTGTTCCTTATAAGTTATGTGAATTTCCTTATAAGGCCTCTTAAATTATACACACTTTTTGCTGCTGATCATTTAAATTTATTTCTTCGAATTGCTCTTTCAAACTTGAATACCCGATTCCTAAAAGAAAGTTGCTGATTTTGAAATTACGTATACTGCGCAAATTTGGTCGTGCGTTTATGAATTTTTTCTAATTTTATTTCTTTATTAGCGGAAGTACCCGATGTCAATTAAGTTAGATTAAAAGCAATGTATCTAACAACAGAGAGAACGATACCGTTGTAATCCTTCTCTAACGATGCAAAAAATACGATTCATAGTTATACATTTTTCAGTCTGGTGCGATATGCAACCCCACATAAAAAATTTCGATAGAAAAATATAATTCTCTCTCATTGTATCAGAAGCAATGCCACTCAGCTTTTAGTGATTTTCGTCTTTCTAATCAAATGGTCATAACAGCTCAAGTTCCATCCAATATTTCACAAATATTCAACTTTAATCGATTCAATGTCGCAAAACATTTATCATAATTGATCAGAAATCAATAACCCAAACAAACAAACAAACACACAAACAGACATTCTTCTTTATATATATAGGTTATGTAAAATTTACAAATTTTTTTGTTAACAAAATGTACGATTTGCAAGCGAGCAGTAGCAACACTTTTCGAAATAAAGCAATTCTATCTCCAACGCCCGAGTCTGTTACCACTAATAAAAATGAGTGCGAAAATTAGAACTTTCAGAATTTTTAATTAGTATTTTTGGCTCATGAAAGTGGTAAAGATGAGAATAGTCGAAATGGCTTCCCTCGAATTTTCGGAATCGAGAATAACGTATTTAATGTTTGGGAAAGCTATTTTTATTTCATCTTTTATCTATTTTCGTATTTTAACAAACTCTAGGATTTGAAAGAGAGCAATGGTAACAACTTTCGAAATAAAGCAGATTTTCGTCTCCAGCTTGCGAGACTGTTGCCACTCGGAAAATGAGGAAGAAAATTATCGTTTTTCCGAGTTTTTAATTTATAGCTCTGATTTTAGCTTCTTTTTTTTTTTTTTTTTTTTTTTTTTTTTTTTTTTTTTTTTGAGAAAAGTGACGTCGACCTATTCCGGGACCGATAAAAGAATTGTAGACAGTTTGGTGGTGATAGCTATAGTAGTGACCGAGTTATGAGAGGATAAACACACAAACTTTCTTCTTTATATACTATATAGATAACAAGTACGAAACTTTCCCAAATGTAAGTATACGAACCGCGAGACTGTATTAAAATTTGGATTTACTTATTTGTCAAAAAAGAATTTTTTTAAAAATTTGACATCGCCAAAACATGAATATTTTCGTGATTTAAAAACATTTCAATAACTGGAAGTATATTACTACAAGCAACGATTGCAAAAATGAAGGTCGTGTAGGGACGTTTAAGCCGGATAAAGGATGTTGGTGTACATATACGTGAGCATATACATATACGTTTGGTACAGTTATGCGAGATACATACACACATATATTATATCTACATACATACAGAGAACAAGAAAAAATTCCTTTTGAATGCATTATAAAATATACTATCAAAAGGAAGAAGTCTTTATTCTGTTCGTATAAGATGTCGCGCAAAAATTATCCAAATGGATTCAGGTATGGACAAAATGGATATTTCCACTGAAATGTGATACTTTAAAATTTTCGTAATTATAATACTTCCTTTATATTGTAAAAGGCAGTAATAAAATATTACCTAAATGGGAAATCTTAAAAAGATGAGAATTAGTACCAGAATTTCACAGCTATACTTTTAAGAAGTGGTCGTAAAATAAAGTGGTTCGCTGAGAACTTCGTTCTAAAAGTTCAAGCAATAACAAAAAAATTTTCGAATAATTGTGTCTGAAAACTGTATGTTCCGTCGCTCAAAAGTAGTGGACTGTAAATACACTTGATGTTCCCTCAGTGTAGAACCCAAGAAACCTCAGAGTCATAATGTTGACCGAAACTACTTTATTGGCTTTCAAACATTAAGTTGGCTGAGGAACGGCGAAGAACACTTTGAAATCTCCGACTTCAGTAGCGGCTCACCAAGTAAACTCAGGAGAACCTCTGCTTAGTTGAAACTCACACCAACTTAAAAGCTCTAAACCCGAGCTTTACGATCCTAACAAATTTGTGTCTGCGCCTCTTCGGTACAAAGAGAGAAATACAATTTGCGTAACATAGAACTAAAACATTTAATCCTTTGCGGCGCACTGTACGTTAAAGTCGGAATTTCAGCAAGAAACGTTGTATTCAGTCTATTTAGTCTTAAAGGAGTATACAGGTAAAATGTTGTAAAAATTGCACTTGCCGTTTTAATTCTGTGGGTGTTCCATGAGGTGGAACACTGCGCCGCCAGAGCTTTTAAAAGTGCGACTAAGCGAGCATTGCAGTGAAGAACGAAAATGAGTAGAAGCGTTTGCATAAGAATGAAAAAACTCTGTATTATGGCTGTATACATGGTTTCCTGGATATACACAATATTCTTGAATATATACGGATAAATGAGATACATATCTATATACACAAGTCCTATATACAAAAATGTTTATAAATTTTCCTATTTCTTAGCTTCGTGAAATTGTTCAAAGCAAGTCACACCTTTTTGATGGAAGCACAAACCAACTAAGATTAAAATAATTAACTACGATTAATATTAACAAAAAAGAAAAATAAGCTTATAATATATAGATACACGAAAAATATCTACACAATTATTGAAAATAAACGGGAATGAGACTAAAAAGACAGCAAAAAATTCGCGTAGGTCTAAGTAAAGATGAGTCAAGCTACTAATGAAATTCCCGCCTAAAAACTACCCCCAAAAATTTCGAGATGCCAATATTAATGCTTTCATAACACAAAACACACCTCGCCCCTCAATGCTGCTTTGTTTGAATTCATTCCCTCCCAAAAAAAATCAACGGTAACAGAAAACGAAAACAACGGATGTTCTCTTTTAAGAGCACAGATGTTCTGATTAGTAACAGCATGAGATTGCTAATGGCGCAGTGTTCCCGCTAATGGAACACCTGGTTTTATTCAATGATTCTGCTTATGATTTTTGTATGAAAGATTAAAAAAATTATTTGGAGTACAGCCAGTAAAATTATGCCTATTTTTTCTCCAAATAAAATTTTTATATCATTAAAAAAATAGAGAAAATTACTTGAAAAAAATGGATTTTAATAACACATAATAAATTAAAATTATGTGTCTCCTCGTGATATGCTGCTATCTACGGTTTAAAAAGAAAAGTTCAAAGTATATTATAAAAGCATTTTTATCTATTTACGGTTGAATTTAGAGGTTTTCGAAGCGATTCAATTTGGGTGTTCCATGTAGTGGAACACTGAGACACAAAAGCTTAACCATATTTTAAAATCATTTATAAAAATATATAAATGTAAAGTTAAATATAAAATATTCGTTTCAAAGCGATCGTTGGCGATTCCATATGTCTTTAGTTAGTTGATGTGGTCATGTTAGAGAGACATTGTGAAATACCTATATTTACTTATTTTCTCAGAAACATCGGTCATCTTAGGATGGTAATCGACAAGAGGATTTATTGTACCTACATTTTCTTTTTGTAAAATTCTGCGTTTACATTTTCTAGATCTAAATTTAAATTTGATCTTTCTCAAAAAAATAGTGTGAAAATGAATGCATTTCCGTTAATAATCTATTCCGTTAATAACTCTATCTGGCTGCAGTGGTCCAGAGGTAAAGTCGTTGAATGCTGGTAGCTAGACCCAGCACAAGAACACGCTGCTTGAGAATTTTGTGGTTTTTCTAATGTGTAATGTGCGTACGAAACTTTTCCTGAGAAAGTCCTCCCCAAACGCTTCCCTCCCCTTAGGAAAAGAGCCCTAACGTGCTCTTCCAATAATCCAATAAATATAAATACGGTACTGAAATATTACGTAGTTCATCCTGACTTGCGTCATCACAACTAACGAATCGCAACATCCAAAGGATACTTATATAAAAGATTACTTTGAAGAAGCTGAAGGAAAAAGAACAAAAGAAGTCTTAATTTTATTCAAAGAACATAATATTAGAAATTTCACACATGCATAAACCTTTTAAATACATTTAATCTAAAGTAAATGCTCCTTTTCCCTTTTTTAATTTTTTAAAAATATATTGTTCATGAAGAACTCCAATACAACTTTATGAAAGTACTTAATTAAATAATAACGTTTAACAGTTAAGTAAATAAATTTAAAATTCTCTTAAAATAAAAAATAAAAAACTGCGTAGTACTCCCATACGTATCATTAATTTTCTACTTCCTTTCAACTTTTCAATGCAAGAGTTCCTTCTTGGATTTTTAGCAAAAAATTATTAATGAAAGGAAATGTATGAAATATAGAGGTAAAAATATTCCTCATTCTTACTCGCACCTAGAATTCATTACTCGAATACGCACCAGCACCTTTTAAAAGTAGAAAAGATATATCTGCAGAATAATCGCCATGCGATTATTTTATTTACTCTATTTTATAGGAATATATTTTCCACGACGATATTTTTAAACTGCGAAGTTTTGGAACCGCTTTCTTTTCTTCATCGATGTTTTGTACCACGATTGTTTTCTTCGATGATGTTTTAGACTTACGATATGTTTTCCTCCTTCTTTTCTCCCACATGTTTTCTACAACGAAGTTTCCGTCTTACGTTGTTTTCTCCGCTACGTTTTCGTCCGCGATGTCTTCTTCGGACCTCCTAGAATTCACTCGCAAGCAAGCGAAGTAATCGTTCCATTTAGACTCTTGTCCTTCGACAAAATAATACCTGGCCCATTATGGATTTATGCAAATGTACAGAGACGTATAAGATTATGGAGTTCATTTAAAAATGACTTTTGAGTCCACTTTCATATTAGTTTGATTACTATTAAAAACGAACATGAGAAAGGTGTCTAAAAATTTGCGTCTTAAAATTAGGAATTTTTGAATAAGATTACAATCAAATTTTTTTTTCTCATGGTTGGCACTTGCCTATGTCGGCATCGTCCTGCCCTAAGGCCAGATCGGTAGTCTCTTTATCATGGAGGCGCCTAGTAGGTGGGCCATCATTGCCTCCTATGAAGGGACAGACAATTTTACATCCATGCCTTCTCCGGGATTCGAACCTGAGCCCTACGGTATCGCACTCAGGTTTCCCTAACCACCATAACGCTAAAAAAAGGCTTGCAGCTACAGATTTGATTTTATTCATGACTTATCATTATAGTCGTTAGAATATTTTATTCTCACAAATAAATATTTTTTTTTTTAGCTTGTACAACGATGATTCAAATTTTAGTGTTTTTCCAGCATCAAATCGGTGCGCACATTGATTACAGACATGTTGTTTAAAAAAATAAAATTTACGAAAAAAAAATGCAGATAAATTTTTGAACAGTGGGTATCAATTTTTCGTAACAATTTCAGTAGTGTCAGTTAGGTCAGACTTGTAGAGATTAATATTAAAATATTAAAACTGAGACTCGGTCTTTCAGAAAGCCTCACAAGTACTTTCTCTCTTTCCATAACAATGTATGTTATTGTCGTTATCATTGATCAATACCAGTATTGATCACCGATAATTTTTAAGAAAATCTGTGATAACTCTTTACCGACTTTTAAACAAAGGAATGAAGCTTATACAGTGTGAGCTGTCAAGTACTTCAGAAACTGTGTTCTTAAACGTTTAAAAATATTTCATATCTTTTAATGAAATACATCTGACACTGAAGCATGTCTCCATTCGATGATGCCACCGATGCTTGAAATTATAATCACAGTTTCAGCATGTTTATAATAAAAATTGTAACCAATGTGTTACTCACTAGTTTTCTCATATACTCCTGCGCTTTATGTACTTTAAAATTACAAACGGCTACAACTGTGTCTCTGTTCACCTTGTTTATTTAATCAAACTACTTTGTCTTTAACTGACAGAGTGGTGGCTTTATAGTAATATATACTTCTCACACTTCTGCTGCTTTGTTTTGTGTTTAAAATGTTTCTTCAGTTTTATTTGGACCGTAAACGCTTTCAAGAAAGTAATTCAGAAATCTGATTTAGAATGTGCGTGTTGATGACTGACTGATTCAGATGCTTGATTATTTTGTGATTAGATCTTATTTGCGTCTGCAAGAAGTGCCAATAATTAGGTAATAAATCTATGCAGACTTTTCGTCAGAACTCGTTGGTATGCAAGTAAATAAAATGCTTGCACAAATGAATAAAATACTCCCCATATTACCATTTCGACGTTTCATATACAGATAATTTGACTAAAACCTGATAATAATTTATATTTTCTCTCTCATTGTAATGTTTCTTTATACTTTTATAAACGTTCTTCGAAATAAATGTTTCCACAAAATTATTACAATAGATTCTCAAGCATTACCCTCTTAACCTTCTAAACCCTGGCCGAAATTCTCATATTATAGCCTTCAGACCGGCGCTCATCCGAAACAGTTTTGCCCCCTCTTTGACATTTTCCTAATGAGAAAAGTCGTTAGTTCCCCTCCATGGATGAAGTAAAATTTACATGTTTGTCGGACGCTTACGTCCCATAGTAGAGGAGTTGCTAGATTTGCAATTTTTTCGATGATTATTTTTCTTTCATTTAAATGAAGTTCTAAATAAAGTTCTAAATAAATAGTGCATAAATAAATGTGCAGTACTGGATGCATATCCAGTGCACACTTTATTTAGAACAAAATGTATGCAATGTTTATATTTCATTCATTATTTCTAATCAATCTCTTAAATAATTTGTGAATTTTTTAACTTTGTTTTCACTCTTCATTTATATTCGCGTATTTTCGTATTAGAAATTAGAAAGCGAGAACAAAATTTAACAAAATATAGTAAATACAGACTAGATCTGTAAGTCTGCAGGCCGGAATGCGATTTTTAATAACATATTTTCATTAATAAAATAATGGTAATGACTAATTTAATGAAATAATAATAATAATATTTATTACCATTAGATGATTAGAATGAGATTCAATACAATTAGATTTTGAGATGAACTTACAGCAATAATAAAGCTTTACATAACAATAACAGAGATTTAAATCTGCTTTTTTCGATAATTTTGTTATTATAATATAAAAATCAAAATCCGAGATACATTGGTTGCGTTTAATAATTAATTTTAACAAATATTACATTGGACTATCAGGCAAAGAAGGTATATCTTTAACGAGAATTTTTCTTTGTAAAATTGGCTTTTGTTTATGTTAGCCGAGAAAACAATTCGTGACTTATACATGCAATCATCAAAAGAATTTTGAGAACAGTTTTAAATGTTCATGAAGAATTAATTATACGTCAATTTCTTTCCATAGGTAGAAATTTCGTCTAAAACTATCGTTAAATCCAAAAGTTGAAGTCTATTTCATTTTCAACGAATATTCTATTTGCACATAATATATTTTCTAATTTATTTTAGAAAGAGTAATCTTTCACGTTTTCTAAAGAATAAGGAAATATTGGGTGTTGATACCATGTAGTAAATTTGTTTTTTATATTTCTTCCAGTAATGAAAACGATTACCCTGCAATATTTTCAAAGCAAAATTAAGAAAACCGTTTACGCCAAATTTTGCATAAAGTATCTTCTCGTGTATTTTTTTATTTAAAGTGTGGAATTTTCTCTTTGAAAATATCAAAAATCATGAAGAGCAAAATTAATTCATGAGAAAAAACTTTGAAATGCAATAATTCCATTGTAATATGAAATAGTGGTGAAAAGTGCAATACAGTTTATTTATTCACAAATAATCCCCCTCATATGCGTAATTTATGTACTGTCGATTGAGAAATATAGGTTAGTAAATTAAAACGGTTATTTCAATACTTTTTCTTTATCAATATTTTTACGAGCTCTTCAGTAGCTTTTCAGTATCTGATGTTTGGATTCAGTTTAGAAGTAACGTGAGCTTTACTGATATTTAAATATTTTTTGGCAGATCTCATCCTAAAAGAGGGTTTAAAGATAAATTGATTTTATTTAATTTACAATCAATGAAAATCATTGAAAGCAATCACTGAATGAATGAAAATCAGAAAAACTATTATGCATACAATTGTCTCTTATTTATCTCCTGATAAATCAGACAAAATTGCCTGCATAATAGAAGCACTTTGAAAGAGTTGACAGTTCTTAAGGGTTTCATGCACTCCCCAAAACAATGTCAAAATAAAATCTTATTATTCATAAGTATGAAAAGGAAGTAAACGAGTAAACGATAAAAACGGTTTTACCTATTTTCTAGAAGGGCATTAAATCTAAAATATTAATCTATTCTTATTTGTTATGATTAAAGAACATTAATTATGGTAAGCTTTGCAAAATCGCTGACGTTTTAATCATAGCAAAAGTCACTACTAAAAAAAATAGCATTAAAATTATGAGACAGATTGAGAAAGAGATGGCCTCTATTTAATTTTCAAGTATATTGGCGCGAGAAGAAACCTGCGGTTTTTGCCAAAATGTAGCCAAACTGATAAGAAGAGGGAAATAATGCGTAGCCAGCGGCTACTCTGAGCTGCGACAATGGACCACCCAAAGATCTACAGATAGGCGATTCTCTAAAATTGGGAGGGCATGGATGGTACGACAGTTGTACCAATGCCGGCGTCTGAGAAAGTCATTCTCCTTGTACAACTGCTGTACCAGCCGGCTTCGAGAGGTTAATCGCATTTACGTTTACTCGGCTGGAGAACTCAGTAAAGCACTTCTTACCACAATGCCCACAGTTGGATAATCTTCGGTTTCTGGCAAGTACTATCTTAACTGGTAAAACGCAGCAGTCCAACAATAAAGTGCTATTCACATTCAATGTTCCCATGTTTAGCTATTGTCTATTTTGCCTTTCTGCTCACTTTTCGAATATTTGATTTTGAGTGAAACGATCGTTAAGATAGTAGGTGCTTTGAAATATATAATCATTCATCCTTTGGTATTTAATTAGGAAAATTCTCATCGGAAGACTCAGTGTGAAAGTAATTCAGCTAACAGGGAAGTACTGTTATATGCGGTAGAATTACATTTGCATAAAGGTATGAAACCGGCCCTTTAAAAGAGCTTCAACGTTTTCATATGAACGTGTATTTCTGTTTAAATTCAACTACTTGCAAAAGCACAAATCTTCATAATTTATTTTGAGATGGTGGAAAAACAGTGCTGATGTGTTATCAAGCCAAATTTACACTGCTCAAAAAAAAAAAAAAGGGAGGGGGACTGTGCTATATCTCCCGTTCTACTGGGCCGATTGACAAAATTCAAACTGCGTTTTTCATGTCTCGAAAGCGCGACTTAGGAATATATTAGATTTATACATAGCACTATTCTAACATAGGCATGTGTTGAAATCTTACTCCAGCGTGAAGCGTGATTGTTTACAAGCTCTTTTGCGATTCCTAAATTTCTTTTGACTTTTTTGAAGGTGTTTTTATTATAACATTGCAGTTTTTGTTTAGTATTTTTATCACCTGATAATTATGGAAAATTGTAAATAAGATGTAAAAAATAAAAGGTCTTATATTCATCGACCAAAGAAAAGAAAGTTCCAGGGAAATCAGCATAATGATACAATGAATAAGAAGTGTGGTGTCAGTTCTTCGTTTAAAAAATTAAATAGTGACACTGTTTTGCCACCAAGAGATAAAGATAACTTTAGAGCCTAATTTTAGTGGTTATAGACTATTTGATTTGGATATCCTATTTCAATTTATTGAAAATAATTTATGTTGTAAAATTTGTAAAGGTAATGTTCATTTAAGTGAACTATTTCATCATGGTTTAAGCTCAAAATTTGAATTACTATGCTCAAAGTGATCATGTAAAAGAACTTTCAGAAACTCTAATATGTTGGGTGTCCGAAAAAAAATATCAGGTCTAAACAGAAGATTTACGTATGCAATGCGAACTCTTGGTCAAGGGAAAGCTGCTATGCAGAAATTCTGCTGCGTTATGGATCTCCCTCCTGTGATTGCACATCGTTCTTTCAAATTCGTCGTTAAATGTGACTGTAAGTGGAGACGGTACATGGAAGACTCGAGAACATACGTCTTTGGTTGGAGTCTGTTCCGTAATAGGGTCAGAAAGCAACACAGTAATCGATACAGAAATACTGTCTTTATATTGCAAAGGTTGCGAGTCATTTCTAGGAAATGGCGTAAGTGAACACAAGGCATGTTTGGAGAATCATGCTGGTTCTTCAGGAAAAATGGAAGTGAATGGAAAGATAAACATTTTTTCATGTTCCATGGAAAAAAGAGGTGTAAAATATACATCTTATATTGGTGACGGTGATGCAAAAATTTTTGCAGGTATAACTGACGCCAAACCATATGGTTCATTAAATATACAAGAAATTGAGTGTGTTGGACATATTCAAAAACGAATGGGAACAAGGCTACGCAAATTAAAACTTGAAAGAAAAAAATTAAAGTTAAATGACGGTAAACCTCTGTCTGGGAAAGGGAGACTAACAGATAAGTTAATAAATGAAATAACTTCGTATTATGGTAATGCGATTAGAGAATATAATGAGTTCGTTAGTGATATGAGAAAAGCCATTTGGGCAATTTACTACCACAAAATATCGAGTGATGAAAAGCCGATTCATGACTTTTATCCTACAAATGAAACCACATGGTGCAAATACAATAGAGCTAAGCAAAATAAAACTGATTATAAGCATATAAATTCTGTACCAGTCGCTGTAATGGAGGCAATAAAGCCAGTTTTTATAGATTTGTCACAACCTTCGTTATTGAGACGTTGCCTTGGCGGCAAAACACAAAATAATAATGAATCATTTAATTCCTTAATTTGGAAATTTTTTCCAAAGACATGTCGTGCTGGTAGTAGGATAGTTCAAATTACTGGAAATGAAGCAGTAATTGCTTTTAACGAAAGGTCTGTTGGTAGACATTCTGTAATGAATGAGCTACAGCTTTTTAGAAGTAAGTTTTTTATTGAAGGATTTTTACAAATTGATAACAAGAGAATAGATAACGCAGAAAAGAAATGCTTGTCAGAAACAAAACAACAGCGTAAACTTAAAAGGCAGCAAAATATGTCAGAAGTGCAGGCCTCCATAAAAATGATGGGGATGTTTATTGTGGTGGTGCGTTTTAATTTGTAAATAAAATTTTAGCAGTTTAGCGTACAATTTGAAGTAAGTCGTAAAAGATTTTTTCACCCATGTTAAATAAAATATATATTATACAATATAATACATATCATATTCTTAAATGCATGAGTTTATTTAACTAAACTGGTTATATAAAAATAAATTATTTGTGCAAATATGCTACATGTATTTTAATATACGGCTATCATTCTGTCATGGTAATGTATATAGTAAGGTAAATTTAACGTGTATCATACTAACAAAAGCTTCTGCAATTTATTAGGATTTATACTTTTTAAATATATTTTGAAAATAAATATACTATGCACTTTTTATTAGAAAATTATATACTGAAGTATTGGCATTAAAACTCAAATTTCTTAAAATACGGTTTTTCGCAGTTGTATACATAGCATTTAAAGTATGCTAAAGTTACATTGTGGAAGAACTATTAAATGTTTTATATGTTTGATATACAGTAATATATTACAGAGAACTTTAGCTAAGACATTTGGCTATAAGTAAATTCTAATTTGTAAGGAAGTTTTAGTTGTATCATTCTTAGTCGGTATGTTATACTTCGATGAATGTAGCAGTTTAGCATACAATTTCAAATAAGTCGTAAAAGGTTTTTTCCCACCTATGTTTAAATAATATTGCATAACATGATACATTTCATATGCTTAAATGCTTGAAAGTATTTAACGGAAGTGGTTATGTAAAAATAAATTATTTGTGCAAATATGCTACACGTATTTTAATACACGGCTATCATTCTGTCATGTATATAGTATGGTAATTTTAATGTGTTTCGTATTGACAAAAGCTTATGCAATTTATTAGGATTTATACTTTTTAAATATATTATTTTGAAAATAAATATACTATGCACTTTATTATTAGAAAGTTGAATACTGAAGTATTTGCATCAAAACTCGATTTTCTTAAAATGCATTTTTTCGCAGTTGTATACATAGCATTTAGAGTATGCTAAAGTTACCCTGTGGAAGAACTATTAAATGATTTATATGTTTGATATACAATAATACATTACAAAGAACATTATCTGAAACAATTGCCTATAAGTAAGTTCCAATTTGTAAGAAAAATTTTAGTTGTATCATTGATTGCGTAGAAGTTTCAAATCATTTTTAGTTGATATGTTATACTTTGATGAAGGCAGCTTATTTTACATTAATTATGTTTATACTAACTATTGGAAATTGTATAATATTACAGTATCTTTCAGAAAATAAGCTTTTTATATATTTCATAACAAGAAAAGTATTTAAAAAAATATTTACATTAAAACTTGATTATCTCAAAACATGAATTTTCACTGTTGAGCGCATGATATTTTAAAAACGGTTCTTGGTACACACTTTAAATTTAATGGACTTCTTTATATGAGAATTATCATCTAACTGAACCAAAAATATATTGAATATTTTAATAGTCAAAAATTTTATGCATGGATATATTAATTTTTTTTTATTAAAATGCGTTGTATAAATTGAGTTTTAAATAAAATGAGAATTTAACATGATATTCTTAAGATTTTTGGTTCGCAGTAGTTTTCAGATGCTATACAAGCTATATATTAACTATGAAGTTAAAATATATAACAGAATGTTTTAAATTGTGTGCGCAAGGTGGGAGTATTACGTGAACATATAAAAAATTACCTCACAAAGAAGATTAAATTATAAAAATATCTGTGGCAACACAAACTATTTGCTTACTAATTCACAAAGCAGCTGTGCTATGTAGTCAGCTGTAAAAACCTGGAAGTAATTGCTTTAAAAATAAATAAGCTATCCCAATTCTTACAACAGGATCATGTTCAGAGATTTTGAGGGTTTTAAGGTGTACGAGACCCCTTAAGGTAGTTCAATGGAGAACGTGATGCAACCACTTCGCATTCCCCAATGACTTTCGCTTTGGCACTTACGTTTCAACCGTGACTGGAATGACGGCCTTGATAATTCAACGAAAGCACATATTACTATTACTCCTTTCGTGCTCTTAACGTTCTTAGCATATTTCATAATGGCTTACCGGAAATTTCTGTTTTCAGCTATAATCCTGGAAGGAAAACTTCTGTTCATGCTGGTTCTATCATCTCGACTTGAGGTTTTTGGGAGTTTTTAAAATAGCCTTAATTTGTTTTTAATTGCTAATAGGATTACATAACCAGATGCTGAATGCCATTCCATATTTTTAATGTAAAAAAATTAAAACAATATTTCCTTAGAAAGACAAATCCGAGCAAGGGTCGGTAGTGTTTGCCCCATAAGCCATGTGATGGTTGTCAAAAATTCCAAACGGGACATTATCGTATAATTTTTCATCGATGTCGCTTTTATCACCGAATACTTTCAAGGCAGGGCAAGCTTCAGATACGTTTACCTTCAATCGTTGAGCCAGAACTTTTCGGATGATGGTAAATTACTTCTGTATCGATTGTTATACTAAAGGAAATCTATTTGTATGCCTCATGATTGAAATGTCCATTATTGCCACCAGCCATAACAGAAATCTCAAAGGATTTTATGTGGGAATTCTCAATATCTGGCAATATCTGGCAAATTCCGCTCAACATCCACGATTTGTTTTCGTGACTTCTTGCTGATTAGCAGCATTATTATTATACTATTCTGTGTCCTAATGTCTTCTGCAGTTCTTTCGTAAGTGTTCATCACCACTGCAGTTCTAGCATTCTAAGGTCGCTTTCGTCTGACGTCTGTTCCACCTCAAGGCACTTACTTAAGTGGGTAGACTGTCTGGACGAGCTGTTACTTGTCCACTAGCTTCTGGGTTGCAGTAGTTCCGATTGGGCAATGGTGTGTGCAAGTTTCAGAGAAGTCTCAGAGAAGCTGCAAAATTTCAGGTTTTTCTTCGGAATCCTACCCATTTCCATTTGGAGCTATACAGAGCTGAGCCTTGTACATATCCCGAATGTTTTTTCCATCATACGTGTAAAGCATGAGAAATGGGTCGAAAAACATAGGTACCAATTTAAAGGTATCATATTCGTCTCCAGTAGTCATTATGAATGTGTTCAAACTGTCAGATTCTTTGGCGACAACAGCAGAAACGCTGTCATCGATTTGTTGTTCGACATCAGAAAGTCTTCCTTTGATTTGTAGTTTGACAGCATTAACTCTTTCTTTGATTTGCTGTTTGACAGAAGAAACACGTTCTTCAGTTTCTCTAACTCTAACTGTATTTACAGTAATAAACTGTATTTACAGTGGTACCTCGATATACGAGTGCCCCAACATACGAGTGTTTTGAGACACGAGCTACCGAGCGAGCGATGTTTTTGCTTTGAGAAGAGAGCAAGATTTGAGATACGAGGAATCGCACACTACACCGATGTACACGACCGCAACATGCGCGCGCATGTTGGTGTCGTGTGCAGCGTCTAACAGTTTCTCCCACCTCAGACTAGTCCTCAGTCTGAGTGCTTGTTTCCCTCGTTTTGGAAGCATTTTTGATAAGTTGGGTTCGCGTTTTTTGCTTTTTGTACATTCAGAAAACATTATCATATTTATTTTTATAACCATGGGTCCAAAGAAGAAGATGATGTCTATTGAATTAAAGCGTTAAATAATAGAAAACCATGAGCAAGGTGTGCGAGTAATTGACTTGGGGAGGATGTACGGGCTTAACACATCAATGATATTTACTGTGCTTGAACAAAAGGAGTTGATAAAGGATATAACGCCAACTAAGGGCGTTACAATAATTTTTAAGCTCCGACCTCTCTCCGTCAAGACATGGAGAAACTACTGATGGTGTGAGTGAGAGAGAAGCAGCTTCAAGGAGGAACCTTAACACAAAGCATCATATGTGAGAAGGCACTATTACGAGTTATTTACGAGCGATTTACGGTTATTTTCTAAAGAAGATCCCACACACTTCTACAAACATGGAATCGGAAGACCCGTTAAAAGCCAGTCGGGGCTGGTTTGACAAATTTAGCGAAAGGACCGGCATTCAATCCGTCGTCAGGCATGGTGAGGCAGCAAATCCGGATGTGAAGGCAGCTGATGTTTACATCAAAATGTTTTCCGAACAGATAGTAGCCAAAGGATACATACCCCCCAGCAAGTCCCCAACTGTGACGAGACAGGGCTTTTCTGGAAACGGATGCCGAATAGAACTTACATAACGGCAGAGGAGAAGATGCCAGGTCACAAACCCATGAAGGATAGATTAAATCTAGCAATTTGCGCCAACGCGAGTGGCGACTGTAAAGTCAAGCCTCTGCTAGTATACCATTCGGAAAACCCCAGAGTCTTTAAGTCATATAATATTTTAAAAGAAAACCTGCCAGTTATAATTTTAAGAAGATATGTGGAGGGCAAATCCGAAGGCGTGGGACAGAATGAAATTCTTTGTGGAGTGGATAATTCTGGTGTTCTGTTCTGGTGTTGGCCTCGACAATGCCTCTACTCACCCATCAAATCTCGAAGATGATTTACTCGAAGATTTCAAGTATATAAAATTTCCCTACCTACCACCCAACACCACTCCTATCCTGCAGCCCATGGATCAGCAGGTGATTTCTAATTTTAAGAACTTGTACACCAAGCACATTTTTCGCCGCTGCTTTGAGGTGACGGAGAACACAAACCTCACCCTTCGAGAGTTCTGGGAAAACCATTTTAACATCGTGATGCGCCTAAGAATTATTGTTCAGGCCTGGCTGGGTGTTACAACGAGGAACTGGGTGTTACAACGTCTGTATGGAAGAAGCTGTGGCCTGAGGCTGTAGCTAAAAGGGCATTCGAAGGATTGGAACCCAAAGTGTCAGTGGTAGAGGATCTTGTTTCTCTGGGAAAATCCATGAGTCTGGAGGTGGAGGAGAGAGATGTGAACGAACCCGTTGAGGAACAGTCTCAGGAGGTGACAACCGAGGAGTTACACGATCTGCATTTGCAGCAGCATACGGTGGTTCAACGAAAAATTAGTTTTGAAGAGGAGCCAGAGATGGAGGAGGTTATCCCTACAAGAGATATAAAACGGATCTTGAGAATGTGGGATAAAGTTGTAGAGTTCGTGAATAAAAATCACCGCGAAAAAGTTGCAAGTAGTCCTGCATCGGAGTTGTTCAACGAAACTTGCCTAACTCGATTCCGCAATACCTTGACAGGGAGGAAGAAACAAACCTCCTTGGACAGTTTTTTTAAACGATCTGCGGGTGAAAATGAGCAGATCATGACAAAAGGAGCGAAGACTAGTGACAAAAATTAAGCGCTTCCATAGGCACTTTTTCTTTTAATTATGTTTTTATAGAATATGTATTTGTTATTTATAAATAAATGTTTCTTCTTGTTTTTGAACAAGAAACTACATTTTTCTTATTCAAAAACACTTAAAAAAACAGCTGAGGTCGTGTTTTGGGAGCTGGAACGGATTAATGGCATTTCGATTACTTTCAATGGGAAAAATTGCTTTGAGATACGAGCAAGGTTACGAAACAAATTAAACTCGTATGTCGAGGTACCACTGTACTTAATTATATAATCGTTAGCAAGCAGATAGTAATAAATAATTTTAAAACTGTGCTGCTATCAATATACAAATTATGTTGACTAGTATAATTAATTCAGAATTATGCGAATACATATAATAAGATGATGTATGTTACTACAGATACGTGTTAAAATAATACATATATAAGTCTGTGCATATATATGAAATCATAATTCTTTTTATACCAGTTAACAGTTAGAATTACTGAACAACCATGAAAGATTCCCCAAGAATGAAATATGGTGTAACAATGAACACTTAGTTTAGAAATTCGATTCTATTATATATTGTTGTAAAAGTCATTGTAAGAGTGAAAATTCTTCATTCTGCCTTAATGCGGTTTTTTGCGTTTAATGCGTTGTTTGGAGATTTTATGATCCCGAATTATATTGATGTGATATATTAATACTGCATTTGTATCCCGAATTATATTGATGTGATATATTAATACTGCATTTGTAGATATACGTTTTTTGAGAAACGAGTCAAAGCGATTGATTTTTTGTAAAAATTTCCATTTATCCTTATTTTATTGACGTGCACCAGCACTGAATTGAGAATGGCTTGTGCTATGCTTCGATGGATGAAGAAGCGTTTGTAAGTAATGAATATTATGAACGATTGAACATATTTAAATGAATAGTATTAAAAGTATATATTTACTAATATCATATACTAATAGTTTATGGTAAATTTTTCATTATAAATCTCATCATAGTTTCATTTCTCATTCTACTGCATTTCTATAGCGGTACATAACTTTTTTGGTTTACATATTGTAGATTGCATCAGTTTTGCAGCGCAATTTATTCCTCGGTATGTTACTTGTAGTGTTATTAGAAATTCTATTATTTTTGTATTTTTTCTGCAGTTGGTAGTATCTGATTAGGAAATTTATGTTTTATTTCAAGATGTATATGAAGTTGGTTATATCAAGTGTTAAATAAACGTTGTTATTCGGGCCATAGCGTTAGCTTTATCGAGATAGATAAATGCAATTCTTATTTCTTAAATACTCAAGATATAAAGACACACTCGTAGTAGATTAGTAGATTCACTCACTTTACGTTTTTTAAGGGTTATATATATACATTAATGGTGTGTTCAAAACAACCATTGACGAGTAGTCTTGGCGTAATTCGTATTCATACCAAGATTATCCATTTCTCAAGGCTATAATTTTGTTATTTTTGCTAAACCGTTTACGAAAATATAATTTTTCGAATCCTGAACTCTTATGCATGGAAAAGTAGATTTTAAGATATTTGTTTTGCAATTTGATACAAAATTCGTATTTTTAAAACACTGATGTATATCTTCTTTTTTAAAAATTCTGCCAGTATATAACATTATATAACATTCTTGTGTTATCACCATTTATAGATGTCGCTTGCTGTACAGCCTGCTGAATACATTTTACTTTCTAGGTATCTACAATTACATCGTGTTGTTTCGGTACGAACAGGGGCGAAGTATTCATCACTTAGATACATTTAAAGATAATTAATTAATTTTTTCTGATTTTGATATCTATAATATATAGACAGGATTACTGATAAAAAATTTAAGAAAATAGTAAATGAAGAAGTAAATAGAAACATTTCTTTCGGGTATTGTGAGATGTCAATATAAACTTCATACATTTTACAAGGGGGCTGTTAACAAAGCAAAATCTTTACTATATATGTCTACGAGCTCTACGTATACAGTGTGTTGCTCAAAGTAAACTTCCTGCATTGTGAAGAGTAGTACGTGTATGTCGTGATGCGTTCATGCGAAGCTTGTTTCCTCGTATGAGCTCTGCCTCTTCGAACCGAAATTGTCCGTAATCTGCAGCGTCTTGAGTTGTTTATGCAGCCTCTTGAGCTGTTCTGGTATTTCCTGTCGAATCTGACGATGACGCAGACAGTCTTGTATCCTTCGTTTACTTGCGACTCCTTCCCTTCATCGCGCATATTCTTTTGACGTTCCGCTTGCCTAATGGGCCTCCGTTTCGCTTCTGCTTACCTTTCCGGAGCACGCAGTGTTTCTTGGTTTCGTGAATGTCTTTTGCGTCTGCTACTAGTTTCTGATACAGTTTGAGCAAGCGAAGTTTCTTGAGTTGTTGCTTGTCTGCTGGAACTCCTATTCGTTTCTTCTTCAGTTTCTTGAAAGCGTAACCTTTCTTGTCACTATGCTTGCCTGCTGAGTTTCTAGTTGTATCTTCACTCATTTTTGAAGCATGCAAGTTTTCTTGTACTTGCCTGCTGAGTCTCCTATTGCTTTTTACTTCATTTTTTCTGTAGCTCGCTATAACATTTGTGCTGTCTGTCTTCTTGCGTTCAGACATTTTAGTAAATTGAAAAAAAAATTATGTAACTGTAGTAAAGTAACATTGCATCTAAAATATGTTAAATACCTACAGAAGCTTAAACTTCTACTCAGAAAGGAACTATACAATAAAAGAAATTAAATTTTTATAAATAAAATTAGAATAGCATAAAATGCATAGAAACATTTCATTATGAAGAAAATGTATTCATTCTTTCCAAGCAACCAGCTATTCGTAAATAAATTTTTCTTGCCAAGTCAGGAAACAAAGACCTTTGACACTTGGGGTAATACATTTGAAGTTATGATTTAAATTTATTTTTATATAACAAATTTGCAAAATCTCAATAAAAGAATTAACGTAGCGATAGCATATCGTGTCACGTATCTAAAGGTGAAACATAAAAGTTGCCAAAAGCAGCTATTCATTTAAAATACTGAAATTAACGAAATATTTTTCGACATACAGTGACGTTATATGGAATCACGTGCTTTCTTCAACTCAGAATATAACCGTAAATAATAACAATAAGTTTCAAGTTTGGCAATACTATTTATTTCATATTTTTTTAACTTAAAAATTTCTCTTAAAAACTACGATTTGAGAGTGAGAAGAGCCATCATTTTTCTAAATAAAGCAATTTGATCTCCAGCGCTTTCCGAAATTTTATATAACATCTCGAGTGATAGTCGTAGGAAGATAACAATAGTCGAAAAGTTTTACCAAGAATTTTTGAAATCCGAGGGTACCTCCTTCTAAACTCAAATCTCCCCCCCCCGTTCCGGAGGATATGATATTACGAAGAAAAAAAACAAAGAGGCAAAATCCCACATATATTTAAACTGCTGATTCCTGTTTACAATATTCAATTTCCTTTAAAAACATTAAGCTTCATTTAAATAAAAGGAAAATAAATTCAGACATTTTCCCTAGCTTTTAAGCTTTTATTGTATTTTTAAATATTCTTTTTGTCACTGTTGCGCAAGTTTTCCGCGGCGTCATTAGGAGCCGTAGGTCTAAAACATATAAGAATCATTGCTGTAAATAATGATCATATGATAAATTACATACATATGAGATTCTTTTGATTAGAATTTGAGTACAATTCTTTATACATCAGCTACTATGCCCCTTTATGTAACGACAAGGATTATTTTCAATGATTATCCGATGAGAATGATTCTTTACAATGATTATTTGATGACAATGATCATTTGCAAAGAATATTAAAAGCCGATGGCTACGATTACTTAAATAGAATATGCATGTCATTCGATTACAACGATTATTTCCAAAGAATCTTCGATCCCGTCACTATTGTATATCGCTATACTTCTGGGGTTGGGGGGTTGTGTATTGTACTACGGCCTGTAATTAAGCGTTTTAAATGACATCAAAAACGTTAGTAAAACTTAGGATCCTTACATATTACCCGCCAGAGTTAATTAGTTTGAAACTGAGGTCTAAAACGACCTTGTTGAAAACTTTTAGCTCTAGAATCTAACGCGAGGCCAATCTTTTACAAACATTTCTCTCTAGAAACTAGAAATTAAAATGTCGTTTTTACATTATCAACTCCATGGACAAGTATTTTCATCTGTACTGCATCTATAAACAGGAGTTTCTTAGTTGAAATCTGGTTCCTTATGGAAGGAAAAGTAGTTTAATGAAATGTTACACAATCAAATGGCAAGTAAGAAGAAATTTTAGGTATTCCCCGTTCCGAGAAATTATTCTCACTACGGGTCCACTCTGCCTTAGGGCACATCGTGGTGGTTCAACCTCCACTATTACCCCTCAGGAGAGCAGCGCACCACCTGGAGCAAGCCCCAGGCAGCACCGGTCGTCTAATGCTCCTACCAGTCGCTTGGGCGAGCCCGTAGCAGCGGGACATTACCCAGCGACCCCGGGGGAGACCCCCGGGTTACTAGTACCACGGCGCGCTAGGACGTGCCAGACTCCGGGGCCGGCCAATAAGTGACCTTTCCCAGAGCCTTCAGAACCACCAAGTTCATAAATTTTATACCCCCGTGGCCGAGACTGCCTAGGTACAGATCCTAGCCAGTAGCTTCGCAGAGTTCTCTACGTCGACCCCCGGGGGGGAAATGGCAAGTAAAATGAGTATTTATATTTCTCCTTTAAAATTCTTATTTCATTCATGACGTTATTTAATTATCTCCCCGTGCTCTCTGACATGTGTTGTAAAGAAAAACACCAAACACGAGCGTGTCTATGTACAAGTGTTCAACACTACCGCCTGCAATCAAAACACTAACGTGTTAAAATTCAACATAATAAGACCTCAGAACACACCTTATATTCATCTCTAAACCCTGAGGTACTATTCTGAAAAGTGGCTAACTCTGAAGTGTAGCGTCAGAGATCCTAACTACATTCATTCAACCTTTATCACATATTCACAATAATTTGCTCTTTTTACAGTCACACGAATAAGTTAAAATTTTTGGCATTACTCTAATATTTTCACTTTTAACATATAAGAGTACTTCTTAACTTTTAAGATAACAGTTCACATTGTATATAAGGACATATTAACATGCCGTTAATTTTACGCATTTTAAAACATACATTAGTAGTACATTGTTAACTTCTATTCTTTTCCAAGCAAGTGCCAATTCTTCTGCATTGAAACACTACATTTCAAAAGTCTTTCAGATTAAAATTAATCTCATTTAATAATGAAAACACCTGCCTTAAATCCTGTACATGTTGGTCCAGATTATCACTAGTAATAATGATATCATCTAAATAGATAAATGTGGTCTTACCTAGAACAGGCCTTAGCGCAATGTCCATACATCGCTGAAATGTTGCCGGTGCCCCTGAAAAGCCAAACGGCATACGCAAGAATGCATAAGTGCCAGACTTGGTTATAAAAGCAGTCTTAGGCACATCTTCCGGTTTAACCCCTATTTGAAAATAACCAGTCGTTAAGTCTAACGTAGTCATATATTTTGTAGAAGTTATGTTTCTTAAAATTTCTTCAATAATAGGTAACGGATATACCGGATATTTAGTCATGGAGTTTAATTTACGATAGTCAATTGCAAAACGCCACCTTTCCTGATGTGTTACCATTATTTTTCTTACGTAACACAACCGGGCTAGCATAACTACTTGAGATGGCCGTAATGATCTTTTTACGTAACATATCTCGAATGTGCCATTCTATAATTTTTTCTTTATTCTTATCATACCGATATGGTTTGTGGCGAACTTTCAGTGAATCTCCGGTGTCGATACTATGGTTAGTAACTTGAGTTAATATGGGAATATCACTAAATAACGAAGGAAATTCACTTACCACTTGTCGAATTCTTTGTTGCTCTTCCTTAGGCAAGTGGTCGAGATTTAATGTGGGTGCTTCTTTTTTTCTTCCCGAACTGGTTGCATGGTCAGCTTAAGGGACGCTTGGTTGAAATCCAGCGTTGCTTCTGCCTCTGAAAGAAAATCTATCCATAAAATGACATGTGCTTGTAAATTTTTTACGATAAAAAGCATGATCTTTACTTGCTCGTCCTTGATGCGTATATATAATGGTATTTTACCTATGCATTTGCATCTTTCTCCCTGCGCAGCTAACACTGTCGTATTATCTGAATTATATATGCGGTATCTACGGAAATACTTCCTAAAAAAATCTTCTGCCACACAGGAACACTACGCGCCTGTATCCAGGAGTACGGTGGCTGGGATGTTGTTCACCAAAACTTCAATCTTTGGAAGAGTCAAATTTTTCACAATAACTTTATTTAACTTGAAGGAAGAGGGCTTTTCTTGGCCTTCGGATTTCCGCACCCTCCCGTCAGCAGAAATCCGTTTTAGTTTAAATTTTCTTTCTTCCTTTCCATGCCTTCCTTTTTTTTCCGCTGGCCTTCAGACTTTTTTTCTGGCTTACTATTGAAATGTCGACTTTCGCCGGTTGTTTTTGGATACTCAGTTTCCTTGCTCACTGATTCGATTTGCTTCCGTAGCCGTCTCCTTGCCTTTGCTGTGGTCTTGGCACACCAAATTGGCTTCATTGCTCATACCAGCGTCTTCATTCGATATCCGCCGTTCTTCTACTTTCAAACTGGATTGTTAGCTCAAATAACTTTTCCAGTGTAGTCGGATTCCTTAATTAAATAAAGTCTTGTACTTGGGGAACTAACCTCGACAAAATCACTTGGATTATCTCAGGATCCGGACGGTTTCCATACAAGAGTTTAAAGACGTGAATTTTTCTTAAAATAAAGGTGGAAAGATTTTCGATTCGTTGCTGGTATATGCTGAAGAATTCCGTTTCTAATCTTGCACGATCTCTTACGACAGGGAAGGCTTTTACTAAGGCAGTCTTAAAATTTTCGTAAGTATAGGTGGAACTTCCCGCTTGACCCAAGAGGCTTCTGCCGATACATTTGAACCAATTAAGCGCTTGGCCCCTCAAAGCGCTGGTAGCTAAGGTGACTTTCTGGAACTCATGGACTGGATACAGCATGAAGTGGTCATCCAATTTTTCCAAAAAAGTGGTTACCGGTGAGTTTCCATTAAATGTTGCTTCTGGTTTCATCGATGCGCGCATGATCTGTACGATGTACTCAAATACTTTCAGGGCGGCAGCTGGCATTTCTGGATTCTGAGCCGCTTCTGCAGGCACCACAGGTTCTTGAAACTCGGCCATGGTTATTCTTCTTCGTCGGGCGCCACTATCAGGACGTGTATTCCTCTTTACTTGCTTTGGAAATATGAACTATCCCGACTCTGAACAGGGAGCTTACTCAAGCTATGTTTACTAAATTACGTGATTCAAATCTTATTTATTGCAACAACTTAAACTGTTATGACACTTTCAATTGCACAAGAGGCCCTTGCTTTTACAACTGCATTTATTTGTGGAACACTTCCTTTTGCAATAACAGTGTGTACATATACTCCTCTCTTTTCAATCTACACCAGAGCATATCTGTGATTGTAGACATACACCGGTGAGGGTCCGAATGTAGAAGAATGTAATGCAATATTCGATCTTTCACCGACGTATTTGGTGAATGTTGACATTCTCCGGTGAAAGTCGACATTCTCCAAATTCGGTCTTTCACGGTAACATATGTTTATAAGATTATATATATATATATTGTTTATATATATATATATATATTGTTTATATATATTGTTTATATATATATATATATATAATCGTTTATTGCAATGCATTGTCGGAAACGCTTTCCTGGCCCATAGTGACGAGAGACAACACAAGAAAAATAGGGTACGAACATTGTAAAGATATTTGTTTATTTTTCTTAGCGCAGCGGAAACCAAGAAATAAGAACAAAAGCAGGGGATCGCCATCAAAGAAAGTATTCGAAAGTTCCTTCGGAACGTATCCTAAACATGGGTTTGGTAGGGATAGTCCAGTGCATTGTTCAGCAAGATCACGAGACCTCACTTGCAATGTCAGTTCCTCTCGGGGTACGTCAACACATTAGTGCACGAAACCCCTGTTAGAAGTCCATTAGGAACTTGTGGCACATATTGTGGCAGCTGCTGGGAAAGTCCTGGGGATGCACGGTATTTTCCAGAACATCTTATGTTGGATGTGCGAGAGATGGGATACCTGTAACAGGGTGCATGTCGTAATTTCGAACACCTTTTTTGAGGTCCATAAGTGTCTAATTTTGTTCCTACTTTTTAATTTCGCTTGTGCTAAGCATAACTGGTGTCCGATTTTCCTTGTGTTTTGTGTTGTTTGCACCGGCCAGATAAGTGTTTTCGGCCATGTTTTGCCATTTAATTTTTCGTCATCGTCGTCTCTCTCATATATGTGTAAATTGCAAAATTTCCTTCATTGCAAAATTTCCTGGAACTTTAATTTTTCTTTTTTCGAGGACAATGGAGAACATATTTCAGTATAGGCAGCTGTCAATATTCAAACGTCAAATTGTAAAAGCCATTAAAGTGTGGCCGAAATGATCAGAAAGGCTAAATTCGCATAAGGATTTAGGAAATACATTTTGAAAGATTTTGTAAATTTTCCTTCAATAAATTTAATGGAAGAGGCAAAAGAAATTACAGGGAACAATAAATATAGGAGAAAACAGGTATATCTTTTCCTAATTTGCTTTGCTTTAATTGATTTCTTTCTTTCTTCATGCATAAAAAAATAAACTTTAAGAATGCAACTGAAGAATGAGAATAAAAGTTTCAATTGAAAACAAATGGTGGCAAAAATCCTAGTGCGGCTCTGCTGGACGACTAAAAAGACCAGCAATATGATCCGAATTTGGAATAACGAGAGAAAATTTTAAATCTGTGCAGCCACCGATGCAAAGAGATTGATCTGAGAGAAAGATGACTTAACTGGGGAAACTCGGAGATAATTTAATGATGTTTAAGGTTACCTCTACTGGGATAATAATAAGAAAAGGTTAAAATACAAAATTCGTAAGTAAATTATACAAAAATTGAAGAAATTTAAAATATCCGGCATGCGTAAGAAATAGTAATTGATTCAAAAAATAAATGAATCCAAAGCTCTCGAACTTATAATTGTTTAAATACAGGTTTTGCTGATTCAGAAAGAACGTTACGTGTATATCTTCTAAAATGCTTTTTCCATCCTTTGTTTGTAGTTGTTTCCCTTTTCATTTCAGTTTTTCCTTTTTTCCTCCTATTTTGCAATTTTCGTCATTGTTTCCCTCTGTTTTTAAGCCACCTGTTTATTATTTCTGTTATTATTACTGCAACTTATGTAAAAATTAAGTAAGGAAAACTAAGGCACTGAAACTTTCAAATTATTACGCTCTACGTGAGATTCATGGAGGCCGCTTACTGCATACAAATAACGCAAAATGCTTTAACTTATCTGCTTGGCTTTAGGTCAGAACAACGAAAACAACAAATTCACCCTTTGTAGACAACAATTCTGCCAGGCAAAAAATCTACGGGGAGTTTTTTCCCTATGAAACTGAGCCAAAAGTGTTATATAGTATCTAAATATGGAATTGTTGTACATGTTAAACGTGATCGTCATTGCATTACTTTCACTATTTTACTAATGAAATAAAGATATACCGATTATTTTGTAGATTGGAAAATCCTCCTTATGATCATGAAAAGGAGCAAAAACTGGAAAACTAGAAAGAACTGGAAAACGAGAAGGAACTGGAAAAGAAGCGAGAACCGGAAAAGATGCAAAAACTAGAAAAGAATCAAAAACTGAATAAAAAGGAAGAACAGGAAAAGAAGGAGAAACTGGAAAAGAAGAAAGAACTGAAAAACAAGAGAAAACTGGAATTGACACAAAAACTAGAAAAGAAGAGAGACCAGGAAAAGATACAAGAATTAGAAAAGAAGCAAGAACTGAAAAAGAACCAAAAATTGGAAAAGAAGCAAGAACAGAAAATGAAACAAGAGCAGAAAAAGAAGCAAAAACTGGAAAAGAAGGAAGAACTGAAAAACAAACAAAAACTGGAAAAGCAACAGAAACTAGAAAAGAAGAAAGAAGTGAAAAAGAAGCAATTACTGGAATGGATTCAAAAACTAGAAAAGAAAGAAGAACTGAAAAAGAAGAAAAAACGGGAAGAAATACAAAAACTAGAAAAGAAAGAAGAACTGAAAATGGAGAAACGTATTGAAGAGATGCTAAAACAAGCACACAAAAATGAACTGGAAAGGCAGAAGTTGAGGGAAAAATTGCAAAAACCAAAAAAGAGAGACCTGAAAATAAAGAAGGAACTGGAAAAAATGCAAAAACTGGAAAAGAAGCAAGAGCCGGAAAAGATGCCAGAAATGGAAAATATAGACGAGTCTGAAAAGACGCAGTTTACAATATAAATAATATGACTACAATACTATAGTGTAAGATCAAGCTCTACCACATTTCTCTATTACTTAAGACTGCGAAAGATTTGTTAAAGCATTACAGGATCATACTCTGATGGATCTCGCCGTTCTGTTTCATTTTCTGCCCTCGAAAACACATTATCTTAGTACAATAGATTACTTTTGAAGGAATGGATTATTTGAAAACATTGTAACTGTAAGAATTATTCTCTGACGTTATTACTCAAAAAGCGGTTGAGAGCATAATCTTTGGCTATGCGCTTTAAGCTGTATTAAAACCATTTTGAAATGTAAGGCCTACAAACTGAAACGTAACTTTATCTTATTTCTGTACTATTCATTAGAGTTATATACATTCCCATCAATAGATACTGAATGGCTAAATATTCTGCTTACCCAAATCAGTTATTTTTTTCCTCTCTTCTTTTTCTTAATTTTAATTAGTCCGGAAAGTAAAGCTATAGAGAATTTCACTTCTTCATTAGAAATCTGATTTAGAATTTTGTTTTCCGAGATAAAAGTTTGAATTCTTTATCCCTTTTCTCAACACAAAAATTGAAAAACGTAACATCGAAATTTAGAAAACATTTATACACTAATAGAAGGGAAAAAAACCAGAATATAATGGTTCAGCAAGCATGTAAATATCTCTATCACTTAAGTTTCAGCTATGTTTGTTATAGTATATTCAGGCGAATAAGGCGCACTTTTAAAAGAAAATGCAAGATGGAAATTTATGGGTATGCGCTGTACGCCAGCTATAAAAATGTTATGTTTAGAAATATGGAAAACGTGAGCATACGAAAATTAGATTTTTGCGTGTAATTAAATGCTTTTTATTTAAGGGAAATAACATAGTTTATGCAATACCTGGAAAAGAAGCAAAAAACGGAAAAGAATCCAAATCTGAAAGACAAGCTGGAACCGGAAAAGAACTGTCAAACCCGAAAAGGAAACCGGTTGAACTGCGAAAAGAGCCAGAACTGGATACCGACTGTAGAAAAATTGATTTAATGACCAAACGAAGCAAGACCCGGAAAAGAAAAATAGAACAAATAAATCATATACCTGCTTCATTTTACCAAAATTTATTATCAACAACATTTTTATTATCAAGAACTTTATGGTTATTCTTAGTATATGGACGGCATTTGATAATATTTTGCTCGGTAAGTGTAACTACTGATATATTATTAACTAGTAATTAGTCAGTCTAACTTTAAGATACCAGTATTATTTTAGCAGCAACTAAGTACACTCTTTCGTAGTTCAGATCTATGTTTTCAGTGCCTTTCATGGCTGCGAGGTCTTCCGGTTTTACCTGGAAAGTCACAGTTTATTGACTTTTTTAACACATGACAGTATTTTTCAACAATAAATCTATGTTGTGCTACTGGCTTTAAATTGTGCAAATAAATATTACACGGCATATCTTTCATAATTGAACTCATGAAATTAATTTATACAAATTTCATTTTAAAATTTGTTTGACCCTGAGCTGTCTTATCCAACTGCAGATATTCATAGAACTTTATATCAAGGTTCAAAGAAACGTTCAAAAAGGAATGTTTATCCACTTTTAATTATGTGTTAATCAGCACGATTTGCATTACTAAGATTGTAATTCTAAACAAATTAAAAGCTATTGTAGTATGTACATTAGCTTTTCATTTGCTTTCACCTTGTTTAAATTCAGTTTGACATACCACAGTTTCCGTCTCTACTCAGGATTTTTTCAGTGTAAAAATTCAAGATTACAAATTGAAATGAGCGAAAGAAATAACTTTTAAAATGTGTGTATACACTACATCAGAATCATAATATAATTAGATAAATAAACTGAATAATATGTTATAAAGCGAATTTATATCAATTTCGAATTCTTTCAAAATAGAGATTCCTTCGCACCTCACAAATCTCACAGAAACTCTCGGTTTGTGATTCGTGAACTTTAGTTTTTTATATTTGGAATTTGGCAGCAATATGATTCACTGTTACGATGCAAATTCTTGCTCACAAATTGGTTATCTAACTAGAAAATGGTATAATTAAAATAAAATGAATATTATTAGATGGAAATGTTGGTTTCCTTTGCGTTTATCTGAATGGTATCGTATATATAAACCTGTTGGAGACGTTTTTTCCCCACACATCGAATAGAGACACATAGTCACATAATATAAATAATATGACTACAATACTATAGTGTAAGATCAAGCTCTACCACATTTCTCTATTACTTAAGACTGCGAAAGATTTGTTAAAGCATTACAGGATCATACTCTGATGGATCTCGCCGTTCTGTTTCATTTTCTGCCCTCGAAAACACATTATCTTAGTACAATAGATTACTTTTGAAGGAATGGATTATTTGAAAACATTGTAACTGTAAGAATTATTCTCTGACGTTATTACTCAAAAAGCGGTTGAGAGCATAATCTTTGGCTATGCGCTTTAAGCTGTATTAAAACCATTTTGAAATGTAAGGCCTACAAACTGAAACGTAACTTTATCTTATTTCTGTACTATTCATTAGAGTTATATACATTCCCATCAATAGATACTGAATGGCTAAATATTCTGCTTACCCAAATCAGTTATTTTTTTCCTCTCTTCTTTTTCTTAATTTTAATTAGTCCGGAAAGTAAAGCTATAGAGAATTTCACTTCTTCATTAGAAATCTGATTTAGAATTTTGTTTTCCGAGATAAAAGTTTGAATTCTTTATCCCTTTTCTCAACACAAAAATTGAAAAACGTAACATCGAAATTTAGAAAACATTTATACACTAATAGAAGGGAAAAAAACCAGAATATAATGGTTCAGCAAGCATGTAAATATCTCTATCACTTAAGTTTCAGCTATGTTTGTTATAGTATATTCAGGCGAATAAGGCGCACTTTTAAAAGAAAATGCAAGATGGAAATTTATGGGTATGCGCTGTACGCCAGCTATAAAAATGTTATGTTTAGAAATATGGAAAACGTGAGCATACGAAAATTAGATTTTTGCGTGTAATTAAATGCTTTTTATTTAAGGGAAATAACATAGTTTATGTACTTAAAAATTTTCGTTATCGGATTCTGTTTACTTTTCACCTTCACCTCTGATCCATACTTGCATAGACAGATCCAAGTTCCTCATATACGTTTCAAGCTATAACTTCAAGCACATCATCGAATTCTGTTTCATTTTTGCCGTTACTTTTACTCTGATCCACAGATAAATAATCATCTTTCGTTGCATCTAGATCGTCAGATATACCACATAAATTAAACGGGTTTAATTTTATTCCGTGATTTTATTATCTACTGACACACTATTTATGGACTGGCATGACGTATTTGGTCTCCATTTGTAATTGTTTTTTTCACCTTCACTTATGTTCGAGTATTCCATTAACGTTTAAAATATTCTATCGATGATTTATTGACATATATGTCTAATATCTGAACTAATGGCAATAATCCGCCTGGATAAACTGTCATATCTGTATAACACTCTTTCAACAACATATTTGTGTTATCCGTTAGATGGAGGCTGAACATGTCCCAAAGTATTAGACTTTCTTGATTATCTGAGGCAAAAGGAAGCTTTTGCCAAATATTTCTTATCCACAGTTTCACAACATTTTTCTCCGCCGATCATTTCTCGTGAATACGGATGAAAACACTTTCGGGAAACTGCACTTCAGCAAAGTCTTTCTTTTAAAGATATCGATGAGCTTTCAATTTCGTACGGTCGGCTAAGCAGGAGATCAGTACGGTGAGGTGAGATTTCTCGTTGGCCTATTGATTTTATGTTAACCGTTTTTTTCTTTCATATCATTGTTTCTTTATCTCCTACTATATCAAAACTACAGGAATGACATCCATATTTGCAACACGTGATAGTAAATACATTTTTACATATTTTTAAAAACTCATCAAAGTTTTATCTGTATATTTTCAAAGCCTTTGAAAAAATTTTATCTCTTTTTCTCGGAGAACTGAATTATTCCGTGAAGTAAATCGCATACACAAACTCAGTTTGCTTTAGAGTTTTCACTTCCATTTGCACTCATTTTTTCTATTTTTAAGGCAAAGAAACGTACGCTGTTTCTTGTTACAATTAATCCATTCTAGTGATGATGGGGATTTTCTACAATGCAGTTTCCAACACTTTCGCCGACGGTAAGCTATTTCATTACTTCTTTATGCAATATACATTTATTCTTTGGCGCAATAATCATTGTAAAATTTCATGCCTCTTCCACTCGTGTACGAAGCATTCACGAAAACCAAACTGCATGATTTCCATTTTCTTTCGCAAACTGAATGACTTAACATTTGAAACTTGCATTGTGTTTGTTTCGTTCGGCGAAAGCCATAACTACTGCTGAAGAAAGCACTGGATGAACTACACTTCACTAAAATCAAATGTGATATCGTTAAGTCTTTGATGTTCACATCAGAACCACGGCTTAAAATTACTACAGAAAGAAGAATCATGACTCCTAATTCCGCAAATTCACTTTGGTCGAAAGTGCACTCTTATCCAAATTATGTTCCTTATTTCTCGAAGTCCTAGAATAACATTCTCTTCCACATCCAGAATGAATACAAATCACCTCCTACCTTGCAGAAATATTTTCCCCGATAATCAATTCTCCTGCGCACCACCTTATCGCTTGCCAAACTGCAACGTTTCCGCAATTGACATATTTGCTCGTGTTTCCTAAGGTATGAAATAATCAAGAAGAGCTGTTGCGGGATATGATGTTTTTGGTATTGCGAAACCACCATGTGTATTTTATTGCTTTCTTTATTTACTAAAGACCTGATGCATTGTAATTAAGCGATATAAGAACTTGATTTATATGCGATTACGTTTTCTTATACAAAATGTTCCAACAATGTGCTTATGCGTTGTAATTTCATTTATTCAAAACTCAGTCTAGTTATATTTATAAAATTTTCAATAGCAAACGAATGTTTTAAGAAAACAGTTTAAACGTTTTGGGTCAAGATACTTTTCAAAAAAAGTCTAATCCAAGAATTATTTATATGAGAAATTTTATGTAAAAACAAATGGCGTACATTTTTACGTTTGAAATTTACTGGCATATTCCATGCCAAATTTAGTAAGAGATTTCAGGTTTTTACCAGCTATAGGAAGTCAAGGATTTCTAGAATAATTTACAAAGTCAAGGAAGAGTTCTGTCTATTGTTAATTGGTATTTTCATTTCCAAAATAGAACGTTGAAAATTTAATTTTGAGAGGAGTCTTTTTAATTTTTTTGGCACGCTGCATAATGAGTTCATTTGAAAAAAGCTGAAAATAAAAGTATCAGTTTTCTACATTTTACTAATTATTCTTTCCTCCAATACCTAGACTTCATTTCGGAAACTTTCCTTTTGGTTATAAGAAATAAATCACAAAACAATTGACTGATCTCAATCGAAATCAGACGGAGATACTTATGTTCAAAATTATTTCATAACGAGTGCAAACTTTTTCCTCATAAAATTATGAGTGTCGGAGAAACATATGAAGAGCTAGGCTTCGTAATTTTTACAAAACAAATGACTTTAAATTTAAAAGTACCAAAGCGCAAACATTTACGTTTTTCAAAACACATTTGTACTTGCAAGTCAATGCCTACCACAAACGACCAAGATCCGGTCTGAACTTTTGCAGACAGTGCACAGACATGCGTTTCGAGTACCTTTCATTTTGGTTATTTGCGTATGCCATATAACCTTCTCAAATATTCTCATGCTTGTGACTCAGAATTGAATTATCATTTTAACTGATATTTTTATGTGATGTGTAACAATAATTTTGTTTATTTTTCAGGATGAAGATTCAGGCCCCCTTTGCGCATACCGACTGTAATTTGAATAGCCAGTTTACAATAACAAGCTTAATAGTAACAGACCGTCATAGGAAGACGCCCGAGGCTTAAAGGAACGCGAATCTCTATCAAAGTTGCAACTTGTGTAAATGCAATTTTGACTTTTAAATTCTTTTATTTTCCCTTTCTCGTGTCAAAAATGTTTTTCTCTTCAATATTTAGTTTAATAACGTGAAACTTTAATTTAAATTTTTCTTTTCGCTATTTTTACTTTAAAAAGATTTTAAGTTCTTTCATTTTACAAAAGTAATACTGATTTTAAAAACTATAAATATTTCCTTTTGGTTTTTTATTTTAAAAAATTGCTTTTAAATGCTCACTTTATTTATTTTACAGAAATATTATATACTCTTATAAGCTAAACATATTTCTTTTTCGTATTTCCATAAATGCTATTTTTTAAAAATATTTTACTCCTTTTTATTAAGGGGTGTTGGAAACCCTATAGCAACAATGTTGAATTGGCCATTTTTGGATTACCTTTTCTGAAAATCTGCTGTTCTTACAGGTTTGAAGGTTTTTACGTAATTAAGGTACATCTATCACCTCGCGCTCTTTCAACCACGAGGCAGGTTCGTCTATGCACTCGCCATAGTAGGAAAATAATCTCTATCTTTGAAATTTTATCCTCCAATTTATTACACATAACGGTACACAATATACAATAAAACAAATATCACTAGTATAGAATACATTTAATATTATACATAATATAAGGCGTGCAAAACATGTTTTAAGTAATCTCAACTATATACATAATATAAGGCGCGCAAAACATGTTTTAAGTAATCTCTTTCCACACGGCATGGCTGCCGGTCCAATCGCTAAAGTACCAAGTCTCGTATTCACGCCACCAGCCTGCGTCGATCGGTTTTTCCGAGGAATCTCGAATTCTTTAATACGGTGTCTTTAATCATAATATTGTTATTTCAATCCATTTCATCGAGAGTCGCGATCAAACTTTTAACTTTTGTTTTTAAACTCTGCAAAATAATTTTCCCTTCTTCAGAAATTTTATAGAGATTAAGAATCACTTCAGCATGATGTAAAAAGAACAGCCATTTCTCAGCTTTCGATGGTGGGTCAATCATAACTCCTTTCATTATTTTCAAATGTTTCAATAATCGTTTCCCTTGCTCTAAGAATCTCTAAGAATCTCCTATATCTTGATAAAAATAAGAACCTTAATTTCTCATTTGCATTTAAAATATACTTTCTCGGTGTCTACTGGCTTTAACGCCTGACATTCGAAACATGTTATTAACAGACATAAAAACAATTCTAATTTTCTAAGTTAATATGGTTAATATATAAATTAAATAGGACTTACCTTTGATCCCGATAGTGAAAATATCGAACGAAGAGCACAACTTGACGCTGTTAACTTTAATCATGAGCACACTGCAGTGGCACGTAACTTGACATGATTACAACACGGTAATTCACATTACCCCTGATTTAACTTTTCACGATTTCACTAGGAGATGAACACTGATGATCCCATTTTACCACTCACTGGCTGTTAACTTTTTAGCACATCACGCTTTCACAAATCGGAAGAATTTATTCGCACACATGGCCTTAAACGCGCCATTTTCTTTCGTCATAAAAATCTTCTCTTATCGTAGATCCATTCGTGAACTATCACCGAATTTCATTTTATAACTTTCAGTAACTTTTTACGACCATATTTATTTATTATTTTCACTATTTAGTGATTTCCTTTTCCACAATCTTATCCTATCGACTGCGCCGATTTGCACCTCGCGCCGTTTCAACTCCGAGGCGGGTTCGGTCATTTCTCATGCACTCGCCATAATAGGAAAGTAATCTCCATCAGCTTTGAAATTTTATCCACTAATTTATTAAACAATACACAATAAAACAAATACCACTACTATACATTTAGCTTAAGTTATCTCTTTGCACACGGCATGACTGCCGGTCCAACCTCAAAAGTCACAAGTCTCGTATTCTTCCCACCAGCTTGCCTCCACTCTGTTTTCCGGCGTAACTACGTCCCTTCCTTTAACCGTCTTTCGCCCCTCGCGGATAAAATGTTCTGGAAACGTCTTTCGCTAAGGGAAGGAACATCACAATACCTAGCTGAATATCCTGAAACGAGCTTTTTTATCATTTTAAATTTTAGAGTATTTTACAGTATATTTTGTTACGCATAGTAAAATTTAGCACTGTTTATAATCAAAAGTTCATTTCGGCAAATATTTTGAAACGTAATAAATTAAAAATTTCAGATACCTGTGAGCAGTAGTTCTTGAGAACAGGTACTACATCGAGTATAAAAAATCACGTTCGGGGGAAAAACGCGATTTTATGTAAAATTTCTCAATTATCAAAGCATTCAATGACAAATTAAAGCTAGATTTTGTACAGTCCTAATTTTCATAGAGATTAAAGAACGGTGTTTTAAGAAAGCTAAAATTGTAGAGAATTTGAAAATACAAATATCAGAAATCCTCATTTTATGAAATATTTTTGCTTTCAACACCCCTTCAAATATTCTATTCTTTAAAGTCCTTTCTCTTTTTTTCTATTCTGGTAAAATTTGATATATAAATTTAATTCTTTGTCTTTTAATTTTTAATTTTATATCTCTGATCGCATTTCTCTTTAACGATTAACATTTTGCATTTCCCTTCTATTATTATATTAAAATTATGCGAAATGAACAAACAGTAAATAATGAGATGCTCAATTAAAACCAAATACAGATTTAATGATAAAAGGGAAATTTTTAATGTCATTACTAACAAGATTTCAAGGGGTTCAAGAGGCCGTTGCCTGAAAAAAAAAGAAAACAATTCGTCGTTTCCGGAAGAAATGAAACTTTAAAAAATATTTTCGTTGTCACAAAAACCAAACTTTTTGAAACATTACGTTATTCAAACTCTTACGTCACTTCCGAGTGTCACGTTATCTAAGATGGCATAGGTTTCGGCTACGTACCCAAGCCTCTGGCATCTCCTGAGGGCGGTTCGTTACTACACCTGTACCAACGATAGTGAACTTCCGGTGATATCCTTCTGTCTGTACCTGAATGAAACTGGCTCTATTTGACGGCACACAAGCGAAACACTAAAAATTCATGATTTAAAAAATTTAACTGGAATCTTGAGGACGAGGATTTAGATTAACTGCTGATGCATTTTTATTTAGGTGATCGTGAGTATATGGTTTAGTGATGAAGAGTATGAATAATTGAGTAGGATGATAATAAAACTTTAGGTGATCGGGCTTTGTATCTAGGTGAAGGCTTCAATGATGACTTCAATGATGATGATGAAGATGATACATAGGATGGTTTAGAATGACTGATGTGATTTGGGTGATGATGGTTTATCTTATTCTGACGATGATCATGGTGACGCGATATACATGATGGTTAAAATGACGATGTGTATTAAGTGATAATAAATATTTAGATGAATTTAATGGTGACATAGTTTTGACTGATGACGATTTTATACATGATGTGAGAGTGATTTATATAATAATTTAGAGGAGTTAGACAATGAAGACGATGATTAAATGAGGATGAAGAAGATGATGATTTGGTTGATATTGCTTTCTATTTAGATGATCTGGAGGATTATGATTATCTATCTCGACGATGATAATGATGACATATACGACGGTTTAAACTGAAGGTATGATTTCGATGATGATGATTATTTAAATGATGGTTTTGAATTATCTAGTGATAATTTTATAATTTCTTTCTTGGTTATTCAGATAACAATTTTGATGGTGATTTAGACGGTTGAGATGATGAAGACGATGATCAAATGAGAATCATATTGTTGATGGTGGTGATTTAGATGATACTGCTTTTTATTTAGTTGATTTGAGCTATGATGATTTATCTTAATTTGGCGATATTTTCAATGACGATGATGATGATAATATATATATGATGGTTTAACATGAAGATGTGTTTTGGGTAGTTATGCTTAGTTAGATGTCTTAGATTAGCAGATGAAGTTGATTGGATTTAGAAGGAAATTTATATAGATGATGATTTCAATGAGTTAGATATTGATTTAGACGAAGGTATATTCATTTGATAATAATTATTTAAACAATAAGAGGGCCATCCGAAAAATTACTTTGCCGTAAACCATAAAAAACAAAGTCTTATTACCTGGAAAAACCTATTGCAAAAGATACAGCTATATTTCTGCTACTTCTCAGCATAAGAAACATCGGAACTATACCAATTGTCATAGCGTCGGTTACCTATTTCCATTAGAGTGTCATAGAAGTCTGTCGCCTGGGAAGAAAGGCAGCCCGTCACATTTGTCTGCAACATTTCACCTGTAGGAAAGTGTGCCCAGACAAGAACGTCTTCAGGTGCAATAACACGTGGAAGTACTTAACAGCAAGATCGGAACCATAGAATGGATGGTCAGACATCTCCCAGCGAAACGTCTGCAACATATATTTTGTTGAATTCCCCGTATGCGTCCGATGTTGTCCTAGGACACCACAACACCAGCACTGAGCATCCCAAACCATTTGTTCTGAATGGCTCTTCAGATGTTCTCTAGTAAAGCGCAATAAAGATCAGCTTTCACCGGAGCACCACTCGCCAATACGTCAATGAGCAGAATGCCTTTACTATCCCAGAATACCGTGGACTTCAATTTCCGTGCATAGACTGAGGATCGTCCGGCGCGTGGATCGCTGTGACGCCAATCAATCGTGAGTTGCTGGTTTCTGTGGTGAAGTAAGCTACCCACATCTCATCACCTGTAACGATTCTGTTAAACTGCGTTCAATAAACTGATTTATGTATCTGCTGCCTCTAGTTCTTTGTGTTTAAGTTTTGAGTATTCGATATGGAACTCAAATGCAATCAATCATATATATAGATTACATATCAATTCATATATTTGAATTAAATACATATTTACTTACCGGCCCTAAACTTTCTTAAGACGTTGAGCGCGGCGCCGGTTTCTGGGGAACGACAGTAAACTTTCCGTGTGGCCGGCGTCGGTCCCTGGAAAGCGGCACTGGAATTTTCGTTTGCCTGGCGTCGTTCCACGGAACCGACAGTATAAGTTAAAAAATAAATATAATCTCAATGAAATGTGATCAAATTTAGCTTTAATGAAATGTATTGAAACATTCTAAACAAAAATACGGCTTAGATTTAAGGCTTAGCTCGCTGTCGGCTGAACGGAAAGGACAGCAAATTCGGCGCCGAACTCAACGTGTTAATTAGAAAGCTACCGCTCGGCCTTAAAAACGCACAGCAGTTTGGTTTAAATAACCCTTGATAACACTATTCTATAACGTTCTTTGTACGTTAAAGTACATATAGCACAAGAGTGTGCAAGGAAACTGATAATTAACAAATTTATTTAATATTTTTCATATAATAAGGATAATTTCAAACTGTAAACATAATTCTAAAAATCCATGACATTATCGAATTGAGACCTGTTTCGATGTCAGATATATCTCGTAATGAAATCTGAAATTTTTTGAAATTTAACAACTAATTTTTCGAGGTATTTGACAGTCCAATCTGTATAAGTTTCATTTATTTGTTTAAATGTTTGTAAAGTGTTATCACAGATTTTCATAAAAAAGGGTGTGAGAGATAAATGATAAAATTGATGGATAGAAATGGAGGGAATATTATGCATTTGTTCAGAAACATAAACGTAGTATTTGTGAGATTTCTCGCACAGCCAAGTTATAATTCTTTTGTTAAATTCTTTTTTTTTTCATATTTAATTCTTTTAAATTAATTTCTCAAAGTTTGTCATAATTTATGTGACTCAACTAGGTACGAAAAATTGATTCGGAATGTAAAAGAAATATATGTATTCTGTAACATTATTTTTTGTAAAGTTTAATTTTTTTTTTAATTAACAAGGTCTGTAACCAATGTTTGCACTTATTTAATGCACGGAGTTCCAAGCAATTTCACTCATCATCATACAAGCTGCAATAAACACAAAAACACAACTCTGAAAATGAAATATCCTAACAAGGATTGTAAAGCCAAAGGCATATAATTAGTCTCCTCTCTATGCTCAGATCATTCAATATGATTTCTCTAATAGCTTATAGATTTTCAGATGAGTTACTCACGTTCGTTTTTAATGGTAATCAAAATAATGTAAAACTGCAATTAAAAAGATTAAAATTTCGACCAATTGACTAAATGAAAAATATCTTCGCTGGTCGCTTAAAATTGCTTCAACGGTACCTAGTTCCAAATTGCAAGACGGATATTCCACACACGCATAATCGAGAATATATTATAACATTCTACAGCAAAATAATGCAAATTCCGTGCTTTTTTCATATAATGCATTCATGCTGTCAGATTTATTATGTCTAATCTTATAATATTATTGTAAAATTACTGCCGGTAGAAATCATTCCTTGAAAATGAAGGCCGCTTGCCACCTTCTTGATGCATAATTTCAAATGGATAATTCAAACGTGGCCAAAGGAGAAATATTAAAATTTTCAAAAATTCGTGTTTACGGTTTTTTTTTAATACCTAGATTTACCACTGCTAACTAATATTATGATATAATAATATATTAATAATTAGTCAAATGAAATTTATGTGGCTTCGTGTCAACCACTTGGTATTTTTAACGCTGTGTTTGAGCAAAAACAGAATATTGTTTATTTAAGCTATAATAAACATCATACAGTAACATTTAGTTATTGTACATTGTTTTTTATCAGCACTTACGAGCTGAAATTTCGTCTTATTAAACTATCCATATTGGTGTTTTTCATGCTTCTAAATTGTTTTTGTATATAAATAATGGAAATTACAATTGGGATGATCAGTTCCATAAAACTCTCACTATTCTGCAATCCTAACCACATGACCAATGGTGCCCCAAACATACAAGAAACAAACAGGTATTTACAAGTAGGAATGATTTCCGAAACGTTTGCTTGAACAAAACTCGAAACAAAATAAAACAAAAGGGTCGAATCAAAATGTTATTGTTTCATAAAAATGTGCAGGATAATGTTAGATGTAAAGCCTGTTATCGTTTCCCTGGCACACGTACTAGGAAGTTTCATAAATGAAAGTTTTCTCTTTTGGTGGGATAGTGGCTGTGACCTATACATCGAACATTCATTTCTGAACAGTACGTGTATAATTACAGATAGATAGAGATAAGTAATTAATAGAGTATTTGACATATATAAACTCATCATTCAGATCTTCGAAAGTGTTCAAATAGTAAAAACACGATACCGTATGCTTTCACCACTTCACTTATGATGTATACTATGCCCATATGAGGTACTTCTCCCTGTTAGAGTTAACTAAATCTTAGCTATTGAAATATAGCATTTTCAAATTCTTTCCATTTGAATTTAACATGAATAATTTTACTCTGATCTCTCTCTTTCGTTTTTGTTTGTTTCTTACTTCTAGCCATCTATATCCAGTTTATATCTTCTACTTGTGCCTCTGATATTTAATGTAACGGCATTTTGCTTTAGAGTAAATAGTTTTAAAATAATTAAAAATTATATTCCTATTTTCAAGATACTTTTATTAATATTTCAAGGTAAACATTTTGATATTCGTCAAATGGAACTTTAACCTAAAATTTAATTTTTATTAAATCTTTAATCTATTTCCAGCACTATGCATAAAAATGCCCTTTCTTGTTAAAATAACGAAACTGATTTCAGATTTACTAGTAATGAATCAAATTCCAAATTGCTTAGATGGCATTTTTCAGCTCTCAGAATACATTCCATTTAACTGTACAGTAACTCGAATGATTGTTTGCAGTTAACAATATGTAAAAAGCTGTTTGGGCCAGGTCGAGAAACAGGTGGTTTACATCTGGAGGAAACGAATGTTTGACCATGTCTATATACTATACATAAACTAATTATTAGAAACTTCCACGTAATGCCCTTATGAAATAATTCACTGTGTATTAGAAAAGTACGAGAAACAGACGCATATTTTTTCGAATGAAAAAGATCGAAAAATTATGTGCTTAATAAAGTCAAAAATCTCAGGCGAACAACACATAAGGCCTTGTAAGGCCTTATGGGTTGTTCCTTATAAGTTATGTGAATTTCCTTATAAGGCCTCTTAAATTATACACACTTTTTGCTGCTGATCATTTAAATTTATTTCTTCGAATTGCTCTTTCAAACTTGAATACCCGATTCCTAAAAGAAAGTTGCTGATTTTGAAATTACGTATACTGCGCAATTTTGGTCGTGCGTTTATGAATTTTTTCTAATTTTATTTCTTTATTAGCGGAAGTACCCGATGTCAATTAAGTTAGATTGAAAGCAATGTATCTAACAACAGAGAGAACGATACCGTTGTAATCCTTCTCTAACGATGCAAAAAATACGATTCATAGTTATACATTTTTCAGTCTGGTGCGATATGCAACCCCACATAAAAAATTTCGATAGAAAAATATAATTCTCTCTCATTGTATCAGAAGCAATGCCACTCAGCTTTTAGTGATTTTCGTCTTTCTAATCAAATGGTCATAACAGCTCAAGTTCCATCCAATATTTCACAAATATTCAACTTTAGTCGATTCAATGTCGCAAAACATTTATCATAATTGATCAGAAATCAATAACCCAAACAAACAAACAAACACACAAACAGACATTCTTCTTTATATATATAGGTTATGTAAAATTTACAAATTTTTTTGTTAACAAAATGTACGATTTGCAAGCGAGCAGTAGCAACACTTTTCGAAATAAAGCAATTCTATCTCCAACGCCCGAGTCTGTTACCACTAATAAAAATGAGTGCGAAAATTAGAACTTTCAGAATTTTTAATTAGTATTTTTGGCTCATGAAAGTGGTAAAGATGAGAATAGTCGAAATGGCTTCCCTCGAATTTTCGGAATCGAGAATAACGTATTTAATGTTTGGGAAAGCTATTTTTATTTCATCTTTTATCTATTTTCGTATTTTAACAAACTCTAGGATTTGAAAGAGAGCAATGGTAACAACTTTCGAAATAAAGCAGATTTTCGTCTCCAGCTTGCGAGACTGTTGCCACTCGGAAAATGAGGAAGAAAATTATCGTTTTTCCGAGTTTTTAATTTATAGCTCTGATTTTAGCTTCTTTTTTTTTTTTTTTTTTTTTTTTTTTTTTTTTTTTTTTATTTGAGAAAAGTGACGTCGACCTATTCCGGGACCGATAAAAGAATTGTAGAAAGTTTGGTGGTGATAGCTATAGTAGTGACCGACTTATGAGAGGACAAACACACAAACTTTCTTCTTTATATACTATATAGATAACAAGTATGAAACTTTCCCAAATGTAAGTATACGAACCGCGAGACTGTATTAAAATTCGGATTTACTTATTTGTCAAAAAAGATTTTTTTTTTAAATTTGACATCGCCAAAACATGAATATTTTCGTGATTTAAAAACATTTCGATAACTGGAAGTATATTACTACAAGCAACGATTGCAAAAACAAAGGACGTGTACGGACTTTTAAGCCGGATAAAGGATGTTGGTGTACATATACGTGAGCATATACATATACGGTTGGTACAGCTAACCTGCAATATAAAAGAGAGAAGCAAGTCTATCTTTAGGAAATTTCAATATTCTTCGGCTAATCGTTTTTGAGTTATGCGAGATATATACACACATATATTATATCTACATACATACAGAGAACACGAAAAAATCCCTTTTGAATGCATTATAAAATATACTATGAAAATGAAGAAGTCTTTATTCTGTCCGTATGAGATGTCGCACAAAAATCATCCAAATGGATTCAGATATGGACAAAATGGATATTTCCACTGAAATGTGATACTTGAAAATTTTCGTAATTATAATACTTCCTTTATATTGTAAAAGGCAGTAATAAAAAATTACCTAAATGGGAAATCTTAAAAAGATGAGAATTAGTACCAGAATTTCACAGCTATACTTTTAAGAAGTGGTCGTAAAAAAAGTGGTTCGCTGAGAACTTCGTTCTAAAATTGCAAGCAATAACAAAAAAATTTTCGAATAATTGTGTCTGAAAACTGTATGTTCCGTCGCTCAAAAGTAGTGGACTGTAAATTCACTTGATGTTCCCTCAGTGTAGAACCCAACAAACCTCAGAGTCATAATGTTGACCGAAACTACTTTATTGGCTTTCAAACATTAAGTTGGCTGAGGAACGGCGAAGAACACTTTGAAATCTCCGACTTCAGTAGCGGCTCACCAAGTAAACTCAGGAGAACCTCTGCTTAGTTGAAACTCACACCAACTTAAAAGCTGTAAACCCGAGCTTTACGATCCTAACAAATTTGTGTCTGCGCCTCTTCGGTACAAAGAGAGAAATACAATTTGCGTAACATAGAACTAAAACATTTAATCCTTTGCGGCGCACTGTACGTTAAAGTCGGAATTTCAGCAAGAAACGTTGTATTCAGTCCATTTAGTCCTAAAGGAGTATACAGGTAAAATGTTGTAAAAATTGCACTTACCGTTTTAATTCTGTGGATGTTCCATGAGGAGGAACACTGCGCCGCCAGAGCTTTTAAAAGTGCCACTAAGCGAGCATTGCAGTGAAGCACGAAAATGAGTAGAAGCGTTTGCATAAGAATGAAAAAACTCTGTATTATGGCTGTATACATGGTTTCCTGGATATACACAATATTCTTGAATATATACGGATAAATGAGATACATATCTATATACTCAAGTCCTATATACAAAAATGTTTATAAATTTTCGTATTTCTTAGCTTCGTAAAATTGTTCAAAGCAAGTCACACCTTTTTGATGGAAGCACAAACCAACTAAGATTAAAATAATTAACTACGATTAATATCAACACAAAAGAAAAATAAGCTTATAATATATAGATACACGAAAAATATCTACAGAATTATTGAAAATAAACGGGAATGAGATTAAAAAGACAGCAAAAAATTCGCGTATGTCTAAGTAAAGATGAGTCAAGCTACTAATGAAATTCCCGCCTAAAACCTACCCCCAAAAATTTCGAGATGCCAATATTAATGCTTTCATAACACAAAAACCACCTCGCCCCTCAATGCTGCTTTGTTTGAATTCATCCCCCCCCCCAAAAAAAAATCAACGGAAACAGAAAACGAAAACAACAGATGTTCTCTCCTAAGACCACAGATGTTCTGATTAGTAACAGCATGAGATTGCTAAAGGCGCAGTGTTCCCGCTAATGGAACACCTGGTTTTATTCAATGATTCTGCGTATGATTTTTGTATGAAAGATTAAAAAAATAATTTGGAGTACAGCCAGCAAAATTATGCCTATTTTTTCTCCAAATAAAATTTTTATATCATTAAAAAAATAGAGAAAATTACTTGAAAAAAAATGGATTTTAATAACACAAAATAAATTAAAATTATGTATCTCCTTGTGATATGCTGCTATCTACGGTTTAAAAAGAAAAGTTCAAAGTATATAATAAAAGCATTTTTATCTATTTACGGTTGAATTTAGAGGTTTTCGAAGCGATTCAATTTGGGTGTTCCATGTAGTGGAACACTGATACACAAAAGCTTAACCATATTTTAAAATCATTTATAAAAATATATAAATGTAAAGTTAAGTATAAAATATTCGTTTCAAAGCGATCGTTGGCGATTCCATATCTCTTTAGTTAGTTGATGTGGTCATCTTAGAGAGACATTGTGAAATACCTATATTTACTTATTTTCTCAGAAACATCGGTCATCTTAGGATGGTAATCGACAAGAGGATTTATTGTACCTACATTTTCTTTTTGTAAAATTCTGCGTTTACATTTTCTAGATCTAAATTTAAATTTGATCTTTCTCAAAAAAATAGTGTGAAAATGAATGCATTTCCGTTAATAATCTATTCCGTTAATAACTCTATCTGGCTGCAGTGGTCCAGAGGTAAAGTCGTTGAACGCTGGTAGCTAGACCCAGCACAAGAACACGCTGCTTGAGAATTTTGTGGTTTTTCTAATGTGTAATGTGCGTACGAAACTTTTCCTGAGAAAGTCCTTCTCAAACGCTTCCCTTCCCTTTAGGAAAAGAGCCCTAACGAGCTCTTCCAATAATCCAATAAATATAAATACAGTACTGAAATATTACGTAGTTCATCCTGACTTGTGTCATCACAACTAACGAATCGCAACATTCAAAGGATACTTATATAAAAGGATTACTTTGAAGAAGCTGAAGGAAAAAGAACAAAAGAAGTCTTAATTTTATTCAAAGAATATAATATAAGAAATTTCAGACATGCATAAACCTTTTAAATATATTTAATCTGACGTAAATGTTCCTTTTCCCTTTTTTAATTTTTTAAAAATATATTGTTCATGAAGAACTGCCAATACAACGGTATGAAAGGACTTAATTAAATAATAACGTTTAATAGTTAAGTAAATAAATTTAAAATTCTCTTAAAATAAAAAAAATAAAAAACCTGCGTAGTACTCCCATACGTATCATTAATTTTCTACTTCCTTTGACTTTTCAATGCAAGAGTTCCTTCTTGGATTTTTAGCAAAAAATTATTAATAAAAGGAAATATATGAAATATAGAGGTAAAAATATTCCTCATTCTTACTCGCACCTAGAATTCATTACTCGAATACGCACCAGCACCTTTTAAAAGTAGAAAAGATATATCTGCAGAATAATCGTCATGCGATTATTTTATTTACTCTATTTTATAGGAATATATTTTCCACGACGATATTTTTAAACTGCGAAGTTTTGGAACCGCTTTCTTTTCTTCGCCGATGTTTTGTACCACGATTGTTTTCTTCGACGATGTTTTAGACTTAGGATATGTTTTCCTGCCTTCTTTTCTCCCACATGTTTTCTACAACGAAGTTTCCGTCTTACGTTGTTTTCTCCGCTACGTTTTCGTCCGCGACGTCTTCGTCGGACCTCCTAGAATTCACTCGCAAGCAAGCGAAGTAATCGTTCCATTTAGACTCTTGTCCTTCGACAAAATAATACCTGGCCCAGTATGGATTTATGCAAATGTACAGAGACGTATAAGATTATGGGGTTCATTAAAAAATGACTTTTCAGTCCACTTTCATATTAGTTTGATTACCATTGAAAACGAACATGAGAAAGGTGTCTAAAAATTTGCGTCTTCAAATTAGGAATTTTTGAATAAGATTACAATCAAATTTTTTTTTCTCATGGTTGGCACTTGCCTATGTCGGCATCGTCCTGTCCTAAGGCCAGATCGGTAGTGTCTTTATCATGGAGGCGCCTAGTAGGTGGGCCATCATTGCCTCCTATGAAGGGACAGAGAATTTTACATCCATGCCTTCTCCGGGATTCGAACCCGAGCCCTTCGGTATCGCACTCAGTTTTCCCTAACCACCATAACGCTAAATAAGGTTTGCAAGTACAGATTTGATTCTATTCATGACTTATCATTATAGTCGTTAGAATATTTTATTCTCACAATTAAATATTGTTTTTTTTTTTTTTTTTTTTTAGCTTGTACAACGATGATTCAAATTTTAGTGTTTTTCCAGCATCAAAGCGGTGCCCACATTGATTACAGATATGTTGTTTAAAAAAATAAAATTTAAGAAAAAAATGCAGATAAATTTTTGAACAGTGGGAATCAATTTTTCGTAACTATTTCAGTAGTGTCAGTTAGGTCAGACTTGTAGAGATTAATATTAAAATATTAAAACTGAGACTCGGTCTTTCAGAAAGCCTCACAAGTACTTTCTCTCTTTCCATAACAATGTATGTTACTGTCGTTATCATTGATCAATACCAGTATTGATCACCGATAATTTTTAAGAAAATCTGTGATAACTCTTTACCGACTTTTAAACAAAGGAATGAAGCTTATACAGTGTGAGCTGTCAAGTACTTCAGAAACTGTGTTCTTAAACGTTTAAAAATATTTCATATCTTTTAATGAAATACATCTGACACTGAAGCATGTCTCCATTCGATGATGCCACCGATGCTTGAAATTATAATCACAGTTTCAGCATGTTTATAATAAAAATTGTAACCAATGTGCTACTCACTAGTTTTCTCATATACTCCTGCGCTTTATGTACTTTAAAATTAGAAACGCCTACAACTGTGTCTCAATTCACCTTGTTTATTTAATCAAACTACTTTGTCTTTAACTGACAGAGTGGTGGCTTTATAGTAATATATACTTCTCACACTTCTGCTGCTTTGTTTTGTGTTTAAAATGTTTCTTCAGTTTTATTTGGAACGTAAACGCTTTCAAGAAAGTAATTCAGAAATCTGATTTAGAGTGTGCGTGTTGATGACTGACTGATTCAGATGCTTGATTATTTTGTGATTAGATCTTATTTGCGTCTGCAAGAAGTGCCAATAATTAGGTTATAAATCTATACTTTTCGTCAGAACTCGTTGGTATGCAAGTAAATAAAATGCTTGCACAAATGAATAAAATACTCCTCATATTACCATTTCGACGTTTCATATACAGATAATTTGACTAAAACCTGATAATAATTTATATTTTCTCTCTCATTCTAATGTTTCTTTATACTTTTATAGACGTTCTTCCAAATAAATGTTTCCACAAAATTATTACAATAGGTTCTCAAGCATTCCCCTCTTAATCGTATTCGTGTTCACTCGGCTGGAGAACTCAGTAAAGAGCTTCTTACCACAAAACCCACAGTTGGATAATCTTCAGTTTCTGGCAAGTACTATCTTAGCTGGTAAAACGCAGCAGACCAACAATAAAGTGCTATATTCACATTCAATGTTCCCATGTTTAGCTATTGTCTATTTTCCCTTTCTGCTCACTTTTCGAATATTTGATTTTGAGTGAGACGATCGTTAAGATAGTAGGTGCTTTGAAATTTATAATCATTCATCCTTTGGTATTTAATTAGGAAAACTCTCATCTAAAGACTCAGTGTGAAAGTAATTCAGCTTACAGGGAAGTACTGCTATATGCATAAAGGTATGAAACAGGCCCTTTAAAAGAGCTTCAACGTTTTCATATGAACGTGTATTTCTGTTGAAATTCAACTAGTTGCAAAAGCGCAAACCTTCATAATTTATTTTGAGATGGTGGAAAAACAGTGCTGATGTACACTGCTCAAAAAAAAAAAAAAAAAAAAAATGGGACTGTGCTATATCTTCCGTTCTACTGGGCCGATTGACAAAATTCAAATTGCGTTTCTCATGTCTCGAAAGCGCGAACTAGGATATATATTTGTAGAATCAGAACTTAGTGTCTAGAAATATGATGTTTGTAAACTTACTTCCGATGTGGCTGTCTAGGATCTTGAAATGACTAATTCGACTTATGAATAACTCGAATATTTAATGAAACATAAATAGTTGCTACAGACTACAAAATGATTACATGCGTAGAAAGATGAATTTACATACATGATATATACAGATGAAGAGAATCGACTGTGTTTTACATCTAAACATCTTTCAGTCGCGTCATCGTCTTAATGACGGAATCGTCTGACTTCTATCATCGGAAAAGTAAAAGATTTATTCTCACAGCTTGTCGCGTCATCCGATTATAATGAACGATGCCATCCCACAAATGCTCGTCCATCCTGATGGAATGCGGACTCGCATTCTCGTAGCATCACCATCTACATCTAGGGATCTAAAAAATAAAATTAAAAAAAAAAAAATATATTTTAGTTACTATTGAGGGAAAAGTCGTCTTAAATGGTTTATTTCAGCCATCTTCCCTTATCATCTTAACATCCTCAGAAATAACGGCGTTAGCTCTTCTTAAATGCTCTTTCAGTGTTCGTTCATCTTGAACAGTCTATCTGAATACATGTATTTTACAAACACGTCTTCCTTTTATGTTGCCTGGAACAATTCATCTTCGTATTTACGTCTTCTTAAACATGAACTGAATACGTCTTTTGAATGCGTCTTCTTAGATACCGTCTGGATACGTCTTCTGAATGCGTCTTAGATATCTTCAAGATCCGTCATTCGAATGCGTCTTCTCAAAATCATCTTCTTTAAGCCGTCTTCCTTCATACATTTCATCCTTACAATAGTTCATTTGTCAAATAGTGAAAAATTAGTCAAATCGGGAGAAATTTGTCAACTTGGGAAAAAGTCTATAATCAGAAATCATCAAAATCGGTATTTCATTGTCAAAGCCTTTCGGGTTTCTTCCTATATCTTCTGAATCTGCTTTTTCGCTTCTTTTTTCTCATCTTCTTTAGTTTCTTTTGTTCCGTCTTTGCTATCTCTATCAGCGTCGTTGTCATCAGGTTTTCTGACTGACTTCTGCTTTTCAATCTTCTCTTCTTCTTCGGTGGTCTCTGTAGTTTCTTCGTCTCCAGTGGCTTCTTTTGCTTCTCTATTGCAAGGTATTTTACTGAAATTGTTCTAGTAGAATTCACATTTGATTCATCATCTTTAGCAACTGATTCTTCTTCGGAAAAATGCTTCTCTTTAGAATCTCCTTTTGATGTGGCGTTTCTCCTCGTTGGCTTAAGAGCTAATTGTATTGTGCTTGAGTTTCCTTTTTGCACTAATTTATCTTTAATAGCATAGTTTTCATTTACAGCAGAATCTGCATCACTCGGGACATCATCAGAATTCAAAATCAGGGAAGCATTGCCTCTAGCTTTGATTGTAGATGAAGTATCTAGTTTCATCACATTCTGTATTGTAACAGGAACTATACTAACAGGATCAGTTTCTGGTTTTAGAAGTAAAAAAACCATAATTAACAACTTTTTCAAATCCTTCTTCAGAACCATTTCCATTGCAATGAGCATTTTTATGCCCTTCGGAATCACTATCAGATTTTTTATTTTCTGCGATAACGCAAGTATTTGATTTAAATAAAGAACCATCAATTTGGAATTCATCTTCAAATCTCTCTATAGATTTGTTGCCAAATTCCGTTAACTGTAGCTCTGCCGACTTAAGTTCAGGAGAACCTATCTTCTTATGCATATCTTCTCGGATTAAGTTACCTGACTACCAGTATCTATTAAAGCATCAATTGCAAATTACCCAAATTAACAGATTTATGCATTTCTTTCTGACAAGTCTGAGTTATTGGAGTAACAGCTTTGGCATCTTTGGATATATTTAGATGATGTTTTCGAACAATCTACGGCTCTGTGTCCAAACAAATCGCATTTAAAACACTTAAATCCTTTACTCATATTGTTACAAAAATTCGACTTATGGCCTAAACTTCCACAATTATAACACCTTGGCTCTTTAATCTTACTAGGTACAGCGCGTGTTTTATTTTGTATGTTAGTACTTGAATAACCCTTATTTTTCGTATCTGGAACGCGAATTTTCTCATAAATTTTTAATTTCTCTCTGAATTCAGAAATAGTTTTACACCCATACAAAATAATTTTGTTACTACTCTGATCTAGTATCCCATTGATTACATAATCAAGAATTGATGAATCATCAACAGAACCGCGACTGGCTATTTCACGCATGGCAATTAGATATTCGGAAAGTGATTCACCAGGTTTTAAGTGTCGTTTCTGTAACAAATTATGAAGTTGTGCACTGTTTATTTTAGAACCAAATTCAGATAAAAGATTTTCTTTTAATTTGTCCCATGATATTATACCCTTCAAAGACCTAATAAATACTTTAGCAGAACCAGTAAGCAATTTTTTAGCAAACACAATTTTCTGTAATTCCGATAACTTAAATAATTTAAAAGATTCTTCTAAATCACCAATGAAGGATTCAACTGGATATGTATCAGTGCCATTAAATTCAGAAACAGTTTCTAAGATATCACGAAAATGTAGGGAAATATTGCTAGGCATTATAATGTTTTCATCCACTGAGTTATTTATGGGAGGTGATTCTGACCGAACAGAATTAATATCATCATTTTATCGGAATCATAAACACTTTCGTTTTCAGATAACTCATCATCGTCATCACTTTCGGATTTTAAAAGCTTAAAACCACAAAGACTATTCAATATTAAATCACAGTTTTTATCAGGATTTGAATCATAATTAAGATGTAACAAATTACACACAGAAATAAAATCATTTGCAGTAAGAGTTTCAAGTAATTTTTGTTTAGTTTCTTCAATATTAAAATCAGATGGAAAACCACAAAAGTTACGCAATCTAGCTCTTTATTTCGATCACCCAAAGTACCAAACACAATTTGATGTAAAAGTTTAATTGACTTAGTAGGCCCAGTCTTTAAAGAATTTGAAATTCTAGGAATAGAATTTAAGGTAGTCATCTTAATTCACAGTATCATAGAACACTATTCTTAGAAGTAACAATGTGGAAATAATCGAAACAAAACTTACTTCTCTTCTTTTGTAATATTCATCATGCTTCTTCCTAGGCTCATCGCGGCCCGAGCGCCCAAATCTGTAGAATCGGAACTTAAAGTCTAGGAATATGATGTTTGTAAACTTACTTCCGATGTGGCTGTCTAGGGGCTTGAAATGACTAATTCGACTTATGAATAACTCGAATATTTAATGAAACATAAATAGTTGCTACAGACTACAAAATGATTACACGTGTAGAAAGATGAATTTACATAGATGATATATACAGATGAAGAGAATCGACTGTGTTTTACATCTAAACATCTTTCAGTCGCGTCATCGTCTTAATGGCGGAATCGTCTGACTTCTATCATCGGAAAAGTAAAAGATTTATTCTCACAGCTTGTCGCGTCATTCGATTATAATGAACGATGCCATCCCACATATTAGATTTATATATAGCACTATTCTAACATAGGTATTTTGACACAAAATCGGACTTTTTCTGAAATAATATATCAATATTTTTCCATATTTCCATTCTACGACTCAAATTATCCCAGAATACCAAATTTTGTAAAAATCGTGCCAGTAGTTTTTAAAATATTAGCTCTCAAAATTTTAGCTCCTCAATGTTAATTGAATTTGGTAAATATTTTTTAATACATCTTTTTTTATTACACTTTTATTATTTTTCTTTCACATTTCGAAATTTAGGTTCATTCCAAATAAAATTTACCCATTTTTTGTGTTTTTTTTTTTTTTTTTTTTTTTTAATTTCTATTTTTAAAGAATTTTTATAAATTTTTCGAAAACTTTTTTAAATATAACCTATAAAATTTTTACCATCACCTTAAAATAGGTGTATTTTTAAGCATATTTGCAAAAAATTAGACTTTTTTATTCAAAATTTTTTAAGATATACACAAATTTACGTATTTTCGCGTTTTGAAATTTGGCATATTTTTTTTGAGCTATAATCACGCCAAATGCGGTTTATGGATTTTTGTTAATGTGAATTGCCACAGCTATTTTTAACCTTAAATTTCAAGTAAAATTTTTACGGAGAATTAATTATATGAAATTTTTCCCCTCAATGATGCATAATAAATATTTATTAATGCTATATGAAAAGCTATTTTTTTTAATTATAGATGATATTATTCAAAGTTTTAACTATTTTTTTAAAATTTCTCTCTTTCTTCCTTTTTTTTTAAAAACAAATATGAGTAAATTTTTGTAAGAGTAAATTTTTACCTTCGGCGTTTCATCGTCTGCTACTTTACTAATTTCGTTTAAATCAAATAGTCTAAAACTGAATATTTTCGTTTGATGTTTATTTGAACTTTATGAAAATATTTTACGACATTAACTGCATAATTTATTTCTAAACAAATTGTTGCTTATGAAGTGGCTGAAAGAGCGGCTGATACTGCCATCCATATTTTTAAAGCACAGTATATTTTATAGAAACATAAGATTTAGAATAATCATTTTTATAAAAGTCACATTATGATATAAACATACAAACCTGTAGAGACTGAATTAATAGAAGTTCAATGTTTATGTAGAGATAATCTGCACCTACTTAATGGCTGGATAATTCAGCAGGTTCTGTGGACAAGTAAGAATAATTATATAAACGACACCCAACATTCTGGATTCAATTAACAAAGAGGATACGATGTTTATTAAATGTTTATTAAATGAATTTAAAAAGTTTTAAAACATAAAAAATCGACTCATTTTTTATCCTAAAATGTATTTTAGTGCGTAGCGTATTTTCATTATATCCTTAAAATTTAGAATGTAATTGTCAAGAACTGAATCCTAATCATCAGTAATAGAATAAGTAATTATTACGAATATTAATTAATCCTTCTTATAAAGTAATTGCAAATATTTCAAAAAACTTTCTGTCTGAATGCAAATATTTTTCTATGCAAATATTTTTAATTTTATATTAATCAAGATTGCACACGATATTATTTATTTACACTTCAATTCTTACCATCAGCTCTAATAGAAGTTACAAATCAATTATATTTAATTAAGGATTGGATTAGAATGAATTATTTAATTATGGCAAAGCACACGAGGGCTGTCTCGTGCCCGAAGGTACTAAAGGGAGGGATGCCTTCGTGGAAGACTTTCTAAGGGAAACTGGCTTGTATACGCGTTACACATGGGGAAAACCACGGAAACGCCCATGCAGCCAGCCCGTTCGCGGGATTCGAACTACCAGTGTTCAGCGTCTTTACCGCTCTGCCGCTGGTGGGCTATATAATTAAAGAGGAAAAAATCTTACAAGAAAATGCAGATCAATTTTTGCACTGTGTGAATCAATTTTTCGTACCTATTTGAGTCACATCAGTTATGTCAGACTTGTGGAGATTAGTATTAAAATATTAAAACTGAGACAAATACTTCATTTCTCTTTCGAAGAAAATGTAGGATATTCTCGTTTATCACTTAGACTCTATATTACTACCGAGCTATTGTAAGGTGCAACTTTGCCGGTTCATGAAGTGATGCCCGAAGGTATATGACGTAATGAGCACTTGGATTGGAGTGAATCTCGGAGGAGAAATCAGAGGCAAGGGAAAGAAAAAGGAGGTTGGCCTAAGAGGACCAAAAGCCAAAGAGTGAATCAGACAAGTACCTGGAAACAAGACGAGATAGAAAAACCAAAAGTTATGCAATGATCCAGTAATGCAAATACGAGAAACAGTTAAGATACTAGATACAAAAAAAAATCATAAAGGAATACATACTAAAACACGATACTATACGATAAAAAAGGAAAATCTAAACAATAGATTTACAAATGTAGAAATTAATTCCATACAATTTCAAAATCAACAAAGTTTAAATCAGATATTTGAAAAAGTATAGTCAACCACCGACCGAGATGCTACGAAGCAAAATTATGGTCGCCTTCGATAACAGTGTGTTCAGCAAGAGATCTAATATTTTTGTTTTCGTGATGTATCTTGTGATTAAAAACTTATGCATAGTTAACGAAGTCGCATTGGATGGCTTTAGTAAAGAATTTCTCATTGGTCCTTTTGATGTATTCAGAGGTGGTGTCAAAAACCGTATACTAACTTTTAAACAAATGAATGGAGCTTATACAGGCCGGGCTGTCAAATAATTCGGAAACTGTGTTCTTAAAATTTTAAAAGTACTTTATGTTTCTTAATGAAATGCGTCTGACATTGAAACAGGTTTTCATTAGATGACACCATCGGTATGTAAAATTATATTCACAGTTTTAGATTAAAAATATTATAACCAATGTGTTACTCACTAGTTTTTTCATATACTCCTGCGCTTCATGTATTTGAAAATTGCAAACGTACTTAATACTTCATTGTTATTTTGGACGATTTGTTTTAATCAAACTGCTTTGTTCCTTTCAGGCAGAGCGGTGGCTATTTGGAATGAAATATATTTTTCTTGCATGTATTGCTTTAGTTTGTGCTTGAAATGTTTCTTCAGTTTCCTTTTCACCGCAAAAGTTTTCAAGAAGGTAATTCAGAAATCTGATTTAGAATGTGCGTGACGCTGTAAGATTGGTGATTGATTCAGATGAGTGATTATTTTCTGATTAGGTCTTATTTACCTCTGCAACAAATGCGAATAATTAAATAATAAAGGTATGGAGATATTTCGTCAGAACTCGTTGGTATACAAGTAAATACGTAAAATGCTTCCACGAAGGAATAAAGTGCTCCTTCTAGACCTTTTGGACTTTTCGTATGCAGATATTTTGCTGAGATCTAATAATAATTTAAATTTGCTCTCTCAAAGTAATGTTTGTTTATACCTTTATAAACTGTGTTATACAGAAATGTTTCCACAAAATTATTACCAATACAACATTAAGCATTCCCACGCCCTTACTCGTATTCAAGTTCCCTCGGCTTGAAAACTTAGTAAGGAAATTCTCACCACAACGCCCACAGTTGGATAATCTTATGTTACTACCGAGTACAAACTAAAAATTAGAAATTCAATATAATCACATATGTGTCAAAATATCGGTTATCTCTGACTCCATCTGAGCTGGTAAAGCGTAGCAGACCAACAATAAAGTGAAATATTCACAATCAATTTTTCCCATTTTTAGCTCTTGTCTATTTGCCCCTTTCTGTTCATTTTTTGAATATCTGATGTGAATTGAGACGATCTTTAAGGTAGTAGGTGCTTCGAAATTTATAATCCTTGATCCTTTGGTATTTAATTAGGAAATTGCTCTGCGCAAGACCTAGTGTAGAAGTATGTTAGGTTACAAGGAAATACTGCTATCTGCAGTAGAAATACATCTGCATCAAGGTATGGAAATCGGCTCTTTAATCTCTCTTTCAAATTACTCACGTGAGCGTTGATTGCAGTTGAAATTCAACTAGTTTCAAAAGAATAAAACTTTCAAATTTATTTTGAGATGGTGTGAAAACCGTGTTGATGTGTTATCCAGCTGCATTGTCTTATGAGCAGCCGAACAATAATGATGCTGAACACTGGTTAATAAGCAATAATGATGCTGAACACTGGTTAATGAACAATAATGATGCTGAACACTGATTAATGAGCAATAATGATGCTGAACACTGGTTAATGAACAATAATGATGCTGAACACTGGTTAATGAGCAATAATGATGCTGAACACCGAACAATAATGATACGGAACATTGAGCTCGATTCTAGACAGACGGGCGGATGGCATGAGCGTTTTCATGATATGCCTTCTTTTTAAGGAATATACTAAGTAGTTTCACTTAAAAATTCTTCCAAGAAGGCAGACAGTCTCCACGCGTGCTTTGCCATAATCAATTTTTACACCTATTTATTATGTTACACAAAGGATCTTGCCACAGGGTATATATTTGTCTTAAAGGTGTAAGTTGAAGGATTGGACAAACTCATTATTTGCAGCCATAATGTATAATCCATGCATTGTAAATAAATTGTTCTCTCCCACAGACTTTCTTCAACTACGTATAATTAAGTTAATATGTGTTTGCTTGTATAATACACTGCTAACCAAAAGTTCACACAAATATTTGATGTTTTCTATCATTCTTTGATTGTTTGCTTGTAAGGTGTTGCGTAGATAATGTTGCAGGAAGGTAAAATACTTACTATGTGTTAACACGTATGTGACTAATCAATTTAGGAAAGGGAGTACTAATGAATTTTTGTTTAGCATTGTTATGAAACAAAGAAGGAAGATACTGACTATGAACGAAGATATTTAGTCAAACATTGCCCAAAGATGTTGCTAATTTTTTATATAATATAATTTAGGGTAATTTATTTACCCATCTTTGCAGTGCAGAGAAATCTCAAATTTAATGCTTGGCAAAAACCAATGATGTCTTGAATTTCGTTCAATGGACAGTTTTAATATATTTCGAATATATCCCCCATTTCTTCACAAAACAAAAGCATTTTACTCACTTTTGGTCATAAAAATGAGACTGAAAAAAAAAATAAATAAAAGTAAGAAAGTTATATAAAGATTTTACCATGCGTTCTTAATACTTCTTAGGACATTTTCTTAGTAAAATGAAGTGCGAAATGTAAACATATATCAATAAAGCATAATACTGGAATATAAACACATAAATAATTGGTTTATGTTTAAAAGTAAAAATTTATTACTCCTGCTGCCAAATGATAAAACGGAAAATAAAATGCTGAATGAAATTAAGACAATGTTAATTTGTTTTAAAAAAAAAGAAATGTTAATTTTTATGTCCTTTTTTTTTTCAGTGTAAATGTTGCAAACGATTAAAATATTTTCAGAAACATTCTAGTGTCAAAAATATTTCTAACAAATTTATCAAATAAAGTATATAAACGATTGCAAATGTTAGGGACTGAGAAAGGCGAGTAAACAGTCAAATAATTCTAAAATAATATAGCCAAACATTTTTTAATGTCCAATCTTTTGCTCTCGAATTCGTTTATTTAAGCATCAAGAGTGCTATCAGGATTATATTTTTCCAACTTTACCGAACTAAAATAAGTATTATTATTATTTTTAGTCCAAAGGGGGCAGTTTTCCCAGAAGGATTATTATTTTCGTTTTCGCAGTTTGCGTTGTTTCATTATAAATGTTATTTCAATTTTCAAATTGTTGCCACCAAATATTACCGCCCTGCATTATATTTAAAGAGATTAAATGATGAAGAACCTGCATAAATGTATGCATGTTTCTGGCATTGTGATAAAACAACGGTACCTACAGCCATATAATTTTAAATAGCGAAATCCTCCTCCGAAATGGGTATCTGGAAGCCCAAATGTGGAATTTGTTTTATTGTGGATTTCATATTTTGTAAAACTTATTACATTTTTATATTGATGTATTATATTCTGAGAAATACAGATATCATCCAAAGTATTGTAAAGAAGAGGTCAACGCAATATTCGTATATTATTATTTCTCCACTAAATTATATAAGCTAGCTTTAAAGAGAGAGCAAGTATGCAACTTTTGAACTCTGTGTTAAATTCATAATTTGCAAGCCCCTTGTTCGTTTTGCTTGCTTTTTATGTAATATTTTTACTTATTGTTCCACTTTCTGAAAATTAGGGTTTTGTTTAAATTTGGTTTAGTGCATTGCAAATAAAATTTAAGCAGATGCTAGAAAGTACCATCCTTTGGCAATACATTTTTTAAGTTTCAAATTGTTAAACAAGCTGATGTGATGTGTAACCATTGTTTCATTTCCCAATTAAAAAACTGTAATACAATATTATAGAAATATATGCAATGAGATACAGTGTTATGTGGATATATTTATAACCAAACTAACTGTCACCAAACATTGTCTCCGTGTGTTATATTTAAAGAAATTAAATTATGAAGAATCTGCATAAATGTATGTATGTTTCTCGCATTGTGATAACGGAATCCTACACCGAATATGGGAGTCTGGAAGCCTTAATTTGGAATTTGTTTTATTATCGATTTGATGTTTTGTAACACGTTAACGATTTTGATTAACAAAATCAATGTTTCAAAGAGAGCAATGGCAACGTTGTACAGAAAAAAAAAAAAAAAAGTTTTTATCACCAGCGCGAGGTACTGTGTGTCGGAAATTCTAAAGATATGCTCATTTTAAATTATTTTGCGATATTGCTTTGGAACTGAATTTTATGGCTAAGTGCGAAGAACACAGTAAATAAAGGTAACACACAAAACGTTAAAAAATGTCCCTTTGGATGCCTCATTTTGTGAGAATTTTATAGATCATGCCTACCGAGAGATAAATATGCTTCAGTGCATGGTCATGCATTGTTCATTGTCATCATTATATGGCAGCACATATATTGTGAAAACAGCTCAATTTTTTTATCATTATATGTTGGTAAATTCTGCCTTTTTTGCTTTAAAAATGACTGAGTTCCATTGTTCTTATCTTATGGATAAGGTATTTATTCCTTTAAATAAGCTGCATGCAATACTTGTAGAATTATCGACAATTTATAAGTTGTTTAATAGCCTCTAAGCCTAATTTGTTTACCACAGCAGCCATATTTGTTTACATTTGAAACTTAGCAGAATAACGAATTAAGTCACTTTCTGTTCTTTCGATATCATTTTCCCGTAGAGGACCAAACGTAAAATTTCACTTTTGTGCACTGAACAATTTGCCTTCTTACTCGCTGGCCGAATTGCTTGTTTTTGCCTAGAAACTCTAATTCTAATTGGAAAATTCTTTTTTTTTTTTTTTTTTTTTTTTTTTTTTTTTTTTAAGTATTTTAACTGAATGTGGTGTTCTATACTTTTGATATTTTTAAATTTTTAATGAAGGTATTTTGAGGTTTTCATGTATTTTTGCCTTGCAAGAATTGAATTAATTTAATGAGAAATATAATATATTTTCCTCTAATTTCATTAGAGGAAAAACATTTAAATGAAATGCCGCACAAAATACGTATAAACTGAATATTCCCTACAAGAAATTCATGTGGTGTACACATCAGATATTTTTTGTTATTTGTTGGATAAATATGCAGCTTCGTCATTTATTGGAATACGTGGAAAATAAAAAGTTATTTTTTTATTACAGTGGGGAAGTCACTGGCAGCCGAGGGATGAAATTGCTGATCACTAGAACTTTTAATCCAGTTCGAATCAACAAAGGATTTATCATGGATTTTCGTTGAGACGAAAAAAAGAAGAAAATTTGCTGACAAAACTAGATTAATACGTAACACGTTTAAAATGCGTTTTGACATTTGAAATTTAAGCAAAAAGCCTTTAGTATTTTAAATATTTGAATTTTTAAGACTTTCCGGTGAAGTTAAAAAATATGCTTCTCAGTGAAACATTATTGAAGTTTTTAAAGCCTTAGTCATTTTGTTATAATATTTTCAAAAAATTTAAAATCTTCAAACTGTTAATTTTCTTTTACCTGAAGAATAGGCATTTACGCATATGCTTCAGAACGTATCTCTAGACAAGGTCTTCAGAAGTGTTCTAGAAGAATAGAATGATCGTCATACACACTCTAATTCAAATTTCTTAAACATCTTCAGGAAAGCTCTTGTCGTGAACAGAAAACTGAACAAAACCATCGAGCACAAAACAAACAAGAAAAATAAAATAATTGCAATTAAGTGCAAAGCCACCGCTCTGCATAAATAGGCAAAGCAGTTTTATTTAAACATACAGCCACGCAATTATCCGTTCGTCTGTTTCGCAGTTTTAAAACTTATGTAGCACGGGATGATATGAAAAAAACTGGTAAGCAACACACTGGCTATCTATTCTTTTCTTAATATAAATAGTCTTAAATTTAATTTAATTTAAAAAAAATATATAGCTTTATCGAATTGAAACTTGTTTCCATGTGAAGAATGAAGAAATCTGAAATTTTTTGAAACTTGAAAAACTAAATTTCCGAAGTATTTGAGAATCCAACCTGTATAAGCTGCCTTCATTTGTTTAAAAGTACGTAACGGTTGACCACAGATCTTCTTAAACAATTATCAAAGATAAATGCTAATTTGATCGATACCAATGAACGCTTCATCATCACGTTTTCCTTTCAGAGAATAAACTTAGGCTTTTTTCACCACATGGTACTCTCTCCTTTGAATGTCTCAGAAGTATTGCTCAGGCAATAGAAACCCAGAACAACACAATATCGCAGTAAGGACCAATGAACGACAGTGTCTCAGTGCTGTTCAATTAGGTACGGAAAATTGAATCTAATGCGAATATATTGATCTGCATTTTGTTAGAATATTTTGTATTGTAAATATTGAGATTTCAATCATCATTATACGAGCTTAAAAAAAATTGTAAAAAACAAATGTCATAGGATTAGAACCGTTGGTGGGGTTTAGTGAATATTGGTTCAATTTTTATTTAATTATAAAAACCATTAATCTTGTTAAGTCCCATTTAAGATTTGTTTCTTGGCAGCCAAAGTGAAATCTTCAAAAAACGACTGCACCCAGCTTTATTCTCTTATTACATTTTTTGCCTTTGACAGTAGCGAAAAGAATGCTCAGAATAACTTCTGTATGCCAAGTTCTTGTTGTTGCATGTAAAGCCCTTTGAATATGCCAGGAAAATATTTCATAGCAGCGTACAGTTAAACAAGCCAGCCTTTGCAGTAACTGTTAAATATGCTTTACAATTTGTCCTTACACAAATTACACACTTCAGACGTAAATTGTTTTTTGATAGGTCTCAGTCGCTTAGCTAATATTTCTAAATAGAGTATATTCACGCAATAGTACTTCTTATTTTCACATATTAATTTCAAAATTGGAAAATTGTTTCCATGACAGATGCATTTCATATAGAATTTTGATATGTTTTATTAATTTGAAGGTCTAAATTCTCGAAGTAATTGGCAGTGCAATCGTTAAACGCTGTATTCATTTCTTTAAAAGTTAGTAAAGTGTTATGACAGGTTTGCTGTTATAGTTACTCATCATCAGTGATAAATGCTGATGGTTGCTTGATGCATAGTCACCCATTTTTTTTTTTTTTTTCCATTTTAGATCCCGTTTGTTCTAGGTTCTCTCCATATCAAATAACGCCTACTATTGCTTGCTAGACTAAACCTGGACTCATCTATAAAGAGAACCGCCCTCCATTGATCAGGCGTCCAGTAGACATGTTGTCGTGCCCACTGAAAATGGTCCCTCCTATGGCGTGACGTGAACGGCACACAAATGGCTGGTCGCCTCACATACAGACCACCTTCGTGAAGCTTTCTACGCACAGTTGACGTTGACACGAACCTTCCGGTGGCTGCAACAAGGGAGGATCTAAGAAGAGTTGGAGTAGCGGTTCTATTCCTGCGTGCACATAATGTCAAATATCGATCATCGGCGCTAGTCGTAGCAGTTGACCGTCCTTGGCTGAACCTCCTGGATGCCGAATCTGTGGTTTGAAATTGCCTCCAAAGTCTATGAACCACAGAAGGACTCACATTTAGCCATCTGGCCACTTCTGTTTGACTTTGTCCTGCCTCTAGTCTCCCAAAGGCTCTCCATCGTAGTTCTGCAGGCAAATAATGCATGGAGGTCATTGTTACAAATTGGCTATCTCAGATTTCTGATGTCACTGTCACAGTGAAATATGTGGGCTTGCTCTCAAACATGGACTTTCATGCTCCTCGCAGATGACGTATTCTGAAAGCAGCCTCACTAATTTGCATATCGCAGTTTTACTCAGCTACTCTTACTTGGCAACATATTCAAATTTTACACGGTTTGGCTTATTTTTGAGGGAGTTATCGCTATTTTTGTGATTTTTCCTTAATTTATGATAACCAGTGTATGTGAATTCAATAACCATTTGGAAATATGTCATGTTAGTAATGACACATAAATAAAACCTTTTAATGTGCGAGGAAAATTTTCTGAGTTTCTAGTTGCCAATGATGCCAATGATTAAAAGTTACGGAGTGCCTATGTTTCAAAACCATGTACCTCCACATCATAAATAGAAAAAATGCATAAGTGATTAACTTGATGCTCAATAGAGGGAGCCACAGGCTCAAGAAAGGTTATTGATAGCGAGAAAAACAAAACTTAAACATCGTTAGTATTTTTATAAGTTTTTAGGATTTTGTAATTTTTTTGTAGTTTTATATTTTATACTTTTTTTTGGTTTTTTAAAATTTTTTATACACAATACAAACACTAAAGCAAAAAGCAGATAGGATAAAGAGTTTCTAGTTCAATTCGTAAAACGATTCTTGTACGTACTACTTTTAAAAAGGAAGTGTTAAATAATGTGAACTGCGGTCCTTATCTTTAGAGTTTTTCTAGAACTAATACATGTACTGTAGTGAATAGTGTGTGAAAACTAATGTATGTGTAACAAGGAACATGCGACTACAGTTGGTAAATAACAAGAAACAGCTTCCCACCATATTTTTATTGATCTATTTTTCCCTTCATCATTGCTTTCATTTCACCTTTTAGGTACTCAATATTTCAGGCCTATGATTACAAAAAATTATCACATCACACGCTATTCATGGCTACATCAGTGAAACACGTATTAATTTAAATACCCTTTTTTCACATACTTCAGTGGAGTCAGTCGCATGTCTCGACTAACTCTGCTGTGCCTGCAGTTCAAATTTTTCAACTTGCTGCCCTATGGGAAAAACCTGGTTTCGGCCCAAGGCCCAAGGCGTTTGACTTCCGGAGTACCTTTGCAACTTAATGCAATTACCTCTTACCTTTGCACCTTAATGCAATTACCTCTTACCTTTGCACCTTAATGCAAATGGAGTACCTTTGCAACTTAATGCAATTACCTCCACAACTTCGATAAGGAAACTGAAGTAATTAAGAAAGAGCATTGGCTAAAGGAAAAATGAACGAAACCGTTAAGGGTTTACTGCGAAAGAAATGAATAAGAAGTCCGCGCAAGGGACGAGTAATTCTTTCTGCTTTCAACTTGTTATCCAAGATTGAAAGAGAGAGAGGTGATGATTAAGGCGAATTCCTGAACGCATTGCGTTAATGGAATCGGAAAGGTTGGAAGAAAAACAGCCGGGAAACAAATTGTTCCAAGGCTTGGGAAAGGTAAATTAGGTAATACGGACAGCCGCAGTGATTGCTAATGCCTTGGGGATGAGCGGGGGGGGGGATAGAGTCTTGCGACTAAAACAAGTATCCAGGGATGGAAGAGCGAAGAGAAGGGGGGGAGATAATCAATTCAAGAAGGCGAAAAGTTCTCCGACCGCCTGTGGCGAGTAGAAGAATAGGAGCAACTTTTCGAGCGGAAAAGAACCGTGAGGAAAGTTAACTGCGAAAAAGACGGAGAAATCTTGGGAGAGGATTTAAAGGGAATAGAATAGAGCTAAAAGGAGGAAATGAGGGGAATTAAAGGAAGGAGGATTAATTAAAATGGTAAGCAAAATTAAAAAATTAAAGGATTAAGGTAGTGAAGTGATGAAATGCAAGCTTGTGATACCTAGGGAGAAAATAAGGATTTTGCATCTTAAAATCAAGAAAAGGTACTGTGCAGGAATAAATGTGTTTTAAATTAATTCTTGTAAGAATAATTAAGTCTTAGAATTAAAGAATTTTTGCAGAAAGTTGAGTTAATTTAACGAGTTAGTTTTTATTGCATATTTTAAAGTTAATTTAGATGCTGTGAGTCTGGTCCGTGATATTTGAAAAGGTGAGGTCCTGATAAATGGGGGGAGGTCATGTTTTAGTGGTACAGATTTAGTTTCCGATGAAAGAGGCCAGATTAGGTCTGGCGGGCAATTATGATAAGATAAGAGCTAATTAAGGGTCGCCGGGTTAGGCCCGTGAAGTGCTGGTTGAAATTTAAAATTAGAAAGAATTCCTAGTTAAGCAAGCACCTCCGCTTTGGCTTCCTAGGAAAGATATTAAATGTTCTATCAAGAACGCTCCTAGGTCGCTTAGCGGAGCTGGGCTCCGCTGGGTTATAGGCAGGAAGTGAATGCAAGACTGGGTTTTCAATCTGTGATAGTCTATTGAAAAACTTGGCCGAATTTTGCCGAAAAAAAGGCATCCAGGGGTAAAATTTTGAGATCGTTATGTAGCACTTCATTCCGGACGAAATAATGAGCATTGGTGAGTATGCGAAGCGTAACGCTCTGGAATACTTGGAGTTTCTTTAGGTGGCTATTAGCTGCAGTGGACCAGACGACGGCTGCGTAGGTCAGGATGGGGAGGATGGTACTTCGATAAAGGAGGATCTTGTTGCCTGGTTTCGGAGATGGGTCGGCTATGTCAGTTTTCGCCGTTAGCTTAGATAATCCCCTGTGGGAACGGCTCTTAACCCTTAGCCCGTCGAGTGATTTTCTGCGAATCCCTTTAAAACTGTCGCTAGTTTTGGACCGAACTTCCCGTAAAATATCGCGAAAATAACCCTAAACCTCTGAAAATTGTCAAGCAGTTCTTTTGTTATTTCCCATCCCTCCCAGAATTTTACTTCAATGATTCCGCTAAATGAGATTGATTACTAGATATTGTTCCGTACATGTCAGTTGTCAAGAGGATTCCAAAAGAGTCCGTAGAATCTCCGCGATGACCGTCTCAATGCCGCAGGGTACAGCTGCGAAACTTAAAAGTTTACTTCCCTAAAACAATCTTATTTTCAAATAAATTAATTTTAAAATTTACCTGGTTAAATTTTTAATTATTACGCATTTTTAACGTAAGTAACCTAAATCTGTATGTCCCTGATTATCACAGGAATTACAATGCAGACTGATTAAACTGCTATCACTAAAATTCTATTCTGTCAAATATCTGGTGCAACTTTCATATCTTCTGAAGATATTGCTGAGACATTTCTTATTATTTCCAATTTTCTGTATTTTTGTCATTAATTAAAAATCTTTAAAACTCTCAACATTTTCCTATATTCTTCAACTGCATGCAAATAATAATTATTTTAAATAATTTCTTTTTGCCTTAATTATTATGTAGTTTAAAGAGTAATAAACGAAACATCTGGGTGTTATTTAAGGGCGATATTATTAATATTAAATTTGCATTTTACTTTTTTATATACATTCAAGATATTCAGAAACGGAATTATAACTTGAAACTGTTTTCAGTGTATCATAAATTTATTGTTTCAAATTAAAAATTCTTGCTTTCCTGTCCAAGAAACACTAGTAAGCTTTATCTGAAATAGGAAAGATGAGCCATATTAATAAGAAACAAAGCAATTAATTTGGAAGTCAAACAACAAAATTTTTACAATATAATTTTCATTATATCTTATCTCGTTCATTTGCGCTTTTGCAGCTGAGGCTGATTGTTGTTTGACTTCCAATTTAATGTTTGTTCGGCTTGTTATTGTACCTTAATTAAGCGAAGCAATGTTGTTACTCATTAGCTTACAATATAATTTATTCAGTATGGTATTTTTGTAAAGAAAGAGTGTTGCTGTACATTTGGTAAAGTATTAATAAGCATTGCCTTTAATAATTATAACAGTTATTAATTATTTAATAATTAATCATAAGAATATGAATAATTAAATATTTTTTGGAGATATATTTTCCGGCGATATTTTTTTCTGGGGATCCCAGCATACATTTTTGAAACATTATGCTCTAAATAAATGTCTTCTTTGAACATAGCATTTATTATTCACACCAAATCTCCAACCAAAGGAAATACCTTACTAGGGAGGATATTCAAACAAAAATTTTTATTAGAATAAATATTTTCGTTATTTTAATACTACTAATAATATACAAACATTAGTTTAAGTTCACTATAGTTGAGTGAATAAGATTGCTGGATGTTGGTATTTTGTTGTTGGCAACCGAACAGTTTAGCTGCTTGTGGTCTTTATGATTTTCAGATGCGTAACGTGAATTCAAGCCAATTTTATTTAGAAAATTGCCCACGAAGGTGTTCTCTTAAAGCAGATAACCCATGACTTCTTAAAAACTGTAATATATAATCTGTGGATATTTTCCGTTATACGATAACACGAACAAAATGATTTCCTATACAAAAATATATGATCAGCGCTGTTATTGCCCGCCGTTTAATTAAATGCATCCATCTTATTCCTTACAATTAATTTTCCTTTTTCAAAGAAAGTTTGATTTCAGTAAAATGTACTATTTACAATGTGTCATTTTATTTTGCTCGTTTTTTATGCAAATATTCAAATTCAGTTAGATATTGCGTAAGTTCTGAAATCCATTTTCTTAATATCCAACCGAAGAGCTGAAGGGACGTACAATGATTAATATACAATGGGTGCCTTGAATTATTTTGCTTTATATGCAGTTTCCTTATATATGTAAAACAAAATAAACTTTCACCCATTCCAAGATTTTAAGAACTCACAGAGAGAGAGAGAGAAATATCTATAACAAATTTTTTTGCTGTCTGACTGATTGCTTCGGGAACAATAAGTCTTCCAACTCAATCTTCTAGCTATTCAAATACGAGCGCTTCTCAGAAGCCATTTGGACCGCATCTGAATCTAAATGTTTATGCCTATTTAGCACAAAATGCGTTTATTTGTGTTATAAATTTAACTAAAACCATTCTTATAACAGTATGTTGCCTTTAAACTGGGTAAAAGTGTTAAGTATATTTTATGATGGTATTGATATACTTGTCAAAGAAGTTCTAGAAACCTCAAATGTCGAAAGAGCATATGATAAGAGTCTCCTTTCCTATCGCTACGTCAGTTACAGGTTAAGGGGTGGAAAGAATGGATAAAGGTAATGTTTGTACAAAAGTATAGTAGTTCTATTTTGAACTGAGAAATAATTCACTTTTTGTCAATTAAGGAAACTTGTAATATTATTAAACAGAATGTCAGTGAAAGACATTGCGTTTGCATAGTGAATTATGAAGGTACTGAAAGGTAGTAAAGAAGGTGAATTAAAGAATTAATTTGAACAAATAAGGTAAGGCTATCATTAAAAGAAAAAACTGTTCAAAAGATGTATGTTAGAATTAAAAGTAAGATGTTAAAATTTAAAAAGATGTAACAGAGTAAAACCAAAGAATACTGGTATTTCCCATCTGGAAAACAGTAATTTGAGTACGATATTGAAAAAGTTGGTTTTAAGAATTTCTTTATGCATGTGATGCAAAACAATTGCTAGTTTATCATGAGTGCTGACATAGATGCAATTAGTGCAGGAAAAATAGTAAAATTAGTATAGTCAGTGTTTCTAAAACATGAAAAAATAATAGTGTGAGCAGTGTAAATTCATTTGAAGTACTGAAATATGACATAGACTAAATATCAGAAAATGTAAGAAATATTTAGGTATGTGTGGATGAAACACTGAACGTGGTTGTAAAATTAGAAATGAAAATTATCAACACACTTAAAGGTAATCGGGATTTAAAACTAAACATGATGTTAGAAACTTTGAAGACCATAAAACTATATGAGAAAGAAATGCATTTAGATATAAATAGTATTAAACTGTAAAGTTGTGAATGGAAATTTCTGAGTAAAACCTGTAGATGATCTATTATGATCGGAGAATAAAACAAGTATTTTAAAAATTGAAAGGAAATGTTTGAATATGGAGTAAATGAAAACAATTCATATCGTTACAATGAATAAAAAGGGATAAAATGTTGGAATTACGAATGATGAGACGGAAATAAAAACATTATAATAAATAAGTTAAACTAGAATTAAGAAATATAAACACAGAAGGGAAATCGTGAACGTAAAAAAAGCAATTAAGAGTTATAGACTTAAGTTTTTAAAAAAAAAAATATTCGGTAATGTAAGGAAGATATTGTTGAACATGTGAAAGAAATTAGAAATTCTGTAGAAAATTTAGTTATTTTACTAAGATCACGAAAAAAAAAACGTTTCTTTTTAAATAGAATTTCAAACCACTAAGTGTATATAGAATACTAGAATGTTTTAAAAAAAGTAAATGAAGTTAAAATTCAGAATATATTGAACATTATAACGTTAAAAAAAAGTGTGAAATTGCATTTAAAATTAAGTAATGTAACAAATAAACAGCATGTGCGGGAACGTTTGTGAAATATAACATATAAGTAAAAAATCAGGGTATGCTGAAATTTATGAAAGGTATGATAAAAAAATAGTATGTGGTAATTAAATAAAATATTACAAATTAGAAACGTATTAAAAAATATGACAGTAAATGAATATGTTATTATGAACAGAAAACCTGAGAAATAAGTTAAAGTTTCATGGAAAACTAGAAAGCATAAAAGTATCAGAATAAAATTGAGTAATAAAAACAATTTATCTTGTAGTTACATTTTCATAACATGATGAACTATCATTAAAGGAAAGTCTTTTTTATATTTGTTTCTTTTACATTGTTTTCAGAGTCGCGCATTGAATAATTTAACACCAGACTTAAAAAATATATTTCTAAAACATATAATTCACTTTTTCATTAATAGAGGGCAGCATCGCCATTTCATCAAAACTAAGATGCAGAAAATATTTCCTGCTGCCAATTTAAAAAACTAACTTTAAATGAAAAGCAGGAGGTTTACAACTCAATCAGCAATCTACCAACAGCTCAACTCCACTCGTGACCACGCCTCCTAGTGTGATGACGTTGCCTTTGGCTCCGCCCTCTGTGTGACGTCATTGACCACGCTCACACCGCACACCGCGTGTAGGTGAACCCCCATTTTTTATCTACTACTATAACAACGTATGATCCTGTTGGACTTTCATTTGTATAAAGTACCAAAGGGGCAAACAGTTGTAAAGCGATTTATCTTCATTCGCAAACTTTTAGTTGCCACACAGATAATACATACCTGCTGTCTGACAATGATACTTCACTCTCAGGACTCTTTCGTAAAGTGCTCTTTTCAAAGAGATTCACACCCCATTAAGCGCTTTGTGTCAACTGACAACCGCCTGCAGAAAGGTGGGGGAAAGAACACCAGAGCGCATCGTCTAAACACGTCTTAAGCATTTTTGGCAAAATTTGGGCTTCGAGTATACACGTCTTAAACATTTTTCGAGCGATTTTAAATTTGTGTAAAGATGTCTAGAGACGTTTTTACACGAATTGCACACCTCCATATGAAGACGTCTTTTTAAAGGAAACTCTGAAAACGTTTGAACATGTCTTAAGCAGTTAAAGGGTTAAAGAATTTTTTAAACCATGGCCAAACGCTAACTGGTTTGTTCACTAATGTTTAAACCACAGAGCTGGCTTCCGCCCCCTGTATACTATCTGGGTATACTCATACAGAATTGCAAGCCATTCAGTTGTCATACTGCATAAATCAATTAATAGGGGATTACAACTGAATATCGAAACACTTACAATGTTGTTGCATTACATATGGTTAAGAGATACATATGCGTAGATTTACATCGAGTTACAAAGTTAATAGACATTCATATGATATTGGTACAATTATATATATAGAAATTCAAACAATATATAGAGAAATGCTAGTGGTTACCACCTATAAGGTACACACAGAACAGTGTAGGAGCTTTACGACTATACATTAGTTGAGAGTTATGTACTCTGTGTTGTAGGTCATGTGCAAGTGCACACCTCCATATGAAGGTGATGCATTATAATGTAATTACCAGTTGACACATAGAAGTAGGTAGCCGTGCGGTAGCTGATGTCTCTAATTAGTAAGGTTTGATGAGTCAATGTTCGCCATAGTCACTGAGATACAATACGCCCAGCCAGCAAATGTCTGCCAGTGTGTATACATTGAGCCCGAAGGGCTTTTAAAATGACCATTATGGTCGTTACTGCAGATTTGCACTCCTGTTGCTGGGCTCTGCATTATTTGGCATTCATCTATTATAGCCTTGATCTTTAGCTGGTCTTGTCTTAGTCTCTTTGTAGTTTGGAACCATTGATGCCAGTAATTGTCATTAGGCTTTTTGAGCCTGTACTGGGCTCTGAGGGTGCATGAAAAGAATAGATGGTCTGGGACACCTACCTCACCACATTCGCAGGTGTCATTATCTACGAATCCAAAGTGAAATTTGTGCGTGAGGAATGGGCCATGTCGCAGTTGAAAACTGCGTCATAAAATGTGTGGGACTGTGTATCGGTCTTTACTTTTGGAATAAACTGAAAGATCCGACGACCCGTGGTGCCGTGATCCTATCTTTGTTGCCACTGAGAGAGTAATTGTTCTTGCGTCTGTCTTTTGATGAAAGAGATCGGCTTTAACCGTTTCGCCGTCCTCTCCTGTCCACGAAAATTTGCCCCCAGCGGCCGTCTGTTTTTCGTAGCGTGTCACGTTGTTTTCTCTGTACATCATAACTTTCCATACATGAGTTTCGTAGTGGATGAATGTCAATGAATATTAATTAAAATTATAAGGAAATAAAGCATAATGGGAAAATAATAATATCTCTGCTTATTTCTAACAGCAGGATAATTTCATAACATTTAACGCAGGCGGTTCACTCCTCCCACTTTGTTGTTGTAATCTTTTACAATTATTGTTTTTTTTTTTTTTTTTTTTTTTTTTTTTTTTTACAGTTCTTTTCCCTGTTCCAAAATCAATCATCGTTATTATGGACTATACTCATCAAAGTACTTCTTGTCTTTCCAATTCGGAACCTCATTTTTTTTCTCTTTTTCTGCTAGGTAGACGTTGAAGCCATCTCATCTCTCACTGTCTTGTATCTTATGTAAAATGGCGCAAATATTCATAAAATCCAGGGCAAATTCAATTAGAAATAGAATGCCTGATTAGTGCTACCCTCTAGGAGGTACAGAAAAGGGTGCAGCCCCCGTCCTCCTAATCGACTTGATTTAATGACTTTTTAGGGAAGCGCCGAGTCATAACCACAAACGAGGACATCCAGCAGCCCAGCCATGTTCCACCCTCTAGGAGGTATTAGAACAAACAAAAATAAAAACTCAAACAAGTAAACATTTAGAAAGCGTTTTAAACGTTTGAAAGTTTTAAAATGTAGAAGAACGCTTGAGCCGCGTTACGGGCGCCCTGCGGAAGTTTCACTTGAACGCGCTACACGCGTTACGGACGACGAAATTAATGTGCCTTTTTCATTGGCGTCAGTTGGAGCAGGCTGCCTCCTTTGCCGACTGTGGAAAACTACAAAGTCGAGAAAATACAATTAACATTTTCTTCTAATATTTGATCTAAAGAAATGTCCCTATGTTGTTTAAATTCACCCACTTCATTCTGCAAGGTAATTCTTATACTGTGTATATTATGGTACGTGCATTAAGTGAGTGTTGATATCACTAAAACGTGTGCGGAACGAATGTTTTGCACACTTTTTAAATGTACACATAAATACAATTAAATCATTCGCAGTAAATCAATAATAGAAACTTTTATTCTTTTATGAACTATTTACCTAACTTGTTAGGTTTTATGCATTTTTGTCACGCACATATATTTTCATGTCGTTTTACATATCTCCTAATTAATATTTCTTTCTTTCACTTTGTCATTTCCTGAAAACTAGTGCTGCTGTTTAGTGTTTCTTATTAAGTTTTCTTTAAAATATGTTCAAATTTTTACCTCATGTTATGTTACAAATAGGCATTATTTCAATATGTTTGGAAGATTCATATCTTGAATTCAGATCTTCACTTTATTGTAACATATACACATGATGTCATAAACTATGTCTTCAAAGTTATCCCTACTACTATGATGGTGAAAAATTGCAGTTGCTTATCATACTGTCAAGCTTAATTTTCCATCTGTTAAACTATTAACATGATCCAAGCCAGTCTGGTATTTATAAAAACATACTGAGGTAACACAGTTTAATGCATATATAATTATTTTCGATTTGGATGTAATGTGAATGCTTATGTCAAGACAGTACAGCTATTTCGTAATTGTAAGCATCTTCTTTTTTTAATTGCAGTCTATTGGTGTGAGGAAAATATAAAATAAAATTATGTAAAGTGTCATACACATATTTCACATAAACAGAATTACTTTTGCTTTGGATATATTGTTATATTTATGTCAGAATAATCCAGCTATTTTAGACTCATAAGTCACATTTTTTTTAGTTGCAATCTACTGGTATGTGGGAAAAGCATAAATAAAAATTATGTAATGAATGAGTGGTCAATGCCATCGATGGCACAATGTTTTTAAATTTTGAGTTATCTATCATACATTAAAGGTTATAAATACTGCATCATTTTTTTTATACAATAAAATTCTATTGTCTCATGGAATCTCTTAGATAACTGTAAATCAATAATATAAATTCTTTCATGCAGATGTATTATTATTCAATAACTATTTAACACGAATTAAACAATAATTGAAATTATTAATTCATTATGTCAACTTTTTCTAAAAATATCATAATGATCATTTCCAAGTTTTTGAAGGCTTTATATTTTCTCTGTTATTTGCATAACTTAGCATGCAGCCAAATGCCTACATATAAAAAGAACATTCATTGGTTTTCGATACTTTACTGGTGACCAAATAATGCTCCAGTTTGTGTTCACATACCTTTTCAAAACACAGACATCATTAGAAGTTGCTTTATATTTTCAAATAATCAAAAACAATATTCTTTTCAAAATTTCAGTTATTAATGTAAATGTTAACACTATTGCATTTTATATTTTCAGAAAATATAGACATACCAATGAAATATTAAAACATTAACCCCTTCTTCTAACAAAAATTTTAAAAAATGCAAAAATAATTTTGTTTTATTATAAAGTAAATAAAAAAAATCTCTCCATCTCAAGCTCCCACTCTCCAAAAACTGAATAAAATCCCCTATGTTATTTCACCATTTCTGATATTTTATACGAAACATTCGGCAGTATTCTGAAGTCCAATTATAAATACTTAAGTTCTGGTAATGAAATTTCCTGTATATCATTACATATTTTGTTCAACGAAATTTCTCTTCAATACTTTACGTGTTTAATAAACATTCTCTATTCGTAAAAAGCAAATTTAACTTTACTATATTCTTTTAAAATACTTCATGAGTTCATGTCTGAAGAGCTCTGTGTTCTGTATTCCTCGATAGCTATAACTTTTAATGGTTTATTATTAATTTGGAATTGAATATGCATACAAAGTTTATTTTGATTTATCCAGCAACGAATAAATTAATTTCTACAACATCTTCCACAATACGTTTTCATCTCACATGCAATTGTTTTTGTCACGTGACCAAACAAGTTACGCTATTATATATGAGTCATTCAGCCTATAGTGATTCAGCATTTTCTCCACAGAGGTACTGCGAGTACATGTTAGGAACATGCATATCGGATTACGCAGAACTATCCTTGCTTATCTATCATCTTCACCAGACTTCAAGAATTGATAAATACTAACTGCATTTCTCCTACCTAATTTGGATTCCAGAAAAAACATTCTACTACTCATCAAATTCTTCGCATTATCACATAAGCATAAGTTTTAATAATAAAGAATGTGTTATTGGCTGCTTCCTCAACATTGAAAAAGGCCTCTGAAAAAGTATGGCATCCTGGAATTATCCACAAAATGATAAATTATAATTTTCTTACTTACGTCATGAAAATCATCAATAGTTCCGTCCAAAGTAGAAAATTTACGAGTAAAATCAGGAACTCTCTCTCCTCTTAAGTCAGTTCAAGCTGGTGTTCAACAAGGCTTTGTTCTTTTAACTATTCTCTGTAATATTTTTATTAATGACATGTCTAATCCTCATCGTACGCTTTTCCCCAAATCTGCAGATTACACAACTCTGTTAGCAGGTCATACAATCCAGACACTGCTTTTCAAATTCTTGAGAATGCACATAATGAGGTCGATAACTGGTGCATTAAAATCAACCCTTTTGAATCTGTTGCAATTCCTTTCCACATAAAAAAAAAGCTACAATTTACAAATCAAAAATATCAAAGTGCAGCTCAACAAATCAATAAAATATCTCGGAGTGTATCTGGATAATAAATTAAAATTCGAGGAGCATGTAAATAGCATTTGAATCAAAGCACAGAAAGCTTTCATGGCAGTTTATCCCCTATTAAAAATAAACTCTCACCTAAGCACTGAAAATAAAAGAGTTATTTCTCTATGTAACGACGGACCCTGTCATTCTACATGCAGCCCCAGAAAGGGCTGGGACTCCAAACTGAAACCGAAAGTAAGTTTCTCCACATCATATCTGATGCCCCATGGTATTTACAAAACAGTATCATCCATGCTGACCTTAAGATCACCACCACTGAAGAGGAGCTTTCAAAGTCTTGCGAAAAATCATTTCACAACCGTGCCCACGTCTAACTTAGCTGAAATTTTGGAGATTTTAAATTCCGACCACACAGATATGCAGAAATACAAACGACCATGCACTGTACATTGTAATTCAACCTGAAGTCTGAACGACTACCCTGAATTTTCAACTTTTCTCCACACTCTCTTAGCACAACACAAAGTTCTCACCTCCGATCAGATCCAGAGTTCAAGGTCCTACTTTTTCTCTGGTTTGTATCATATTTTTACTTATGCATATTTAAACAAGCTTCTTCGTACAACTAATTATCCAAGATTCTTTTATTTCTGCCTTATGTTTTTGAGAATAATGCAAAGTCTTACTATCGGAAATTTTTTATATCATTCTCAACTGCAATTTTAAATTTAAGCAATGACTACAGTTTATCATCTCATAATGATTTTTATGATTAATCTTCGGCTTTTAGGTGACTTTATACTTAATTCTTTTTATCCAAAGTACCTCCAGCTCAATTTTTCAAGATGATCTTGTTAAAGCCACAAGGCAGATACGCAACACACAACTAAGATAATGGTAATGGTATCGCTGCTTGCACACTGATGCATACGTCCAGCATGCCCTCTTTTATTAGCAAAGTGTGACTCCAGGATTGTGTTTTATTTTAATTTTTGTTGTCTTTTGGTAATGCAATCTCTTATTAACGTGTAAACTGTATGCTTTAGTTCCCCTTTTTACATTCGTACCTTTTGTTTTAGCATTCGTTGCTTATTTTTTAATTTATTTACACAAAATAATTTACAATTTGAGCATACATCTTACATTCCTACAATCAGAAGTCTTTAGATCATATTCTGAAAAAATAAAAAAAAACTGGGGAGAGGGGGGAGAAGAATATGTGAGTAAATACACTATATCTTTATATATATATATCTTGGTAATTGCCTAAGTCATCTGTGCTTCAATCTGGCCCTGCCCTTCTTATAAAATAAAAATCGCATGTGAGAAATGTGTGTTATTATTTGTTTAAAAGGACATATTGTAAGCTGCTATTGGGAAAAAAAGTAAATTAGTCATTTGTATTAAATATAGAGGAGAGAAATGTTAGTATGATTGAAAAGGCCTCTGTTTAGTTCATATAAACAATTACTTGTATCTAACCAGTGGAGAGCTATAAAGATTTGAACAAAGGATTCATACACTATCCTATAAGGACAAAATGTTTTTTTTTCTTTTTTTTTTTTTTTTCTAATACTATGTTTTACTTTTTACAGCAACAAAAAAGACAAGTCAGTATGCAGGAATAGAAATCATTTAAAAATTAAAACAAATCACAAAATATTAGAGATTATAACTGAAGTTTGATAACAATCATCAGTGCCCAGTCTTAAAAAATCCAACTTACAAGTTGATTAATAAAACATATTTATCATTCAATGCAAAATGCTTGCATAGAGCTTTGTGACTTCTCCAAATAGCAAAAGTTATACACTGCATGCTCTCATGTTCCAAAAACAGTCGATTTTTTTTTTTTTTTTTTGTTTGTTTCAACATATTGATCTTTACTATGGTTATTTAATTTTTCTTGATTTTGGTTGTGGATTTAAGATAAACAGAAGCAAATTTATCAAGAAAAATTCCAACATAATTCTTTTCCTGAGCAGTTTTCTACCAAATCTTCTAATTCTAAGCATGGTGGTCGAAGCTCTGATTTCGGTAGTAAAATTGTTTTTTGCAGTTGTTTGCATTTTTTATGAAGTCAGACTAAAATAAAGTTGAATACTACTGGTATACATAAATGCCAGTTTTATTGGAATGCAATCTAGAAAGACATGCATACCAAATGAATAAGAAATCACACGACTGGTACATATAGTAAGTTATTTGCACATGCAAGTATGTTCAGAGCACATATTATTTTCCACACAGGTTATACTCAAAAGGTATATTAAAATATGCATGTTAATCACACTAAAGGGAAACCACATGAACAAGTTACATGCAGGCATCATTAAAATAAGCATGTTTACACACACTGGGGAAAAACTATATAAATGCAATGTTTGCAAATCATCCGCACATTGAAGTGCATTAAAAGGACAATCACTTATCCATAACAATAAGAAATGACATGAATGTATATTTGTAACCTGTTATTCACAGTTAAATAGTGTGTTAGAAACATAATTTTACCCACACTAGCTAGAAATCATAAACATGTGCTAAATATAGCAGTCATCTAAATTCAATGGTCATTTAGCAATTGCTTATTTACTCTCATGAAAAAACACACGAAAATGTTATATGCAATAAATCATTTGCATGCAAGAGTGACTTAGCTAAGGAATGCTGCCTTTGCAAGGGGATCTCTCAAATTTAATCTTCAAATGTTTGATGTTGCATGACTTCTGTTTTTGTGAAACTTCAGCTGATTTTCATAATACTTCTTTATATTAATCACCATAATATCAAGTACCTCCGATTCCAAGATGATCTCGTTAAAATCGCAAGGCTGAAGCTGGACATGCAACTAAGATAATGGTAACAGTATCGCTGCTTGCAAGCTGATGCATAGGTCCAGAATGCCCCCCTTTTTTAATAATTTTGGTATGACTCCACAATTGTGTTTTATGCTAATTTTGGTTGTCTGTTTGCATTCGGTGATCCAATGTTTACCTCATGTGTTTACTGCATGTTTCCATTTCCCTCTTTACATTTGTACATTTTCTTTTAGTGTCTGCTACTTATTTTTTTAACACGAGTGCATTATGTCACTTATTTCAATGGTCTTATCAATTTCAACAACATTTCTTTTATTTACACAAAATAATTTCTATCTTTGGATACATTTTACATTGTTACAATCAGTCTTTAAATCATATTCTAAAAAAAAAAAAAAAAAATGGGGAGCAGGGAAGAATATATAAGTAAATACAGTATACCTGTATGTATCCTGGTAACTACCTAGGTCAACTGTGTTTCAATTTGGCCCTGCTCTTCACATAAAATAAAAAATCAAATGTGAGAAATGTGAGTTACTATTTGTTTAACAGGGCACATTTTAAGCTCCTATTAGAAAGAAAAGATACATTTCAAGTTATTTGTGTTAAATATAAAACAAAGAAATTTAAAGACCTTTGAAATGAAAATACTTTTGTTTAATTCATGTCAACAATTACTTCTATCCATCCAGTGGAGAGCTATGAAGATTTGATCAGAGGATTCAGGCATTATCCTATAAAGACAAAATGTCTTTTCTAATAATATATTTTACTTTTCACAGCAACAGAAAAATAAACCAATCAGCATGCAAGAATAGAAAACATTTTAAAATTAAAACAAATCACATAATATTATAGATTATAAGTTATGTTTGATAATAATCATCAATGACCAGTCTTAAAAATTCCAACTTACAAGTTAATTAATAAAACACTTATATTGATCATTCAATGCAAAATGCTTGCATAGACCTCGATGAATTCTCCATATAGCAAGTGTATAAAATGCATGCCCTCATGTTCCAAAAACACAGTGGTTTTGGCTGTGGATTTGAGATAAATAGGAATAAGTTTATCAAAAAAAATTTCCAAAATAATTCTTTTTATAAACATTTCTCTACCAAATTTTCAAATTATAAACAATGTGGTCCGAGTTTCGATTTGGGTAGTAAAGTTGTTTTTTGAGGTTTGCATTTTTAAGAGGTAACACTGTGATAAATCTGAACACTACTGGTATACGTAAAATGACAGTTTCATTGGAATGCACTCTATTGCCTATTTGGGAATAAAAGTTTTCTCTGCAATGCGTGCTGACTTGCATTTCTTCATTTATTTTCTAAAAGATTTTGAGTTAAAGAAAAAAACACTTTTTTAAAATTAATTATTTATAACTCACTCATATGAAAAATGTATTACATAACTGTATTCTTAAAGAACAATACATATTTTTCCGATTTTAGCTTACGTCTGCTAAAATCAAACAACAGTTATAAAAGGAGGAGGAAACAAAAAGAATATGTTTGCTTTTTCTGTCTGAAAGAAGAATGCTCAACTACACAGTACACTAATTTCAAATTTATATTTTATTGGGACTTACTTTCCTGAATAGAGGACAGAGAGGGAAAAAAATATTTATTTACATTTACATGTAACCATGCGAATCGCATATAAAATGTAAAACTCTTCATTTACTTCAAACATTTCTTTCCATCGAAAACATGTCTTATTATTTTTTAAATGGTTTAAATATGGATTTGCGGCTCTCGAACATTCATGAAATCCACCATGAGGCTGCTGTCGTCATAAAGTTTGGCCACCCCAGGTATATATAATAAGTTATTTGCACATGCAAGTATGTTAAAGGCACATATTGCTTTCCGCACAGGTACAAAACAACATGAGTGTGTTCGTGCCATTTATACTCAAAAGTCATATTAAATCTTTATCACACATGAACAAGTTGTATGTGATGAATTATTTGCATCATTAAAATAAAATTGTTTACACACACTGGGGGCAACTTACATGAATGCAATGTTTGTAAATCATCCGCACACACAAGTGCATTAAAGAGACAAATACTTATCCAGCAACGAGAAATGACATGAATGTGATATTTGTAACCAGATATTCACAGTTAAATGTGTGTTAGAAACACACATATTTTTACCCACACTGGTGAGAAACTATAAATATAACACTGGTGCTAAATATAGCAGTTCATTTAAATTCAAAGGTTATTTAGCAATACATGTACTTATTTAATCTCATAAAAAAGTTATATGCAATAAATCATTTTCATGCATGAGCGAATTAGCTAAGGAGTTTATTAAAAAATGCTGCGTTTGCAAGGAGATATCTCATATTTAATCTTCAAATGTTTCATGCTGCATGATTTCTGTTCTTGTGAAACTTTAGCTGAACCACGCTTTTATACTAATCACCATAATGCCATTTCTTGCGAACTGTAAATACAAATAAGAAAATATCTAGAATTACAAAATAAGCTTACTTTTAAGTTCTGAAATACTATTTGAATTTTCAAAACTGAACACAATGTAAAGCCAACAATAAAGTCGAGAAATTATCCAAATTGGTGTACAAATATTTTTAATTCATTTCTCAAATCTGGAACACAACACAATACAGTCAAAAGTCGTTAATTCGGACACCCATAATCCGGAATGATCTATAATCCGGACCTCAAAGCTACAAACTTTCTGCGCATGCGTCGCATTCACGCACAGGCGTTTACGAGAGCGCGTAAGACCTTTACGGCTGCTAATATGTTTGTGCGCATGCGCATTTAATGTGTAACGGAGGTATAAGCTGAGCTAACATTATCTAATTCAGTTAATGTTGCAGATTGCGTTGTTCCTTAATCTTCGAATTAGATCCGGCTTATTATTTTTTGCAGACTGTTAAAGCAATTTCATAAAAGTAAGCTTGAACTTTCGATTATGTCAAATAGAATTTCCGATATATATTTACTAATATGTAATTTGAATCTATAAAGCGAAAGTATGTTTTGAAATCCGAAATCTGTTTATCAATTTCACGCCGCGGATTGGAAGTTGATCTGTCAGCACTATCCTTATCTTCAGGGCAGATGTTTTTATTTTATTTGGCTTATAATTCCTTACTAAGTGTAGTATTTTATCTCGATGTACTCCGTCTTTGATATGATTTAAATCAAGTTCCTCGTGATTATAATTCGCTTCCGATAGTGAAGAAAGTGACCCAGCGGTTATTGAAAACGAAAACATTTCAATTGACAAGTAAGTCGGTGTTCTCGGCACAGCAATTACGGGACTTGAACAGCGGAACTTTGTAACCGAACAAGAAATTATGTTTGTTTATAGAATTAAAGAGAAATTATTATCACAGAAAACGAAGCAACTTAAACAACTTACATTGAAAGAAATGTTTAATAAAGTAAACAAATAAATATTAAGGTTTTTTTTTTGTAAATTTTGATACCCTTTAGATTATAATTGTTCTTTATTTCATAAATTATGGTTTCATATTTTTAATTTTATAATTTCTGCATGCCATCTTACCAGATTTAAACTGATGATCTATAATTCGGAAAAATCGATAATCCGGAATCGCCGAAGTCCCGACGAGTCTGGATTAACGACTTTTGACTGTATAAGTCTGATTTAAACTTATCAAAAACACAAAACTGTAATTAAACTTTATTAAGGTTCACTAGAAAGTATGAAATTATGCATTGTATGGATATTTACCTAAATGATAAGTGGAATTTGGTTGGAAATTAAGAATACAGATTTGTAAATAGATAAAAAATAACTAGAACAAAAAAAAAAAAAAAAAAAAAAGAAGTTGAAAAGAAGTATTTAAAAAAAGACTGATGAATAACATTTTGAATAACTCTAGAGTTCCATTTAATTAAATGAAATTTAAAAAAAAAATTGTGTACGTATTTTCATTTAAAATGAAATTACATTGAATTACCTAAACTAATATACCCCATCATATTATTTATTTAAATATGATTTATAATGTAAAATGACACTTTCCTTATAATCAAATAATTATAAATACAGTACAAAGTGCTTAATCCGGGAGTCCATAATCCGGAATGATCTATAATCTGGACCTCAAAGCTACAAACTTTCTGCACATGTGTAGCGTTTATGCATGCACATAATACGTTTACACATGCACGTTTAATGTATAACGGACAGTATAAGCTAGGCTAAAATGATCTAATTATCTATTTCAGTTAATGTTGCAGATTGTGTTGTTCCTTAATCTTATAAATGGATCCGGCTTATTATTTTTTGCAGACTATTAGAGCAGTTTTATAAAAAGTAAGCTTGAACTTTCGATTATGTCAAAGAGTTTCCGATTCTGAAGCTGCCAAAGGATCTACAAAGCGAAAGCATGTTTCGATGTCCATCAAACAAAAAATGGATAAAGGCATGAAGAAAGTGACCGAGAGGTTAGTGAAAACGAAAAAATTTCAACTGACAAGTTAGTCGGTATTTTTGGCACAGCAATTACAGGACTTGAACAGCGGAACTTTGCAACTGAAAAGAAATTTTGTCTGTTTGTAGAATTAAAGAGAAAGTATTAGCACATAAAACGAAGCAACTTAAACAACTTACATTGAAAGAAATGTTTAATAAAGTAAAGAAATAACTATTAAGGTTTTTTTTTTTTTAAATTTTGATACCCTTTAGATCATAATTGCTTTTTATTTCATAAATTACGGTTTCATATTTTGGTACTTTTCAGTTTCGCTTGCACAAAACTCTCCAAGCAGACTTTGTTGCCAACATCATACAGTACACACATAAAAAATGTTAATTCTAAGAATTTTTTATTTTGAAGGCATAAATATTTTAATATGGTTTAACATTTTGTAAAAATACATTAATTTAAGAATTTACTATGCTTTCATGGTTCTACATCCTGATTTGCCGGTTTAAATCACGTGACCCCAAGTGATCTCATCTCACGTAAACTGCGCTACAAAAATCTAATTCTCTCAGCAGTTATCTACATTAATTTCAACTTAAATCTTAATTTGGAATACAAGTTTAAATGCAAGAATTATTTCAATTTGTACAAATAGCTTACTCAGAAAATATGTAAACCGCAGTGCTTTACTTCGCTAGTTCATTCTCATTAGAATTTATGAATTTAACAATTGATTTTGCCTTTTCTATATTTTTGCCTTCGGGTGTGCAGTGTGATTGCATTCTAATTGACTTAATTACCATGAATGGTCTTAGGGCATAAAATTTAACTATCTTGTAAAAATTCTACATAATTGTATGCCAGTATTGAAAAAATAATCAATCGGATAAGAAATGGCTGCGACTTGTTTTGAAAATGAGGCGTAAAAGGTTATCAGCGAAGATATTCCATTTGGCATCAGTTGTACCATTATTGGCGACTTTATCTATTGCGCCGGCAAAACGGAAACGTACCCCTATTTTTAATTGTATAATTATTGCATGCCATCTTACCAGATTTAAATTGATGATCTATCATCCGGAAAAACCTCTAGTCCGGAATCGCCGAAGTCCCGACGAGTCCGGATTACGGAATTTGTACTGTATAATAATAAATAACTATCTAAGATTGATGTTTTAATTTAGATGAAAGGTTAATTTCATATAATATTTTTTATTATTATAATTTACATAGAAAAGGCTAAACATGACTGAATGGAAGCATAAGAGTAAATAACTATTCCAGATCATTATTATAATTTATATAAAAATTGCTAAACATAACTGAATGGATGCCTGCATCGCTATTTTGCTACCCAGTTATCGCTAAAGCATAATTTCATCTCGTTGGTTGTTCAAACATAATTTTCTATAATGAATAATGCTTTTTCTTTGAAAAAATTCTCGGTAAAGTACAGAATCGCCAACTTATTTGTTTGCTGCTTTTTACAAGGGTCAAAACAATTGCATTTTTGTCAATTTTCTTTTACTTTTTAAGTGAAGATAAGTCGATGTGTACATAGATAAAGTCAAGGGTGTGTGCACAGTGCCATTTTTCAGCAATTCTGGGATTTTTGTTTTTAAGTGAAAATAGGTCGCCGTGTACATGGATACTGAGTATGTGCAATTCTTAAAAACGTGTCAAGCAGTGGGTGATTCTGCACTTCACCCAAAATTTTATTGCAGACTTTTCATCATGGGCATTTCCCATATTGTTAAATCCATAGGATATCAAAAAAGGATTTAAAAATTAAACTAGTATTTTAATGGCATCTTAAGAAATACAGAACTATATAAGCTTACGCAATCTGAAATCAGTGTGTACGCTAGATTACGCGAGCTGTTAAATGGGCGCATTTGCGCTGCAATTCTTTAACGGTCCTCAAAACAGAATACCAAAAATTCTTTTGTACAGATAGCTCTCCATGTAATAAGATTAGAACTATTTTTGCAACTTTCGGTACAGGTGTCTAATGAAGAGAAAAAAGTAAAGAGAACATAAACATGGGTAAAAGTATGTTTACGGGTAACCCCTTGACAAAAACTGCAGTTTTTGGCAGTACATGGAGACCAAGTTTGTGCGAATCTTTGACTTGTTATTTTGGCTTTGTGTAGCGCCAAAAATTATTTTAGCACCAAAAATCGCTGCTACACAAAGACAAAATAACAAGTCGAAGAATTGCACGAACTCAGTATCCATGTACATATTAACCTATTTTCACTTAAAAAAATATCAGAGAATCTCAAACTTGGCATTGTGTACTCTCTTGGCTTGGCAATAAATGAAACAAAAACTTTATGATAATACATGGGGTACCCTTCAGTCTACACTAACCTAAACATGTTAAGAGACCAACTTTCAGAATCAAAAATAAAAAATTCAAATAATTTTGTTTTCAATGTCCTTAAAAAAATTCTCCAAAAATAAGATATTCATCAAAAATTTCTCACAAAATATGACCATTAAATGATAATGCCAACAAGACTTAAATCATTTTGTCACATATTTTAGAAATCGTATGCCTTTAAATCCTGAGTATGTGAGTTAATCGAAAAGGCACCCCTACAAACTCTGTGCGAGCAAACAGACGCAAGACTTGTGAATTTTGAAAAGAAAAGAAATCAGAAAAGTGTAAAGTGAATTTTACAGAGAAAACTGATACACATTTAAATGTACAGAAACAATTACACAGTATACAGTTCTCACGAAAAAATATTAAAGATGAGAAATGAAACTAATCTTAAAATAATTTCAACAATACTTTTACCTTTGCTCAGTACTTCCAAAACCTCCATACTTTCCGAAGCTCCTAGCAAAAAAGCTACTGCCTATGACATTTATTAAATTGTTTATTTTTTTAACATGTGTGCTTTATAGCATTTATTATTTTATTTTATTTTTCAAATAGTTTGTCTCTGAAAAGTTCTTAAAGTGGAAAACTCTTTATGTTCTGAAAAGTTCTTAAAGTGGTCTCTTAAGTTCTTAAAATGGAAAACAATTTCATCTTATGATAGCAGAAAATACAACTGAATTACTTTAGCTTTCTTTATCTATTACATGAAAAATTATAAAAGTTTTCAAAATAAATATCTATCATGCTTCGATTTCTTACATGCAGAGATATGATGCTACACAAATTTCTTCTTATACACACTACACACCTGGTGTCACTGATCTTAATATGTCCAAGATTTGACTGAAAATGTCGGAGATTTCATTTCACTTTTCTAACAATGCAATGGAACGCTGCACTTATTTTGTAAATTTTATACACTGACACATTTGATACTGGAGCCCAACAGGCATGGTCTTTAATACTTGCTCAGGATGAGTGGAAATATCTAATATAGTTTTCATGACAGGTACCAAGAATGGTATTACTATCTGTAATGGCATGGTTGTAATATGTAACTGTGTGAAATTCAGAAACAGTTTAAAGCAAAACACAAATAATTTACAGCATATATATTGGATGAAACATTTAGCCACCATTTAGAATTTCAGTTTTTGAAGTTCTTATCCAGACTTCATTATGCAGCAGATATAAACATTGAACACTTATCATGTAAAAATATATTGAATATTTCATCTTGTGGAAACAAATAAATGGTTTATAATTTATTTTCATCAAATGTGAATTTCTGTTTCTTCTACAGGTTCACTAGTATGCTTTACACTATTCAGATTTGCCTATCTGATTTCTAAGAATTTTGCTATACGAATATTCTGTCAACCTGTGAAAAAATTCTAGACATGACCTCAAATGAGATTTTCTAGCTACAGAGACAAGTGCTTACTGCAAAAGCAAATAAAAGTTGTTTCTAACATATGTTCAAAACACTGGAGGCCACTCTTCTGCGCAGATAACATATACATTTTTGTCATCGCACTAAATGGCTCGTTACACACGTAACATTTATCTCTTGTGCTTATATCCATATTTAAATCCTCTTCGTGAAAAACGAATGAACATTTATGCACTACATAAGACTTCTCGGTACAAGTGACAACAGCGGTAACCCCATTTGGTTACATCATTCAGAAAGCATACAGGAGCTTTGCAGGAGGAAGTCACTAGCGCGGAACGTTCACGATCTGGGCACCACTTTTAGTTCTTTGAGGGAGCAACATAACATTTACCCACTCTCATAAATTCATATCCTATCCTGGAGAATAAGCCTTTGACATACAATTGGGGGCATTTCTTTCCTTAAAAGTCTCAACCTCTGTGCAAAGCTTAAGTGCAAGGGAAAGACAGGCCTACATTCAGAAGTTAGAATTGATTTTTAAGGCATCTTTTACGATTGACGGTGCACTCTGGTTGAAATTATAATTTATCACGAAAACTGATAAGTACCAGAGCCGGGCTCCAGTGCAATTTAAGCTCTGGGGCTCCTGGTTAAAAACCTATCCCAGCAGAACAATTTTTTTCGATTTTTCAAATGTTGACGAGCATTGTATGGGAAAGAGTAATTGCAAGTCTGATATAAAGGTGACCATGAGTCAATGTTGACGACAAGAGTTCTAAAAATAAGCACCGAGTAGGCAAGCAAATTCACTTTCGAGAGATAGCTGTAACTGAGTGTGTAGCTGGATGGAGAGCTTGGGGAAAAGTAGCAAACCTGGTGCCATTTATTGGCCATTTCAGGAGGTGTTGAAACTGAGGAGTCAGAGCAGTCATGTGCAAAGGAGGAAGAAGGTGGTAGGTGGGCGAGAGATTCTCAGTGTGCAGGGGGGCTCTTTTCATTGCCATGCAATTTTGAAAGGGAAGCCGAAAGCAAGGGGAGGAGTTAGTCTAAGACATGGAAGTTAATAGAAGTTTAATTAAAATGAAGAAGAGTTGCAATTAGAAGATATCATCTGAATTAGTTAATTGTTGGGATATTAAGTTAATTAGAATTTGAGTTATTAGCCTGTAAGAGGATTAGGAAGATTATGTAGATTTTTTTAAATAACAGTTTGAGCATTTCTTAATTTGTTTAATTTTTGGTTGATGAGCATTGTTAGCTTAGATAAGTGAATACTGAAAATTGTTTCAAGACCTTTTATAGCATTAAAAAATTCTATGAAGGCTGATGGGGAGTTTTTGAAGGTTTTCGGTTTTGACTGAGTTGAAGAGTGGGATAAGGTTGATTTGGAGTTTTCTCTATCTGCTGTGGTCCAGAATTTTGATGTTTATTGAGTAGTACCTCATAGTAGGATTTTTTTTTTTTTTTTATTTTTTTTTTTCTTCTGATTTGCACTAATAGTTTTGGGTTTGGGGAATTTTAAGGAAGCACGATAAGAAGCAGAGTGAGAATTACTGCTGTTTACACAGATGGGATTTCCTAAGAAACCTGTTTTGGGGCATAGTGAAGTTTTGTGTTCTCCTGCGCACTTGACGCAACATGGGGCTAGGAAACAGTTTTTGGAAGAGTGATGCCATTTTTGGCACTGTGAAATGAGGTTTTTGTTTATGTACCTTTGAATTTCAACTATGAATAGTGAGAAATGTGTAATGTCATATAGAGAGTCAATATTGGGTGTAGGAAGAAGTTGAACTTGACATAAAGGCATGGGTTGTTGTGTACATAAACATGTCATTTGTACTACTTTATGTACGTTATATCCTTGTTCAGTTAGAATGTCACTAATTTTTGTGGTGTCCATGTCAATAGGTAATCCTCGTATTACGACTTTAATTGTTTTTTTGTGTAGTGCATTAATGAGGTAGTGTTTTTAAGATATGTAGTAAGAGTTCTATGATCATCGGAAGTGTTTGAAAAGATTTTAAGAAATTCACCGCTGAATGATTTTTAAGATAAGTAGTGAGAGTTCTGTGATCATCAGAAGTGTTTGAAAAGATTTTAAGAAATTCACCGCTACTTTTGCTGTAAAATTTAGAAGAGGATTCATGGGCAAGTTGCTTCAGATATACATTTTGTTTGATGTTGCTTGGGAGTTTTACCATAATAGGAGGTACAGATTTTTTTTTTAGTGGAAGAGTAGTTTGATCCTCAGGAGCTTTAGGAAGAGTATTTTGAGTATTATCGTTATCCTGATGATATTTTGCATTGTCCGCATTTAAGGTATGAAATTTATTGCTAGTAGTTATGGGATTTTTTTACGTGTTCTTTTTTTCCTATTTAGGCTACTCGAGTGGGTTTAATAAATCCATCATTTTGAGTTGAGTTATTATCAGAAAGATCAGAGTTATCTAATATTTTCCTTTTTAGATGTTGCAAGTTAACATTACTAGCCGATTTAGAGGGAAAGGGTTTAGTACACTGAGAAATTAAAATATCTCGCTTACCTATTAGGTAGTCCTTCTGCAGCGTGTCTTCTCGTAACATCTTTGCAAGTGACTTGGTGTATTTATCCAGTTCAGTAACAGGTCTAGTAGTGTGAAGTTGTTTTTCGTACCCTTGATTGTGTTAATTTTCGATTCCAATACCTTGATTTCTAAATTTAGTTTTTCAATCAACAGAAGGTCCATATTCAGTAGCGGTCGTTGTATCATCACTGAAGTCATCCATAGGCACACTCCAGTTGGAAAAGCTTTTACCCAGAGGAAGAACACCATGGTTCGACTTAGGATCATGGCTCGCCATGAAAGCGGCGGAAGAGAGCGTAACCTTCACCCATGGAGGCTTAAGGCAAATCTCCAGAAATTCTCATCCGATTCGCAAGGTTTTATTTTAGATATAATGTAGAGAAAATTCAATTCATGGAGGTAGGAAAGGAAGGAGGGGCCATCCGGCGCTAGAAGTGAAGCACTGCTTTGAAGCTTGGGTCACCAGATGGGGTGTTCTTTGTTTACATTCAGAAGCTTGCTTGACACGGTTCTGATAGTATTTCGACAGACGACAGTTCCATACAAATCAAAAAACGGAACAATTCCGCATAAAAGAAACATTCCTAGTATGATGGATAATAACAATTTGTATAGTTTAGCGACATTTAAGCAAAAATCACATCTTGGTTATTTTTTGATAACTAACAAATCTTGGTTATTTTTCGATAACTAACAACAGTGATTTTGATTATGAATTTGTTTTATAAAATTCTAAGCTGTTGAACTACAAAAATTAAGATTTTAAGATAAATGTTATGCTTAAAGAATGAAAAATACCTTACGGTACATTTAAAATTGTATATGTCTTTCGATACCCTTGATAGAGTATTCGGTACTTTTATTTTATTTTGCAAATGCCAAAATGTTTTAAATAAAACAAATTTTTTTCACATCCAAATATTATTGTAACATGTACCTTTTAAATTTTTAGAGGAGAGGCTTTACTGCTGCTCATTTTAAACTCATTGTTTTAATTTTATATATCTTATTTGTAATTAGGCACATAGGTCAGATTAAGTTTTTATTAAATAGAGTAACACATGCAAGGGTTATTTGCCTAAAGAGAGAGATGCCATCGCGGAGGAATTTTGAAGAAAAACTGACCTTTGAGTGGGTATTAAAAATAATGCATATAATTTTTATTCAAATTTATTCATATATATTTTTTATGTAAAACTTTCGGGTGTATGCTAAATTAGTGTAAATTACTTTACACGAAAAATATAGTGAATGCACAGAAATTAAAGATTTGCAGATGCCGGAAATGAAAAATAGGAAATATGTGTGGGTATTTATGCATGTGCTTGCAAAAAGCATGTATCTGCCTTTGACAAAATACATAAATATTCATTAAATTATTTATAAATGTATTTGAAATGAAGAATTTATTCACTTATAAACAACTGTAAAAGTACAGTGAAGAAATCTAATTATTTAATGTATCTAATTTATAATGATTATAAATGTTATCTGAATATATAATAATCTTAATATTGAATTGTAAACATAAATTGAAATCCTGTTGACAAATATGTTATAAAACGATTTAAGCAAGAATTGTAAAGCAATCTGTTAAAAGGTATTGTAAAGCAAATGCTATGAGATGCGCACTTAAGAACATAATAAAGAGTTTTGGAATATGTATTGTTGAAATGAAGGGTAAAAAAAAATCTGATAAGTATAATTAAAAAAATTATTCCCCTTACATTTTATATTAACTCAGTTACAAGTTTTAAATAATACTTAAAAAAAAAAAAAAAAATTATTTTATTCTCTTTCAGAAATGTTCAGAGAAAGTTAAGTACTATTTAAAGTATTTCCCTAATTCCTAATAATTCTCTAATTTAAAATGAACCGAATAGAGCATTAATTATAAATTGACTTACATGTTTCGATTTAAAAGATGCCTCAAAAGCCTAAAAATCATGTCATATTTAAGAAAGTATTTTAGGAAAAAGCTCTATAAATAGAAAAGAAATAATGCATAATTTTAATATTAATAATACAATAAACTTTTATCTTAATTTTTGTACTTTAACCAAATAAAATCGAATTACCTTAATTTTTGTTTTTAATGTAATTAACGAAAACTTGAAAAAATATTTCATTCAAATTAAACTATTCTGAGAAAAATGTCCTGTGAAAAGTATAGCATTTAATTCCGTTCAGAATGAAATGTTGTTTAAAAATATGTTTAAAAATATATTTTCTTTTTCTACAACACTACTTAGGACTCTGAAGTGTTGTAGAAAAAGAAAATATATACATTTATATGTATATTTACGACGTAATTACAAAATATTTACATCCGAACGCGTCAAATCTCATTGAACTCAATGGTAAATGACCCAATGTTTTGGTCACCACATAGGGATCGCCGGTGCTTCAGAGCAGGGTACGGGAGAAACTTGCTTAGGGCTACTCCATCTTACTTCCTACCTCCATGCTACAAGGAGAGGGAAGAAAATCTAACAAAGGGCGTTTTCAGGACAATTTTAATTCACTCTAAATGAAAAAAAAAAAAAAATTGTAAACATGATTAATTTTTACTGCAGTTTTCGACACGTAAATAGAATCGAATGCGATCCGGGCGGTGAGTTAAATAAAAATGGGTGATTAAAAGCTACCATTCTGCTAAAGAAATGCACGAACTTTGATGCTAAGCTTCACCACGCCTGCCGAAATATCACATATATATATTTAAGAATAATATTAAAACCTTAATGTATGATACAATACTTCAAACACGCGTTTTAAATACATAAACTATAAACGAAGTCCACGGTCTAAAAGGAACTTATTTAGGTTATCTCCTACACTACGCTTTTTCGCTGCCCTGCCCGCAATCTTTTCATCCCTCAAATATTATTTAAACGTTATTTTAATGACTAAGTATGTAGGCAACGGCAAACTGCTGATGCCTTTAATATTTCGAATGTTCTTCCGAATTGCGTTCAAACATAATTTATTTAGTTGAACGCAATTCTTTGATTTTCTGGACATTGTTTTAAAAACTGAAGCATTGTTTACATTGCCATAGATAATGATGCAATCCTCCCAGCTGTGAGCGTGAAGGTTTGCACAATCTATTAGCAACTCTGCCAGATTTAGATTACCATTCCGACAGGTATAAAACAATGCAACAAATCCCCTGTGATCACAGATGTCGATGTAGTTATTTCCAATCAAGAACATTTTGACCAAATTTTCTTGATTCGAAATTACCGCCATGTGAAGAGGGGATTGTCCATTTGAGTTGGTTACGTTCACATCCGCTCCTTTCTTCCTTAATTGTTCACATATTTAAAAAAAAAAAAAAAAAAAAGACTATTGTTTCGTATAGGAAGCACATTCCACCGCCATCAACAGAGGGGTCGTTCCGCGACTTGAACACTGGTTCACCTAAAAATTAAAATCAGTTTTAGTATTAAATGCTAACTAAAATACTTTAACAAAAACAAAAGCAATAAAAGAGAAAAAACTATGCGATGAATCATAAAGTTTCATATACTTTTCAGCAAGTATGTCCATTTTGAAGAAATGTTTTAAATCTAAAAAATCTTTACATAAATAAATACAGTACAAAGTCCGTAATCCAGACTCGTCGGGACTTCAGCGATTATGGATTAGGGGTTTTTCCGGATAATAGATCATCAATTTAAATCTGGTAAGATGGCATGGAGAAATTATACAATTAAAAATATGAAATCATAATTTATGAAATAAAAAACAATTATGATCTAAAGGGTATCAAAATTTACAAAAAAGCTTAATATTTATTTGTTTACTTTATTAAACATATCTTTCAATGTAAGTTGTTTAAGATTCTTCCACAAAAAATTCAAAAAGTTCCTTTTTCTTGTGTCATATATAGTAGACTTTCCAATGCCATACTTCTCACATAATTTTGAGACGGATAAGCCTTTATCCATTTTTTGCAGCAATTCCACTTTTTGTTTAATGGACATCGAAACATGTTTTCGCTTTGTAGATCCTCTTGCAGCTCCAGAATTGGAAACTCTTTTTGGCATAATCGAAAGTTCAAGCTTAATTTTTATAAAATTGTTCTAACAGTCTGCAAAAAATAATAAGCCGGATCCAATTAGAAGATTAAAGAACAGCGCAATCTGCAACATTAACTGAAATGCCTTAGATAATTTTAGCCTAGCTTATAGCGTGGGTTATACATTAAACGCGCATGCGTATAAAGTTTGTAGCTTTGAGGTCCGGATTACAGACTTTGTACTGTATCATCAAGTATCGTTTGAAATAGTATTTCGTATAAGTTGTTATAGTTTATTAAATATTTCTATTCCATATGTACACAGGGGGTCTCAGTACCACGTTTCAGAACTTCTAGGAAGGGTAGAGCCAAAGAACGTCTATTCTTTGCCTCAACGACTCTGAATCATATACCAATGCAGGGTCTGAAATGCTTTTTTGACGCTGTAGATGGCGTTCCAGGAAAGTTCCACAGGAGTTCTTGCAGGGAATCGTCACTTCGCACCAGGACAGATAGTTAGTAGAATGAATAATTATACAAATGGGAAGTTAGCCAATATGCATTTGGTATATGTGCTACAAACTGTAGTGGGCCAACCACACAGCGCTTGTACGCGGAACGACAGGCTATGAGGTGTACACCTAGCCATAATTTGTTTGCAATGCTGCACAGGAGGTTAGCTGAAACAGGTTCCTTTCTAAGAGCTGTCATGAATCGGGCACGATCAGCATAGACTCCAGACATCAAACAGAATGTCCTAAATCAGGTACAGGGAACTCCACGTTTAAGTACGCAAAGTGTAGTGCACGCATGGAGGTAGGAAAGGTTTCTAGAATTGCGTTCACTACACCTTACTTCCTACCATTGCGTTCACTACACCTTACTTCCTACCTCCATAAGTGCACGCAGTCGGAGTTTTCCATTCCGGTATCTGGAGGCTTCTCAGCAAAAAAAAAAAAAAAAAAAAGAAAAGAAAAATGCATCCCTATCACGTGCAGCTTATCCAAGCACATCGCCAATTGGGCGATTATGCAGCTCATATTCCTTAAAATATTCATAGGAAAGAAAACTATCATTCTTTTGAAATTATATTTTTAAGGCAGGCAGAAACAGCCTTTTTTGAAACTCAACAGCAAATGGTATTGAAGAGGTAAATGAATGTATATATATATTTTTAAATTCCAAGCAGATATAAACATTGTAACAGAAATGAATGAGCTACTTAGAGCAAATAATAAATGATTACATTTTGGTAGAACAACTTATGGAAGCGAAGCTAGTCAAAATGAAATTTAAAAAAAGGTAAAAAAGGTTTGCTGAAAAACGTTGCGTACCTCAAGGAAGATTTGGATGGTTTATTTTAGTGCACGCAAAGCAGACTAGAACTATCCGCGAGGGAGGAATTTTTCAGGAAAGCTGTCTCAGATTTCCATTAGGTTTTTGAGGTAGATTTACGTGAGATCCTCTTTTTGCAGGAGAAAATGTGTTCGGAAATTGATACATGTTTCTGTAGAAAATTCGCACTACCTTTGCAGCTTGTTAAAGAGCGACCCTTTCCGATTTCTATGAAATGTATAAAATTTTTAAGTTATATTCTTTATCAGTATAGGATCAAATTTTTCCTGTTTTTAATTATTATGCGTAATTACAAAATGAAGGCTCGATTTCAGAACTAGAAATTTTCTGAAACTGAGTGAATATTAAATATTTATCAAGCATCATCTGTTACAGTTTATGTAGTTGGCTACGAGAAGGCGCAGCGTTTTTTACTTTAAACTTGTTATATTTTTCTTACCGCATTGCGGATTTTTGAGATAGATGTAGTGGCAACCCGAAAAACATGTTGAACGTTTTAATGTAAGCATACAATTGTTGTACATAGCTGTAAATAAAGCTTCTGTGTGATAAAAATTAAAAGGAATTCCAAGCGTTCCTGTGGATATTTATCAAGAAAGGTAAGCAAAAATTCACTTATCGATGTTGTTAAATGTAAATAATAAGAATACGAAAAAAGATCAAAAGTTGCAACATCATCCACCTGATTAAATTTCATTTATACTGTTTTCAAACAAATATATTGATATTTTGTATTCATTAATAATTTATTCATCTGAGTCTGTTAAATAGTTCATAAATTACAAGATAAAGTTTCTATTGAGAAATTAATAACTGAAACCTAAGTATGAACTTCTGTTACTATATCAATATATATAAGGTACTTTCTCTCTAATTTCCGTGTGCCTTCTTGGTGTAACAGTAACAAACTTCGCAAGTATTCGAGAAGTCCAGATTCGTGTCCCGGCGAAGGCGTTGCTCATTTTTCATGTCTCCAGCATCGAAGAAACCCTAATGACTACAAGTGGCGCCCGAACTAAAAGGTGGTAGACAATAATTCGTCACAACCTGAATTTGAAGACTGGGTTCCCTAATCCTCACTCACCCTTTAAAAGGGGAAGTATATACGGTATTTTCTCCCTTCTTCCAGCATGCCTTCATGGTGTAACGGTAACGTATGCGGCGCGTATTCGAGAGGTCCAGATTCGAGTCCCAACGAGGCCATTGCTCATTTTTTATGTCTTCTCCTTCAAAAATTAACTTAATGACTCTACATATTTATTTACTATTAAAATAGCATTCAATATATTCCAGGATTTTCTGCATAACTTTTCTAATTTAATTCCATATTTTCATTGTGTTTCATGACAAACGCACATAGACAGTTCAAATTATAAATGATTTAAACAAAAAATTTATTTAAACACATTTAATTAAAAACCTTAAAATGTAGCTACAGTATCTCAGAAAATCCTTAAAAATAAATACAAAGAAATGTGGACTTCAAAGAACCAAACTTTTATCTTCATTTCAAGTTTTCTCCAAACAAAGCGTTGGTTTAACTAAGTAAAATCACAGAAGATTATTTGCCGGTTTGCGTGGAGATAGTTTTCGCATGCTTTCATGAAAGACTTTCTAAGGGAAACGGATTCTCTTGGTTGTGTGAGCTACATGGCAAAAATCAATAAAGTATTTAAATGCTAGGCTATTTTATCGCTATTTGAAGCAGCGCCTACCGGAAACATCATCATGACAAAAACATCGCAGATGAACACATCTAGAAGGAAAAAACGCAAGGCCAAAACGTCGTCTACATGAGACAAAAAAACAGCAAGAAGCATCGCAGCTTTAAACAGTTTAAAAACGTATCAATTTTAAACATAATAGTAGAAAATATTGTGGTAAAAAGTCATAGTTAAGGAATCAACATCCAAATTTTCGATTATGGGAAAGCACCTACAAATCATCATATAATGATAACATCAGACGCCTAGACGGTATAGTGGCTAGGGAAGCCAACTGAAATACCAAAGGGCCCGGGTTCGAATTGATGAGCATATGTATATTCATCCTTTCATAGGAGGTGAGGTGGCCCACCTCTTAGGTGCCTCCATAATAAAAAGACCACCGCTTTTGGCCTTAGTAGGAGGACAGTTTGTGTCATTGGGGAAAAAATAATGAGAACATACCTGACATTAGTTTTTTAGGTCAGACATAAGCTTTAAAAGTTGTAAATGTATATTTGCATACAGATTTGTGAGCTCAAGAGGGAGTAAGGAATATCTTTACCTCTGCGTTTTCTATTTTTGAATTAATCACCATTTTTTTGCTAAAATGCAAGAAGGAAACTTAAGCATTTCCCCAACTGAAAATGGGCAAAAAATTTATGCTACGAAAAGTAGTTAATAGAAGTTTAAACTTATGTAGTTAACTGTTAAAAAAGTCACTATTTAGCTAGTCTCTTCTATCAAGTTGTACTGGAAATTTTTCATTAAAAGTATAGTCCTTAAAACGATTAGTAAAGGAAAAACCAGTAACTGCACGAAGTATAAGCATATTAAAATTGTTTACATTAATTATCAAATAGAAAAATTATTTTTTTCACTTTATTAGTTTGATATTCTTTTAGTCTTTAGTATTTAGAAATTAGTCACTTTATTAAAAGTGATTTATAAATTTTCCAGAGAAATCTGCCAAAATAATTTTAAAAAATTTGAGCTTGAGTGTATATGCAAAAAATTTATAAAAATATGCCTTTTTGAATCAATGTATTTAAAGCAGAAAGCTTTAGTTTATGCATGCAATAAAATACTCATATGAAAATGAAAAAGTAATTTTTTTTCCCTGTGAAGTGGAAACAGAAGAAAATGATTTAGCATGCAATTGGTTTGGTGAGGTAAAGAAATCGTGCAAGCAATTAATATCTTCGTTGCTCGGAGTGGTGTGGTTTGATAAAACCAATTATATTCGTTGATGAAGTTTTATGCATGATGTTTTCTTCTTGTTTCCTTTTCTCCCACAATATTTTATACGACGACGTTTTTGCCTTGCATTGTTTTCTGCGCAACGTTTTCATCCGCAATGTTTTCACCTGTAACTGTTTGAAACCAGGTCAAACTATTATATTCACTATTCGAATTATCGAGCTATTAGTGGTCGAACTATTAATATTCGGAGTACTAATAGCAGTGTTTCCTGTCTGGCCATTAAGAGTATTCCTATCTGGTAATGGATGCCTGAAGAAATAAAATTTCATAAATACTGCGGCAAGACTCAGATAAGGTCACTAAAAATCCAGCAATATAAATGTAAGCAGCGTTGTCAAGGTGATAATGAATTAGTTCAGCATGATCCTTGCATTGTAAGTGACAGCATAATGGTCGTATGAGGTCGCTCTCTTAAAGCTAAACCACATTGTACACCTTACATTAAGAAAATCTATATACTAATTACTCAGAATTACTTTAATTAGTTCATATGTTAATTAATTAATTTATTTTACCCAAAACTGCAAACCATAATTTTTTTGCTTTAAAAGCAGAATCTATATTTCAATAATAAAACTCGGGATGCATTCAAGCAAAAGAAGAAAATAACAAACTTTTGTTCTGAATATGATGTGATTCTTATAATGTAAACTATAATTTGAGAAAATAATCTAGAAACGTAGATATTATTCTGTGTATATAACTCCTACATTTGTGATTCAATGCAGTTAATAGAAGACAACCTTCATTTTGTATGTCAGCACCATTCTCAAGCAAGTATTGGACAACTTTTAGTGAACTTTGAGAGCATGCTATGCGCAGCGGCGTTCTTGCAAACCCGTCATGTTTATTCAGAATGGACCTGCTCCCGTTTTCAAGAAGTAGCTGTATCACTGCTGCAACAAAATGTATATTTGAACTTTAAGCATTCAATAAAATGAAAAAAAAAAAAATACTATCAATGTTATGCATAATGAGAAACCACATGCATTTATATTTAATGATAACATACATAGGTTTAAAAATATTTCTATCCAGAGTATGTCAATGAAGTACTTCCGCATATTATTGTCGCCATAACGTAAAAAACGCTAATACTGCAGCTTGTGAAACAAAAAGAAGTCTAGGACTAATACGATACATGAGGAGAAACTGAAATCCGCATCATTGGGGGAAATAGCAGTTTGGGAATTCTGAGCCGCATTTATGTCTTATTGCAGCAGGTTAGCATCAGGCCCGCGCCAAGCCTAATCGGAGCCGTCGTGCAAATGTCTAGCGCCTTTATGTAGTGACGATATTAAAGGGACGGTGCTTATGATTAACATTTAAAATGAAGCATTATTAACATAATAATACAAAAAACCAAAAAATATATATATATATATTACCATTTGTCTAATACCATTTGTCATGCAAATATTTTGTGCTTTGTTAAAAACCGCACTCAAACATATTCACTGAATAATTATACATTCATTTATGTTATAAAAGGCCGCCCAACCGGTAAAGTGGTTAGAGTTGCTGACTGCCGTGCAAAGGCCTCGGGTTCGAATCCCGGAGAAGTTATGGATGTTTGTAAATGTACAGTGCCTGTGCGGCATGGGGCACTCTAAATAAGTGAGGCGAAAGTCCTCTTGAAAGGTTGGTGGTAGGGGAAGGAGGGTTCGAGTCGCTCGGACCCGTTCCCCCAGGTGCTCTCCATCAAAATTAGGGCGAAACTGAGCTAAATCGCACTGTTGCCTGTAAAGTGCTCAAAGCTGTTGCCAACGGCACACGTGGCGTATCTTGCGCTCCTTGCCACGAGGAACTTCGTAGGCTTCAGGTGACTATAGGCCAGACAAGTGAGCATTAGTCAACAACAACATGTTATAAAAAAGTAACACTGCAAGCGAAACGAAATAATATACTAAACGCATTGCATACCAAATATTGGTGAACACTATTTATTATCTTAAAATTAAAAACAAATTAATATACATATCTAATAAGTTTGCACTAAATAAATTGTTGTTCGCAGCGTAGTTTACGACAAGGTGCAAACTGTGATTACAACAGGGCACAAAAAATGCTCCAGCGTTGATACCTATCCAAACTTCTTTTCTGCACACCACTATGTTGTTGACAACGATACAGCTTAGAGTTTCGACTGGCGATGCTACATTTCCTCCAAAAGTTTGCAAAAACTGCAGTTCCTGCATAAGATCTATACTATTTATATCACTTTGATTTTTATCAGTTAATGCTTTTTGTACTTTTTGACATAAGTTGAGCTTATCTTGTAAAATATATGTGAACCAAAATACATGATGCCGAAGCATATGTAAGGATATAGGGGCGCCGTAGACGCGTTCGACAAATTGCTTAGTCCTTATTTTGTTCTACTGTTGCAATCGTAGTAATTTGGGCAACATTTATCTTTTTTGTGATTTTTTTTTGGGGGGGGAGAGGTGATTGCTTGCTGTTATTGTTATCCTACGTAAGAAAAAGGTACGTGCAGTTACATATTATTTTAAACTTATGTTAGCTATGTAATTCAGAAAAGCGGTGATTTGAACATAATTACTCGATTTTTTTTTTTTTTTCATCAACCATTTGTTGATTAAACTAAAACATATTATCCTTCGAGAAGAAAGGATTGACATATTTATGGAGTACCATTGAATTTAAAATATACCTATTTGAGATTTGGAATCAAGTAAAAATATTCAACATATTCTGAAATCAAAAATTAGCCATTTTCCGATTTTTAGCTATACGGAAAACCGAAGGAAAATGTTTCGTTATTTTCATTACGCCTTTAAGTTTGATTTATTTACTTTAATAAACAAAAGAGTACACCCCCTTCTTGAATTATTTGGTATTGATCTAATAATTCCTATAATTTCCAAGCAATGGCTTAAGATATACTCACTTTTTCAGAAGTAAGGTAAATTATTTCAAACAGTGACTTTCCAAATATTTTCCAGAAGTATTTTACACAATAGTTCTTATAATAGTTATTTTCTGCTTTTATTTTTACTTCCACTTTTTCTGTTTTCGTTTTCCCCTACATGTCGGAAGGAAAACGGAAAAAAAACTGTTTGAGTATCAGAATGTAATAAGGAAAAAAAAAAAAAAAAAAAGTGAGAGGAAGACTTAATAAACCAGAACTATAAAATTATTGAGTTTTTCCAAAATCCGAAGAATACCCAAGCTGGCACTACTAGCACTAGTTATCAATCAACGTCTCGGCTACCGCTGAAATTACTAAAACAACTTAATAATTAGAAAGAGTTTAGAAAGCATATTCACCTGAGAATTACCTTTAACTTCAATGCAGCTGGTCAAAAAAACAGAAGAAATACTATTGAAATCTACAACTTCTGCAATAGATAACGCATTTGCTTGTGCCTGATGATTCTGGATTATGCCCAAGTTCATTACTGCCACCTCAAGTTTAAGCCTTAATAGAAAATAATCTTGGATGTTAACAAAACTTGGTTTTGAGTTTGAGTTTCCCAAAAGACAAAAATGGACGTAATTTTTTTTAGACGTACTCATGTCGAATCTTGCCAGACAACGAAAGAGTTACTCCTATTTCTTAGAACGATTACGAAAGAATAAACCTGTTAATTCGGAATTTCAAATTTTAGTAAAAACAGAGACTAAGCATTGGCGTAATGTTATTGAAAGAATTATCTATGCCATTCAGTTTTTAGGCAAACAATATTTAGCCTTCCCGTGGTTCCAGTAACACATTATTCGAAAGAAATAATAATTTTTTAAAGTGTATGGAAATGATCACTATTTGACCCTATCGTGTCTATATATTGCTAACTAAAAACATATGCTTCATTACCAAAATAAAATAATTAGCTTATTAGGGAATAATACAAAGCAAATTATTTTAAATAAGGTCAAACAGGCAAAACATTTTTCTACTTTACTTGATTGTACCCCTGATGCCAGCCATCAAGAGCAAATAGTATTAATTTGTATGAAGTATTTTAATTTAGAAAATACAGACATGAGTATTAAAGAAAGGTTTTTAGTATTTTAATTCTCGTTTGGAGAACTACTTCATGTAACTTCTTATCACCATGCCCATTGTGGAGCTCATTCATGTGAGCAGGTAAGTACTGCTATTGCAGTAGATAACCTGCATAATCACACAAGTATCAAGGTTTAGTATTTTGTATTTTGTGTTACAACAGATACGACCAGTGGAAGATGAACAACTTTATTATTAAATGTCAGCTTATTAAAAGACTTTAGAGGAAAATGGTTTAGATATTAGTAATTTTTTAGGCCAATAATACGACAATGGTTCAAACTTGAGAGCTTAACAGTTTTCGAGTAATTATGCTCAAATCTTTGCTTTGCGTTAAAAAGTTGACCTAAATTTAACATAATATGTAACTACACTTACCTTTTTTTATGTAGAAAAACAATAACAACAAGCAATCACAAAAAAGATAAATATTGCACAAATTACTACGTTTGCAACAGTAGACACAAAATAAGGATTAAGCAATTTGTCAAATGCGTCTACCCTTACATACGCATGAAGTATTTGCACGTTCAAATAAGACAAAAGAGAACAACCAGAGACGAACTCCTGCTCTGCTGCTCTAAACTTTTGGTCGAATAAGACAGTGTGCTAGGCGGAAGGGGCACTCCAGGCTGGCAAACTCGAGGCTGCCCTAACACAGTTAAACGCCCCAACTCCTAAAGGCAATCCAAGAAGCTGCTAACCTATCGGTCCAGTAGACGAGCTATGACTAAGCTGAGTCGACAGGACTACTCAGCAACTCACATTCCATGTCTCTGTTCTGGAAGGATGGTAAAAATATCTGCTTTCAACAGGGGCCCCAACCCCAGACAGCAGAATGAAGTCACTTAAACACTGTCAGACAGACCGTGCCACAAATCCGGCCTGCTAACACTAAGTCATTGCGTACAGATGTCGGTTTTAGGCGCCTCCCCAGGGGGAAACCAAGGAAGGATATGAATATGCAGTTTTGAGGCCCCAGTCGCACTGGAAACCTCAAGCAGTTTAAAGGCTCGCTGAGTTCGTCAACTTCATCAATGGGGGTGTTACACTCTGGACAACATGTATATCTGACTATATTGCTCCACTACAACCAATGGAACAGACAATACAGTACCGTACTGTACCGCACATACCTGAAACAGCCATCACCAGCGATGACTTTAGTCCTGTGGAGACTGATTTTAAACACCCGTGGTCGATACTGCCTAGGTACAGAACCTAATCAGTAGCTTCCCAGGTTTTACCTGAGTCGACCCCCAGAGGGGTGTTCAAATAAAACAAGAATTTTCCTGTTCAGACAGGCAGCGATACGAACTGCTTGTTTTAATGATTGTCTGGCGGCTTTTCGAATCGGCGCCGTCGTGCTTTGCACGACCTTCCACCTATTGTCGGCGCAAGCCAGTGAGCTCATAGCCGTCATAGTGGAGGGACGTGCTTCTTTTATCTCTGTGACAAATGTGATTTTTTCCCGTTTCTTAAATATTTTCATGTGCGCAATAAATTGTATCTTGTGTGTGAAATGCTTCTCTGCATGTGTTTCATATCAACGTGATTATTGTGCGTATGCTAGTTCTTTAAATCAAAATTCTCAAAGTCCAAATTTCCAGTAACCATGCCTAACTTTCATATCAATGCTTTTTACATTTTTCCTACAAGACATCATTTTCATTCCAAATCATTTTTCTTTTTCTAATTGGACGAAGCACCTACTGCAAAAGGCACAATAGACTTCATAACATAAACTTTCATTTTCTTATGACTATCGTTCAATTTACCACATCTGATCCGCCACCCGGCCCTTCGCTGTGGTGCGCTGATAGTGGTTTCTTCCTTCAGTGGAATGGCATCATCCTGCTCGTTGTGCTTAGGTCAGGAGCCATCTCGTTGGGTAGAGCTGTCGGCGCGGGCCTGGTTAGCATGATGAAAGCCTATTCTCATTGTATCAAAAAGGCATGTTATTAATAATAGACAGTGATAATTTTTTATCCCAAAATTGACATCTTAAAAACTCTCAGGCAGATTTTCAGATTCTATACATATAGGGTCGAGGATTCTTAATGTTTCCACACCCCGCTTCCTTGTTTCATTTGTTGGTCATAATGGTGGAACCATACTTCATTTCCCTCTTCCCAGCTAACAAACAATAAAAGCTTTTTATCGGCGTTTATCATGCAGAGCTATTCTCGGACTTGATGCTTCTTCTTTCTGGCTTCAACATTCTGGACACCACATAGCGCGGAACTTCGACATCACAGGATTTGTTTTCCAACCACTGCCCATCTTTCCAATCTAGGCCCATTTCCACTGCTGCGTATGCGTTGCGGTGTCTATGCGTTTCTCCAATCAGCGAGCGAATTCCCTTTGATTAACATCTGCAATCTGGTCGATGTGTGGTGACGGATGACGTACAGATGGAGTTCAACTTCTATCCGTATGTCTGCGGATGCGTTGGAGTCACGTGGTAAAAAAGGAGCAATCAGGTGTTATCACCAAAAATTAATGGCGGCAGAAGTAGCGATAAACGCTGGCTTAAGGAAAGAATGTTTTGCTAAAAAATACTTATTTCTGAATTAACATTATAGCGAGAAATCTGCGAGCGGAAAAAGACAGCAATCAGCTGAATTTAGTTTAAAAAATCTGATGTGTACACCACATGACTTCCTTGTATTGGAATATTAAATTATACGCATTTTTTCTTGCATTTCATTTAAACTTATTGGATTGAATGAAATCTACTTCGCCGACAGCGCATAAACCACAATAGAATAAATGCATTCTTTAAAATTCACTCTAGTATTTGTTTACCATAGCGACACTCTGGCGCTAGATTCACTTAACAGTATTAATAATTATACAACAGTTAACTTATATAATAATTATATAACGGAAACTAAGTTAACTGTTATATAATCCAATAATTATATAACAGTTAACGTATATATTTCATTCATATTATAACTCATAATGCACAAAATTTATATCATTTAAAGAATAAAATTATCTAATCATTGCCACATGTTCTATTCAAATACTATAATAAAGCTAGAATGATGTATAAAAGAAATTAAGCAAACAAAACAAAAAAGAAACAGTTTTTTACAGACAATTGAGTATTTCTCATTTAATTAATTCGGTTCTCACTTCGCGAGAAGGCAAAAATAAATAAAAACTCAAAATATCTATATTAAAAATTACAAAGTAAATCTTAAACACTTATTTCCTCGAAAAAATTCCAGAAAGAATTAAGCATGATTTAATTGGCAATAATAAATGAATGCGTTATCTTTGTTGTTGCGAAGCTAAGTTTCTCTAGATTGGCAATAAATCCACTAGTCTCCTGTTTCAAATGTAAACATCAATGGTCGCCATTAAAAAAAGGCTTAGCGTCACTTAACCCTTTGTGGCATGGTGGGTCAATATATGTCCCACCTAATTAATATTTATTTTCTCAGTTAGCAATTTCCGTTAGAAATTTTCTAATCTTTTAAAAATAATCTATTTTAGTTATTATTTTTCTCAGTAGATGTTACTACTATACTAGGGCTTAAGTTTATGAGCAAAAAATATTCAAAATGGGATCACAATAGTGATATCCATGTATCTCGCATTTTTCAATATTTTAAAAGGTTTGGTATACAATTTATGATATGTATGATTCTTTTTAATATTCAAAGGTATTTTATTTTCAAAAATCTTAATTGGATTCAATATTTTATAACATTAATTTTGCAGTTGAAATAAGTGGGTTAAAATTTGTCCCACCACACACTTGAATTTCCGCTCAATAGATGACAGCACACGCGATTATTTTTTCTTTTCTTTTTTGCATCTATTTTTTTCGTGATTGCGCGCACTTTTACATCCGTTGTATGCTCTGATGTGCTAAAATGTCTAGAAAAAAATTAACAACTCAGGAAGCTTTGGATCTTTTTGCTGAATTGCCATCCGATTGCGACTCAAATGCTTCAGATGTCAGTTCTGATTCAGATGAAATTGAAATCCAGGAGAGAATAACTGAGGTTGAAGTTATTGCTGAAGAAGAAAGGGAAGTAGTTATAATTTGTTTTGCTTTTTAAACACACAGACCCATCTATGCATGTGGCACTGTAAATGTGGATCGGAAGTATCTACCCAAAAATTTAAAAGACAAATTTATGTCAAGAGAATATATAGACTTTTCAGTTAACGATGATTCAATTTATTGCATAAAATGAAAGGATAAAAGATCCGTTTCTATCCCGTCTTGCTTGGAAAAGGCAACTGAAATGAAAGAAATTAATAGAAAAGAACGAGATGGAAAGACAAAAAAAAGTACTGTGCCCAAACAGCATTATTTCATACAATAAGAATATGGGATATGTCGACTGATTGATCAACAGAAAGGACTATATGAAATAGACCGCAAAAGCAAGAAATGGTGGCACATGATTTTTTTTTTTTTTTTGCTTTTTAGATGTGAGTATAGTAAACACGTTTATTCAAGTTTGTTCACGAACCTGATCATGATGTAAAAACAATGAAAGATTTTCTTCTCTCAGTTATAGAAGGTCTAATGGCACTTGCAGGCAAGAAACAGCTGAAAAGAAAACTGAAATCCCCAGTTCAAATAATAAAAACCCGTTCGTACAACCAGAAAAGAGACTAAAAAATGTAAGTAAAATGCCAAAGAGAACGAACAGGAGAAGATGTGCATATTGCAGCATATCGAAAGAAGAACGACGAACATTTTGGGTGTGTGAAACATGTGAAGTGCCTCTATGCTTACAAAAGAATGAAACAACATGTTTTTCAAAGTTTCATGAAAAATGACTTTTTTTCAATTTTAATCATATATAAATGTTTTTGAATCAAGTGCCAATTTTAATATTTTATTTAGTATCATATGTACGAGTATCAAATTTTAATCTTAAAATAATATTCAAGAAAATATTTTCTTTTGTTCCTAAAATTTAAAAATATTAAATATATGTATGCAAAATGCGCATATGCAAAATTTTACAAGTCATGCATATATTCAATAAGTACAAAATGCATTTTAGTGTGTTTATTATGAATATTTTAGAATGCACGCTTTATTTTGTTTATTCATTCCACATATGATTTGTTTTCCTGCTATACACCAATATGCTATAAGACATGTGCTAGTTGCATGGTGGGACAAACGGTATCCCACCTTCCACCGTAAAAAATAAAAGTGCAGAATTTTTTTCAAGCCTTAAAGGCACTTAAGTAAGTCCGTCTGACTTATTCTAAGGCATTTTTTTAAAGATTAAAATATATTTTAAATATGCGTGTCGCAAAGGGTTAAACAACTTTAAAATTGCTAATAATTCTAAAAATATTGCATACAGATTTACTAAAGGCATAAAAACCTTAACCGGAAGATAAAAACAACAAAATTCAATCATTTTTAAAGCAAAAAATGAAAAATTTACGAACATATACGAGTAAAGAAACTAACATCACTGAGCCGGGTAACAGAGTGGATATATATATAAATATATTTATATACGTTTGGTGCGGCCGATTGCAACCAAAATACGAAGTGCACATCTACCTGTTATAGATTTTGTTCTATAGACAAAATTTCAACGTTCTGAGACTACTCGTTTTTGAGTTATGCGAGATACATATGTACATACCTTCGCACAGACGCCGCGGAAAATTCTCTTCAGAACTCATTTTAAAGCAATTTTATAATTTTTTTGAAGGAAAAGAGTATTTTATTCTGTCCTTGCATACAGATATCAAGCAAAAACATCGTTAAATTGCATTCGATAGTGGTCAAAATGAATATTTTCGTTGAAACATGCTGCCTGAAACGTTTCATGATTACAATACTTCCTTTTTACTTTGTACAAGTAATTTGTACAAGTTTGCGTTATCTTTGTTGTTGCGAAGCTAAGTTTCTCTAGATTGGCAACAAATCCACTAGTCTCCTGTTTCAAATGTAAACATCAATGGCTGCCATTAAAAAAAGGCTCAGCGGCACTTAGACAACTTTAACCCATTTATGCCTACTGTTCCATTTTTGGAACATCCCTCACATAAAAGTTATTTTTAGCCCACGGGTTCAAGGTCGCACACATGGTTTGATTTGTGATGTCAGCCAGTTTGTAAGGGCATATGGTTTTGCTTAGAACACAGAGTTCGTCACTCCTGCAGATATTTGGCTGCTGTGATGTTGTGAAATTTTTGTCTTCATTTTCGTCAAGGTTTTTGTAGATTCATCTATAAACAGATAACTATAACTCTGTTGCATTATACTTTAAAATTGTAAAAAAAAATTGTGTTATTATTCAATTAGTTACTCTTTATTACTGCAAAAAGAAAATGAATTAGTTATAGGCTTGAAATTTCCATTTTGGAACACTGGGCAAAACCACTACCACAAGAACGCATATATTTTCTCTTCATATTTTTTTAGTTGAAATAATAAAAATAATATAATAATTAAAAATAATTTTCCAAGACACAAGATGTCCGAAATAGCCTTACATGAGTTAACTGATCTTTTAGAGACGTGTGACAACATAGAAGCAAGTGCCATAATCATAGAACCACCTGAAAATGCTACAGCGTCTGTTTCTGATGAGGACTCCGGTGAGGAAGATGCGGAACCAATAAATAAGCCGCCTGGTTCTTTGCTGCGCGCACCTGCTTATCTTGTTCGGGATGGTTCTTTTGATGCTGACTCTGAACCAGATGATCCTTCATATTTAACTAAATTTGATTCTCCTGCAGATGGGGTTCCATCCACTTCTTCTACTTTGCAGCAATCCCCTCTAACAAAGAAGAAAAAGTTCGAAAAATTTGTACGAAAATGGGAAAAAGCAGATCTAAATGTGTAACCCATATGAACGATGTCATGTCATGACATCGTTCTTACTTTGGTAATTGGTAATGACGATGTCATGGAACTCATTGTAACATACTCAAATTTATATGCTTCAACTAAGGGTGTAAACCTAAGCTTGACAAACTCTGAATTGAAATGTTTTCTGGAGATTATATTTCTGAGTGGATATGTCTCTTCCTAGATGGCGCATATTCTGGGAACAAAGAACCGATTCACAAAAAGCCCTTGATAGTATTGCCATGAGACGTGACTGCTTTGAAACAATATTTTCAAATCTCCATGTTGCAGACGATGCAAATTTAGACCCACTTGACAAGTTTGCTAAATTACGACCTCTTATAAACAACTAAATGAGCTGTGCATGAAGTTTGTTCCAAATGAAACACATTTCAGCATTGATGAATTCATGGTTCCTTACTTTGGTCGACACGGATGCAAACAATTTATAAGAGGAAAGCCTATTTGTTTTGGATACAAGTTTTGGTGTGCGGCAACTCGTCTAGGTTACATTTGTTGGTTCGAACCCTATCAAGGTAAAAATCTGGCAAACAAATATAAGGAGTATGATGTTGGTGCTTCTGTTGTCTTATGGTTTACGGATGCACTAACAGAGGAGCACCCTGGGCAATATCATTTTGTTTTTGATAATTTTTTGAAAAGTATTGCCCTGCTTGATAAACTTGGTTCAATAGGTCATCAGGCAATAGGCCACAGTTAGAAAAGGTCGTATTGATAAACCACCATTGCAATCGGATGTTGCCCTAAAGAAAATGGAAAGAGGCTCATTCGGTTATCGAGTTGATGGCAAAGGCAATATTGTCTGTAGATGGCATGACAACAATGTTGTGACTGTTGCATCATCTGGTGCTGGTGTAAATCCACTGTGTTTTGTAAATCGTTATTCACAAGAACAAAAAAAAGAAAATCCAAGTTCAGCAGCCAAACATGATAAAAGTATATAACCAATTTATGGGACGTGTGAATAGAGCAGACGAAAACACTGACAAATATAGAGCATCAATTCGTGGAAAGAAATGTTAATCAAGTCCATTGTTGTTCTGTTTCGAATTGGCCTTACAAAATGCTTGGCAATTACACAAAACTTATGATGCAAAACCAATGGATCTTTTAGAATTCTGTCGTCATGTAGCATGCCATTATCTTGAGACTCATGGTCATCCTGCAGAACCTGGCAGGAAAGGAAAACCCTCTCAGAAGCGAAACATTGATTCACGCTATGATGGCATAAATCATAGGATCGTAAAGCAAGGAAAGTAAACTCGCTGTGCTCAATGTCATAAAAACACCACTTTTCGATGTGGAAAATGGCTTTACATGTTAAAGGTTCTTCCAATTACCATACCGAATAATGGGAATAACCACATTTTTCGAGGAAACCCATGATTTTATACATTGTAACATTATAGCAATGGTTTTGCCTAGTGTTCCATTTTCGGAACACCATATAACTTGTAAACTAATTAAAATAAAAAAATTTCTTCTTCAAATCATTGTTTATTATATTTTTTTACTTAACATATAGAAATTTCATGCAAAAATTCCAATTTTTAAACCTTCGGCATAAATGGGTTAAAATTGTTGATAATTCTAAAAATATTGCATACAGATTTATTAAAGGCATAAAAACAACATAATACAATCATTTTTAAAGCAAAAAATGTACAATTTACAAACATATACGAGGTGCACATCTACATGTTATAGCAGTCCTATATACAAAATTTCAACGTTCTGAGGCTACTCGTTTTTGAGTTATGTGAGATACGTACGTACATACGTTCGGACAGACGCCGCGAAAAATTCTCTTCAGAATTAATTTTAAAGCAGTTTTATAATTTTTTTGAAGGAAAAGAGTATTTTATTCTGTTACGTACGAATATCACGCAAAAACATCGTTAAATTGCATTCAATAGCGGTTAAAATCAGATATTTTCGGTGAAATATGCTGCCTGAAATTTTTCACGATTACAATACTTCCTTTTTACTTCATACAAGGAAGTAAAAAGATAAGAAAAATAAGAAAACTGCAACTATAGTACCTGTTTGCAGATAAAATCAGACGTTCAAGAAATTCAGTTCAAGAAAATCAAGCTTTCAAGAAAATCAGGCGCAAAAATTATAATTCCAAGTCCATGAAATAGCAAAATTTGTCCTGAAAATTATTTCCTAGTTCTGCATACATATTTACCTTTAATGAAAATGAATGCCTGACTATATCAAACTGTTATATCAAATCCGATATTAAAAGATTTGTTATTTTTTCTTTTGAAACAGGTAAAAGCTAAAAACATTAATTATAAATTAAATTTAATAGCCTTTTAAATATTCCGCTGCATTAAAGAGTATGTTAAATTTGTATTTCTCTATTTATAAATATACATTTCTGTCTAACATATATTTGTAAGCACATGGAATATATTTTTAGCAGCCCGTTTAACTTCAATCGGAACGCCACTTATTATTATCTTTAATATTTAATATAGTGAGCCCTTTTAGTCTTTAATTCTTTCTTTTCACTTTTACAATACAGAATCTTTAAGCTTAATGTCAGTAGCCATCGCCCAGAATGTGAAAAAGATACGAAAGTCTTTGTTTGGAACTGAGCGTTTCACAGTTCCAGTGACGTAGTGTTTGGCTGTTCTGCGCATGCGCACACAGAAAGCAGGTACGCGAGCCAAGGCAGAGAGAAGAGCACTGTCGCTCTTGCAGTGCCGAAATTCTGACGTGTCATTGGAAATCTGATTTCTTTTTACTCCGCGCATGTAGTATTCCTTCATCATACGGACCATAAACAGAGTTCATGAAAATTTGCAACCTTAAAAAAATTACCTTGCTGAAATTTAATCAACATCAAATGCAGATCTAACTATTGCAAAAGCAACAGGAATTTTAAAATATCTAAATGATGATAATTTGAAGTGATGATCAGAGCTTTTATCAGATTATGCCTCATGTTGAAATAATATACAACTAAATGCAATCCAGAGAAATTAGTGTGTTTAAAGTTAATGAATATATAACAAATTTCAAAACTGCTATTTTAGAATTAAGAAACTCAAAGTACTGTGAGAATTTTTCAAAGACACTGATGGCAGAAGCTACGGAAATATGTGACTTTATACCATGTACTGATATAATGCACTAATATTCTTCCACTAAACACTTAGCAGCTGCTAAATTGTTTAACAAGAAATGTTTTGCTAGTTTTAGGAATGAACATCCTGTAGAAGAAATAGTAGTGACCACTGAAACATATCCAATGACTGACAAAGAAAAGCTTGAAACTGAGCTAAAGTATTTTATGGTAGGTCTGATATCCATGAATACTGCAAATTAATTGAGCTGCTGAAATTTATCTTCGAAAACAATCTAGATGATGTTTTTAGTGAAATTACGAAACTGATAAAAATTCTCTTGAGAGTTCCCATGACTACATCAGAGGCAGAACGCTGCTTTTCAACACTGAAAAAAAAATGAAAACTTTTCTAAGAAGCACTAGGAATTCAGGAAGACTAAATGCCCTAGTATTGCTTTCAATAAATCAAAATTTCCTCAGTTGTGCTCGACAGATCAAGGAGAAAATTATTCATCTTTTCGCGCAAATTAAAATAAGAAGAATGGATTACAATTTTATATGACTAGATAGAGTTTGAACTGTAACAATTTAGGTTAACGTAATTAAAAAAAGGTTTTATTTTTTCCTTGTAAGATTTCATGAAGTTTCAAAATAAATTTTATTTTTATACATGTTAGTTTCCTTTTACACAATTTTAAAACAAATGTAATTTTTTTTTTTTTTTTTTTTTGAATAGCATCCCCACTCATTTTAGTTATGAGCCAGCACTGCTGCTTTTCTCAAAAACGGCATACACTGTGTCATTTTTCTCTTTCAATTTTTAAGTAGTAATATTGATTGAAAGGGGAGGAATCGAAAGTAAATACTGTGCTTAAGATGTCCAGTAAAATCTCAGCGCATTCAGCTCAGTTTCACTGCACAATGTGAAAGAATACTCAAACATGTTCAGCATAAATTTAGATTTGACCTAACAATATTTTATGACAAGAACAGTAGATGTATTTATCCTTTTGACTGCATAGATGGAAGTCAGATCTAATGTGAAACAATTCCTGTAAGAAACCAAGTGTAATGTGCAATAATTACTGTTGGAATTCAAAAATATAATGAGAAATAACATTAGATTTGGTTTCTAACTGGAACTTACTAAATTCATAATTCAGCAAAATCAAATATATGAATAGGAATTTTAATATTACCCAAAGACTCCTTTGTGCAAGCTATGTGCAAAGCAGTCTGGCCTTCTGAGTCCACGCTGACAGGATCTAAACCTAGACTTAAACAAAATTGGACGTATACACGTTCTGAAGACCTCCCTGCGATGTGGACTGCTTTAATTTCTTCCATTTGAGCTATATCAATAACGGTGCCCCTTGTAACATGGGCATCCAATGCTAAAAATAAATTTTAAAATATGTAATAAAAATAATTAAATAAAGTTAAAACATTTAAATTAATGTAAAGTTATACAAGCTTCAGTGAAAATTTAAAAAAGCATATTCATTGAAAAATGCATTACATAGCAATATGAATCTCTACATGCTTTCTTCTGCATAAAAAATGTTTACAAATTTTCATTACTTATTAGAAAACTTAATAAATGTAATAACCAGTATTCACTGTAAAGGTGAATTATTCATGGAAACAATAGAGGTAAAAAAAAATAATAAATTGAGTCAACATTAAAAAATATACCTTTAATTATAGTCAGCAGTCTGGTAACATTACCTATCAGCATTGCTCATGTACACCATCAATAAATTTGAAAATGGAGAAAAGAGTATTTTTTAATAGCGCAGATTGCATTGTAATTAAGTCTCATGTAATCACCTTTTGCTTTCTTTAACTTCCCACTGCACCTTGGAAATGTACGATGTTGTGAATAAAAATTGCTTTTTCCTTCGAAAAAGAAAACAGTTTGGAAGGCAGAATTCTTTAAAATGTGCAAAGTTTTTCCTGTATGAGGTAAGAATAACTGATAAAATGTATTTCAAAGATAGGTAATGCAAAGCATTATTTTTAGTCCAAAGGGGCTTTGTCCCTGAAGGACTATTGTTTTCGTTTTGCGATTTTGAGTTGAATCACTATAAATATCAGTTTCACTTTTCAACTGTTGCCCCCAAATGTTAGAGACCTACATTATATTTGAAGAAATTAAATAATGAAAATCTGCATAAATGTATGTATATTTCTCGCATTGTGATAAAACAATGGTACATAGAGCCATCGAATTTTGAATGACGTAATCCTCCTACGAATATGGGCATGAGGAAGACCAAATTTGAAATTTGTTTTATTATCGATTTCATATTTTGTAAAACTTCAACGAATTTTTGATTAACAAATTCAAGGATTTCAAAGCGAGCAATGGCAACAGTCTACGGGGGGGAGGACCTTTTTATCTCCAGCGCATGGAACTGTGTATCGGAAATTCTAAAGATATGCTAATTTTAAAATTATTTTAAGACCATTTTTATTGAACTGAATTTTATGGTTTAAGTGCAAAGAATATATTTAATAAATAAAGCTAACACACAAAACGTTAAAAAAAATGCCCCTTTGGACGTAATTTAAAATCTGAAACCATTCACCATTCAAATTTTTTTTTTTTTTTTTTAATTCTTTTTTGTTTAAGAGGCCAGAAGTTAGAGATTTTGCTTGCTTACCTTTTAGTTATGAGACTGGCTTAATGAATAGAAAAGCTTTTTTGGCTAGTTTATTCGAGACTGGGAAAAGTTTCTTCACAAAGCACTTGAAGTTTAACATTCTGTTTTCACATGTAACATTATATGTACAGGTGCAGGTAAAAGTAAGCGGAAAGGAAGAAAATGCGAGTATGTCTTACCTCTCCTACCCTAACATGGAGGTAGAAAGTAATAGTTTCACTTACGCATCGCTAAAAACTGAATTGTGAATTCATCGCCAAGCCAAACACACATAGAAGTTCTTTGGCCAAGCAACGAAGTTTACAATGCTGAAAATATGCCTATTGCTCATGCGTGAAGCATAAACCATGCTAGGGCTGGACGCTACTAGAAGTAAGTCCCCTATAAGAAACAACGGACAAGTCCGAACTGGTTTTTCCCATACACTGCTACACTACTTTGAAGCAGTGACCCACCCCTCTTCGTGACCAAAACATTCGGTGACGTGTCATTACGATCAATAAGTTTTGACAAGATTGGAAATAAATATTTCGTAATTACGTCGTAAATATAAGTATAAATGTGTATATTTTCTTTTTATACAATATTTCAGAGTCCTAAGTATGTGAAAGACTACATTTTTAAATGACATTTCATTCTGAAAGGAATTATTTGAAACATTTTGATATTTAGAACATAAAATAAAAATAACAAATACACAATCAAGGGTATTGAAAGATGGGTACTATTCGGTTTCGAGGGCCGTGAAAAAAGTGCAGCGAAAATGTACGCACAAAAGCGCCAAATCTAGCAAACGCGCCCATTTAACAGCGCGCCACATCTAGTGTATGCGCTGATTTCAGATTGTGTAAGTTTATATAGTTCTATATTTCTTAAGACGCCATTGAAATACTAGTTTGATTTTTAAATCCTTTTTTGATTTTAAATCCTTTTTTGATATCCTATGGATTTAACAATTTGGGAATTGCCCATGACGAAAACTCGGCAATAGAATTTTGGGTAATGTGCAGAATCACCGACTGCTTGACGCGTTTTTAAGAATTGCACATACTCGGTGTCCATGTGCACATCGACCTATTTTTCACTTAAAAAAAATCCGAGAATTGCACAAAAATGGCACTGCGCACACCCTTGACTTTATCTATGTACACATAGACCTATTTTCACTCACTCAAAAGTAACAGAATATTGACAAAAATCCAATTCTTTTTACCCTTGTAAAAAGCGGCAAACAAATAAGTGAGCGATTCTGCACTTTACCGAGAATATTTTCAAAGAAAAGACATCATTCGTTATAGAAAATTACGTTTGAACAACCAACGAGATAAAATTATGCTTTAGCGGTAAGTCGATAGCAAAATAGCGATGCAGGCATCCATTCAGTTATGTTTAGCAATTTTTATGTAAATTATAATAATGATCTGAAATAATTTACTCTTATGCTCCCATTCAATCATGTTTAGCCTTTTTCGTATAAATTATAATAATAAAAAAGTATTACTATATGAAATTAACCTTTCATCTAAATTAAAAAATCAATCTTAAATAGTTATTTACTATTATACTTCCTTTCTTGCCGCAATTATTAGGGTTGCCGCAATTATTTTTGGCAGCACTGGCATCAACAATAGTTTGGCGATTTTTTACGGCCCTCCAAACCGAATAGTACCGAAAGATGTATACAAATTTGCACGCTTATACTCATTAATTATAAGGAAATTGAGTTTTAAACTGTTATACTTGAGCGATATTTTGGCATTTTAATGCTTCCTTAAGGTATTTATCATTTTTAACACATTGTAGAGTTATTAATTTATTTTTGAAGCAGGCAACGTGAAAAATGTGTAATGCCCTCGCCTGGACCTCTCGAATACGCACCAAGTGTGCTACCGTTACACCACAAAGGCATGCTAGAAGGAGGAAGAAAATACCTTATATACTCCCCCTTTTAGATCGCGACCGTGAATTACGGGACCCAGTCGTCAAATCCTGGTGGTAATGAATAATCTTCCACTACCCTTTTTGTTCGAGCATCACTGCAAAATAATTAAGTTTTTTTTTTTTTTTTTTTTTTTTTTTTTAAAGCAGGAAACATGAAAACGTGCAACAATGCCCTTGCCGGGACTGGGATCTCTTGAATACGTGTCGAGTGTGCTACCGTTACACCACGAAGATATGCTCGATGGATAGCGAAAACACCTTATTACATAACAGAAACATTTTGCTAATATATATATTTTTGTAGTCCAGTAGCTTAGAATTTTCTAAAACAAATTCATAATCAAAACCGCTATTGCAAGTTATCGAAAGATAATCAGGATGTGATTTGTGTGAAAATGCCACTAAACTATACAAATTGCTATTACCCATCCAAGCAATGAATGTTTCATTTATGTGGAAATGTCCCAGCTTTTCTGTTTGTGCAGTTTATAAGGTTTTATGTTATTTCTCCTGTGCGCTTTCCTCTCGTGCAGTGGTTAGCACATTCAGCCCGTGGTTTGATTAATGAGTTAAACACAAATAATTTTTAAATATTTCTACTTCAAAAAGCTTAATATATTGTCTTCAAAGTCTTAGAAGTTTCGCAGTTTGTTCAGATAAACTTTTTAAACAATCCATGCATCAAATGTTATCACCTGGTTTGACAAAGATTGATGGTAGCGATAGTAAGCGAGACAAAAATCTGTTATTACCTTACACTAGGATCAATGTACAGTATGCTAGAATTACGAACTATAAACGAGCTCAATTTATGGTTTTAGTATCACTTGATTTTTCTGCTGGAAGATGTTATTACTTTTGTAAAGGTCACGGTAAATTTACGATTAAAATTATCTTTCTGATCGATCTCAACGGTATCCTGGCTACCATAAGCTGAGTCTAAAATCCAGGAAAGCATAGTTGTTTGTGAGTGTCTTTTCCATGGAGGTAAGAAAGGAAGGAGTGGCCAACTAGGCACTAAAAGTGAAGCACTGCTTCAAAGCTTCGGTCACCAGATCGGGTGTTCTTTGATTACATTCAGAAGCTCGCTTAACAGTGTTCTGATAGTATTTCGACACACGACAGTTCCATACAAATAGAAAAAGGGACACTTTCACATGAAAGAAACATTCATAGAGTGATAGATAATAGCAATTTGCATAGTTTAGTGACATTCACGCAAAAATCACATCTTGGTTATTTTTCGATAACTAACAACAGCGATTTTGATTATGAATTTGTTTTATAAAATTCTAAGCTGTTGAACTACAAAAATATAAATTTTAGCAAAAATGTTATGCATAAAGAATGAAAAATACCTTACGGTACCTTTAAAACTGTATATGTCTTTCGATACCTTTGATAGAGTATTCGCTACTTTTATTTTATGTTCCAAACGCCAAATTGTTTTAAATAAAATAAATTTTTTTCACATCCATACATTATTGTAACATGTACCTTTTAAAATTTTTTAGAGGAGAGGCTTTACTGTTCCTCATTTTAATTTTATATATCTGAAAAATAATCCCTTTGGGCTTACACATTTTACTTATTTGGGTTAATTAAAAATAAAATATAGTGAATGCACAGAAATTAAAGATTTGCACATGCCAGAAATTAGAAATATGTATGGGTATTTATGCATGTGCTTGCAAAAAGCATGTATCTGCCTTTAACAAAATACATAAATCATCATTAAATTATTTATAAATGTATTTGAAATGAAGAATTTATTCATTTATAAACAACTGTGAAGAAATCTAATTATTAAATGTATCTAATTTATAATGATTACAAATGTTATCTAAATATATAATAACCTTAATATCGAATTTGTAAACATAAATTGAAATCCTGTTGACAAATACGTTATAAAACTATTTAAGCAAGAATTGTTCGTACTGGAAAGCAATCTGTTAAAAGACATTGTAAAGCAAATGCTATGAGATGCGCACTTAAGAAAGTAATAAAGAGTTTTGGAATATGTATTGTTGAAATTAATGAGAAAAAAATCTGATAATTAAAAGAATTATTCCCCCTACATTTTATAATAACTCAGTTACAAGTTTTAAATAATTAAAAAAATCCTTATTTTATTCCCTCTCAGAAATGTTCAGAGAAAGTTAAGTACTATTTAACCCGCGGGAAGGCGCGTGGGGTGTATCATACCCCAACCCTACATAAAAGTGGAATATTCCTAACTTGTGAAACTGAAATTCTGTGCTGCTTTCAGTAGCTGAGTTTCTAGTTGTGGTTGACTTTCAGAACCGCTTTTTCTTTGCCTGTGTGTTTCAGAAAAAGATTTATTGGTATTTTGTTGGAACTGGGGTATGACACAACCCACGCACCTGTCCGTTGTTTTTCTGACTGAATATTTAGTTCAGAAATTTATTTCTAGAGTGTAACAGTAAATATTTCTACTCGCAAGTGATTGTAAAGTACTTGACATTAAATTCTTAATTTTTAACTGCACTATGGTAAAAAGAATGAGTCCCTATGAACTGGAGATGCAACGCATGCGAGATTTATTAGAATATTTGAAAGCGATGAAGACTGCATTTCGGAAACTGAAGATGAAACTAGGAATATTTTCTACACTGTTTTTGGTTTCGCAAGAGATAAAACATTAATTCATAATGTTCCTAAAAAAGGAAAGACTGTTCTTATGCTTTCAACATTATATAACGATCGTACTATAGATGATACTATTGGAGGAAAATAAAACGTTAGGAATTATATGTTTTAATATGACTAAAGGAGCAGTGGATATGGGGGATAAAATGTCAGCCAATTATTCAATTGCCAGAATAACGAGAAGGTGGCCAATGGTAATTTTCGTTCCTGCACTGAATGTTGCTGTAATAAATGCTTGAATTATATTACATTCAACTGCTAATCCACCAACAAGAAACAGAAGTCCGTTTTTGAAGGACTTAGCATTACAATTAATGAAAAAAGTATTGAACAAAGATCAGAGATTTAATACTTTTCTAAGAAATTGACGTACTGCATGCGAAACAAAAGCAGAAGTTTCGATGAAGAATTAAAACGAATACATGAAATTAGAAACAACTAAGTATGAAAGATGTGTTAAATTTTTTGCCCTCGCGCCAAGGACAGAAGAACGTGAATGCAATGTTTAAAATGTGAAAGCATTGAAATGTGAAAAAAAGCATGGTGTATTAGAGATGCAATGAAACTTAGAGGCATGATGTTTATTATTTTCATTTATCTTAATTTTAACTCTAAGATTATTTCAGAAATTAATTTTTTGAAACCCAATTATTATTCACTTATTTTCTTGGTGCGCCTTCCGCCGAGTTAAAGTATTTCACTAATTTTTAATAATTCTCTAATTTAAAATTAACTGAATAGAGCATTAATTATAAATATTTTTTGATTTAAAAGATGCCTCAGAAGCAAAAAATCATGTCGTATTTAAGAAAGTATTTTAGGAAGAAGCTTTATAAATAGAAAAGAAATAATGCATAATTTTAATATTAATAATACAATAAACTTTGATCTTAATTTTTGTACCTTAACCGAATAAAATCGAATTACCTTAAATTTTTTTTCTAATGTAATTAACGAAAACTTGTGAAAATATTTCATTCAAATTAAACCATTCTGAGAAAACTGTTCTGCAAAAAGATAGCATTTAATTCCGTTCAGAATGAAATGTTGTTTAAAAATATGTTGTTTTCATATATATACTTAGGACTCTGAAGTGTTGTAGAAAAAGAAAATATATTCATTTATATGTATATTTACAACGTAATTACAAAATATTTACATCCGATTGCATCAAAATCCATTGAACTTAATGGTAAATGACCCAATGTTTTGGTCACCACGTAGGGATCGCCGGTGTTTCAGAGCAGGGTACAGGAGAAACCTGTTTAAGGCTACTCCATCTTACTTCCTACCTCCATGATTCAATTGCTTTCAGACGTCAAAAATCACTTTTTTTTTTTTTTTTTTTTTTTTTTTTTTGTTCATATAACAAAGTATAAAGCCAAGTTCCATCAAAATCGTGAGAAATTTTACGAATAAGAAAAAGTCAGGAGAAATATATTGTAAATCGTGTTGGCCAGAGAGCGGTCGAAAATTGGGAGTCTCCCGCCTAAATCGGGAGAGTTGGCAAATATGTAAATAGATTAAAAATGAATCGAATAAGAAAAAGAAGATGAAATAGAACATTTAAAAAAGACTAACGAATAAGATTTTGAATAACTCTTGAGTTCCATTTAATTAAATGAAATTTTTAAAAAAAATTTTAATATTTTCATTTAAGAAATCAAATTACACTAAATTACCTAAACTCATATACAGTCAAGTCTTTAATCCGTACCTCAAAGCTACAAACTTTCTGCGCATGCGTTAACGCATAATGTATCTACGCATGTGCATAATACCTTTACGTATGCGCATAATACGTTTACACATGCGTGTTTAATGTATAATGGACGGTATAAGTTAGGCTAAAATTATCTAATTATCTATTGCAGTAAATGTTGCAGATTGCGTTGTTCCTTAATCTTCTAATTGGATCCGGCTTATTATTTTTTGCAGACTGTTAGAGCAATTTTATAAAAGTAAGCTTGAACTTTTGATTATGTCAAAAAGAATTTCCGATTCTGGAGCTGCCAAAGGATCTACAAAGCGAAAGCATGTTTCGATGTCCATCAAACAAAAAGTGGAATTGCTGCAAAAAATGGATAAAGGCATATCCTTTGTTTCTCTAACCATTCCGAAATCTGTTTATCAATTTCACGCTGCTCTGCAAGGGGGGGGGGCACGTCGCGGCATGCAATGTACTGGAAGTTGATCTGTCAGCATTATCCTTATCTTCAGGGCAGATGTTTTTATTTTATTCGGCTTATAATTCCTTACTAAATGTAGTATTTCATCTCTATGTACTCTGTCTTTCATATGATTTAAATCAAATTCCTCGTCATTATAAATATCACAAATACACATCAAATAGTTTTCTGGTTGCAATTTTCTAATTTCGACTATGCGTAAAGAAAGCTTTACACATGCACACGTTGAAAAAAATTTTTAATAAATATTAAGCTTTTTTTTTTTTTTTTTTTTTTTGTAAATTTTGTTAACCTTTAGATCATAATTGCTTTTTATTTCATAAATTACAGTTTCATATTTTTAATTTTATAATTTCTGCATGCCATCTTACCAGATTTAAATTGATGATCTATAATCCGGAAAAAAACCCTAATCCAGAATCGCGAAGTCTTTAAAGACCAGATTAAAGACTTTGTGCTGTATAATGTAAATAAACCAGAAGAAAATAAAAAAATATTTTCACATTACCATCCAAGGACAATGATGATACTTTTTAATATTAATATTGAATTTTTTCTGTTTTGCATTATAATCAAAGGTACTATTCGGTTTCGAGGGCCGTAAAAAATCACCAAACTATTGTTGATGATAAGGCTGCCAAAAATAATTGCAATAACCCTAATAACTGTGGCAAGAAAGGAAGTATAATAGTAAATAACTATCTAACATTGATGTTTTAATTTAGATGAAAGGCTAATTTCATATAATACCTTTTTATTATCATAATTTATACGAAAAAGGCTAAACATGACTGAATGGAAGCATAAGAGTAATCGTGTTAAACTAAGAATTTACTTTATTCTCGTTAGCATCCTCTGACAATATATGAAATTAAAGTTAATTTATATCATAATATATATTAAATAATAATAATAAATTGTATAAATAACAAATTAGCACTTTGTACACGAGACATCCTTTACGCACGCGATCGGAATTCCTTGTTGACAGGCAGGGGGGGCCCAAGAGCGATGCCCAGTGCAGGGAGAAAGTTATGCCACATACGCATGACGTCATGTGGGTGACAGAGTTAGTTCTTGGCGTTTGTTTACTTTCGTTGCATCAACAGTTTGATTTGATTTGTGTTGTTAATTTGCTATTATACCTAAGCGGAAGTGGCAAATTGTGCTATAGCGTTGTGTCAGAATTATACACGTTAATACTTTTTTTGGCGGAAAACACTTTTTACAATCAGATAAAATAACTATTTTTTTAATGAATTTATGTAGTTTTCATACATAACTGTGATGTAATTTTACATTTATTTTTCATTTTACTGCTATTTTACATTTAAATTGAAAAATTTCTCATTTTAAATCATTTTTTATCATAATCTTCATTTTGTGTATGAGACTTACATCGTAGTGAGATATTTAAACTCAGTGTCATGTTTACCAATACTGAGTACCTAAATGATTAGTTAATAAATTTGCGTATCCAACTTCATTCACATGTTTTGGTTACTTTCTTTACATCCCAAACGTAACTATGTATTGAAGCAGCGTCTGGGTTAAGCTTTGCGAACTAAGTAAACTAATACATGCCTCACCGTGAGGAAAGGACAATTTCTCGACCACACTATGCTGCAAACATCGAATGAGTGAGTGACATATTTCCTTCAGTGTTATTTAACTGATGCATACAGGTATGTGTGATGTAATTTAATTGATATAACTTACACATGCTTGAACCTGAAGGAAAACAAATCTGTGTATAATGCTAGAATACAAATAGCGAAAGAGAAAGTAAGATATTCTGTTCAGTGTTATTTAACTGCTGCATATGTTTTAATTTTGATTCCATATAACTTGTTTTTAATTATAAGAGAAAGAAAAATAATTCAATATTGAACACATATTTCGAGTATAACAAAAGTATTTTAAGAAACAAGCTAATAAAAATACATTAGTAATTAAAAATATTTAATTTGTGTACAGACTGAATTGAAATTAAGATGTGGTGATGTATTTAATTATGGCAAAGCACACTAGGGCTATCTGCGTAATAGGTGTGATGCCTTCGTGGAGGACTTTCTCAGGGAAACTGGCTCGTATACACGTTACGCATGAGGAAAACCACGAAAACACCCATGCAGCCAGCCCGTTCGCGGGATTCGAACCAAACTACCCAGTGTTCAGCGACTTTACCGCTCGGCCGCTGGTGGGCCGAAACTAAGATGTAAGGCAAGTTTATTATTATTGTGTGTATATGTGTAAGAAAATGTATTTTAATTGTTCCATTTTTAATGTATGAAAGGAAGAATAGGATGCCAATATCGAAGATTATTTACTATAGCAAATAATCACGTCAGGATAAATGTTATATAGAAATCTTAGGAGTGTAAGGGATTATAAGAGTAGTTTTAGATTATACTGAAAATATACGCACTTCTGCTAAAATCTGAAGTGAATCAGTATGAAGTGACTTTTCACTTTAAAAAGAATGTGATAAGTATACTATTTAAAAGTATAATGACGGATATTAAGAAATTTGTAGAATTTTATGGTATTTAAATATGAATTAAGTCAAATCTTTTTATATATAATTTTTTGCTTGAGATATGTAATTTAAACTGAAAATCACGATCATATATTTCTCATGGAATGTCAAAGTTCATTTTTATTAAAAAAAGTGCATGAGCAATGAAAGTAAATAGAATAATACTTTTTGATTATGTTTTTACCATGGTCTTAGCAGTTATGCCATCATGCGTTCTGTTCAACAAGATTTATTTAGTGCAAAAAATACTACGAAAAAATATTCAAAAATACCTTGTTTTACAATATTTATTTCCCTTAATTAACTTAAATATTGTTTTTCATTCTCTAATGCTTTCCTTTACGAAAAGAATTTAATGTTTACAATTATTTTCAGCATTCGTACGAATTCTATGCATAAAATAAACATTTTCTTTAACAAAATACTTAATCGGAAAGTATATACCCGGTATTTCCGGTGTATCTACCACATATAAAATGATCATTTTGCTTTAGTTTACATTTTTTCCATTACGAAAATCATGTAGCAGACGCGTCGGCCGATGCGTCTTGTCTCCCGGGTGACGTCACTACCAGCAACCAATGGCACGCTTTTTCCGTTCCTGGCCTAACCTTAGTATATTAAAGAACCTTGGTTGACAGGTTATCTTCGGAATTCGTTGTTGACAGGTTATCTTCACGAGAAAAAAGGGGAGGAGTTACGAGATTCTCTGGGTTGCATGAAGATCTACTAATAACTTTCTCGCCAAGTAATTTGGCGTCATCGGTTCATTCTTATTTCTGGAACTGTGGTTGAAGAGTGGTCTGTTTTTGATCCGTAAGTATGCTAAAATTCAATTCTACCATAAATTTTTAATACCTTGTTTTCCAAATTTGAATTTACATGCACTAAAAATCACGTTTACGGCTCGGCTCATCGTCGATGAATCACGAGCTTGGCGAGTAAGAATGCAACGGGTTCTTTCCCGAAGCGCCAACGGGTTCTCTGCGGATGAAAACCCGTTGTTTGTTATTTCTCTGGTAAGTGTTTGCTTTATATCTTATATTTATTATTAAATATTAAAAGTAATTTTTGCATGGGTATATTTTTTCATGCTCATTTTCTGTTTTATGTGCTGGTAGATTTCTGGCCGATTACCGTGTTTTTAGATAAATGCGCCATTTTCATTTATAGGTCGTGTAGAGATTACTGTTTCCATTTTTTTTAAGTAACCACGAAAATTCTAACACATGTAAAAGCTTTACTAGTAAACTTTTGATTGAGGATATTTCAAGTAAATGTGCCATTTTTACTGAATTTGTGTAGAAGTTGCTCTTCGTTATGCCTTTTTTGAGCGAATGTGTTAATTAGTTGTATTCTTTTAATGTGTTGTTTTGCAGATTAATGCAGTTTATTTGACAGATGTGTAATGCTGTTTGTTGAAAAATGCATTAGAACCAATGATGGTAAGATCTTGGCCTAGCAAATTGGTAAAATATTACTTGCTCTTAATTACTGAATCATGTAGGATAAAATCTGCTGTTTATGTATAAAAATTTGTACTTTATCTCTGATTATGTGGTATATGCCCAGAATTTCATTATTAATGATCGATTCATTAAAATTACTATTTTTAATTGTCTATTTTGTTTTGTGTTGCTGCTGCTCATTCTGCATTTTTTTTTTTTTTTTTTTTTTTTTGAGTAGATATGAAAATTAATTCTTGTTTTTTATTTTTTTCCCTCCATGTCTCTTTTTATTGTGCTGGTAAATTTTTGAGAAAATTTCAAGTAAATATGCCGTTTTTACTTAGTTTGCGTAAAAATTGTTCTTCTTTATGCCTCTTTTGAATAAATATGTCAATTTTTGTTTGTATTATTTAATATCTTGTTTTGCATATTAACACAGTTTATTTGACAGATTAAGATGCGATTTGTTGAGAATATTCATTAAAACTAATGCGGGTAAGTTCTTGGCCTAACAGATTGGTAAAAGATTTTCTGATCTTAATTACTTAATTTTTTATTATATTCTAGGATAAAATTCTGCCTTTTACGTGTGAAAATTTTTATTTTGTCTGATTATGTGCCAAATTTAACGATTCAAGAAAAATGCCATTTCTGTGTGTAGCTAGTTCGTTGTTGCTGTTCGTCATGCAGTTCTTTTGAATACATATCAGTTTGAAAATTTATTCTTACATGTGTATTTTTCTCATCCATTTTTGCTGTGTACTTTTCTTATGAATATTATTTTTATTTAGTCTATATAGAATTTGCTCTTTCTACCTTTTTTGAATAAGTATGATAATTAGTTCTTGTTCGTGTTATTTTAATGCCCAACGATTCACTTTCGAATGTTTGTTAATTATAGAAGCTAATTTTACTTTTTGCTTGCAGTTTTTAACTCTGTACCTTTTATCCAAACATAAATAACATCTGCCTTTTCATTTCTAAACTTAAAATATCGCAGTCGGGAAAAGGTTTCAATTTGAAAGGTAGTGGCTTTTCTAATTGCAAGAATTTCTCTTCAGAATTATAATTAACATAAGCTGTGCATTCTCTGCTAAGTATTTCATTTCTCGAAAAGTCTGGTAGACCTTTTAAATCGCAATTTTAATCTTTAATTTTTTTGGATATAATTAAGAACGAATTCATTTGGAAGCAATTTAAAAAATAAAGGCAATAAAATATTTCTGTATAAATCAGTATGGTACTTTTCTGTTTCGCCGGCGCAAATCTTGCCAAGCGCACTTTATTGGTGACAACACATAATACACATAAAAATTGTCAAAAAATGTTGGTTCTAAGATTTTTTTTTTATTTTAAGGGCATAAACATTTTAATATCGTTTAAAGTTTTGTAAAAAGACAATAATTTTTTTTAAAAATATTAATTTAAGAATTTACTATGCTTTCATGGTACAACATCCTGATTCACAGGTTCGTATCATGTGAACCCAAGTGATCTCATTTCACGTAATTCTTTGCTCAAACTACGCTACAAAAATCTAATTCTCTCAATGATTCAGTAATTATCTACAATAATTTCAAGTTACATTTTAATATGGAATACAAGTTTAAATGCAAGTATTATTTCAGTTCGTACTAATAGCTTACTTAAGAATTATGTAAAGCCCAGTACTTTACTTCGCTAGTGCATTCTCATTAGAATTGATGAATTTAACCCTTGATTTTATCTTTTCTATATTTTCGCCTTCGCTGAGCTGTGTGATTGCATCCTAATTGACTTAAATACCGCAAATGGCATTAGGGCATAAAATTGAACTTTCTGGTAAAAATTCTATTTAATTGTATGCCAGTATTGAAAGAAACAATGGCGTAGCTAGGGTGGGGCAAGAGGGGACATCTGTCCCTGGGCGCAGCATCCAGGGGGCACCAAATTAATGCTACGAAATTTTTTAATGAATGTTTAGCATTCTTGACACATAGAAAAGGGCGTAAATTCTTCAGTTGTCCCCGGGCGCTGGAATCCTAGCTACGCCACTGGAAAGAAACAATCTGATAAAAAAAAATGGCTGTGATATGTTTTGAAGATGAGCGTAAAAGGTTATCAGCGGAGATATTCCGTTTGGCATCTGTTGTACCATTTTTGGCGAAGCATCTCTACTTTCACCCAAAAGTCTTGCTATTTTTCAGATTTCAAGTTTGACTTCTGTGCCTTGTTTTGCAGGTTAACATGCTTTATTTGATTGCATAGAATTTTTCGTAAAAAGGCCTTAATTATATTATCATTATTGGTAAATTCAAGGCTTAAACAGATTGGTGAAATCTTTGACCTTAACTACTGAATTCTGCTAATTATATGGGATATGTCCATAATTTAAATTTTCTCCTAGTAAGTTGATCAATTGGAACAAAATGTGAAATGAATTTATTAAAGAGTATGTCATTTGCTGTATTCATAAATTTCCAGCCGTGTGTATTATTTATAGCAGATGGTCCTACCAATTTGAATAAATATGGAATTTAGTTTTTAATAGTTTTATTTATTTCATGTAATTTATGATGTTAAAGTATAAAGGCTATGCTCTTGGATTTTCTAGTAAAGGCAAGTTTCCAATAAATAGCAGTTTTTATTTGAGTATGGTGGTTGAGCTATTTATCCAGCATTTTTTTAGTATGAAGACTAATCATACTAAAAAAATTTGAGCATTTCTTTCAAGTAAAAATCAGTGTGTTATAGCTGTGCTAGTATCATTCTGCATGATGACAAAAGTTCATTAAATATGTTAGTGACATTTAAGTGTTGGTTTTGATTATCATGCAATACTGAAACTAAATTCAGAATTTCATTATTGACAAAAAAAAAATTTTTTTTTAATTCTGGGTATGAATGTCTGAGCATGTGTGTAAATTTTAAGTCATTCTGGGTTTTCTTTCATTTGATTAATTCGTTAAACTTGCTGTTATCTGTAAAAAATTGTCCTATTGAACTTTACCTTTCGTTTTAGTGGCACAGGTGATAATAGATTTTTAACCCCCAAAAAATGAAAATTTCCAAGTGTGGCTGTAGCGAGTATGCTCAAGTTCATAAAATAACTTAGTTTTTCTTTATCATCACCTTTCTGTTCGAGAAGCTTTTCTACAGCATACAGTGACCATCCCTTTTCTATTATAAGAATACAGTCAAAAGTCTTTAATCTGGACGTCCGTAATCCGAAATGATCTGGACCTCAAAGCTACAAACTTTCTGCGCATGCTCATATGCGTTTACGCATGCGCGTTTAATGTATAACGGACGGTATAAGCTAAGCTAAAATTATCTAATTATGTATTTCAGTTAATGTTGCAGATTGCGTTGTTCCTTAATCTTCTATATGGATCCGGCTTATTATGTTTTGTGGACTGTTAGAGCAATTTTATAAAAGTAAGCTTGAACTTTAGATTATGTCAAAAAGAATTTCGGATTCTGGAGCTGCCGAAGAATCTACAAAGTGAAAGCATGTTTTGATGTCCATCAAACAAAAAGTGGAATTGCTGCAAAAAAATGTATAAAGGCATATCCTTTGTTTCTCTAACCATTCCGAAATCTGTTTATCAATTTTACATCACTCTGCGGGGGGGGGGACATCACGGTGCACAATGAACAGGAAGTTGATCTGTCAGCACTATCCTTATATTCAGGGCAGATGTTTTTATTTTATTCGGCTTATAATTCCTTACTAAATGTAGTATTTAATCTCAATGTACTCCGTTTTTGATTATGATTTAATCAAATTTCTCGTCGTTATATTACGGATACACATCAAATAGTTTTCTGATTGCAATTTTCTAATTTCGACTATGCATAATATATTCTTTATGCATGCGCGCGTTGAAAGAAATGTTTAATAAAGTAAACAAATAAATAATTTTTTATTGTATATTTTAATACCCTCTAGATCATAATTGCTCTTTATTTCATAAATTAAGTTTTCATATTTTTTATTTTATGTTTTCTTCATGCCATCTTACCAGATTTAAGTTGATGATCTGTAATCCGGAATCGCCGAAGTCCCGACGAGTCCGGATTAAAGACTTTTGAGTGTAGTAATTTTAGAAATTTATCTGAATGTCTCCTGTGGACTTTCATTTAATAGATAACTAAAGCCAGTATGGAAATTAGGACATTTTGATATTATTGAAGAATAATTCATTGCTGCCTACTCTCCTTTTTTTAATTTTTAGTCTTAACAAAGGAAAATGTTTCTCAGAAATAAATGGAATGTATTTAATTAATTAAACTTAAATTGGGCAAATTCCATTCCCTCAATCTCTAGTGATTTTCAGAATTTTTAAATTCTATTTCATTTGGTCAGAGTTGTCTTAATCTGTAGTCATTTCTAAATTTTTATATGAAGATTTAAGAAATGGAATTAGCCAGAGAATATAAGAATTAAATGTTAATATATTTTACAACAGAATTGAATTTCAAATAGTTCAAAAATCTAGTCCATGTAAATTTGAACTGAATTTTAATTTGATTTTTCTATTAATTCATTACATTTATTTAGGCGCCTAGAATGTGAACATGGTAAATAAAATGGCAAGTAACCATTCCTCAGTATATTTTGGTGGGGAAAAACTTCTGAAATTTATGTTCAGTTTGTAGTAATATTATTCAGTTAACTTCATATTTGTTTAGGAATTTCACAGGGTGATCTTCTTTGCAAGATACTGAGAAAATTTTGATATTCTTTATGCTAAGAATAATTTCAAGAATTAATAAATTTCAGTTTTTTTTATATGATAGACTGATTATTCAAAGTAATATACACCAAGGTCACCTTGGATGATCAAGAGCTTGTATCATACATGCATATTAACTGTTATAGGATAGCTATGGACTTTGGTCCTTCAAATTGTTTTATTAATATATATACTACAGTATTCAAAGAACTACAAAAGGGTGGAATGTAGTAAATAAAACATTTTTGCTTCTGATAGAAGTGTACAACTGACTGAAAAATGTAACAGCCATCATTAAAATTCAACATCATTTGAGATCATTAAGTATAGTACATACTTTTAAAATAATGAAACTGTATATATGAATTTTTGAAATAATGTAACATATTAAAAGAAGATAAATTATGTATTGAAGTGAATTATGCATTCAGTATTCCAATAAATTTTCCTTCAGTATTCCAATAAATTTTCCATTTTATACATTCCTAAATCAATATAAGAATTATCAGTATTTTTAAAATCATTAGTGTATGTGTTTTAGGAAAACTTTGGTTTAAATTCAGGCTTAGATACTAAGAGTTCTGTTTTATGAAGCATAAGTATCTAATATTTGTTTTGCAATTAAGTTGAACTCAAATCATTAAATGTGAATGACATAATAGAAAAAAAATCAGAGTTATTTTAATGACTGTAATGATGATATGTTACCTCTTATCACAGGAAAATGATACATATGATACTTGGTATTTTATTTCAAGAAAAAAAAAAAAAAAAAAAAAACCAGCTGGGATGTTCTGTGGAGCAAGGTTTTTAAATTTTTAAATCCTGTTCCTAGAGCAAACTTGCTAGTTCTTGGTTGTAGGTAAAGTTCAAATGGTATTTTAAGAACCTGAGGTTTAAATAAAGGTTTATTTTTTATAGAAAAATTCATTTATATTTCAGTAGTAGTTATTATATTTTGTGGCTATTCATTGAAAGAAATGTAAGCTTTTTTTTCGTAAATTTTGATACGGATTAGATTATAATTGCTCTTTATTCCATAAATTACGGTTTCATATTTTTAATTGTATATTTTCTGCATGCCTTCATACCAGATTTAAACTGATGATCTATAATCTGGAATCGCCAAAGTTCCGACGAGTCTGGATTATGGACTTTGTACTGTATAACAGACTTATAAAGGGCCCCATATCTCAAATAGCTTAGGACCTTATTAAGTCTAAATATGGTTCTGCATACTGTTAAGCACGAAGTTGGAAGCAAAATGGTTTGTATATTTCTCGCTGCTCCTGGAATGGGAAATTTACCTTTGTAAGTTTTTTTTTTTTTAACAGCTTTTCTGTATTTTTTTATTTTATTTTATTTTATTTTATTTTATTTATTAGTCCAAAGGGATTTGAATCCCGAAGGACTATTAGTTTCGTTTTGGCATTTTGCGTCGGACTCATTATAAATGTCGGTTCACTTTTCAAACTGTTGCCACAAAATGTTAGAGTCCTGCATTATATTTGAAGAAATTAAATAATGAAAAATCTGCATAAATGTATGTATATTTCTCGTATTGTGATAAAACAACGGTACATAGAGTCATCGAATTTTGAATAACGTAATCCTCCAACGAATATGAGCATGTGGAAGACCAAATTTGAAATTTGTTTTATGATCGATTTCCTATTTTTTAAAACTTTGACGAATTTTTGATTAACAAACTCAAGGATTTCAAAGCGAGCAATGGCAACGTTGTGCAGAAAAAACATTTTTATTTATTTATTTATTTATTTATTTTTTGGTTTTTTTGTTTTTTGTTTCCCACCTACAACTCCCTACCAAAATGAATTTTCAAAATCTCGTTTTATATAAACGAGGTGGAACCAGTATTTAATAAGAAGTCTCAGGGAAAAATAATGACCACGTCAATTTTTTTTCTTCTACGGAAGTTACTCCCATGGAAGAGCTTAGTAATGCATGTCTTCCTTTCTGGCCATTGTCATTGCTTTAAGCTAAATCTTACTACGTTCAGCCGTATTGTTACGTGGCTGTTAGTATTTGCCAGTGAGGTTTAATTAAGGGCCAACTCTGTTAGTTATTTCTGTACAGCTTTTTCTAGTTTTTAGTTAGTTAGCATTAGTTTCTTATTTTCTATCTTAAGTTAAAGCCCAAGTGGAGACTTCATGTAAGCCCAGGATTGGCCAACTATAAATGGTCTCAAGTTAAATAAAAGGATATTTAAACTCTACTTTTGACTTGTCGCTCTAGACTTTTAGAAGTCAATGAATAGTCGCTACACAATTCTCAAGTATTCTAGATACCAAAGGCAGCCAATTTTACTAGAATCTTGTATCATTTATAGTGGAAAATTATATATATCAGTATATAACTATTATGAAAATTTGAAAGCATCTGCAAGAAAATTGGAATGCAAAATACATTCATGTTTTATCAGGATAATGATTCTAAACATACAGCCCTAAATGTTCACATGTGGTTTTCATACAACTGTCCGGAAGTTATCACAACTTCTTCCTTCATTTAGTCTTCAGACTTAAATCAAATTGAACATGTATGAATGGAACAACAGTTACTCAAAAAATATAGATAAATGCATGTGAAAAGTGTAACTTTAGCTAAAAGATATCTAACCATTATGAGTATTGAATGTCCCGTTATTTTATTAATTTATTTTTTTTATTGACTCTTTCTTCAAAGTATTCGAATACTTATATGAGTTCATTTTGAAAATATTTTGAATATCTTTTTTTAACCAAAAACGCTCAGACTATTTTTTTTTTTTTTTTTTTTTTTCAAAATAATGAACAATAGTACATGTGAAAGAAAAGTCATTCTACTGATTATTATTAACTGATATTTGGAAATAAAATCAAAGAATGCAAGTGTTACAAAATTAATTTCATAGGTTTTATAATTTCATGAGTTAAAACTGATATTTTAAATTTAAAAATACAAAAACATGAATATTTGTCTTATTCAAAACATGTTTGTAAGTGCAAGTATATATGTTTAAATGGCTAAAAGGCATAAGAACTTTTAAAGACATACGATATGTTAGACTTCATATCTTAAAATAATTTACATTAATGTCATAGTAGAAAGACAATTTGACTGCACTATGTGTGATTTCTTTATGGTAATTAAAGAAAATTACACCACATGTGCTCTTTCCCACCTTTCCACCTTATTTTGCAAATAAATTGAGCAGAACGTAATTTTTTTTGGCCATATGATACCTTCGGCTCTATCTAGTAATGCTGAAGTGGCACTTGTAGTAGTTCATTCAGGAGAAGGAAAATCTCGTAGAAGATTGAAGGGGGAAAATTTATCGCAATCAGGCATACTGGTGGTCCTGGTTTCGTACGATGAGACAACAGTTCAGTGATTCTTAACACAAGTTGATTTTTATGTTATAATATAACCTGCTTGTAAACAAGATTTTTCTGGAGCACAAAATAAATAACAGCACAGAAGGGCTATTAAGTTCCAGAAGTATGTTTTTCATTCAATCTTAGCCATTTGGTTAGGTGAACGGATCAACAGATTATCATGGAGAGAGAGGAAGCCTTTCAGAAGGACCGAGGACTAGTGTTTAAATCATACTATAGAATTACGTCCATCTAATCTTATGCTTATTATGCAAAAACTAGAGGAAGAATATTACTCACTTAGAGATGTTCCCAATCAGTCCGAGGAATAATTAGCTATCTTAATGATCTCAAAAATCAAATCGCAGCACTAAGCCAGTACGTTATTGAACTCAAACTGAGGATGAACCCACTAATTACTCCCAGCTACTATGGAAACTAATAAATCTACCGAATCTACTAACGCTAAAATTAAGCGTAAGATAAACATAACGGATAAAGAAGGTTTTACTACACCTCGCATAACACATAAACGCACTCTCAAAAGCAAAGGTTAATGAGCCAGCACAGAAAAACAAATTCCAGGAATTAAATCTCGAAGACAATATCGATTCTACTAACGAGCAGGGTGATTTTATCCCCCTCCCACTGTCCTAGCCGACTTTGCAGGCGACTGGGACAAATTAAAAGATGCTATTGAAGGAAAGTTACAAATCAAAAAATTCCGCGGAAATTTATCCGGTACTCTTACCATCAGAGTTTACGACTTTGAACATTACAGAATGCTCACTGATTTTTTAGATAAACTTGAACTTCCCTACCATACTTTTAAAATGAACATCGAGAAACTGCCAAAGACTGCTGATATTGAACGTATCAAATCTGAAATAAAAGAAAGGGAAATACCCATCCAAAAAAACCGTTAAATCACTCATGTTATTGAGGGGAAAATTATCCATTTACCTGTATACTTAGCAGAATGCACCCGCAATAAAGAAGGTAAAGCTATATATGACATAAAGAAATTAAGAGGACTCGACGTGTTCGTGGAAACCTTACAAATCTCGCCCTGGCCCCATGCAATGCCATAAGTGCCAGCGGTACGGGCATACACGGGATCGCCGCAAATACAAAGCATGCTGTTTAAAATGTGCAAAACCTCACGAGACCTATACTTGCTCCCAAACAAAAAAATGATAAAGATAAACCTCCAGTCTGTGCCCTCTGCAGAGCAGATCACATTTCTTCTTTTAAAGGTTGCCATGAGCACCCATTTAATATACAGAAACAGATTGAAGAAATTAAAGCCAAAATAGAAGCGATGAAGAATCAATTCCATTACGACAAAACGAATTCCAGGCGCTCAATCCGAAGGAGATCCCTAAACGTAGTCCTGCCTGGCAACAGTCATCCAGAGATGAAAACCAACCGAAAGGATCAAAAACTAGCCAATTAGGATTTTATGAGAGGTAAAGATTTCTTTCAGGCGCTCAATCCGAAGGAGATCCCTAAACGTAGTCCTGCCTGGCAACAATCATCCAGAGATGAAAACCAACCGAAAGGATCTAGCCAATTAGGATTTTATGAGAGGTTAAAGTTACAAATTAAAGATTTCTTCTAAAAATTTAAAAATGCTAAAGGAATATTTGAAAAATTAGAGGTCGGCATGGCCGTTTTTGATTATCTGTCAAATACTGATTATAAATTTTAAGCCGATTCATAATATTCCTAATCTTATTTTAGCTACCAAAAGCTTTATAAAAATTAATTTCTTCAATGCTAATGGTATCCGTAAGCAACAACCTCAGCTCATCTCTTACCTCCAAAAATAACTTTCACAGGTCCTTAGGGGATGGATAAACATGTAGTGGTAAATGCCTTTGGGTTGAACACCACTTAACGAATGATGATCTCCGATTTCCGACCTCCAAAAACATGACACTGATGTCATGTTAGTCAATGAAACACATCTTCGAGCTTGTGACAGATTCATAATTCATGGCTATCAGAGAGGATAGACCTCACAACAGAGGAGGCGAAAATGCTATCATAATTTAAAGCCTCTAAATTATCAAAAAACGTAAAGCCAAGGCTTTGATAATATCTCAAATGAAGGGCTACAGGCACTGCCTAACAGATGTATAGTACTTATCATTAATATTTTCAACGCATGCATTCGTCACTGCTATTTTCCCTCTCAGTGGAAGCATTCAATAATTATTAACATCTTGAAACCTGGAAAAGACCTTAAATATGCCAAAAATTATAGACCCATCAGCCTGGCACCGGCTCTCTGCAAAGTTTTTGAACGTGTCATCAGTACAAGACTTACCAAATTGGCATTGATAGGAACCAATTTGGTTTCCGAAAGGGACACTGTACTACTCATCAGATACTCCACCTGGTAGAATTTATCGCCCAAGAATTTAGAAAAAAGAATGGTGTAGCAGCATGCTTTCTCGATTTTGAGAAGGCATTTGACCGAGTCTGGCATGCTTGGCTTACTCCACAAATTGTCAAATTTCCTTCTGCCTAATAACTTCATTAAACTTACCTACTCTTATCTCTACCGTCGCACGTTTCAAGTAAAGATGTGGAGAAATTCTCTCATCAAGAAACAGATTTTCCGAGGCGTCCCTCAAGGGTCAGTTTTAGGACCGAAATATTTTAATATTTTTATAAATGACATGCCTGTCCCACTACACTCAAGTATTTATAAATATGCGGACAATACAGTTATCTTAACCAGCTCTAGAAATCCACAAAATGGTCTTGACAAACTCCAAATGCAAGCTAATCTAATCAACAAATACTGTGAAATTTGGAAAATTAAACTTAACGCAGATAAATGTTGGGTTGTTTTATATCGCAGATACAGAAAAAATTTTCCAGTTAATTCCAATATTAAAATAGATAATTCACCTGTTCCAGTAGCAAGCTCATATAATTACCTAGGAGTGTACGTCGACAAAGCTTTAAATTTCAAGGACCATATCCAGTATACCATCAATAAAGCTAATGCAGCATTTATGTCTCTTTACTCCCTGCTTGGAAGGAAATCTAAATTAAATCTGAATACTAAGAGAAATCTTTATATCACTCTCATCAGACCAATTCTACTCTATGCAGTTCCTGCATGGGCAACTGCCGGATAAACTGAACGCTAGAAAAAAAAACGTCTTACCTAATAAGATTCTCCGTAGCATAACAAATGCCCCTTGGTTTGTGCGGAACGCGCAAATCCATGAGAATTTAAATATTCTCCCGATTCATGATCAAATACTAACTACAGCACACAACTTCTTTGAAAAACTGAAAAACTCACAATACCTAGCCATTAAAGAACCCACAGATAAAAGACCGCGAACTATACATCATAATGCATTATGGTGGTAGTGTACAGTGTATATCTTTTATTTCTACTTATTTTACGTATCTTATTACTCTTTATTACTCATGATCAGTTTACGTTATGCACAAAGCTTATGGACTTTGATTGCAACTTATATTTCTTACTTATTATTTTCATTTAACCAAGAATTTATTTAGTACTGTGTAGTGTTTTAAAGCAAAGACTTTGCTTTCAGAGAAAATTTTAGTTCGCGGTCTTATGACTCCTTCACTCGCTATTGGCCACCTCGCATCACGTGGTGTTTACTGTGCAACTTTAAAGAAATTAATTTTCGAACATGATTATTTAATTTTACTGTACCCAAATTGCGTTTCTGAAGAATAAGGACATTATTAAATCTTCAAATTCACCTTTTTTTTTTTTTTTTTTTTTTGGAACTCTACATACTTATTTGGGCTACAATGAACCTCTGGTTGAGGCGATACCCCCATTTTAATGGATAATAAAGAGCGAAATAATGATATATTTCATTGGGGACAGCGGTATTATAAATATATATAACAAATTTGCTAATACTTCACGGACATAATTGTTTTCTAAAATCAAAGTTTTTTAGGGTTCTTAAAAAGAATCTTTATTTAACACGTGGGTGTGTAATCTTTATTTACCACAGTGCCACAGCAAAATCTGGTAAAATAGTCTGTCGGATCATTTTTTTTTAAATTCTAGTGGTTTCGTGTCTCCTTTATCCTAAAAATCAGTTCAGTACCTAATCTGAATATATTTTTATGAATATTTAATAAATAGATAAACAAATAACAGGTTTTAAACAATAAATTTATTACATTTCAGTTCATTGTAAATTAACACAAGAGTTCTATATCTCAATAGGAAAAATTGGTAAAATTAGACAAATACTGTATTACAATACAAATAATAAAACATAATACATAACCAAAAATAAATAACTTAGTGAATGTGTAAACATCTTAAAAAATATCGCTAGTCTTGTATTCTTTCAATAAACAACACAATCCCATTTAATTATAACTTCGTTGTTTTACTTCATAAATAAGGATTACTTATTGCAGCAAAATCTATATTAAAATCAGATAATAATCTATGAAAAAAAAAGCTTCCAGAAGCAGAAACCAAGAATACGAACAACTTTCTGAATGTAGAAATAATTTTAACCATATAAATTGATCCATTTGTGAAGCACCGATGACTCACACAGCTTTAAACAATATAAAATTTGAGTCACACTCGATGAGCATGGCTCCGAAAAGTAAGGCCGCTATGAATCATCGATGATGTACATGGCAGTCAATGTGTTAAACTGCATGTAAAAACTCAATTACTAAAATAAAATAATTTTTTAGCTAATCGTGGATAGTTTAATATCTGTACAACTTAAAAAGAACTGTGTAAACTGTTTCATTTGACTTATGAATAATTTAGTAGGCAGTTTTTTTATTACGCACATCGGTGCTACATAAACTGCCATAAAAAATCAGCTAGAATAAGCTAATGTTTGGTCTTCATGACAGCTGGACGTGCTAGTCATGAGAACAGGCAAAGGCCAAATGCGATAATTCTTTATATCATGACCTGCATTCTCAAATATAATTTTTTAAAACTGTTTTCGATAATTCGAATAATGTTATATACCAAGTTCGCAATGCCAAAAATGAAAAAAGTGGCAAGCATATTAAAAAAATGTGTTTAAATTATAGATTAATCAATTAATTAAATTATAGTATTAATCAATAAATTAAATTATAGTTATCAGTTAACTAGATTTAAAAATCTAGTTAACTGATAAATGTACGAATTATTTAAAATTTATAAAAAGTATTGTCAGTCTGTTATTGAACAGTTACATTATTTATTATATTTGTCAGACGAAAATGCATAGTTTCTAGAGATTCTTAGATTCAATAACGGTAACTGTTAAAAGTTAGCTTTAAAAAAAATGTGGATATTGTCTTTAAATTTTAGTTTCCCTGTTATAGCAAAAGTTAGCTTCTAAACTTGACTTATACTGTTATGTGACTGGACCCCCAAAATTTATTATTTTGTTATTAATTTTCCCCATCTTTACCTCTATTCAGCTTTACAAAACACACTCATTACACACACCTGGAAGACTGTATTTAATGTAAATGATAACAACTTTGACTACACTCATGAACACAATCGTGGTTTTTTTTTTTTTTTTTTTTTTAAACAAAATTCTCTTACTTCCTTTCCTTTTCTTTCTATAGGCCCTTTTTTTTTAAATTATAAATAATTTTTTTTTCCTCTCCATTACTTTTGGGCCATTTATTTTTTACTTTATTTTGTCCCATCTTTTCTTCCTGGCCTTTCGAAATCGTACAAGATGTACGAAGTTCCTTTTTACTCTCCTCTGAAATACGAAATTGCCCCCCCCTTTCTATATACCTTTCCTTCGCACCTATGCTTGATTTTTCGCCCATCGGTGCAGAAAGACTTAGCGGGTGCAACAAAAGACATCTGTCTACTTTGTCTGTCTGTCTGTCTGATATTTTCTTTAAATATGATTAAAAAAATGGCATAACATTTGCATCATATTCAAATATCCTAGAAATAATTTTAAAAAGTTTCCCTTTATTTAATTAACAGGGCATAACATGAAATCATTCACAAATATTTAAACGTGATGAAATCGTTCATCACCTTATTTGTGACGGAATAAAACAAAATGCAGTAAACTCTCTAGTTGCGTGATTTCTGGTCTGCGATCACCGAGGCAAGCGGCAGCACGATCGCTGCGCTCCGTAAAAAAGTGAAAATATTTCCTTTCCTCTTGGTGATTATCAATTAAATTTCTTTGAAAAATGTTTTTTCCCCCTACAACACCTATATCATTCCAATGAATTTCGGCTCCGATGTTGACGAGAATAAAACAGCGGACAATGTAAGGATATACTTCAAAAGCCTGGAATTTTAAGATAAGTACTTTTCTTTCATCTAAACTAAATCAAATTTCTTTAAATAAGTACATTTAAATCAATAAATCTTAATTTTTCATCAGTTTAAAGCATTAAAAAATACTTGAAATTGCCATTGCTTGTGGCTTCCTTTGTGTATCAACTCCAAACAGACGCCAGCGTTATCAGTTCACGTCTGTCAACACTTACAAAGCCCTTAAGGAATCTCGAGAGAGGGATAATTTGGGCATCGCGCTATTTCCCTCTCGGATCTTCCGGATTCTCATTTCTTTCTAGATCGCTTGAATATAGTTCCGCCTTTAAATGATATTATACCTCACCGATTTTTTCTCATACTGTTCTTTGCTATCTGTTAAATGTCCATATGTAAGGGATGGTTTATTCTTCACCGCCTTAAATGAATTCTTAGAACTATGAGCTTATATAAATAACAGTGTGCCTCATTGTGTTATACTAACATTATTTAACTAGTAATAAATTATGATAGTAAAATAATTAATCTTGTAATAAATTATGATAGTTAAATTAATAAATACTGTTTAATTTGTGTTTTTAATACATATACTCAGTAATTTACACACACACACACACACACACACACACACATATATATATATATATATATATATTTTTTGGTGTGTGCGGTTGTGGTCTTGTATTGTATATGGTTCTATGTTGTTAGTCTGCTGCTGTTTTTTGAAAAATGTATGAAAATGTTGAGAATGAAAGTAGCATAAGTTACTTTGGTTAAATTAATATATACTTTTGTTTGATGACCTTTGTTGATATCTCAGGATGCAAGCGTACATATTACTTTATATTCCATGCTAAATACCTTGATACGAAGCATTTTAACACCGTCAATATTTGTTTTTTCCCCAGTAACACATCTATTCACCATTACCAAACACACTCACTACACAAACACACATGTGAGACACTATTTATTGTAAATGAAGACAGTTTCTTCTCCTTTTAACTACACTCATGGACACGATCGTATTTTAGGATATTTCCTACTTCTTTTCCTTTTCTTTCTATAGCCCCACCTTTTTTTTCCCTCTATTATTTTTGGGCCATTTATTTTAAATTTTATTTTATCCCATCTTTTCTTCCTGGTCTTTTGAACTCGTACAAGATGTACGAAGTTCCTTTTTACTCTCCTCAAATACGAAATTGCCCCTCTTTCTATATACCTTTCCTTCGCACCCATGCTTGATTTTTCGCCCATCGGTGCAGAAAGACTTAGCGGGTGCAAACCAAGACATCTGTCTACTTTATCTGTCTGTCTGTCTCTAGTTGCGTCCATCTCTGAAAAGAACAAAATATGTCTAAGACTAATATCGGTACTGAAAATCACTTTCGCACAAGATCGAAATCATATGGAACCTTGAGGAGTAGAGAGGATCACCTCAAAAACAGGTAAGATCCTGAATACTGTTAATTTTTAAAAAAGTTGAAACAACTTAATTTTTTAGAACTATCCTGAAACTGAAAGCGAAACTAACGATATATTATTTCAGTTAGGTGTTGCGTTGTTTAGAATAAAGACATAAATATAGGAGAACTTCATTAATGTTTCTTAAACTTTCTATTTACACAGGAGTTCATCTGTCAAATTTATTGTAAATAACTTAATGAATTATTTTAAAATTACGCTATGAATATACATTTATAACAGAGAAAGGAATGTGACATTCCAAGTCATTTTATGTCTCATGATTATCAATAAAGCTCTAAATAAACATCGGTAAAATAAATTAATATCTCTTTAAGATCTAATATGAGGTATGGTCTTTTCTACAGCCAGACAGGTCGTGTATCGTGACGGCATACTAGACAGGACGCAGATGAAGAGCCCCTATGGCAGTTGGTCTCATTCCTGCAACAAGACAGTTTTCAACTCCAGGATGGTTCTTGGAGGGGGGAAAATTTCCCTCCTAAGAGCGTCCCAGACATGCTTTATATGAATATATTATTTCAGTTAGGTGTTGCGTTGTTTAGCCAGGTGGCAAATATCCTCACTTTCCAGGTTACTGTTGACCAGCTGAGCCCTATGTGAACGAGCTTTGTCATCCATTAACAGGAACACCGGACCAACTGCGCTCCTGAAACATACGATCTAAGATTGCTTCTCTATACCTCATAGAAATCAGAAAGCCTTTGTCAAACACATGAAGGGGGTGTGGGGCCGTTCAGCATAATACCTACCCAACTATTACACTTCCACCACCGTAATGATCCTTTCCCATGATGAGGGAAGGGATGGTATCGTGTTCCAGGCTCTTTCCAGATGCAGACACAATAAGAATCAATGGCCAGGCATATCTCGGCTCGTATAAAAAGCACGCACTGAAGTCTGTGTATTGAAGTGAGCGGAACGCAAATGGCACGTCTTTTGGCATACAGCCCTATCTCATGATGCCTTCAGACAACTGTAAACCGTGAAACTCGGATTTCAGCGGCAGCATATAGCTCAGGTGAGAGTTGTGAATCTGTAGCAGTTCTGTGTCGCAGCGCTGAAAGAGGGAAATAGTGAGCTTCGTCGTCGTTGTGGATTTTGGTCGGCTTTGGACCTTGGTTGAGGATCTTGGTCGAACTTTTCAAAGTCCTGAAACTGTTTTCATAAATTGCTGACAACACTGGGTGTCACATTGAGCTCTTTAACTACCTCCGCTTCTGATTGATCTGGCGACAATCTACTGTTAATCGCCAAGCGTGGCTTTGAAACAGGCATGTAACTAACTGGTTTTTACCCGAATCTGGGAGAACTCTTCTAGGCCATTGGCTTTATACATACACACCGTAATCGGCAGAACTCTATAGCAATTACTGTGGCTACCATTGCATTTAACTCTTTGATTCCATCGCAGAAGTGGGCGCTAGTCCGAACTGGTGATAAAAAATTTTCCAACATGTAGATAGGTGATTTACTGTAAAGTGGTGCCAACTAGTGGTTATAGAACACATGAAATGGAGGGATGAAAAAATCCTCGAAGTCTCTGATATACACAGCAAAGGGGCAATGAAATAAGAATACAAATGAAGTGTAATATAATTTAGATATTAAAAAAGGAGATATCAAATATACACAAATATATACAGGTGCAATCACAATGCAGAATAATATCCAGTATTGTAATGAATTGTTGAAAACCCCTCGTGCGCTGACATTCTTTTCATGATCATAGCTCCGCAGATACGCACATGTACGATTACGTATTCGACTCTGAATATTTGCATAATTCTTTGGCGGCATAATTAGTACCTTGGATTCAAAACTTTTCTTAAAAATAAACATAATTTGCAAATTCTCTTAATTTTGCACACGAGTGACTTAATGAAAAGTTCATTGAATTAAATTCAGTAATTTTTTTTAATTCCCTGTGCTATAGTCATTAAGTTTGTCAATTAAGGATGCAAAAATATCATTTCAAACAATTAATAGTAATCAAAGTGTGACATAATTCATGAAATTTTTCATTAAATCAGGATATTGTCAAGTCGAGGTTATTTTTACTTAATCATATTTTAGGAAAATGCTGAAACTTTAGTGTATGTTTCCAAACTGCCCAGGTCTTTTATGCATGCAAATAAAAATATTGTTTTTCTTTTTTTATTTTAATATAAGATAAATTTTCCCGATTTCATACACTTCAGATCAAATTAATAAAATAAATTGTTAATTCAAAGTTGACAACAGCATTCAAAGTCTGGAGCTTAATGAAATGACAATTCTCTTTCAGTATTGTCAGTGTATGGTGTCTAAAACACAGGACTAGTTACCTGGTGAAGTACAGGTGACATAATTTTTAGAATTCAGGAAGTTACTTGATGGCAAAATCTTGAAGATATATAGATTACATTGGGAAGCCAGTCAGAACGTTCTCTTCCTTTTTTAAACCTCTTGCTACTGAACAAGGACCAAAATTCTTATGCATATATGACATGTTCTTGTATTGCTTTCTTTATAGAACTTAATAAATTTTAAAACAAATTGCAGTTATATTCCTTTGAAGAATTCTGTCTCTTAATTATTATAAAAATCAAAATTAAATAAAGATATAAAAAAGGATGCTCATTATTTTTGAGTGTTTTAATGTGAAAGATAAATTAAATATTACACTACACTGAATTATAACTTCTGAAAACGGGCAATTACAGTCAAAATCGTTAATTCGGACATCCATAATCCGGACCTCAAAGCTAAAAACTTTCTTCGCATGCGTCGCGTTCACGCATGCGCATAGGCGTTTACACGTGCGCGTAAGATCTTTACAACTGCGAATATACATGTCCGCATGCGCATAACGCGTTTACGCATGCGCGTTTAATGTATAACGGACAGTATAAGCTAAAATTATCTAATTATCTATTTCAGTTAATGTTGCAGATTGCGTTGTTCTTTAATCTTCGAATTGGATCCGGCTTATTATTTTTTGCAGACTGTTGGAGCAATTTTATAAAAGTAAGCTTGAACTTCCGATTATGTCAAATAAAATTTACGATAGATATTTACTAATATGTAAAGGATCTACAAAGCGAAAGTATGTTTCGAAGTCCATTACCCAGAAAGTGGAATTGCTGCAAAAAATGGATAAAGACATATCCTTTGATTACCTAATCATTCCGAAATATGTTTATCAATTTCACGCTGCTCTGCGGGGGAAAGGAAATGACACGGCGCGCAATGAATTGGAAGTTTATCTGTCAGCACTATCCTTATCTTCAGAGCAGATGTTTTTATTTTATTTGGCTTATAATTCTTTACTAAATGTAGTATTTCATCTCGATGTACTCGATCTTTGATATGATTTAAATCACGTTCCTCGTCATTATAATTCGCTTTCGATAGTGAAGAAAGTGACTCAGAGGTTATTGAAAACGAAAAAATTTCGATTGACAAATTAGTCGGTATTCTCGACACAGCAATTATAGGACATGAACAGCGGAACTTTGTAAATGAACAAGAAATTATGTCTGTTTATAGAATTAAAGAGAAAGTATTATCACATAAAACGAAGCAACTTAAACAACTTACATTGAAAGAAATGTTTAATAAAGTAAACAAATAAATATTAAGCTTTATTTTTTGTAAATTTTGATACCCTTTAGATCATAATTGTTGTTTATTTCATAAATGACGGTTTCATATTTTTAATTTTATAATTTCTGCATGCCATCTTACCAGATTTAAACTGATGACCTATAATCCGGAAAAATCGATAATTCGGAATCGCCGAAGTCCCGACGAGTCCGGATTAACGACTTTTGACTGTATTATGCAGCAAGGATGATAAATACTTCAATAGAATAACAAAATGTAGCCCAATGAAGATTAAAAAAAAAGATTAAGAAATGTTCATGTTTTTTATTACATTGTTCCTTAAGCTAAAAAAAAATTTAGAACTACCGCGAGTGATTTGTTTTCTCATAAGCTCAAGATTTGATTATCTCTGAAAACAATCATCTTGCAGAGGTAAAATGGCGGTATCGAATTAAAAATTCTAGTGAATCCAAATTAAAATGAAATAAGTTTTGTACACACACTGCAGTTAAAAAAAAAGTTGTGGTTGGATAAAAATGCACTTGAGTTACATACGCGGCATTAAACTGACATTTCAATAATAATTAAACGCAAAAACAAATTTAGATGGAAAAATCAAAATTTTATGCATGCATACACACACACAGGGGGAGGGTAAAGATGAAACTTATTTGTTTATTTTTATTAACAACAATTTATCCTTGCACTGTAATACATAAGAATTATAACTATCTCTGCCATATTCACTAAATGGAAAAAAACGAATAAAAGTTTAGATCAGGATATTTGAATACAGCAAAGCAGGGGCGTAGCTAGAGGGGGGCAAGAGGGGGCATCTGTCCCCGGGCGCAGAATCCAAGGGGCGCCAAACTGATGTTACGACATTTTAGAATTAAATGTTTTCCATCCTTGGCAAGCAGTAGGGGGCGCGAAATCTTCAGTTGTCCCTGGGCGCTGAAAACAATAGCTACGACTCTGCAGCAAAGAACACGAGGGCTATCTGCCTCCCCTAAGGAAAAATGGCTCACATTTACGTTACACACAGGAAAAACCATACAGCCAGTACTTTCACCTATGATCAAACTTCCAGCATTCAGCAGTCTTAACTACTCAGCTACGTGTGGGGCTAAATCAATAATCAGAATTAATATTTCGATATTCTATGACTTGAACCTAAGTATAATACTATATAGTGTTCATTAAAATGTTTTAAATAAATCTAATATATATATATATATATATATATATATATATATATATATATATATATATATATAATTTATTTCCTAAACAGTATTGATTAATTGATTATATTATCTCCTAAGTTTAATTAAAGTAGAATTATTTTAAAAGTGTGCATCCATACTGGTAAGTTATATTTTGAAAGATGTTTTGAAGTAATTTGAAAGCAAAATGTTAATAATGTTTTAACGGGGACTGGAGTTAAATCATCACGAAGAATAATATTACAATTGTAAAAGTAAAAATTAAAACATGTAATTATTGTCATTGATCGGAAATTAGTTGACTTTTCAAGGGGAACAAACCAACTCCCGTTCAATGATCAATAATTGATAAAAATACGTAAATATGAAAGTGTTTCGTCTTTACTCGAGTTATAAGTTAAAGCCAAACCGGCAATTCTAGTCAGGCCAAATATTTCCGCGAATAGTTGTTACTCAAAGAACTGATTCTCATGAAGCATTTTAGTCAATTCAATTTGGAGTAAAAATCAATTACTGTAGAGATATCTTGTAAAACTCGAGTAATTGTCCCCGACACTATCATCTTTATGTATTTGAGTACTATATTATTTGTAGAAATTAAACATTGGAAATTGTCATTATGAAATCGAAATCAAAGTAAAGTTGAAATAAACATAGAAGATTAAGATTATAAAAAAGATAAATAATGCAAACTTTGCAAAAACAAATCAAAGAGAACATAAAAATAATATAAAAATAAAATAGAAAATAATATAAATAAGATCAGTGAATGTACATGAAGATATAAAGGCCAGAAAGGTATTAAGTAACTTACATTCTTTCCAGTGGGGGAGTTGGCAGTGTGTTCTCTTCGTGTCTGACTCAGAAGTGTAGGGTGTCCGAAAATTCTTAGCGGCAGTAGGGGCTTTGAATTATATCAGTCGGTAAGACTTGGGTGAAGAAATTTATGGTAGTGGGTGGGACTTGGAATTCTTGAGGGATGTATTTTGTGGAGTTCTTATCTGAGAGAGACCGTCTGTTAAGATTTTTTTAAAAATACTAGTGAATGGAAATTAATTAATTTCTGGCTAATTGTCGTGTCACAATGATTAAGAATTTAACAAAGGAAAAAGGCATTTTCGCTATCCAAGAGCTAGTAGACAGTCTAAAGGCAGGAAATAGGCCCATTTTTTTAGTAACAGTATATGTCTGAAGACAATTAGCTTTTTACAATATATACAATTGAGTAATTACACTATATACAAATCTTTCAACTGACAGTCATCCAACTTATACCGCCTTCTCAGGTTTAGGAATAAATTATCATATCCCTATCAGTTAAATGATTTAGAGTGAGTATTTAACGCCTGCTCTTTTAAGGCAATGGTTGATAAATTGAAAGGGAATTAGATTATTTTTGAGAATTTTGATAAGGATCAAAATTTCGCGTTGTAAATCTATTGTATCTGTGCATATAGTTTTAATTCGTTGTATTTGATTAATTATAGTATTGTTAATTACTTTTTTGGATATGTTGGAGTTCCAATTTATTAATTTGTTAGTACTGAAATTGAGGTTTCTTGTTTTGTCAAAAAGTAAAATTTTTTTATAGTTAATGATTTGAAGATCTAGAAAGTCTATGCTATTTTGTCAATTATTAGTTTTATTAAGTTTAAGATAATTCGGATAAATGTCGGAGTTTTCAATTTTACCAAAATTATTAATTGTAATAAGGTCATCAATAAATCTGTAGGTGTGTTTGTAGTAATTTAACTCTTGTGGTTGTAGATTTTTTTGGAAGTTAAATTCTTTGACAAATAAAAAGATATTACAGATCGAGGTGCTGGAATGTAAGCCCATTGGCAATCCTCTGACTTGTTTAAAAAGTTGATTTTGAAACTTGATGTAGTTATGAAAAAGTGTGCATTTTAGGTAGGTTATCCATTTGTCAAGAGTCATGATATTGAGTATATTAGGGAAAAGTTTTGGTAGATCAAGTAGACTGGTATAGATTTCTTCTAGAGGAAGTGAGGTATATAAGTTTTCAAAATCATAGCAGTTAATGTTTTGGATGTTAATGGTATGAATGGTATTAATGACAGGAGTGTTATTATGAATGATCCAGCAATAGTTATGATTAGTGTTACAATCATTGAAAATAAATTTACAGATTTTATTAAGTTGAATTGAAAAATAATAGTCTATATTTTTCTTGTAATTATTAGTTCCATTAGCTATAAATCTAAATTTTAATGGTGTTTTATGGAATTTGGGAATCGCATAAAGATTAGTAAATCTGTTGTAGTTTGCATTGAAAGTAATATTGAGTTTCTTATTAAAAGTTTTAATCCTGTTTATTATAGATGTTTCTGTAAGGTTGGCTGATTGATAAGTAGTTGCGTTGAGAAGTTCTTTATGAATAATCTCAGTGTAGAATTGTTTTCATATAATGCTAAAGTTATTAGTTGCTTTATCTATTTTTGTAATAGTAAAAAGCTGTTTTAATTTACTAATATCAGATGTAAGTTGCGACTAGTTCAGTGTACTTTTAAATTTGAGTTGACTGATTTCTGTGGATATGCGTTGAAGAATTTTAGCTTTCCATTTTAAGAAGGTATCTATGGGAAAATTCAGTTGATAGCTTGCTTTAACTATAAATTCGTTGATGTTGTTTTCGAAAGTCTTGTAACAGTAATTTCTAGTCATGTTTCTGACTGGTCTAAATTTTGTACCATAACTCTTTGTGTTTTTAGTTGATGGTTTTGTATGATATTCAGGTTGCCAGTAATTATGTGCTGGTGATGAGAATCTACGTAATTGCTGTAAATTGGTGTCTTACAATGTCATTCTGCAGTTTCATCTATTTCATGGTGGTTAGTAAGCAAGTTGCTTAAGGTCCTTTGATATTTAAATGCAATCATTGGTATAGTGTCAACTGCGGGGAAGTAATCTTTACAATCTCTGATGATTCTTGAGAAATGAATATTGTCATACTGCGGATGCAGAAAATTGACTTTAAAATAAATTTTGCGTTGAGTGAGACTATTAGAGAGTCTGAAAAGACTAAAATCAAGAATCATGTCTTTAATGATTTGTATGTCGTCGTAGCTTTCTTGAATGATTTTTTTTAGTTTGATAAGGAATTTATTAGTACAGGAGTGTAACCAGTTGAGAAGTTTCTTGGGAAAACAGTCTGAGTCAAAAAAACATTTCAATTGTTTTTTCAATGCAAGTGTATCCAAAGTGGATAAAAAACTCGCATTATTTTTTATTTTGCTTCCTCTTTTTCCTCTCTGCGTTTTGATGCTGTAGAGTTTAAATTGGCTGAAAATAGACTTCTTAGAAGTATCTCTATGACTATGTATATAAGCGTTAAGTCCATATGGATAAAGTGAACGTTGTTTTAGTATATAGAGAGATTCCTGAAAAATTCGTGTTTTGTGATTGGGTATTATATCTAGTATCTGAAGTTGAATAGAGTTGAAGTCATGGTGTTTAAAGTGTTCTAATTCTGCTGTATTAAGTTGTGATGGTGTACTTATTTTAATGTTATTTTTTTGTGCGTTGAATTTTTTGGTTTGAGCTCTATGGTTATTGATTCGAAAGTTAAGATTGTTTTTAGTCTGTCCTATATATTTAATATGTCAAGTACCGCATGTAATCATGTAAATACAGTTAAATGTTTTTCATAGAAATTGTTTTTTGGGTTTACCTGTAGCAGGCATGGCGTTAAATTTTCAAGTTTGTCATATAGTGGAATGACATTTAGTGATTTCAATATGAGTTAAACTAGCAAGATATAAAAGTAAGGAGGCTGCTAACTTTCAATACAGTAAAGTTTTTGTATAAGAACTTTAAAACTTAAAAAGGTTGGAGATAATATATAAAGTGGGTACATTAGTTAAGAGATAAATAGCGTTAATAGCTGCTATTTAGCATATCAAATGTTGTATGAACTTAAATCCATTTAGTGCGAATACAAGTTATTATTACTTGCGCAATTGCTGCAAAGTTAGTTAATAATAATTTATTTCCTAAACAGTATTGATTAATTGATTATATTATCTCCTAAGTTTAATTAAAGTAGAATTATTTTAAAAGTGTGCATCCATACTGGTAAGTTATATTTTGAAAGATGTTTTGAAGTAATTTGAAAGCAAAATGTTAATAATGTTTTAACGGGGACTGGAGTTAAATCATCACGAAGAATAATATTACAATTGTAAAAGTAAAAATTAAAACATGTAATTATTGTCATTGATCGGAAATTAGTTGACTTTTCAAGGGGAACAAACCAACTCCCGTTCAATGATCAATAATTGATAAAAATACGTAAATATGAAAGTGTTTCGTCTTTACTCGAGTTATAAGTTAAAGCCAAACCGGCAATTCTAGTCAGGCCAAATATTTCCGCGAATAGTTGTTACTCAAAGAACTGATTCTCATGAAGCATTTTAGTCAATTCAATTTGGAGTAAAAATCAATTACTGTAGAGAAATCTTGTAAAACTCGAGTAATTGTCCCCGACACTATCATCTTTATGTATTTGAGTACTATATTATTTGTAGAAATTAAACATTGGAAATTGTCATTATGAAATCGAAATCAAAGTAAAGTTGAAATAAACATAGAAGATTAAGATTATAAAAAAGATAAATAATGCAAACTTTGCAAAAACAAATCAAAGAGAACATAAAAATAATATAAAAATAATATAAAAATAAAATAGAAAATAATATAAATAAGATCAGTGAATGTACATGAAGATATAAAGGCCAGAAAGGTATTAAGTAACTTACATTCTTTCTAGTGGGGGAGTTGGCAGTGTGTTCTCTTCGTGTCTGACTCAGAAGTGTAGGGTGTCCGAAAATTCTTAGCGGCAGTAGGGGCTTTGAATTATATCAGTCGGTAAGACTTGGGTGAAGAAATTTATGGTAGTGGGTGGGACTTGGAATTCTTGAGGGATGTATTTTGTGGAGTTCTTATCTGAGAGAGACCGTCTGTTAACATTTTTTTAAAAATACTAGTGAATGGAAATTAATTAATTTCTGGCTAACTGTCGTGTCACAATGATTAAGAATTTAACAAAGGAAAAAGGCATTTTCGCTATCCAAGAGCTAGTAGACAGTCTAAAGGCAGGAAATAGGCCCATTTTTTTAGTAACAGTATAGTAACAGTATATGTCTGAAGACAATTAGCTTTTTACAATATATACAATTGAGTAATTACACTATATACAAATCTTTCAACTGACAGTCATCCAACTTATGCCGCTTTCTCAGATTTAGGAATAAATTATCATATCCCTATCAGTTAAATGATTTAGAGTGAGTATTTAACGCCTGCTCTTTTAAGGCAATGGTTGATAAATTGAAAGGGAATTAGATTATTTTTGAGAATTTTGATAAGGATCAAAATTTCGCGTTGTATATCTATTGTATCAGTGCATATAGTTTTAATTCGTTGTATTTGATTAATTATAGTATTGTTAATTACTTTTTTGGATATGTTGGAGTTCCAATTTATTAATTTGTTAGTACTGAAATTGAGGTTTCTTGTTTTGTCAAAAAGTAAAATTTTTTTGTAGTTAATGATTTGAAGATCTAGAAAGTCTATGCTATTTTGTGAATTATTAGTTTTATTAAGTTTAAGACAATTCGGATAAATGTCGGAGTTTTCAATTTTACCAAAATTATTAATTGTAATAAGGTCATCAATAAATCTGTAGGTGTGTTTGTAGTAATTTAACTCTTGTGGTTGTAGATTTTTTTGGAAGTTAAATTCTTTGACAAATAAAAAGATATTACAGATCGAGGTGCTGGAATGTAAGCCCATTGGCAATCCTCTGACTTGTTTAAAAAGTTGATTTTGAAACTTGATGTAGTTATGAAAAAGTGTGCATTTTAGGTAGGTTATCCATTTGTCAAGAGTCATGATATTGAGTATATTAGGGAAAAGTTTTGGTAGATCAAGTAGACTGGTATAGATTTCTTCTAGAGGAAGTGAGGTATATAAGTTTTCAAAATCATAGCAGTTAATGTTTTGGATGTTAATGGTATGAATGGTATTAATGACAGGAGTGTTATTATGAATGATCCAGCAATAGTTATGATTAGTGTTACAATCATTGAAAATAAATTTACAGATTTTATTAAGTTGAATTGAAAAATAATAGTCTATATTTTTCTTGTAATTATTAGTTCCATTAGCTATAAATCTAAATTTTAATGGTGTTTTATGGAATTTGGGAATCGCATAAAGATTAGTAAATCTGTTGTAGTTTGCATTGAAAGTAATATTGAGTTTCTTATGAAAAGTTTTAATCCTGTTTATTATAGATGTTTCTGTAAGGTTGGCTGATTGATAAGTAGTTGCGTTGAGAAGTTCTTTATGAATAATCTCAGTGTAGAATTGTTTTCATATAATGCTAAAGTTATTAGTTGCTTTATCTATTTTTGTAATAGTAAAAAGCTGTTTTAATTTACTAATATCAGATGTAAGTTGCGACCAGTTCAGTGTACTTTTAAATTTGAGGTGACTGATTTCTGTGGATATGCGTTGAAGAATTTTAGCTTTCCATTTTAAGAAGGTATCTATGGGAAAATTCAGTTGATAGCTTGCTTTAACTATAAATTCGTTGATGTTGTTTTCGAAAGTCTTGTAACAGTAATTTGTAGTCATGTTTCTGACTGGTCTAAATTTTGTACCATAACTCATTAGTGTTTTTAGTTGATGGTTTTGTATGATATTCAGGTTGCCAGTAATTATGTGCTGGTGATGAGAATCTACGTAATTGCTGTAAATTGGTGTCTTACAATGTCATTCTGCAGTTTCATCTATTTCATGGTGGTTAGTAAGCAAGTTGCTTAAGGTCCTTTGATATTTAAATGCAATCATTGGTATAGTGTCAACTGCGGGGAAGTAATCTTTACAATCTCTGATGATTCTTGAGAAATGAATATTGTCATACTGCGGATGCAGAAAATTGACTTTAAAATAAATTTTGCGTTGAGTGAGACTATTAGAGAGTCTGAAAAGACTAAAATCAAGAATCATGTCTTTAATGATTTGTATGTCGTCGTAGCTTTCTTGAATGAATTTTTTTAGTTTGATAAGGAATTTATTAGTACAGGAGTGTAACCAGTTGAGAAGTTTCTTGGGAAAACAGTCTGAGTCAAAAAAACATTTCAATTGTTTTTTCAATGCAAGTGTATCCAAAGTGGATAAAAATCTCGCATTATTTTTTATTTTGCTTCCTCTTTTTCCTCTCTGCGTTTTGATGCTGTAGAGTTTAAATTGGCTGAAAATAGACTTCTTAGAAGTATCTCTATGACTATGTATATAAGCGTTAAGTCCATATGGATAAAGTGAACGTTGTTTTAGTATATAGAGAGATTCCTGAAAAATTCGTGTTTTGTGATTGGGTATTATATCTAGTATCTGAAGTTGAATAGAGTTGAAGTCATGGTGTTTAAAGTGTTCTAATTCTGCTGTATTAATTTGTGATGGTGTACTTATTTTAATGTTATTTTTTTGTGCGTTGAATTTTTTGATTTGAGCTCTATGGTTATTGATTCGAAAGTTAAGATTGTTTTTAGTCTGTCCTATATATTTAATATGTCAAGTACCGCATGTAATCATGTAAATACAGTTAAATGTTTTTCATAGAAATTGTTTTTTGGGTTTACCTGTAGCAGGCATGGCGTTAAATTTTCAAGTTTGTCATATAGTGGAATGACATTTAGTGATTTCAATATGAGTTAAACTAGCAAGATATAAAAGTAAGGAGGCTGCTAACCTTCAATACAGTAAAGTTTTTGTATAAGAACTTTAAAACTTAAAAAGGTTGGAGATAATATATAAAGTGGGTACATTAGGTAAGAGATAAATAGCGCTAATAGCTGCTATTCAGCATATCAAATGTTGTATGAACTTAAATCCATTTAGTGCGAATACAAGTTATTATTACTTGCGCAATTGCTGCAAAGTTAGTTAATAATAATTTATTTCCTAAACAGTATTGATTAATTGATTATATTATCTCCTAAGTTTAATTAAAGTAGAATTATTTTAAAAGTGTGCATCCATACTGGTAAGTTATATTTTGAAAGATGTTTTGAAGTAATTTGAAAGCAAAATGTTAATAATCTTTTAACGGGGACTGGAGTTAAATCATCACGAAGAATAATATTACAATTGTAAAAGTAAAAATTAAAACATGTAATTATTGTCATTGATCGGAAATTAGTTGACTTTTCAAGGGGAACAAACCAACTCCCGTTCAATGATCAATAATTGATAAAAATACGTAAATATGAAAGTGTTTCGTCTTTACTCGAGTTATAAGTTAAAGCCAAACCGGCAATTCTAGTCAGGCCAAATATTTCCGCGAATATCGGAATATCGGCCAAATATTTCCGCGAATTTTCGGACACCCTACACTTCTGAGTCAGACACGAAGAGAACACACTGCCAACTCCCCCACTAGAAAGAATGTAAGTTACTTAATACCTTTCTGGCCTTTATATCTTCATGTACATTCACTGATCTTATTTATATTATTTTCTATTTTATTTTTATATTATTTTTATATTATTTTTATGTTCTCTTTGATTTGTTATTGCAAAGTTTGCATTATTTATCTTTTTTATAATCTTAATCTTCTATGTTTATTTCAACTTTACTTTGATTTCGATTTCATAATGACAATTTCCAATGTTTAATTTCTACAAATAATATAGTACTCAAATACATAAAGATGATAGTGTCGGGGACGATTACTCGAGTTTTACAAGATTTCTCTACAGTAATTGATTTTTACTCCAAATTGAATTGACTAAAATGCTTCATGAGAATCAGTTCTTTGAGTAACAACTATTCGCGGAAATATTTGGCCTGACTAGAATTGCCAGTTTGGCTTTAACTTATAACTCGAGTAAAGACGAAACACTTTCATATTTACGTATTTTTATCAATTATTGATCATTGAACGGGAGTTGGTTTGTTCCCCTTGAAAAGTCAACTAATTTCCGATCAATGACAATAATTACATGTTTTAATTTTTACTTTTACAATTGTAATATTATTCTTCGTGATGATTTAACTCCAGTCCCCGTTAAAACATTATTAACATTTTGCTTTCAAATTACTTCAAAACATCTTTCAAAATATAACTTACCAGTATGTATGCACACTTTTAAAATAATTCTACTTTAATTAAACTTAGGAGATAATATAATCAATTAATCAATACTGTTTAGGAAATAAATTATTATTAACTAACTTTGCAGCAATTGCGCAAGTAATAATAACTTGTATTCGCACTAAATGGATTTATGTTCATACAACATTTGATATGCTAAATAGCAGCTATTAGCGCTATTTATCTCTTACCTAATGTACCCACTTTATATATTATCTCCAACCTTTTTAAGTTTTAAAGTTCTTATACAAAAAATTTACTGTATTCAAGGTTAGCAGCCTCATTACTTTTATATCTTGCTAGTTTAACTCATATTGAAATCACTAAATGTCATTCCACTAGATGACAAACTTGAAAATTTAACGCCATGCCTGCTACAGGTAAACCCAAAAAACAATTTCTATGAAAAACATTTAACTGTATTTACATGATTACATGCGGTACTTGACATATTAAATATATAGGACAGACTAAAAACAATCTTAACTTTCGAATCAATAACCATAGAGCTCAAATCAAAAAATTCAACGCACAAAAAAATAACATTAAAATAAGTACACCATCACAACTTAATACAGCAGAATTAGAACACTTTAAACACCATGACTTCAACTCTATTCAACTTCAGATACTAGATATAATACCCAATCACAAAACACGAATTTTTCAGGAATCTCTCTATATACTAAAACAACGTTCACTTTATCCATATGGACTTAACACTTATATACATAGTCATAGAGATACTTCTAAGAAGTCTATTTTCAGCCAATTTAAACTCTACAGCATCAAAACGCAGAGAGGAAAAAGAGGAAGCAAAATAAAAAATAATGCGAGATTTTTATCCACTTTGGATACACTTGCATTGAAAAAACAATTGAAATGTTTTTTTGACTCAGACTGTTTTCCCAAGAAGCTTCTCAACTGGTTACACTCCTGTACTAATAAATTCCTTATCAAACTAAAAAAATTCATTCAAGAAAGCTACGACGACATACAAATCATTAAAGACATGATTCTTGATTTTAGTCTTTTCAGACTCTCTAATAGTCTCACTCAACGCAAAATTTATTTTAAAGTCAATTTTCTGCATCCGCAGTATGACAATATTCATTTCTCAAGAATCATCAGAGATTGTAAAGATTACTTCCCCGCAGTTGACACTATACCAATGATTGCATTTAAATATCAAAGGACCTTAAGCAACTTGCTTACTAACCACCATGAAATAGATGAAACTGCAGAATGACATTGTAAGACACCAATTTACAGCAATTACGTAGATTCTCATCACCAGCACATAATTACTGGCAACCTGAATATCATACAAAACCATCAACTAAAAACACTAATGAGTTATGGTACAAAATTTAGACCAGTCAGAAACATGACTACAAATTACTGCTACAAGACTTTCGAAAACAACATCAACGAATTTATAGTTAAAGCAAGCTATCAACTGAATTTTCCCATAGATACCTTCTTAAAATGGAAAGCTAAAATTCTTCAACGCATATCCACAGAAATCAGTCACCTCAAATTTAAAAGTACACTGAACTGGTCGCAACTTACATCTGATATTAGTAAATTAAAACAGCTTTTTACTATTACAAAAATAGATAAAGCAACTAATAACTTTAGCATTATATGAAAACAATTCTACACTGAGATTATTCATAAAGAACTTCTCAACGCAACTACTTATCAATCAGCCAACCTTACAGAAACATCTATAATAAACAGGATTAAAACTTTTCATAAGAAACTCAATATTACTTTCAATGCAAACTACAACAGATTTACTAATCTTTATGCGATTCCCAAATTCCATAAAACACCATTAAAATTTAGATTTATAGCTAATGGAACTAATAATTACAAGAAAAATATAGACTATTATTTTTCAATTCAACTTAATAAAATCTGTAAATTTATTTTCAATGATTGTAACACTAATCATAACTATTGCTGGATCATTCATAATAACACTCCTGTCATTAATACCATTCATACCATTAACATCCAAAACATTAACTGCTATGATTTTGAAAACTTATATACCTCACTTCCTCTAGAAGAAATCTATACCAGTCTACTTGATCTACCAAAACTTTTCCCTAATATACTCAATATCATGACTCTTGACAAATGGATAACCTACCTAAAATGCACACTTTTTCATAACTACATCAAGTTTCAAAATCAACTTTTTAAACAAGTCAGAGGATTGCCAATGGGCTTACATTCCAGCACCTCGATCTGTAATATCTTTTTATTTGTCAAAGAATTTAACTTCCAAAAAAATCTACAACCACAAGAGTTAAATTACTACAAACACACCTACAGATTTATTGATGACCTTATTACAATTAATAATTTTGGTAAAATTGAAAATTCCGACATTTATCCGAATTGTCTTAAACTTAATAAAACTAATAATTCACAAAATAGCATAGACTTTCTAGATCTTCAAATCATTAACTACAAAAAAATTTTACTTTTTGACAAAACAAGAAACTTCAATTTCAATACTAACAAATTAATAAATTGGAACTCCAACATATCCAAAAAAGTAATTAACAATACTATAATTAATCAAATACAACGAATTAAAACTATATGCACTGATACAATAGATATACAACGCGAAATTTTGATCCTTATCAAAATTCTCAAAAATAATCTAATTCCCTCTCAATTTATCAACCATTGCCTTAAAAGAGCAGGCGTTAAATACTCACTCTAAATCATTTAACTGATAGGGATATGATAATTTATTCCTAAATCTGAGAAAGCGGCATAAGTTGGATGACTGTCAGTTGAAAGATTTGTATATAGTGTAATTACTCAATTGTATATATTGTAAAAAGCTAATTGCCTTCAGACATATACTGTTACTATACTGTTACTAAAAAAATGGGCCTATTTCCTGCCTTTAGACTGTCTACTAGCTCTTGGATAGCGAAAATGCCTTTTTCCTTTGTTAAATTCTTAATCATTGTGACACGACAATTAGCCAGAAATTAATTAATTTCCATTCACTAGTATTTTTAAAAAAATCTTAACAGACGGTCTCTCTCAGATAAGAACTCCACAAAATACATCCCTCAAGAATTCCAAGTCCCACCCACTACCATAAATTTCTTCACCCAAGTCTTACCGACTGATATAATTCAAAGCCCCTACTGCCGCTAAGAATTTTCGGACACCCTACACTTCTGAGTCAGACACGAAGAGAACACACTGCCAACTCCCCCACTAGAAAGAATGTAAGTTACTTAATACCTTTCTGGCCTTTATATCTTCATGTACATTCACTGATCTTATTTATATTATTTTCTATTTTATTTTTATATTATTTTTATATTATTTTTATGTTCTCTTTGACTTGTTTTTGCAAAGTTTGCATTATTTATCTTTTTTATAATCTTAATCTTCTATGTTTATTTCAACTTTACTTTGATTTCGATTTCATAATGACAATTTCCAATGTTTAATTTCTACAAATAATATAGTACTCAAATACATAAAGATGATAGTGTCGGGGACAATTACTCGAGTTTTACAAGATATCTCTACAGTAATTGATTTTTACTCCAAATTGAATTGACTAAAATGCTTCATGAGAATCAGTTCTTTGAGTAACAACTATTCGCGGAAATATTTGGCCTGACTAGAATTGCCGGTTTGGCTTTAACTTATAACTCGAGTAAAGACGAAACACTTTCATATTTACGTATTTTTATCAATTATTGATCATTGAACGGGAGTTGGTTTGTTCCCCTTGAAAAGTCAACTAATTTCCGATCAATGACAATAATTACATGTTTTAATTTTTACTTTTACAATTGTAATATTATTCTTCGTGATGATTTAACTCCAGTCCCCGTTAAAACATTATTAACATTTTGCTTTCAAATTACTTCAAAACATCTTTCAAAATATAACTTACCAGTATGGATGCACACTTTTAAAATAATTCTACTTTAATTAAACTTAGGAGATAATATAATCAATTAATCAATACTGTTTAGGAAATAAATTATATATATATATATATATATATATATATTAGATTTATTTAAAACATTTTAATGAACACTATATAGTATTATACTTAGGTTCAAGTCATAGAATATCGAAATATTAATTCTGATTATTGATTTAGCCCCACACGTAGCTGAGTAGTTAAGACTGCTGAATGCTGGAAGTTTGATCATAGGTGAAAGTACTGGCTGTATGGTTTTTCCTGTGTGTAACGTAAATGTGAGCCATTTTTCCTTAGGGGAGGCAGATAGCCCTCGTGTTCTTTGCTGCAGAGTCGTAGCTATTGTTTTCAGCGCCCAGGGACAACTGAAGATTTCGCGCCCCCTACTGCTTGCCAAGGATGGAAAACATTTAATTCTAAAATGTCGTAACATCAGTTTGGCGCCCCTTGGATTCTGCGCCCGGGGACAGATGCCCCCTCTTGCCCCCCTCTAGCTACGCCCCTGCTTTGCTGTATTCAAATATCCTGATCTAAACTTTTATTCATTTTTTTCCATTTAGTGAATATGGCAGAGATAGTTATAATTCTTATGTATTACAGTGCAAGGATAAATTGTTGTTAATAAAAATAAACAAATAAGTTTCATCTTTACCCTCCCCCTGTGTGTGTGTATGCATGCATAAAATTTTGATTTTTCCATCTAAATTTGTTTTTGCGTTTAATTATTATTGAAATGTCAGTTTAATGCCGCGTATGTAACTCAAGTGCATTTTTATCCAACCACAACTTTTTTTTTAACTGCAGTGTGTGTACAAAACTTATTTCATTTTAATTTGGATTCACTAGAATTTTTAATTCGATACCGCCATTTTACCTCTGCAAGATGATTGTTTTCAGAGATAATCAAATCTTGAGCTTATGAGAAAACAAATCACTCGCGGTAGTTCTAAATTTTTTTTTAGCTTAAGGAACAATGTAATAAAAAACATGAACATTTCTTAATCTTTTTTTTTAATCTTCATTGGGCTACATTTTGTTATTCTATTGAAGTATTTATCATCCTTGCTGCATAATACAGTCAAAAGTCGTTAATCCGGACTCGTCGGGACTTCGGCGATTCCGAATTATCGATTTTTCCGGATTATAGGTCATCAGTTTAAATCTGGTAAGATGGCATGCAGAAATTATAAAATTAAAAATATGAAACCGTCATTTATGAAATAAACAACAATTATGATCTAAAGGGTATCAAAATTTACAAAAAATAAAGCTTAATATTTATTTGTTTACTTTATTAAACATTTCTTTCAATGTAAGTTGTTTAAGTTGCTTCGTTTTATGTGATAATACTTTCTCTTTAATTCTATAAACAGACATAATTTCTTGTTCATTTACAAAGTTCCGCTGTTCATGTCCTATAATTGCTGTGTCGAGAATACCGACTAATTTGTCAATCGAAATTTTTTCGTTTTCAATAACCTCTGAGTCACTTTCTTCACTATCGAAAGCGAATTATAATGACGAGGAACGTGATTTAAATCATATCAAAGATCGAGTACATCGAGATGAAATACTACATTTAGTAAAGAATTATAAGCCAAATAAAATAAAAACATCTGCTCTGAAGATAAGGATAGTGCTGACAGATCAACTTCCAATTCATTGCGCGCCGTGTCATTTCCTTTCCCCCGCAGAGCAGCGTGAAATTGATAAACATATTTCGGAATGATTAGGTAATCAAAGGATATGTCTTTATCCATTTTTTGCAGCAATTCCACTTTCTGGGTAATGGACTTCGAAACATACTTTCGCTTTGTAGATCCTTTACATATTAGTAAATATCTATCGTAAATTTTATTTGACATAATCGGAAGTTCAAGCTTACTTTTATAAAATTGCTCCAACAGTCTGCAAAAAATAATAAGCCGGATCCAATTCGAAGATTAAAGAACAACGCAATCTGCAACATTAACTGAAATAGATAATTAGATAATTTTAGCTTATACTGTCCGTTATACATTAAACGCGCATGCGTAAACGCGTTATGCGCATGCGGACATGTATATTCGCAGTTGTAAAGATCTTACGCGCACGTGTAAACGCCTATGCGCATGCGTGAACGCGACGCATGCGAAGAAAGTTTTTAGCTTTGAGGTCCGGATTATGGATGTCCGAATTAACGATTTTGACTGTAATTGCCCGTTTTCAGAAGTTATAATTCAGTGTAGTGTAATATTTAATTTATCTTTCACATTAAAACACTCAAAAATAATGAGCATCCTTTTTTATATCTTTATTTAATTTTGATTTTTATAATAATTAAGAGACAGAATTCTTCAAAGGAATATAACTGCAATTTGTTTTAAAATTTATTAAGTTCTATAAAGAAAGCAATACAAGAACATGTCATATATGCATAAGAATTTTGGTCCTTGTTCAGTAGCAAGAGGTTTAAAAAAGGAAGAGAACGTTCTGACTGGCTTCCCAATGTAATCTATATATCTTCAAGATTTTGCCATCAAGTAACTTCCTGAATTCTAAAAATTATGTCACCTGTACTTCACCAGGTAACTAGTCCTGTGTTTTAGACACCATACACTGACAATACTGAAAGAGAATTGTCATTTCATTAAGCTCCAGACTTTGAATGCTGTTGTCAACTTTGAATTAACAATTTATTTTATTAATTTGATCTGAAGTGTATGAAATCGGGAAAATTTATCTTATATTAAAATAAAAAAAGAAAAACAATATTTTTATTTGCATGCATAAAAGACCTGGGCAGTTTGGAAACATACACTAAAGTTTCAGCATTTTCCTAAAATATGATTAAGTAAAAATAACCTCGACTTGACAATATCCTGATTTAATGAAAAATTTCATGAATTATGTCACACTTTGATTACTATTAATTGTTTGAAATGATATTTTTGCATCCTTAATTGACAAACTTAATGACTATAGCACAGGGAATTAAAAAAAATTACTGAATTTAATTCAATGAACTTTTCATTAAGTCACTCGTGTGCAAAATTAAGAGAATTTGCAAATTATGTTTATTTTTAAGAAAAGTTTTGAATCCAAGGTACTAATTATGCCGCCAAAGAATTATGCAAATATTCAGAGTCGAATACGTAATCGTACATGTGCGTATCTGCGGAGCTATGATCATGAAAAGAATGTCAGCGCACGAGGGGTTTTCAACAATTCATTACAATACTGGATATTATTCTGCATTGTGATTGCACCTGTATATATTTGTGTATATTTGATATCTCCTTTTTTAATATCTAAATTATATTACACTTCATTTGTATTCTTATTTCATTGCCCCTTTGCTGTGTATATCAGAGACTTCGAGGATTTTTTCATCCCTCCATTTCATGTGTTCTATAACCACTAGTTGGCACCACTTTACAGTAAATCACCTATCTACATGTTGGAAAATTTTTTATCACCAGTTCGGACTAGCGCCCACTTCTGCGATGGAATCAAAGAGTTAAATGCAATGGTAGCCACAGTAATTGCTATAGAGTTCTGCCGATTACGGTGTGTATGTATAAAGCCAATGGCCTAGAAGAGTTCTCCCAGATTCGGGTAAAAACCAGTTAGTTACATGCCTGTTTCAAAGCCACGCTTGGCGATTAACAGTAGATTGTCGCCAGATCAATCAGAAGCGGAGGTAGTTAAAGAGCTCAATGTGACACCCAGTGTTGTCAGCAATTTATGAAAACAGTTTCAGGACTTTGAAAAGTTCGACCAAGATCCTCAACCAAGGTCCAAAGCCGACCAAAATCCACAACGACGACGAAGCTCACTATTTCCCTCTTTCAGCGCTGCGACACAGAACTGCTACAGATTCACAACTCTCACCTGAGCTATATGCTGCCGCTGAAATCCGAGTTTCACGGTTTACAGTTGTCTGAAGGCATCATGAGATAGGGCTGTATGCCAAAAGACGTGCCATTTGCGTTCCGCTCACTTCAATACACAGACTTCAGTGCGTGCTTTTTATACGAGCCGAGATATGCCTGGCCATTGATTCTTATTGTGTCTGCATCTGGAAAGAGCCTGGAACACGATACCATCCCTTCCCTCATCATGGGAAAGGATCATTACGGTGGTGGAAGTGTAATAGTTGGGTAGGTATTATGCTGAACGGCCCCACACCCCCTTCATGTGTTTGACAAAGGCTTTCTGATTTCTATGAGGTATAGAGAAGCAATCTTAGATCGTATGTTTCAGGAGCGCAGTTGGTCCGGTGTTCCTGTTAATGGATGACAAAGCTCGTTCACATAGGGCTCAGCTGGTCAACAGTAACCTGGAAAGTGAGGATATTTGCCACCTGGCTAAACAACGCAACACCTAACTGAAATAATATATTCATATAAAGCATGTCTGGGACGCTCTTAGGAGGGAAATTTTCCCCCCTCCAAGAACCATCCTGGAGTTGAAAACTGTCTTGTTGCAGGAATGAGACCAACTGCCATAGGGGCTCTTCATCTGCGTCCTGTCTAGTATGCCGTCACGATACACGACCTGTCTGGCTGTAGAAAAGACCATACCTCATATTAGATCTTAAAGAGATATTAATTTATTTTACCGATGTTTATTTAGAGCTTTATTGATAATCATGAGACATAAAATGACTTGGAATGTCACATTCCTTTCTCTGTTATAAATGTATATTCATAGCGTAATTTTAAAATAATTCATTAAGTTATTTACAATAAATTTGACAGATGAACTCCTGTGTAAATAGAAAGTTTAAGAAACATTAATGAAGTTCTCCTATATTTATGTCTTTATTCTAAACAACGCAACACCTAACTGAAATAATATATCGTTAGTTTCGCTTTCAGTTTCAGGATAGTTCTAAAAAATTAAGTTGTTTCAACTTTTTTAAAAATTAACAGTATTCAGGATCTTACCTGTTTTTGAGGTGATCCTCTCTACTCCTCAAGGTTCCATATGATTTCGATCTTGTGCGAAAGTGATTTTCAGTACCGATATTAGTCTTAGACATATTTTGTTCTTTTCAGAGATGGACGCAACTAGAGACAGACAGACAGATAAAGTAGACAGATGTCTTGGTTTGCACCCGCTAAGTCTTTCTGCACCGATGGGCGAAAAATCAAGCATGGGTGCGAAGGAAAGGTATATAGAAAGAGGGGCAATTTCGTATTTGAGGAGAGTAAAAAGGAACTTCGTACATCTTGTACGAGTTCAAAAGACCAGGAAGAAAAGATGGGATAAAATAAAATTTAAAATAAATGGCCCAAAAATAATAGAGGGAAAAAAAAGGTGGGGCTATAGAAAGAAAAGGAATGAAGTAGGAAATATCCTAAAATACGATCGTGTCCATGAGTGTAGTTAAAAGAAGAAGAAACTGTCTTCATTTACAATAAATAGTGTCTCACATGTGTGTTTGTGTAGTGAGTGTGTTTGGTAATGGTGAATAGATGTGTTACTGGGGAAAAAACAAATATTGACGGTGTTAAAATGCTTCGTATCAAGGTATTTAGCATGGAATATAAAGTAATATGTACGCTTGCATCCTGAGATATCAACAAAGGTCATCAAACAAAAGTATATATTAATTTAACCAAAGTAACTTATGCTACTTTCATTCTCAACAAAATTGGAATGTTATTTCAGAAAAAGTCCGATTTTGTGTCAAAATACATATGTTAGAATAGTGCTATATATAAATCTAATATATATCCTAAGTCGAGCTTTCGAGACAAGAAGAACGCAATTTGAATTTCGTGAATCGCCCCAGTAGAACGGGAGATATAGCACTGTCCCATTTTTTTTAGCAGTGTACATTTGAGAATTTAGCGCCGAGCAGTTATTAATCATCCATGATGCTCTTCTGTCTGCCTATTTACAATTCTAAATTACATTTTTGGAAATAAAAATTAAATTCAAAACTAAAAGACTTTTTTAATGACAATGTAACTTTTTTAAAAGCTTCATTTATTAGCTAGAATAGTTCCAGTTTACTTATCAGTATTATCACAGTGCATCAAATATTATTACTGGCTTATCAAACATTAATAACAGTATAAATAGAGTTTTGACACGATTGAATAAACGTAAGAAGACCAGCTAAGAAAAATTGTAGTCGCATAATAGGGTTTTAAAAACGATGTTTGAAATTTCAGCTAATTTTCTGTAATGCATCCCCGTCATTAACTCCACATGGATTGCCAAATATTTATAAAGGCACCTTCAATTTCGTAACTTAATAGTAGCCACTTTTGCAGTTATTCCAGCAAGCCCTACATCAGAAAAAACAGCCATTTAATTCACATTGGTCTCAAGTGTCTTTCCAATGCTGGATTTAAGTATAAGCTACAAATATAAGATACTATTACATATAGCTTAGGGCCCCCACTTTCTTCGCCCGCCCCTAAAATTAAGATATAGTATAACAGACTTATAAAGGACCCCATATTTTAAACTGCCTAGGGCCTTATCAAGTCTAAATCTAGCTCTGTGTCTTCCTCAGAAAGGAATTCGTGCTAAATAATTCATGTGAGTATAGGAGCTTCGACAGAGGTTCATCATGCCCCAACCCATTGCTTTACAAAATTTCACTTAATACTCACATGCATGAATGACGTAATGGGCTGGAGCCACTCGGGTTGGAATCATAAACAGTGGCTCAGAGTCATGGGATTATCTTCAGAAATCATGTGAAATCTCGCCTACAAAAATCTTACTCTCCCATCTTGGGTAGTAGTAGGTATAGGCTCAGTAAACAGTCATCCACTTACATATTAAATGGCGAAGCGGTGTTAAGCAACATGGGACTGAGTAGCAGTGAGTTCATCTGGATCCACAGTCTGCGCTGAGATCTCGAAGACCTTTTTATAAGAAAGGATGAAAATTGAACTTACATAAGTGCATCCTTATGTAAGTTCAATTTTTGTTTTCATTACTGACTAATTAATTAAGCAAAGGATCAAATAAATTTTCGGCACCTTATGCAAATTCACTTTACTGGACTTTATCATCTAAAAATACAGCTTCGAAATTCTAGATCACAAGGGCTCTGTTAAAAAGAATCAAGCAAGCCAACTAGATATCTAGTTTGCCTTGAATCAAGATGGTTTGATAAGGAGTACATCATAACAGGGCCGTTCCTATGCCATTAGATGCCCGAGTACTTTCGAGATTGCCGCCCCCCAAATTTAAAACAAAATGCTCAATGATTAATAAAATTTATATTTCATACTCACTAAGTACTTCCATATGACAAATTGTATAACAAGTACTGACATATGAGAAGTATTTACAATGAATTTGAAATATTTAGCTATCGCGAAAGTCCGGTCGCCCCTGATTTTCGAAGCCCGCTTACTTTTATGCTCTCCACCCTCACTAGGAACGGCCCTGCATCATAAAGATACTTGCACACCTGTGCAAATCGTGGTTGTTTGATAATCCTTGTTACCTAAAGAAATCTTGTTAGAAATGCGCCTGCCTTGAAGACGAACGTCCCTGATGAGTATCATTTACTAACTTCAGAAAAGCCCTCTTCATAAAAGTGCATCCTTATGTAAGTTCAATTTTTGTTTTCATAACTGACTAACAGTGGAGTAGCTAGGGTGGGGCAAGGGAGGACATCTATCCCCGGGCGCAGAATTCAGGGGGCGCGAAGTTGATGTTACAAAATTTTAGAATGAAATGTTTTCCGTTCTTGACACAGAGAAAGGGCGCAAAATCTTCAGTTGTCCCCGGGCGCCGAAAACCCTAGCTACGCCTCTGCTGACTAATTAATTAAGCAAAAGATCAAATAAATCTTCGGCACCTTTATGCAAATTCACTTCACTGGACTTTGTATAAATGTACCCTTTGAGAAATGTGTGACGAGCGTTTCCGTAGAAAGATCTTGTTTTTCACAAAAGTGCCGAAAATTAATTCCATCCCCTGCATCATTAATTAACCCTTAGCCTGTCGAGTGATTTTCTGCGAATCCCTTTAAAACTGTCGCTAGTTTTGGACCGAACTTCCCGTCGCGAAAATAACCCTAAACCTCTGAAAATTGTCAAGCAATTCTTTTGTTATTTCCCATCCCTCCCAGAATTTTACTTCAATGATTCCGCTAAGTGAGATTGATTACTATATATTGTTCGATTGCTGTGAGCTCTCAAGAGAATTGCAAAAGGCTAGACTCTCCGTGATGATCGTCTTAATGCCGCAGGCTACAGCTGCGAAACTTGAAAATCTTATCTCTACATATCTTCTCTACATATAGTAAAAGAAAGAGTCTGTCTGTGTGTGCGCGCCTTTCGTTCGCCCTACGCGTAAGCTAATAGACCCACGGCTACGAAATTTGGTACATAGGTACATCTACACAAGAGCCAGTGCACTTCGAAGCGATTTTTTCGAAATTCGAATTCGAATTTTTTTTATTTCATGTTTTGTGACGAAATCGTGTCATTTTGAGACATAATGGGCTATAGGAAAACGAGATTTTTATCTACACACTCCATTTTCACATCGTCATGAAACGTAGGCACTTAGCTATTTTACGAACTTAAAATAAATTTCGTGTTTCAATACATCGATTAAATACGAATTTATTTAACAAAGGGAGCTTAACACTTTTTCAATGGGATTTTTTCTAAAAAAGTTTATTTTAAAAAATGTACAATTTATTTTTCTTTGATTTTTGGACACGTTAAACTTTCATCCTTGCGAATGCTTTTACAAAAAGAATTTTGGAAAAATGATAATATTTTGTATTTTTAAAAGATTTTTTAAATGAAGCTTCCGAATACATTTCTCACATCTTTAAAAATGTGATTTTGGCAACAATTTTCCTGTCTTATTTTTGTTAATAGATTTTTGATGAAATCGCATCATTTTGAATAGTTTCATTCTTTTAGAAATATGGGTTGGCAACAATTTTTCATCATATTTCTTATGTCACTGTTTTTAAGAGATTGGCATATTTCATTGTCATTTTTATATAAATATAATATATTTTTATTGATTTATTTTTTTGATAAAGTTGTTCTGTGGAGTAAAACTCTGCGCGGAATTTTATGTTTTTTGAGTTGCTTTCATGTTATTTTTTGCTTATTTCACTGTTTATAAGGTATTGAAAAGTTTTGCATGATTTTTGTTCTACGGAAAGTTGGTTAATTTTTTAATTAGGATAATTAATATTTGTATTAAGAGATATAGCTTATTTCATTGTAAATTTTTCCCTTGAAAACATAAGATAAAATATCATTAATTATACTTTGCTTTTCAGAATTTTTTGTTTTTTGCATTCCTTTATTTTATTTATTGCTCATTTCACTGTTTTTAAGATATTGAAAAGTTTTGACTGATTTTTTTAGGAAACAAAGTTCTTAATCTCCTTTATACCATTTGAGTTCTTAAGATTTTGCAAAGGGAATTTGGTTAATTTATTTATTAGGATAACTAATATTTGTATTAAGGGACATTGCTTATTTCATTGTAATTTTGTTATACGTAATAACTTTTTTCATGAAGTTGTTCTGCAGAGTAAAATCCTACGCAGTTTTTAAATTTAACGTTTGGAGTTCCCTTCAGCCATTTTTCCGGTACATTTAAAAGCCAGACGAAGGCTCGCAGCGAAGCTGCTAGTTTTCAAATAAATTGGTTTTAAAATTTACCCGGTTAAATTTTAAATTATTACGCATTTTTAACCTAAGTAACCTAAATCTGTATGTCACTGATTATCACCGGAATTTCAATGCAGACTGATTAAACTGCTATCACTAAAATTATATTCTGACAAATATCTGGTGCAACTTTCATTCCTTCTGAGATATTGCTGAAACATTTCGTATTACTTCCGATTTTCTGTATTTTTGTCATTAATTAAAAATCTTTAAAACCTTCAGCATTTTCCTATATTCTTCAACTGCAGGCAACTAATAATTATTTTAAATAATTTCTTTTTTCCTTAATTATTACGTAGTTTTAAGAGAGTAATAAACGAAATATTTGGGTGTTTTTAAGGGTGATAATATTAATATTAAATTTGCATTTTACTTTTTCATATACATTCAAGATATTCAGAAAGGGAATTATAACATGAAACCGTTTTCAGTGGATCATAAATTTATTGATTCAAATTAAAAATTCTTGCTTTATTGTCCAAGAAACACTAGTAAATTTTATCTGAAATAGGAAAGATGAGACATATTAATAACAAACAAAGCAATTAATTTGGAAGTCAAAGAATAAAAATCAGCGTTATATTTTCAAATTTTCACAGGACTAGTTTCGATGGTTTTACCGAACCATCATCTTCAGCTCCAAAAGCGCAAATGAACGAGATAAGATATAATGAAAATTAGATTGTGAAAATTTGAAAATATAAAGCTGATTTTTGTTGTTTGATTTCCAATTTAATGTTTGTTCGGCTTGTTATTGTATCTTAATTAAACAAAGCAATATTGTTACTTATTAGCTTACAATATAATTTATTCAATATGGTATTTTTGTAAAGAAAGAGTGTTGCTGTACATTTGGTAAAGTATAAATAAGCATTTCATTTAATAATTATAAAAGTTATTAATTATTTAATAATTAATCATAAGAATATGAATAATTAAATATTTTTTCGGAGATATATTTTCCGGCGATATTTTTTTTTCTAGGGATCCCAGCATACATTTTTGAAGCATTATGCTCTAAATAAATGTCTTCTTTGAACATAGCATTTATTATTCACACCAAATCTCCAACCAAAGGAAATACCTTACTAGGGAGGATATTCAAACAAAAATTTTTATTAGAATAAATATTTTCGTTATTTTAATACTACTAATAATATACAAACATTAGTTTAAGTTCACTTTAGTTGAGTGAATAAGATTGCTGGATGTTGGTATTTTGTTGTTGGCAACCGAACAATTTAGCTGCTTGTGGTCTTTATGATTTTCCCGATGCGTAACGTGAATTCAAGCCAATTTTATTTAGAAAATTGCCCACGAAGGTGTTCTCTTAAAGCAGATAACCCATGACTTCTTAAAAACTGTAAAATATAATCTGTGGATATTTTCCGTTATACCATAACACGAAGAAAATGATTTCCTATACGAAACATATGATCAGCGCTGTTATTGCCCGCAGTTTAATTAAATGCATCCATCTTATTCCTTACAATTAATTTTCCTTTTTCAAAGAAAGTTTGATTTCAGTAAAATGTACTATTTACAATGTGTCATTTTATTTTGCTCGTTTTTTATGCAAATATTCAAATTCAGATAGGTATTGCGTAAGTTCAGAAAGCCAACTAGTCTCCAAACGGTAAGATAGCTGAGCACCGGTAAATTCTAGCGGCTGCATGGTGGGGGGGGAGGGCTTTAGGGGTTTTTCATAAGTACAATTGATTGTGAATTAACAGTTTGTTTCCCACAAAAAAAATCTACCCCGAAGACTTCCTTTCCCTTAAGCGTAAAAATCTTTTATCATAGCCGATGATGACGATAAAATGTTTTCTATCTGATGTGTCAAGTTAGCATAATTGTATATTTCTAACGAAAATTGTTTGGCTCATGTTACCCTATAATGAAAAAAAGATTCAAATCGGTTTTTAGCTTAAACAGTATTTTTATTATTAATTATATCACGAATTTTATCAATAGTATTCTTAGTATTAATTGCAGGCATGTATTCAAGAATATAATAGACACAAAGCTGTGTCTAATGATTACGGCTAATTTTTATATAAAATTTTCTAGTATAAAAATTTAGGTTCATAGGTCAGCCATATTTGAAAGAGTACTTGTGTATTATAAGAAAAGAGAGAGAGAGAAATTTAAGAATCAAAAAACTTACCACGAAGTAATATAAAAATGCAATAGAATACGAAAGAGTACAATACTATTTCATGTTTTGTGGGTATACTTGAAGACAGAAACATGTTTCAGCTGTATTCGTTCATCGGTAAAAAAAACTTTTCATATGAAGCTATTTTTTTCAAATCTTTCAATATACAAGTAATACAAAAGCAGTATAGGAATTTCTTTTCTTAATACCCAACCGAAGAGCTGAGGGGACGTACAATGATTAACATACAATATGTGCCTTGAATTATTTTACTTTACATGCAGTTTCCTTATATATGTAAAACAAAATAAACTTTCACCCATTCCAAGATTTCAAGAACTCACAGAGAGAGAAATATCTATAACAAATTTTATTGCTGTCTGACTGATTGCTTCGGAAACAATAAGTCTTTCAACTCAAGCTTTCAAGCTATTCAAATACGAACGCTTCTCAGCAAAGCCATTTGGACCGCATCTGCTTTGTTAAAGGAAACCTTTTGGGGGTAAAATCATCCACTTCATCGGGTTTTTCAAACAAAGCAGTCAGTGGTCCTGTTACTACCTGCTGACCTAGAGAAATTTCTCAGAAACTTTTGTTCGAAAAAAACGAGTTTTATATTTTTAAGAATTTCCATTCTGACAGCAAGATTTTGTTATTTTTCATATATAGATGAAAAGAAACTAATTTTTTTTTAATAAAGAAGAAAAAATTAATAAGCTTACTTAAATTTTTTACACAGCACCGAGTAAGGAGACGAAATTTAATTTTCTTTATAAATATTTTTCTCAGACAATACTTTAGTGTTTTTCAAATTACGAGAATAGAGCGTTAGTGCATGCATTTTCAAATCAGATTTATTTAATTAATATAAATGGATATGCCGAACAAGCACACATACACTGTATATTAGTACATACATAAAAATGAAATAAAATTTGAAAACAAGAAATTTAAAAACTACTGTATTGAAAAATTATTGAAAATTTGTTTTTACCTCATTTTTTTTTCGTTATATACATTTACTTCAGTTTTTTTATATGCATTTACTTAATTTATTTTCTTATATGCATTTACTTAAATTTATTTTGTTATATGCATCTGTTAGTGTTTTTGAAAAATTTTTAGATGTTTTGAGTATGGCAAAGGAAACGAGATCTATCAGCCGAAGGCAATGAATGTCTCCATGGACGACTTTCTAAGTAAAACGTACTCATGTTCATGTTACACATAGGGAAAATCACAAAATTCAACCAGTTCGTTTGTTTGTGTTCGAATATGAGTCGAAATAGCAATAATCAGATATCTTAGCCAGGAGGCTATTGATTGGGTTTGACAGATTTGGAAACCTAATAAATAGTATTTAATAAATATGTTATTAAACGAATCGGATTTATATAAACGAAATAAAATTCTTATATCGAACACAACTAAAACTCGATATAACTTACACTGATAAACTGATGTGTAATAACACTGATAAATTAAAATACTAAACGGAATATACATTAATTCTACATAGATAATTTTTTGTTATGTATTTCGCTGGAAATGTCTGGCCGCAAATTCCTGATTATATATACCCTTATTTTAAGGTTGTCACATATCTGATGGTTTGACTTTTACCTCAAAACACAAAGAATCCACAAAATTCAGTAAAATTAATAACTTTATTTCCCTGTTGAAAATTCTCTGAATCTTTTCAAATATAAAAGCACACGCGCCAAGCAGTTTGCTTTAAATAAATATATGCAGCAACGAGAAGATGCGCTTTTGACAGCAACTCGTTTCGAAAATCGAAAATTTTTCTAAATGTAAGAGATTTTTCGCTTAAATTAATTTTTCATTAAACAAAAAAACAAAATAGAATCGCATATTATTAAAAGAATTTTATTGATAATTCAGATTCTGAAAACAAGAACATTGTTGTTATAAAAACAAAGAAAAAATAAACTACATATTTCATTCAACGGGGGCCAACTTTGGCGCATGAACTTTTCAACATAAAAATATTTCAAGCATGTTATGGATAAAGGTTTATTTGATTATGGCAAAGTACTCGATGGTTATTTGCCTAAGGTGAAGGATGCCTTCGTTCGAGGACTGCCTAACGGAAATTGGCTTGCATACATGTTACACATGTGGAAAACTAAGAATATCATCTTGGCAACCAGCTCGTTTGCCGGGATTCGAACCCCGGACAGAACCACCAGTTGTTCCGTTAGACTCCGCTCAGTCGCTGGTGGGCTGTCCGATAACGGAAAAGTTCAATATTTCATATTAGAGGAAAAGTAGTAGCATAGTATAATTCGAAGTTATTGCCATTTCAGTAATGTGAAGAGATTTCAAGAATGTTTAATTATTTTATTTAGCTTATGACAAACTAAATAAAATAATTAAATATTCTTGGAATCGCTTCTCTTAACATACTGGTAGTTTGACCAGCATTCAAACCCCCGTGAACAAGCTGATTGCATGGGCGTTTTTATGGTTTTAACTTTTTGCAGTGCGAGATTGTTTCCCTTAGAAAATCTGTCACGAAAGGATACCTCCCCTTAGACAGATCGCCTTCACGTGCTTAATAATCTAACAAGCCAAACCAAACACAACCCGAGCGAGGACTCGTAGTCAAGGCACGTCATCATGAAAAGCTAACTAAAATTGGCTCATATTCACATTAAACATGCACAACAAACATTCGCTAAAACTGGTATGCAGGCAATCCATTCATCAGGATTTGAACCCGCTTCAAACTATTAGTATTCAACGATTTTACCGCTACTTCGTTGGCGGCCTTTTGTAGTGTCTATAAGAAAAGTAATCGCAAAGACACAATCATTGCGTACCAACGGATGAACTAAGTTCGGAATTTAAAGAATTACTTTCATTCGTGCTATTGCTGTTAGCATTGACATTTGGACAGATGTTAATTTATTTTAAATTCTTTTAATGTAATTAATTTATAGCTTTAAATAACTGATCTTCTGACTGTAATTTTTTGTGCGCAGTATATCTAACCCTTTCGTACACTAACTGTTTTAATTAATTTACACTCCATTAATTTTAAGAGATTTTATATCGATAGATTTCTTTCCAAAAATGTTTCAAGGATTACATATTTTTTTCTTTAGATTTCAAAACATTTTGTATTTAAAATCTTAATAATAAAATTTTTAAAACAAATATTTCTAGAAATACCTTCGGCATATTCATTTATTCCATTTAGTTGAAGTTTCGAGTAGAATATCTTCCTTTCAACATTCATATAATTTTAATATGTCAGTTCGCCATTTCTACGGAGCATAGAGCCACACATACGAGTACAAAACTCAGGCATGCTGAAAGCACAGTTTTAACATTTAAGAATGTAAAAAGAAGAATATACCATTATAATAACGCGCATTTGAAATACGAAGGCAAACAAGAATGCTGGTTGCAACATTTTATATTTTTTCCTGACGAATCAGAAATTGTAATCATTTTTCAATACAAAAATAAAATATTTGATTCTATAACAGATCTATGGGATTTGACGCGTCCGGGTGTAAATATTTTGTAATTACGTCGCAAATATACATATAAATGTATATATTTTCTTTTTCTACAACACTTCAGAGTCCTAAGTATGCGAAAACAACATATTTTTAAACAACATTTCATTCTGAACGGAATTAAATGCTATACTTTTCACAGGACAGTTTTCTCAGAATGGTTTAATTTGAATTAAATATTTTCACAAGTTTTCGTTAATTACATTAGAAAAAAAATTAAGGTAATTCGATTTTATTCGGTTAAGGTACAAAAATTAAGATCAAAGTTTATTGTATTATTAATATTAAATTCTTTTCTATTTATAGAGCTTCTTCCTAAAATACTTTCTTAAATATAACATGATTTTTTGGCTTCTTTTAAATCGAAAAATGTAAGTCAATTTATAATTAATGCTCTATTCGGTTCATTTTAAATTAGAGAATTATTAGGAAAATAGTATTTGACTTTCTCTGAACATTTCTGAAAGGGAATAAAATATTTTTTTTTTTTTAAGTATTATTTAAATTTGTAACTGAGTTATTATAAAATGTAAAGGGGAATAATTCTTTTAATTATACTTATTAGATTTTTTTTTTACCCTTCATTTCAACAATACATATTCCAAAACTCTTTATTACGTTCTTAAGTGCGCATCTCATAGCATTTGCTTTACAATACCTTTTAACAGATTGCTTTCCAATACGAACAATTCTTGCTTAAATAGCTTTATAACGTATTTGTCAACAGGATTTCAATTTATGTTTACAATTCAATATTAAGGTTATTATATATTTAGATAACATTTATAATCATTATAAATTAGATACATTTAATAATTAGATTTCTTCACAGTACTATCACAGTTGTTTATAAGTGAATAAATTCTTCATTTCAAATACATTTATAAATAATTTAATGAATATTTAAGTATTATGTCAAAGGCAGATACATGCTTTTTGCAAGCACATGCATAAATACCCATACATATTTCCTATTTATCATTTCCGGCATGTGCAAATCTTTAATTTCTGTGCATTCACTATATTTTTCGTGTAAAGTAATTTACACTAATTTAGCATACACCCGAAAGTTTTACATAAAAAATATATATGAATATAATTTGAATGAAAATTATAAGTATTATTTTTAATACCCACTCAAAGGTCAGTTTTTCTTCAAAATTCCCCCACGATGGCATCTCTCTCTTTAGGCAGATAGCCCTTGCATGCGTTACTCTATTTAATAAAAACTTAATCTGACCTATGTGCCTAATTACAAATATTTTAACATACATAATTTTATATTTACATTTAGCCATCAAGTTTCAAACTTTTCAAATCTTCTAGAAAATAAATTTTGGCAGATCTCTTTTAGCAATTTTCTTAAAATCTATATTTTTGTAGTGCAACAGCTTAGAATTTTATAAAACAAATTCATAATCAAAATCGCTGTTGTTAGTTATCGAAAAATAACCAAGATGTGATTTTTGCGTAAATGTCAGTAAACTATACAAATTGCTATTATCCATCACACTATGAATGTTTCTTTCATGCGAGAGTGTCATTTTTCGATTTCTATGGAACTGTCGTGTGTCGAAATACTATCAGAATTTTGTCAAGCGAGCTTCTGAATGTAAACAAAAAACACCCCGTCTGGTGACCCAAGCTTCAAAGCAGTGCTTCACTTCTAGCGCGGAATGGCCCCTCCTCCCTTTCCTACCTCCATGGCAGAAAGGTAGGGGAAGGAAGCATGTTCCTAAAACGTACTCGCCGTACCCCCTGCTGTGACAATGCTGAATCACTATTGGCTGACCGACTTGCTACGTAAAAAACGTCACTTGTTTGGTCACGTGACAAGCCGATTGCATGGATTCTGAACTGTTGTGAAAGTGTAATTTGTAGTTTGCTGTATAAGACGTAATAAATTTTGTATGCATATACAATTCTGAATTAATAATAAACCGCTAAAAGGTACAGCTGGTAAAGAATATAGAACACAAACCTTTTCAGACATAACGCTTGAAGTATTTTATTTGGACGGCATAAGATATGTTTACTAGGAAGACAAATTTCGGCAAACAAAATATATAATTATCCAAAAAAAATTTCATTACCGGAGCATAAAAGTATTTATTATTGTACTTTAGATTTTCAAATATCAGAGGTTGTGATATAATGTAAGAGAATTTTGGTTTAACATAAGAGATTCAATTTTGAGGGAGTTGGAGCTTGGCATGAAGGGATTTTTTATTTATTTTTTAATAAAACAAGATTGGTTTTGTATTTTTGAAAATTTTTGACAGAAGAACAGTTTAATCTTTTGATATTTCATTGGTATGTTAATATTTTCTGGAACTAAAATTAAAAAATGGAGGACTGTTAATATTTGCAGTAATAACCGATATTCTGAAAAAGAATATTGTTTTCGATTATTTAAAAATATAGAGCAACTTCTGATGATGTCTGTCTTTTAAAAAGGTACAAAAAGGCAAACTAGAACACTACTTTGTCATTGTCACAAGTAATGTATCAAAAAACATTGTTTCAGTTTTGGATGTGGGTATTCAGTTGCATACTAATTTATGTGAATCGCAGGAAAAAAATAAGCATTCAAAAACTTGGAAACGGTCATTATGGTATTTCTAGGCAAAGTTTGGCATGGTGAATTAATAATTTCAAAAAGTTGTGTAGTGGATTTGTCATTCGGAAAGCACTTTGCAAGGTTGGAATGTGCTCAGAATATCATGGTATGCCTTGAATAATAAGAAGAAATGCTTACCAGCAAGGGTCAGAATTCAATAGAGCCAGGATTGTTGCCTCTAGAGTGTGTGGATTATCGTTCTGTGATATCGCCCGTTGCACTAGTCGACATCCAACCACTGTTAAGCGAATATGGCATGTATGGAATGCTGAGGATTATACTGAATGGCATGCAGGATCTCATTGCCGTCCCATGATTAATATCCGAAAGGACAGGCATATTGTGAGGTTAGCCCTCCAAATTTACAACCACATCACAGACCATTAGTCAGAAAACGGGCATATTTGCAGCATGCCCAGTATCTGCTCGTACGGTATGTCAACGTTTGCATCAGCAAGGACTATCAGCACAGTGTCCATTACTTTAGCTTTCCTTAGCAATGCAGCACAGAGAAAGATGGCTACTGTGGTGTGTCCAACAACAAAGCTGGATATAGGAGGCGTACAATGTTGTCTTTTCAGACGAGTCCCGTTTCTGTGTGCATTATTCTGATGATCGTATAAGTGTCTAGAGGCTCCAAGGAGACCGCACATCGCCTGGTTGCATTCAGTATCAGCATAAGAACCCTAATGTGATGGTATAGGCAGCCACTGAGCACATGGCACACACATCTTTAGTTCGAATCGATGGTAATTTGAATGCCAGATCAGTACATTTGTGACATCTTACATCCAGGGATTGTACCCTATCTTTGAGGCCTGCCAAATGCAATCTTCCAGCAGGATAATTCAAGACCACATGTTGCACATTGTGTTCTGACCTTCCTCGATATGCAGTGCATTTGATTGCTGCCCTGGCCTGTACGGTCTCCAGATCTGTCACTCATTGAAAATACCTGCTCATGGTTTGCTGAGGACTGGCCTAGCAACCCTCTCCATCTAATACGATTGATGAAGTGTGGCATGGACTTGAATCAGAATGGAATGAGATGCCGATTTCTGTCATTCAAGTGAAATTCTACTCAGTGCCTAACTGGATAAGGGCCGTTTTTAGCTGCCAGGTGGAGCAGTTGTTTCGACTGATTTCGCACCCTTGTAAACCCCCAAGCTGCTTACAAATTTAATCATTTTATCTTCATGCCATACTATTTATGCACAACAAATATTTTTTTTATTTGCTTTCCTTCATGCTATAGCAATTTTAATGGCTATTAGTGTATTATTGATTAACAGTTATCTAAGAGACTTCAAGAGTAAGTACTTTACATAGTTTATAAAACTATTGCATATTTCTGTATAAAAAATTATTGATGCAGGATAGATAGCGCCTAAAGACTTCATGCAGCCATCAATGGAGTTGACAACACATTCATATTAGATGATTTTCTTTTATACTTTTCCCAACCACCAGTAGATTGCAAATAAAAAACAAAGTGACTTACAATTACAACATAGCCAAACTGTCCTGAAGTAAACATTAACAATATATACAAAGCCAAAATAATTATATTCGCATAATATGTGAATGACACTTTGTTACTAATAAATATCAGAATGTCTTGGATCAAATTAATATTTGAATATATATTAATTAGGGATATCTTTGAAGATATAATTAATAGCATCATTACAACAAGGTAAAGTATAGTAAAACCACCCACTACTAGACAGTTACAGGATTGCTATATATGTGTACAGTGGTTCTCTGCTTCGAAATCAGGAACTCTCTATTTAATAGGGTATATCTGATAATGTGAAGTGTGCATTGCTGGAGGCTCGACTTATATTATCATCATGTTGGGAAAATATTTTGCATCATGACATAATTTATGTGCATGATAAGATACATAAAACTGTTTTGAGTGATATCAGCTGTAAATTTAGAAAGACACTTGGTACACTCCCTTATTAAAGTGGCTTTTCCATAGGTCTTAGGCATTGTTTAAGATTACATAAAGCAGTCAAGTTGATTCATGATGAATTACTAACTCTATCTCGGATTTTATTATACTTATGAAAGCTACAGATCGTGTTTAATAAAAAACACCAGAAATAATCACTGTCTTATTGACTAGCCATTTAGTCGCTCTCATACCATTTGCCATTGTGGCATAATGATATAAAACTAATGCCTTAGTAGCATTGCTCAGTCAACATCATGATATTCATGAAATTTGCTAAGGGATAAATCAAACAAAAATGTAAGCAAAAGTCTTCTAAAAGATTATCTTCCCTAGAAAATACCAGCCAGATTTAAGACAAAAATACAGCATGTCTTCTGAGAAGAAAATAATTACTTACAAAATCATGTTTCCAACACTAATAAAGCACCTAATTATATATTAAAATTTCAAAAGATCTACACAATTGATATTCAACTAAGTCTATTATATCTATTATTTGGCTTCATAAAGTAATATGTTGTCTAAAATGAAGTAGTCATATAAAAACAATATATTTTTCTTAATCATGGTTATATAAAATTTCTTAATAGAATGGTTTTTCTGAGTAAATGAATTAGAGTTTAAAACAATAAATATAATAGTGCTATACTAAAGCTTCGTAGGACTAAGGCTGGATTTCCTGCTAATTTGTAATTTAGATTTTTTTTTCTGCTTTGTGAAACTTTTCTCTTCTTCATAACATCATGCTTTTAATGTACCTTTAAAAGCTAATTAATTTATTTTGACAAGTATTTTGCTTGAGAGATGCTCTCATGGAAGCTACTAAATGATATTTGTCTCATACCTGCTTTTCTGAATAGAAAATACATGAAAGATTAAGCCAGCCATGACCTGCCTGAGATCAGTGTACAAATGTTTTGTGTCTTTAAATATGAAGCTAGGTTAAGTGATGTATGTTTAGTAAAACTCTTAATCTTTATAATAAAATATATCATAAATATATTATACCTACATAAATATGTATCACAGAACATTTGCTTAGATACAGCTAGGATAATTTCTCTTGTTAATGTTATTTTGCACAGATTTTTTAATCAAAATTGTCTCTAAAGTAATGTGCTATAGATTTGTTTTGAGATTTAGAATGATGTCAGACAAAACTGGACAAACTTTATATTTTCCTAGATCTAAATTTTCCAACTTAATGGAAATAATGCTTATTCATCACATGAAGTAAAATTCTGAGAAGGAAAAAAAAACTTATGAAAGCATTTTAATGAAAAATTAATAACAAACAGCAATACCGGTTTCTAGGAAATGATGATTTAAGTGAAAGAAATATTAATTAGAAAATATGTAAACTGACGTTTAACATGTATGTTACAAAAGTGCATAAAAGATAAGTTAAGTAAAATGTGTTTCATCAAAGAGTAAAATCTTCTATTAATGATTGACTATGAATACATTATTAGTAGTTATGTGTACATTTGAGAAAGAGTATGAAAATCATCAGTACAGCGAATATGTTCTACTGATATTATCACTTAACACAGTTACCATTTGACTGTTAATAGACAAAAATATAAAATTTCCTCAATTTATTTGCAGAATGATTGTGGATGAATCTAAACAACATAGGAACATTTCTTTAGATCAGGGGTTTTCAACCATGGTATACAAAGAAGCAAAGTATTTTTAACTATTAAATTAAAAAATTAAAAACCAACATCTTGATTGAGTTTTTTTTCTAACACTCGTAAATTTATGTGATTTGAGCTTTGTTCAGGAGTGGTGGTGATATTAAAGGTTTTCAATTTTTGTTTAGATGGTACGTGTTAGTCAAAAGGTTGAGAACCGTTGCTTTAGATTAAATATTAGAAGAAAATGATAATTGCAATTTGTCTAATTTGTAGATTTCCACAATGATTTAATATTTTGGGGGGTTAACATTAATATAAATAACTGTTGTAATCTTAAAACACTGATGGCCCTTAAAAGCATAACATTATTGAAGACGGGAGATAAAGCCATATTTATTATACAAATAAATTTTAATACATGGTTTAACTGTACATGTGTAAGCAAATCAGTTAGACTTAAAGTACATGGTTTAAAAAACAGTTAAACTTGGAGTATACCACCTCGTACAGCCATTGCATGAAGATAAACAGATACTGGATGTGCACCTAGAATATGTGAGAAAAGTAGATTTCAGTTATTACCAGTTTTTAGCTGATGTAGCCATGGGTAGACTGTGGTACGTTAGTTTTTTTATAATCATAGGCCTGATATATTCAGTGGATAACAGATCTGATGAAATCATAGATCAAGGGATTAATAGATCAATAAAAAAAAATGGTGGGAATTTAGGATTTGTTCTCTGTTATGTGCCATACATTCCTTGTTGATCACTAGTTCTAGACAACCTCTAAAGATAGACAGCAGTGAGCTTCGAAAACCTCAGAGTAATAATAAATGATTCATCAGATTTTAAAAACACTGCCTTTTCATAAATGGTATACATACAATAATCAATTTTTGGAAATGAACTAGAAACTAAAAAATTACCTCGCATGCTACATACATTTTATGAACATTGATCACATAGCACACTTCCAAATGGCTATTGATTTCACATTTTTTGTACGAGTTTCCATACTGCATCATCTATCACATTTGAAGTCTTCGATTGGGCAAACATTAAGGAGTGCATTTTTGTACATAATGTACTGTTAAGTACAAATTATGTTATGTACAAAATGCACCTGGTGCTCACATGGTATTTTTGTACATAATGTAGCTGGTGCTCACATAACATACACAGCAAAACATTTGTTGTACGTAAAGAAAATTTGGATAATTTCTCATTCTTGGATAAATTCTCATACTTGGATTCAATCATTATAATATGCATAATATTTTCGATATTAGAATTTTTAAATCTGATAAATCATTTACAGTAACCCTAAACAATGGCGCCTGTTCAACTCCACATTAAACATGGAGGCTGTTTTTTTTTGGGGGGGGATGTTTAATTTATTTGATTACAGTATAGTAACTTGGCTAAGGGTAGAGGTACTTTCAAAGAGAAGTTAGCTTATACATATTTCATATATGCAGAAAACTATGAAAACACACGTGCAGCCAACCTGTTCGCTAGAATGTAAACCCAGGTCGAATTATCAGTATTCAACTACTTTACTGCTTGGCTGCTAGCGAAGCCAGAGCTAGATATTTTATCACCTAAATAGAATAACTGCTGGTTGCAAATTATGCCTTCCAGTTCCTGCCAAAATTCTAAAAATTTTGACGCTCCTATGTCTTGCTGCCCATTGCACTCATACAGGTTGCCCTGGCCACCGATGAGCATTAAACGTGAAGGCAACTGGAATGTAATGGACCATACGATTACACTTGGTTTCAGACCTGTATGGGGATGCATAATGCATGACATAACGTGGCATTTTTTTGATGCAGACCATGGATGTGATCCTTGATGGTGTTGATGTATTAAGATTCATCTGGAAAAAATGAATTTATATTATTTATCCTTCTATTTGCAAAGTTCTATGCACAACTATAGCTGTAGTCACTTATAATGTTCTAACGAGGGTTTGGTTAGGTTACTTGAACATGGCAAAGCATCTAAGGGCTGCTAATTTTTTCTACCAAAGTTAGCTGAAACAATGGTCACTTTAAAAAAAGAACTACTTTAACATTTTGCTATGTAGCACTTACTTAGGTCTGAACTGAAGAATAATATAACTGTAAAAGCCATACATACAGATTATGTTATCTTAATCAATGAGTCAAACTAGTGAGTTCATTCACCAGCTCAGGTAGGAAAACCAGATCAAGTAGGATAGTGCTTTTTTTTTTTTTTTTTTTTTTAACATAATTAAATATAAAGTATAAAGCATATGTGCTTTAAAAATGATAATTCAAATTGTGACAAAGTTATCTATTTATTATTAATACATGTCAGATTTTTAGAGGTAGTTATTTCCCAGCAATGATGTCTGTGCGTTTTCTTTGGTGGTAAAATAAAAATCTCATAGATTGAAATAATAATCATTCCAAAAGCATATTGCAATAGTAAAGTTCTGATATATGCAAATAAATCATTATGTGGAAGAAAGAAAATTGGTTTGAGGGAAGCACAGCTTATTAATTTTTGTTCATCACAGTTCACAAAATGTATAACTTACTCAAAATAATTCTAAAATGATGAATTTTGGTACTTTCTAATTTTCTGAACCTCACCAGAATGCTGTGAAAAAGTATTGATGGTCTAAACCATGATGCGAAGAAACATTTATGTGGCTACACATGTCACTAAAAATCATTTATATCGCAACCCAAGTATACACATAGCATTCTCCCAGGGGGGGCCCAAGAGCGATGCGCAGTGCAGGGAGAAAGTTATGCCACATACGCATGACGTCATGTGGGTGACAGCGTTAGTTCTTGGCGTTTGTTTACTTTCGTTGCATCAACAGTTTGATTTGATTTGTGTTGTTAATTTGCTATTATACCTAGGCGGAAGTGGCAAATTGTGCTATAGCGTTGCGTCAGAATTATACACGTTAATACGTTTTTTGGCGGAAAACACTCTTTACAACCAGATAAAATATTTATTTTTTTTAATGAATTTATGTAGTTTTCATACATAACTGTGATGTAATTTTACATTTATTTTTCATTTTACTGCTATTTTACATTTAAATTGAAAAATTTCTCATTTTAAATCATTTTTTATCATAATCTTCATTTTGTGTATGAGACTTACATCGTAGTGAGATATTTAAACTCAGTGTCATGTTTACCAATACTGAGTACCTGAATGATTAGTTAATAAATTCGCGTATCCAACTTCATTCACATGTTTTGGTTACTTTCTTTACATCCCAAACGTAATTCTATGTATTGAAGCAGCGTCTGGGTTAAGCTTTGCGAACTAAGTAAACTGATACATGCCTCACCGTGAGGAAAGAACAATTTCTCGACCACACTATGATGCAAACATCGAATGAGTGAGTGACATATTTCCTTCAGTGTTATTTAACTGATGCATACAGGTATGTGTGATGTAATTTAATTGATATAACTTACACATGCTTGAACCTGAAGGAAAAAAATCTGTGTATAATGCTAGAATACAAATAGCGAAAGAGTAAGTAAGATATTCTGTTCAGTGTTATTTAACTGCTGCATATGTTTTAATTTTGATTCCATATAACTTGTTTTTAATTATAAGAGAAAGAAAAATAATTCAATATTAAACACATATTTACAGTATAACAAAAGTATTTTAAGAAACAACCTGATAAAAATACATTAGTAATTAAAAATATTTAATTTGTGTACAGGCTGAATTGAAATTAAGATGTGGTGGTGTATTTAATTATGGCAAAGCACACTAGGGCTATCTGCGTAATAGGTGTGATGCCTTCGTGGAGGACTTTCTCAGGGAAACTGGCTCGTATACACGTTACGCATGAGGAAAACCACGAAAACACCCATGCAGCCAGCCCGTTCGCGGGATTCGAACCAAACTACCCAGTGTTCAGCGACTTTACCGCTCGGCCGCTGGTGGGCCGAAACTAAGATGTAAGGCAAGTTTATTATTATTGTGTGTATATGTGTAAGAAAATGTATTTTAATTGTTCCATTTTTAATGTATGAAAGGAAGAATAGGATGCCAATATCGAAGATTATTTACTATAGCAAATAATCACGTCAGGATAAATGTTATATAGAAATCTTAGGAGTGTAAGGGATTATAAGAGTAGTTTTAGATTATACTGAAAATATACGCACTTCTGCTAAAATCTGAAGTGAATCAGTATGAAGTGACTTTTCACTTTAAAAAGAATGTGATAAGTATACTATTTAAAAGTATAATGACGGATATTAAGAAATTTGTAGAATTTTATGGTATTTAAATATGAATTAAGTCAAATCTTTTTATATATAATTTTTTGCTTGAGATATGTAATTTAAACTGAAAATCACGATCATATATTTCTCATGGAATGTCAAAGTTCATTTTTATTAAAAAAAGTGCATGAGCAATGAAAGTAAATAGAATAATACTTTTTGATTATGTTTTTACCATGGTCTTAGCAGTTATGCCATCATGCGTTCTGTTCAACAAGATTTATTTAGTGCAAAAAATACTACGAAAAAATATTCAAAAATACCTTGTTTTACAATATTTATTTCCCTTAATTAACTTAAATATTGTTTTTCATTCTCTAATGCTTTCCTTTACGAAAAGAATTTAATGTTTACAATTATTTTCAGCATTCGTACGAATTCTATGCATAAAATAAACATTTTCTTTAACAAAATACTTAATCGGAAAGTATATACCCGGTATTTCCGGTGTATCTACCACATATAAAATGATCATTTTGCTTTAGTTTACATTTTTTCCATTACCAAAATCATGTAGCAGACGCGTCGGCCGATGCGTCTTGTCTCCCGGGTGACGTCACTACCAGCAACCAATGGCACGCTTTTTCCGTTCCTGGCCTAACCTTAGTATATTAAAGAACCTTGGCATTCTCCCATACAGCACTTCTCCAGATATTTTCACCAGTGTGGTTGCAGATTATGATCCCTCCTATGGGAATTTCAGTACTTCAGCATTCGGGTGGACCACATACCGCAGTTTCTGTTGTCTCTGGTAAAATCTTTGTCGATGTTGCTTTCTGCATGCATACAACATAAAAGGCATCACATGCCTCTCTTTCCTTTCTCATTTTAGGATTCTGGTGCTAAAATTTTGCAATTTTCTTTTCTTTTTTTTTTTTTATTAAAAAGATTTATAGGGAAAACACTGGTGAAAAAAAGCCTAGAATTGTGCGTGTCTTGTATTGAAGAAGAAAAATGTAAAACAATAGGTGGTGGTGGATGCATCGTTGAAATAAATTTAAAGATATGCAAACAAACATTCCTCTCCTAACTCACCAACAAGTTTGCAAATGCTCTTCAAAGTTGCCAATGAGTTCATGACTTTTCAGTGCCAATGAGTTCATGACTTACCACATCTGTGGTAAGAATGTAAATTCCATATATTTTAAGGCTGTTGTTAAAGATGGAATTAAACACAGGAATTTTAATTTAAATATAGGAATTTTAATTTAATAACTTATATTATTATATTTGTTTCCTTTAATGGGAGAGCAAACATAAATATTGGTGCAAAATGTAGTTTAAAATATTAATGGTAAATTTAAAATACATTCAAAATGCAATTTGTCACACTAGATCATCCCCATCTTCCCCCCAAAAAAAAAAAAAAAAGGTAATGAAGTAGAAATAGATAATGGAAATGACACTGTGTATTTTAAAATATAAATAAAATTTAGGATAATCCAAGCAATGTTTATGTGTCTAAAAAGTATATTCCTTACTACCTAATGCATACTAAAAGTTACTGATAAAATTAACTGACAAGTTACTTTTAAAACAAGAATATTAAGAGCGATTCAAAGGTTATATTTAATTTAATGGACAGTAGGCAATGTAGGCATATATATTTTGCTGTAAATTGACTGGCAAATGTTATTCAGTAAAGGCAAAGATCCCACGTGTGCTTTCTCTATATAACTACTTTGATCTAGTCCATCATTAACAATATTTTTCCTGGGATTTCATCTCAGAGTGAAAACTGAGATAAATTTAGGTGTATAATTGTAAACTTTCTAATCTTGTTCTTAAAAATGTGGTTGTATCACGATAAAAGATTAATAAACTATGTTAAATATTGTTTTTCCAACATTTCATTAGCAAAATGCTATATGGATATAACCCTCTCAAGCAAATAACCCATTTTCCTTCCTTTGTAATGATCCGGTATTTCTCAAGTGTGTATTGCATAAAGTGAAAATATATATTAACATATGAATTAATTCAGTTGTACATTAAATCACTCTGACTTAACTGATTTTTTTAAAGGATTAAAACATAACCACTCTAATCCGAACAAGTATGGCTGGAATACGAGAGGCTTTACCACGTCACAAAACAAATGACGTCGAAAGCTCTATGTTACGTCTAAATTCTTCTAACCAATAGCAGGGAAGCAGCTCTCACAGCAGGAGGTACAGCGAGTACGTTTTAGGAACATGCGGGAAGGAAGACCTGATCGCGTCGTCTAAACACGTCTTAAGCAATCTTCGCGAAATTCGGGCTTCGTGTATACACGTCTTAAGCATTTTTCGTGCGATTTGAAATTCGTGTAAAGACGTCTTAAGTATTTTTAAAGAAATTCCAAAAACGTTTAAACACGTCTTAAGCAGTTAAAGGGTTAATTCATCTGCAATGCAAATGAAAACCCCATTCGCATAAAGAGACCTGCCTTAAACTGTCCGTATCCTTACAGAGGTTGCATTTTTCAAAATTACAGATTGATTTTTGTAAGGTTCACATGCCTTTATGCTAAGGCACCCTTATAAAGAATTTTATTTTTTCGAACAGCGATCGATCTTTATAAAGGTGTGTTCACAGTTACATCTGGGTGCCATTATGAAGGTGTCTCTAAGAACCACTGCAAAAAATACTATACATCGCAGATTATCATCGCAATAACTGGGCACATTGCAGATTAAATTAAAGAAAGGCAAGGTGAGCTGCATAATATCCATTGATTCTAGATACTCTTGTTGGAGCCACAATTGCATATATGTCTGTGCATTTTAATTTTGATATAATCATATATACAGCTTCCATAACATGCGACCCATCCTCCTATATATCAGGTGTTTCGGTTGATCTTTGCCATTTGACATTCTATATTCTTACCTTGAAGAGACCATGTTCATTGAAACAGGTTCTGATGCAAATGTGCAAACATTAATGTTATGATACACATGTGGTTGGGCACCTTTTCCCGTATATTCTTACAGTGGCTCCTTCTTTGCCGTCAGCTGTTTGATACACGAAGTGAATGTCTGCAAACTCTGAATTCGTAAAACGGTATATACTCTGTGGTTGGAATCAGTGTAGTGTCGCTTCAGTTCCGTTAAGTTTCTAATTAAATTTAGTTAAAGCGGAATGGCAACACCTTCTAGTCTCCGCGAAGAACGAAGTAAACAAACTTCGAGTTTTTTGTCACGCGATGCTACGTGCATGTAAAATGTAAATAAATCTTATGAATAAGAATCTATAACTTCGTAAGGAATAAAATATTGGTTCCATTGGAGTCAGAGAAGTGTTATTTTTCTATATTTGCACACCAGACACTTCACTGGTGTATCCCGGCGTGATCGAATTCTACAATGGCTGACGAAGACGAAACCGAAATTAAAGCAACAACTGCATCTGTCGCCAAGGTAAGCGTTAAAGTTCTTCCTTTTTGGAAGCCAGATCCTAAAATATGGTTTATTCAACTAGAAGCACAATTTAGAAATGCAAAAATTAGTGCAGATCAAACAAAATATGATTATGTTATAAGTTCCATTGAACCTGATATTTTGTCACAGGTATCTGATATTCTGCTAAGTCCACCACAAGATAATAAATATGAGGCAATTAAAAATAGACTAATTTCATTATATGCTGATTCAGAGACTCAAAAAACCCAAAAATTACTGAGTGAGTTAGAACTGGGTGACAAAAAGCCATCTCAATTACTGTGTGAGATGCGTAATTTTGCTGGCGATAAAGTAACAGATACTTTCCTAAAAACATTGTGGCTACAACGTTTACCCGTTAATATGCGTAGCATTATATCTGTTAGTAGTGAAGATTTGTCAAAAGTGGCTACAATGGCCGATAAGATTTGGGAATTAAACCCTGTTACTCCCCAAATAGCTGCTGCATCATCCATAACGGTAAAAGCGGAAGTGATTGAAAGTTTACAAAAACAGGTTAGTGAACTTAGCTTACAAGTTTCTGCTTTAAGCAAGCAACGTCATAGTCGTCCCTATTGTCGTAACCGATCCAAATCAAGAGATAGGAGTTACAGTGGTAACAGATCTAGTGATATTTGTTACTATCATAAAAAATTCGGTGATAAGTCATTTAAGTGTAAACAACCCTGAAACTACTCATCAACATCACAGACAAATAGTCCGGAAAACCAGCTCCCCGTCTCTCATTGACGACGGAGGGACAAGGGGTGCAACTGAGTCGTCTTTTCATCAGCGACAAAGAATCGGCTACCCAATTTTTAATAGATACTGGGGCAGAAATTTCTCTCATTCCTCCCTTGCCTGCAGATAAAAAAAACATCTCAAAATTAGAACTCTTTGCTGCAAATGGTACGAAAATTAAAACATATGGCCAAAAATTACACAAGCTTGATCTTGGACTCAGACGATCATTCACATGGCCTTTTGTAATTGCGGACGTAAACAAACCGATAATAGGCATGGATTTTCTTGCAAATTTTAACCTTTTGGTAGATTCTAAAAATCGCAAGTTGATTGATGGTACTACATTCTTAACAACCAATGGAACTCCTTCTTTTCAAAATAACAATAATAATATTCCGATTTTAAATGCCGTAAATGATCCATATAAACGTATCATTAATGACTTTTCGGATTTGTTAAAACTGAATGTAGTTAATAATAAAGTTAAAAATCATAACATCGAACATTATATCGAAACCAGAGGTCCACCGGTTTTCGCTAAAGCCAGGAGACTATCAGCTGAGAAATTTAAAGCGGCTAAAAAGGAGTTTGAATTTATGCTCCAAATGGGTTTATGCAGACCATCCAAAAGTAACTGGTCGAGCCCACTACATCTCGCTATGAAGAAATCAGGTGATTGGAGACCTTGTGGAGACTATCGAGCGTTAAACAACGTCACGATTCCTGATAGATACCCTCTACCATTTTTAACAGATTGCAGTTCCATTTTAGCTGGAAAAAGAGTTTTCTCATCCATAGACCTCATTAGAGCGTACCAACAAATTCCTGTTCGCGAAGAAGATATACCGAAAACGGCCATTCTCACTCCCTTTGGCTTATTCGAGTTCCCATTCATGACGTTCGGCCTACGAAATGCGGCCCAAACGTTCCAACGTTTCATGAACAGTGTGTTGAATGGACTAGAATTCGTGTTTTGCTATTTGGATGACATTCTAATAGCCTCCCCAGATGAAGAAACTCACCAAAAACATCTACGAGCAGTCCTTGAGAGACTAAACGAATATGGCCTGTGTATTAATGCGGCAAAGTGTAAATTTGGTCAAGCAAAACTTGCATTCCTGGGATACGAAGTGTCAGCTGAAGGACTTAAACCTCTCTCAACGAAAGTTGATGCCATCAAAAATTTCCCAGAACCAAAGTCATTTACTAGTTTAAGACGATTTTTAGGTATGGTGAATTTTTATCACAGATTCATACCAAATTGTGCGAAATTGCAACAACCTTTAACATCATTGCTCAGTGGTATTAAAAAGAACTGCAGAAAAGAAATAACTTGGACGGCAGAAACAAGAAACGCCTTCCAGATCTTAAAAGATGCACTTATTCATGCCACAAACTTAACTCACCCATCCGAAAAGGCTGAAATATCGCTAACAACTGATGCTTCCGATACTGCCATTGGAGCCGTTTTACATCAGATTGTGAATAATGAAAAACAACCTTTAAGTTTCTTTTCCCGAAATTTGACATCAGCGCAACAAAAATATAGTGCCTACGATAGAGAACTCTTAGCCATCTATACAGCAGTAAAACATTTCAAATACATCTTAGAAGGGCGAACTTTTGCAATATACACGGATCACAAACCACTAACGTTTGCCTTCCAACAAAATTTGGAAAAAGCTTCCCCACGACAAGCTCGACAACTGTCATATATTGGCCAGTTCTCAACCGATATCCGATTCATACAAGGGCATGAAAATACCGTCGCTGATGCTCTCTCTTGCATAGACACCATTTCTGTACCATCTGCAATAGACTTACAAACTATAGTAGACTGTCAAGAAGATGACGACTTGGAGATACTTAAAAACAACCCAAACTTAAAAATCCTGCAGATTCCTATACCGGACAGCGACAAGAAAATTTACTGTGATACTTCTACAAATTATAATCGGCCATACATCCCTGCAAAGTTTCGGCAGAAAATATATTCTTCAATCCATAATTTATCTCATCCTGGAATAAGATCCACGATAAAATTGATAACACGACGTTTCATATGGCCCAATATGAATAAAGACTGCCAACTATGGACTAGAGCATGTTTATCTTGCCAAAGATCTAAAGTTCACAGACATACACAGTCATCTTTGGGAGAATTCAATGTACCTCCACACAGATTCCAGCATTTAAACGTAGATCTGGTGGATCCGCTACCTCCTTGCAAAGGATTGAAATACCTTCTAACCATCATCGATCGTTATACACGATGGATCGAAGCGGTACCGTTAGAAGATCAATCAGCAGAATCTATTGCTAAAGCTTTGATTTATACTTGGTTTTCACGCTTTGGAATTCCGAATCGCATAACATCTGACCAAGGTCGGCAATTTGATAGCCAACTTTTTCAAGCTTTAGGAAAATATCTTGGTTTTCATACAAACACTACAACTGCGTACCATCCACAGGCAAATGGCCTGATCGAAAGACAACACCGAACTTTAAAAGCAAGTCTCAAATGTCATCTACTCGAATCAAAATCATGGCTGGAAGCATTGCCTTTCGTTCTATTAGGCATAAGATCTGCCATCAAGGAAGACTTAGGTTGCTCATCCGCAGAACTTGTATACGGAACTCCTTTAGCATTACCTGGTGAATTCTTTTCAACAGTACCTCATATGAAACAGTCTGAATTTTCTCAAAACCTTCAGAAAATAATAAGAGCTATGAAGCCAAGTTCTACCACCACCCATGGAAATAGAACAGTCTTTGTTTCTAAACATCTTTCCAACTGTTCTCACGTATTCCTATACAACAACATTAATAATTCGTCGCTACAGCCTGTCTATCTTGGACCGTATCCTGTAAGAGCAAGAAAGGATAAGTACTTCGATATTGAAATCCAAGGAAAAGTTAAAAGAGTTTCAATAGACAGACTAAAGCCATGTTTCCTAGCGCAAGATTCTGATATTCCTTTTCAAAACTCCCATTCCAAGAAAGCGGAACTTGGGGAAACACCTGCACTCAAGAACACTGAAGAAAATTCAGAAACTCATCATAAAACTAAGACTACTAGAACCGGCAGACATGTGAAGTTCCCCAGTCACTTTAAAGACTATCTTCCATAATCGCTGTCACTAGGAAGGGGGTGTGTAGTGTCGCTTCAGTTCCGTTAAGTTTCTAATTAAATTTAGTTAAAACGGAATGGCAACACCTTCTAGTCTCCGCGAAGAACGAAGTAAACAAACTTCGAGTTTTTTGTCACGCGATGCTACGTGCATGTAAAATGTAAATAAATCTTATGAATAAGAATCTAGAACTTCGTAAGGAATAAAATATAAATACGGTTTATTTCGTTTGATTTTGTTAAAGATGACTCAGCCTGTATATATAACAGAAAGATGAATTGTACCTTAACAAAGCAAGGTTATTCGTAATTATGTCATAACGAAAAAAAATTGTTTTTAATATTATATAATCCTAACTAATATTATAAATGCGAATGCGAGTTTGTTTGTGTGTTTGTTTATTACCCTTTCACTTTTTAATTACTTAACCAATCACCATGAAATTTTCAAGAAAGATTTTTGACGTATTAGAAAAGGTTATAAGCGATATAATGTAACTTATCATTTGAAACTTAAACTATACAATAAGTTTTATAGTTAAAATGATTGTCGTTGTATAAACATTAAATGTTAAACGATATAAAAGTTTGTCTGCGCGCGCAGGTGCTTGGCTTAAACCACGCAAACATTTTATAGACAATAAATATTTAATAAACATTTTATTTATAACCTTTTCTAATATACAGGTGCATAGCTAGAGTTTCCAGCGCCTGGGGACAACTGAAGCATTTGCGCCCCATTCTATGTGCCAAGAATGGAAAACATTTCATTCAAAAATTTCGTAGCATCAATTAGACGTCCCTTGGATGCTGGGCCGGAGACAGATAGCCTCACCCTAGCTACGCCACTGCTAATATATCAAAAATATTTCTTGAAAATTTCATGATGATCCGTTAAGTAATTAAGGCGTGAAAGCGTAACATTTATTAATTTTTATTTGTTTAATTTATTATTTGAAATCCTGCAGGATTTACGGGTTTCGGCCCATCTTTCACAAAAATTTTTCAGTCATTAAGAAAATATACGTAGCAGTTTTACTAGATTTCGTGGCGATACACTCCACGTAAATACAAAATATCCGCGGTCTATAGTATTGAAGAAGGGCAGTATTTACTGAAATTTTACGCAGAGTGTATATTTAAAATTCACACGAAGTTGAAACTTATTTAAGGACATTAACGCGAGCGAAGCCGTGGGTAAAAGCTAATAAAACTATAAAACATGACGCCACATTAATTTAATTTACTGGGAAACAAGGGGCCCACCAGCGGCCGAGCGGTAACGTCGCTGAACACTGGTAGTTCGGTCCGAAGTTCGAATCCCTCGAACGGGCTGGCTGCATGGGCGTTTTCCCCATGTGTAACGTGTATACGAGCCAGTGTCCCTTAAAAAGTCCTCCACGAAGGCATCCCTCTCTTAAGGCGAGATAGCCCTCGAGTGCTTTGCCGTAATTTAATAAACCAAACCAAACCAAACTGGAAAACAAGTCTGAGAAAAACTAATCATTATTAATAGGAAGAGTTATAAGTATTTTTTCCTCTTTAAAGCGGTCTTTAATGGTATAATCGGAAGCCCGCCCGCCTAGAAATCATGAGGTTAGGAGTTTGAAACTCGGCGAGAGCAACGTATATTTTTCCTGCCTATTGGCGCCCGAAGTAAAATGTGGTAGCCTATAATATGTCACTATCAGGAGTTAGCAACTGGTCCTTACCTTCCTAGTCGCCCTTGAAGTGGGGGAGAATGCAAGGAATTTTCTCCTTTATTACCGCATGCCTTCGGGGTGTAATTAGAAATAAGTACTGCTAGCAATGGAAAATTCGGCTAGGGTATGGCATCTTTTTCATATTCTGGCTAGGCAGAAGAGTACCAGGGGGAGCAGAACAGCCAGGCCACTGATTAAGAGGCGAGGCCTCCGAAGAACCTTAAGTTTTTAAGTATATATTAAAAAGGATGAAGCTAAAATGTGGTCTGTATTGGAAGAATCAATCCCTAACTCATATTTGGCTCTAAAGATTTTTTTTGGACAGTGTATGTTTCAGTTGCTCCATGCTAGAGAAGCTTTTCGAAGTTGAAGTGGATTAAAAGCTATCTTCGATAAAAAATGTGCCAAGATTTAATGGCTTGTCAGTCTTTTTGCATTGAAAATACAGTAGCTAAACATGTTAATGAATTTTTGACAAAACTATAAACAAACTTTCGTAAGTCAAAATTCACTAAAAACAGTTATAACTTTTTTATTTATAGAAACTTAACAATATTTTTTAAGTCATCAAAAATAGCTGATTAATAAGCTTTTTTAAATATAAATTTGTTTGCTAAATGTAATGTTTTCCCTTAATCTTAAGACTTGCTTTTCAAATCAATTCAAATATTTAATTTTAATTAACTAAATGTTAATTTTATATTTGTGTTGACATTTTGTATGGTGATCATTCCCATATAGGGTAACCAAGTGAGATTTCAATCCTGAGCCTCGCTAATTAAGTCTGGCACTGCAGATAGGATTTTGCATATTTGCCCTATTTCTTACTTTGACAAATGTAATGATTTTACAAAACTACATTTTTTTTATTTGTACAACTCTTCCATCCTTAGAACACTCAATATACTAAGCATAAAACCTATTTCAAACATTCTGCGTGTGTGTATTTATGTTTTATTTAAGCTAATTGAAAATATTTAATTATGGAAATTTCTTTCATCCAAAGTCAGTTTACAATCCATAAAATACAATAAGATGAATATCAGTAATAATGTATAAATGATATAAATAAAGTGTAAAATGCATAATAGATTTTAATAAATGAAGCTGGAAATTGCAGATGTGTGAATCTTGAAATAAATATTGTTAACCAAAAAGCAGAATAGAAATTTATGCTTACTTTAAAATCGAATGATAGAGGCAAAGTTAAAATAAAAATAAACATTATCAATGAAGAGTAACATTACTTATATTACATTAAGGGGCAGCAAATGTGTAAATGTAAATGTGTGCATTAGTGGTATTTATGACTTTGCACTCATGGGGGGGGGGAATCAGAATTTTTTTAATAGGTAAAGAAGCTAATGGAATAAATGTAACTAAGGGAATTATAGATATGGGATCCTCTATTAAAGACATATGTGTTATTTTGTTCCATTGGCTAATTCATTTTCACATTGGTCTTGTAATTGAATTTTAAATTAAGAATGAATCTGTGTGCTTTTTCAGGGGAGGGAAGTTATGCTTTATAAAATTATAAATATGCAATATTTACAATTAAACAGAAAATGACAGCTGTATGAAAAAACTACCAAAAAAAGGGAATTTTTAATTTTTTGACAGGATGAAATTTAAAATGCTTATCAGCAATTAAAGCAGTGCTTCTCAATTTTTAAGATAAATTACAATTTTAGCCGGAGTGCACTGGAGCCCTAAATAAGACGAGCTCCGGTACTTCTCTTTATAAAACTGAACCACAATTTAAAGGGAAAAAATTTAGAATTCCTATCAATTTAGTTTAACAATAAGCATACTTTGCAATACTCTATTTCCCTAGAAATACGAACTCATGAGAACATGAGACGTTCAAGTAAAGTTCCCTCACTCACATGCAAAAACCTTTCCTTTTAAGAAAAGCAATAAATTTGGGGGAGTTTGTTTAGGAACGCGTAAATTTCTCGCCATGCCATCGTATGTAGTGTATTGTTATTGATGCTTATAGTTAGTTAATTTGTGTTCTTAAACGTGTGTTAAGTGATAGCGAGTACAATAAGAGTAAAATACTGAGATAAACTGCTCAAGCACGTCCTGTACATCGTCTTTCCCACAGTATCCACTAATGGGGGGAAGCATAACCAGCAATTTTACATTCACCCTTAGGAGTCAGATTGAGGACTCATTTTACCCCTTAAACACATTTGCTTGACGGCTATAATTATATCAGCAGAGAGCCCCGGTAAAAGAGAACGTTTTCTCTCACCAAGATTCCTCTCATTTTTTTGTTTCTACCCACTTATACCCTCTTTCTGGAATTTTCATCAGCTATAATTTAAGTATATTTAATATTTTTGTGATGATAAAAGAACTCTTTCCCCTACGATCAGAGCTTAAACTGGGCCGGAGCCCACCGAGTTTCGGCTCCGGTGCTTCTTAGTTTCTGTAATAAATCATAATTCTAGCCAGAACGCACCAGAGCCCTGAATAAAGAAGACTGTGGCACTTCTTTTATGTAATTGAATAACAATTTCAGTAGAAATTTTATCTTAACAATAAAATTATATTAAAAACCGCATATTAAATTTTAACTTATCTCTTTACATTTTATTTAATTTTAATTATTTAATTACTTTAATCTTTAATTATTTCAATAAATAATAATCAATTATCTAATAATTTACAATTAAATTATAAAATTATTAATTATATAATAATTATTGATTAAATAACAATTTATAATTAATTTGATAATTATTAAGACTTTAATTTTAAAATTATTAATGAGTTTAATAGTCATTTTATTTATTTATTTACTCTTGTTCCTCTTTGCTGACAGTCTTCCATAGGACTCCGGTACTTCTAATTAAGTCCTGAATTAAAGTCACGGCTAATAAAACTTAGCTGAATATTAAATACATGTATCAAATTTATTGAGAATAAAATTGAAGCTAACAGAATAATAATAATAAATTAAAAAATTTATTTACATGCATACAATTTTATGTTAAATGTACAGAAAATTTTCATACGAGAATACAAGAATAAAGAATTGTTTTATTAAAGAATCTTGAAATAACTATAGCTTTTTCTTTCACTTTGAAATTCAATAACTTTTAAAATTATAGTGATATTTATAAAAACATAACCAAAATAATTTGATTAAACATTCCTTTTACATATTAGGTCAACTAATATTACAGCTCATGAAATGTTTCTGGTATAGAAAAAAGGATCCTTCTAAAAAATTTTTCTTTACATATATATAACTATAAATGTATCAGTTCATTTTTTCTATAATTATGTTTTATGAAAATATTCTTAAACTATTGAAAAGAATGAAATTTCCTTCGTTTTCAAATGATTATGAGATGGATTTTAATGTAGACATTTTTAACATTAAAACGGAAAAATCTAAAATAGCTAAAACATACACACCTTGGATAAAAATTTGCGAGGGAAAAATTATAAATATTAATGAAAATAAAATTTTCATAGCACATAATTTTAGCATTTTAGTAAAAAATTATAAAAATTGCATCATTATACTTTACATACAGCCACTTTACTGAGATATTTATTTCAATATTAAATATATAAATTTCATGTTTCATTTCTTATTTATCTATTTCACTATCTTCTAATTTAACGAATTTTGTTTCAAATCTCAGATAATGCATTAATTCCAGATTCAGCAGCAATTAATTTCACAAAACATATATGAAATTAACAAGATGCTATTAATTTTGCATGAAGGCTTTCCATATAAAATTAACTTCTCTGATTTTCTACATTTATATAGTTTTATATAAAAAGAGCATCCATTTTGGAACCTAATATGACCAATATGAAGTAATAATACATAAGTTATAATTTTAATAGTCACAGCATACTGAGATATTACATTTGGCCACAGCCTGCATACCCAGTAATGCAATTATTACCATAGTCTTCATATCCAATGATGCAATCATTTTGCTTATCATATGATAAGCTTGCTTTAAATTGATTTCATTAAAGGGTCCAATAGAATACCTCCCATAGCTTTTCAGTTTATTGGCATCTAACTTTATGGCACTAAGCACAGCAACTGGAAAATTGGTCACAATATTTGTGGCTTAATTGTCTGATTTTCCGAGATTTAGGTATTAAGTTTTTATTTTGACTGACATTCCAAAGAGGAATGTCAGTCAAAATAAACTGGAACTGGGTTTGCTTGATGCAGCCACTTGCCCTGAAGATGGTTAGCTTGGCTGTTCACAGCTTAATGACACTAAAATGAAGCTTGCCGCAGGGTGGTGAATTTTACTGCATAACTAAGCAAATAGCTCCTTCACATTTACAAGTCTGCTGCTTCTGCACACCAAGTCAGCTGGAAGGGATAAAAATTATAAACATAAATAATTACAAAATCAATTCACAATAAATTTTATATTTTAGTTAATTTATTTATTGAATAAAATAAATGTTAAAGTAATTAAAAAGCAGCACTGAATTAAAATATTAGTAATACTCATAGTGTAACAACACTGATACTGCAAATGATAAATTAAACGAGTATTGGGCAGAGTCGTAGCTAGGGTTTTCAGCGCCCAGGGACAACTGAAGATTTCGTGCCCCCTACTGCTCGCCAAGGATGGAAAACATTTAATTCTAAAATGTCGTAACATCAGTTTGGCGCCCCTTGGATTCTGCACCAGGGGACAGATGCCCCCCTCTAGCTACGCCCATGGTATTGGGACTTTAAAGCATTAGAAATGAGTGAGTGTTGCATACAAAGGTTAGCATTTTGGATGCATAAATTCATGTCACACATAGAGAAAATTATGAAAACTTCCATGCAGCTAGTCTATTTGGCAGGATACAGAAGTAATAAACATGTTTAATAATGAAACATAACTGAATAAAAATATTCATAATTAATGAGGGGAAATTTATAGTTTTGTTACTTTTTATTTCAGTTAATATTTCTATTGTGAAAACTATCTGACTTAATACACTGTTCACTTTCTCTTTGCCAGTATTAAACATTAATTCTGAATTATAATAAATTTTCTAGCTGCTCTGTTATTCATTCACAATGGTAATGGCTTGAGTTAATTTCTTCTGCGTTTATTTCATTTATAACCTCCCAAAGTTTTCAACTACATTGTATCCTATAGTTCCAATCTGAGGTAATGTGGTGCAAATATCCAGTGTTAAACTGTCATAATAATAGTACTATAGACAGCTGAAGTTAACAAGCACATATTGTAAAGCTTCAATCATATGCAGAAGTGATTTATATGCAAGTATATCTTTACCATTTGGCCAATTTGAATTCAACAAAATAATCTAATTTTCATAACTTTCTCAATTTTCAGTGTCTGCAGATAATCAAAACCATTATTAAAGAGGGACTACTGCACATTATTGTTAAGAAATATATCACATTTACATTCTTCAGCTTTATTAGTTTTTAACTTTAACAAATTAATATTTAAGTACTAAAGATTAAATATAACACAGTTATAGCTCTGAAGCTATGTGACAGATGCAACGAGTGAAAGCTCTGAAGTCAGATCCCAATTAGTCTGAGTCGTATTTATTTTGCATATAAAACAATACATGTGAATTCTAGTTAAATAGAACCAATGACTAAAAAGCACTTGTTTTAAAAAATACATAATAAAAAATGTAGTTTTCCTATTACGTATCGATACAAAATAGCATATTAAAGTAAATTCATAGCTGCCTGGATTGTATAGTGGTTAGGGAAGCCTGAGTACAATACCGAGGGACCCGGGTTCGAATAACGGACAAGGCATGGACGTAAATTGTTTGTCCCTTCATAAGAGGCAAAGGTGGGATGCCTATTAGGTGCCTCCATAATAAAGAGACCACCATATCTGGCCTTGGGCGTGGCCAATGCAGGCATAGGCAAGCGCCCGCCATTGGAAAAAAAAAGTACATGTGCAAGAAATGAAGTTATTCTGATGCTAATGGTTTCCTAAAATTAATCATTCTTTTCTGATAACTCAATTCATAATTATAATGTGGGGAAAAAAGGAGAAATATAGAATATCAAATCCCATTTACTTTCCTGAACCAAAGTATGAAAGTAACAGCACAGTGTATAAAAATGTTGAACAACTGCATCGTCTGTTAACACAATTATAACTGAAGTACTGTTTTAAAGAAGAGTATGGAGTTTTAGGGCAATTAGCATATACTTTGATGCTTCTTATTTCATTAAAGCTAATTCTTATAGATAGGCATAGTAATGTTTTGTTCATCAGCATTTTATGAATTATTGACAATTTCAAAACAAGTATAAATATGCAAAATAAAATAAGGAGCTGTATGACTTCAAGCTCATATAAATTGGAATACCTTATGTTGGAGCATTGCTAAACTCATACTTAAAGCAGAATAAAATGATAAATGAAAATTAAAACACTACTATATATGCACTGTATGTTACTTTCCTGTTAAAGCAGACAGAGTCTGGATATATTTAAAAGTTACAAGTTACAAATTTGACGATTCAATCAGCTTATTTTGTTATGGTGTCTTTATTAAACAATAATGAAATGTCACCTATAGATATTCTAATATATTTTAAGAACATTAGGCTTAAATAAAAAGTTAAACTTTACCTTTCTGGATTTTGGAAAGCCTAACAGATTTCAGTTCACAAAAGTCCCATTTATTGCTATTACAAAGCTTTCATTTTCATCGAGCAAAAGCTTTCATTGAAGGGCAGTTCAACATGAAAAAAGAAATTAAATCACCATTTAAAATTTCATGATCAGGGTAACAATATAAAGGTTTAGCACTCGGCTTATAAATAATCCTGCTCTTTCAGAAAAATTTAATTGCCATGACAATAGATTTAAGTTGGTAATTTATTTCAATAAAAAAATGTTATGCACTTTCCAGGAAAAACATGAGCACACATACAGTATTTACCATATAACATATTCCTCGAAGTATAGAACAATGGCTTCAAATCACATTAATTAGAAAGTTTGATTTCATTTCTACTTTAACCAGGTTGCCTTCATGGCCATATGACATACAATATATTCTTTAAAATAAAGACTAATGTAACAGATTCAAATAACAAATTTAAAAGTTTTGCCCCATAAGTGAAAACATAACTTTGTGAAATAAATCTTGCATCCAATTTAAAGCCATGAGAACTGATGTTTGAGAAATACTAAAGAAGGTTTATTTATATTTTTGATGCATTAGACATGAACCTGATTTAATCAAAAAAACTTTAATATGGGGGTAGGTTGGAATAGCTTTAACTTCTTTGATAAGCATGTTTAGAACAAAATGTTTTAATGACAAGTAAATTTTTCATCATTTGCAAATCATTATATTATTAGAAAATACATTTTAACGAGATACTAACAACTATGACATTTTATGCATAAAAAGAGTAAAAATTAAGCCAGTTATCATTTGGCTTTGTGGTGTCATCGAAGCTTTGCTTCTTCTCCCAGCATAAATTCTTTGGTGGTACACTACTATACTGTCAACAATATTATTTTCATATTAGTTCCACAACAGTAAATTAACTTGTTCCAGTTCAGAGTTTGAATGCGTCTGAAATGTTTTGTGCACAGTTTGAATTTAAGAAAAATCTCTTTGCTTCAGACTTATATTTTCAGCTTAATATTCTAATGATTTACTTTTTTTGAAATCGTATACTACAGCTATATCCATTTGACTTTGAAGGGAAGATTAATAATTTTTATCTTCTTATATCCTACTCATACATCTTTCTTTCTGAGTAGCTATGTGCAGAGTTAAAAAATGTATAGACATATAAAAATAATAAGGATAGCTTAATTATTTTTATTGAGAAAAATTAAATGTGCATAGCTATATATGTAAGAATACATAATTAAATTAGTCCAAATGATATTTAATGCATCTCCTTATCTATTTTAATATTTTCATTTAATATGTATTTAAATACACTAATCATTTTATCATTAGAATTCTAGTAAAAGTAAGAAAAAAGCTATAATAAATTAAATGCTGTTGTTGTTGGTTTCATTTTAACTTTGCCCAGTTTGTCTTCATGGCCATGGCAATATTTATAACATATATAATACCTAAAAAAGCTGAACTTTTTGTTAAGTTAATAATAATAATTTGCTGCATTGAAAAATTACATACTACAGTCAAAAGTCGTTAATCCGGACTCGTCGGGATTTCGGCGATTCCGGATTATCGATTTTTCCGGATTATAGATCATCAGTTTAAATCTGGTAAGATGGCATGCAGAAATTACAAAATTAAAAATATGAAACCGTCATTTATGAAATAAAGAACAATTATGATCTAAAGGGTATCAAAATTTACAAAAAGAAAAAGCTTAATATTTATTTGTTTACTTTATTAAACATTTCCTTCAATGTAAGTTGCTTCGTTTCATGTGATAATACTTTCTCTTTAATTCTATTAAACAGACATAATTTCTTGTTTAGTTACAAAGTTCCGCTGTTCATGTCCTATAATTGCTGTGTCGAGAATACCGACTAATTTGTCAATCGAAATTTTTTCGTTTTCAATAACCTCTGAGTCACTTTCTTCACTATCGAAAGCGAATTATAATGACGAGGAACGTGATTTAAATCATATCAAAGATCGAGTACATCGAGATGAAATACTACATTTAGTAAAGAATTATAAGCCAAATAAAATAAAAACATCTGCTCTGAAGATAAGGATAGTGCTGACAGATCAACTTCCAATCCGCAGCGTGAAATTGATAAACAGATTTCGGATTTCAAAACATACTTTCGCTTTGTAGATACAAATTACATATTAGTAAATATATATCGGAAATTCTATTTGACATAATCTTTCTAATCTATCATAATCTAATAAAGACGTTTCTGCCCCCCCCCTCTGCCGCAGAGCAGCGTGAAATTGATAAACAGATTTCGGATTTCAAAACATACTTTCGCTTTGTAGTAAATATATATCGGAAATTCTATTTGACATACTCGAAAGTTCAAGCTTACTTTTATAAAATTGCTCTAACAGTCTGCAAAAAATAATAAGCCGGATCCAATTCGAAGATTAAAGAACAACGCAATCTGCAACATTAACTGAATTAGATAACTTTAGCTTAGCGTGTAACTCCGTTACACATTAAACGCGCATGCGCACAAACATATTCGCAGCTGTAACGGTCTTATGCGCTCTCGTAAACGCCTGTGCGCATGCGTGAACGCGACGCATGCGCAGAAAGTTTGTAGCTTTGAGGTCCGGATTATAGATCATTCCGGATTATGGGTGTCCGAATTAACGACTTTTGACTGTATAAGTAACTGTTCTCTTACCGTAATGTTCGAAAAATAAAAACAGAAAATTTCCCTTTTCCTCGTTCCAAACTTTATTTTTTAACTCCCAGAACCCCATAAACGTTTTGCGAAAATATGAACTAATTATGATTTGCGATTTTCAAACTTTATTTTCTCTTACCGTAATGTTCGAAAAGTAAACAGAAAATTTCCCTTTTCCTCGTTCAGGTAAATTCCCTGTGTGCGTTGCAACAATTATCAGGGTTACGATATTCTGGCGCACGTACGCTCACTTCCGATGTAAACAAATCCGAAATTTCGCCAAGCGCCGGTTATCTGAAAACTGCCGAAAAAATTTTAATTTAATATCTTCATAATTTTAGTATTTTTTACCATTTTACCCTGAAGACTAATTAAACTATAAAAGAGCATTTATGATTATAATTTTATTAAAAAATACAGTTTATTAAATCAACAGGTTGAAGAACAGCAAAGTTTCTTCAATAAATTCCACGAAATAAAATTTTAAAGTAACACAGCAAATTTCTATGAGAGTCCTGCTTTACAAGCACATCTTATAGCTTCCAGAAAAAGGTTTTCCTTGAATTAGAAATTATAAAAATGGTGGCAAAGTGCTATATATCGCTAGTTTCTATTCCGTTCCGAATTTGCATTATTATGGGAACCATTTAAGACACTTTCTTTTTTATGCCCGAGATGCTTATAATGATGATTTTTGCCAAGAAGAATGATACAGTTATAAGTGAAGATTTTTTTTTTTTTTAAATTGTACACACATGTTCATGCTTATAAAGTGTGCAACTCTTGCAAATTAAAAATCAAGTTTCTTTCAACACTGCTTAAAGAACATAGAACAGTTTCTGGCTCTAGTGTAGAATTTGGTGCCCTCCTATTAGCAACAAATTTTCTTCAATTTTGGCGATGAAACCCAATTTCTGTTTACCATGATTGTTTTAACTTTGATTGCTTTAGCATCCTGATTTTTGTAAATGAAAATAGATCAATGTGTACATGGACAAAGCTAAGGCAGTGCACAATGCCTAGTTTGTGCAATTCTCCAATATTCTCTTAAGTGAAAATAGAGCGATATGTACATGGACACCAGGTTTGTGCAATTCTTCGACTTCTTATTTTCGTTTTGTGTATGTAGCGACCATCTTAAAATTGTGCCTTCCTGGCACCGATCTTAGCATCAAAAAGGAATCGCAAAAAGAAAAAAAAAAAAAAAAAAAAAAAAAAAAGGGGGGGGGCCAACCAATTCTAACTTCTATCTAGTTTCTGAATATATATGTACTATATTTTGAGTTTCTTACCTGCATAGAAATACCACAATACAGATTTATTTTTTCAAATGTCTTCTTAGGTACTTTACACACATGGAACTGCTCTACTTGATATGTTCAGGATTTGAAAGAATTTTATCTTACAAGACCTCATTTCCCTTTATCACTATAATATGTAATAACTGTATACTGCTTTAGAATGTTATACACTCGAGACATTTGATAATGCAGCTGGATAGTCATACTGAGAATATTTCCTCATAATAGATTTAATTAGATGAAAAATATGTAAAAAAATGGAACTGTCTAATTTGACTGCAGGTCTTTAGTATTTTAACACAAAAAAGAAATCACCTAATATATTATTTCATTACAGGTACAAGAAAGGCATTTCTATCATTAATTCAATAGCTTTGATTGTTAAACTCTGAAATATTTTCAGCACAAAGAAGATACAAGTTACAGTATACATATAGGATGAAGCATTTAGTCCTGCTCCAGAATTGCATCTCAGAAGTATGTCAAATTGGTAACAATCGTATGTTCACTACAGTGCATTTAACTAGCTAACAGATGTAGCACTAAATATGAGCGATACGAAAATCTGTGAAAAGTTATATCAAGGCTCAAAAATTCAAATTTCCAAAAAGGTGGAAGAAACACAAAACACATCATGGCATATTCTGAACAAAACAACAATTCCAGCTTCTTCAATCAAGGTCGGTATAAGCAGTTTTAGACTCTTTAAGATAGGATAGATAAGCAAACGTAGCTTCAAGTCAGCATTAGTTAAAAATGCAATTGAGGTAAAAACTTGCATAAATATAGTTTTTTGCTTTTTTAAAAAAATAATTACATTATGATTTATTAGTATCAAATGACAATTCAAAAAACCTCTCCACAGCATCAGCAACACCCAATTTACCTTCAAATCTAAAATTCTGCCACTGAATGGCTCTTATTAAGAAGAATTCTCCCATCAATTAATACTGACAACTGTTGTGATTCAAACTGACCTGACCGCAAAAAATCAGATTTCTTTGCTGTGTACACAAATCTTTACTACACTGATAAATAAAATGTTGATACTAATTTAACATCTCCTCAAAAGAGCTTCTTTTCTGCTTAGATAAACAAATATTTTTTTGAATTATTCTGCTGTCCAAATGAATTCTTACATACATGACAGATTTCTTTCTTCTGTCGATATGCATATCTTAATAATTCTTTATTAAAAATGAACTTATTGATACTTTATGCACAAGTCTTGTCTCTGTGAATAAGTGTATGACTGTTTAAACTACTCTTCTGATTAAATGACATCTTACATACTTCACACACATGAGCATTCTCTCCTGTGTGAATATGTGCATGGGTATAAATTACCCTTCAGACCAAATGACTTCTTACATACTTTACATGAGGTGTCTCTTGTGTGTGACTAAGCATATGCTTGTTTAAAATATTTCTTACATACTTTACATGAGGTGTCTCTTGTGTGTGACTAAGCATATGCTTGTTTAAAATATCCTTTTGTTTAAATGATTTCTTATATACTTCACACACATGAGGTTTCTCTCCTGTGTGAATAAGCATATGACTGCTTATATGAGACTTCTGACTAAAGGACTTTCTACATACTTCACACACATGAGGTTTCTCTCTGGTGTGACGAAGCAAATGCTTGTTTAAATCATTTTTTTGGTTAAATGACTTACATACTTCCCACACGAGGTTTCTCTCTGGTGTGACTAAGCATATGCTTCTTTAAATAATTTTTCTGTTTAAATGACTTCTTACATACTTCACACACATGAGGTTTCTCTCCTGTGTGAATAAGCATGTGTCTACTACATTTAGACTTCTCACTAAAAGATTTCTCACATACTTCACACACATGAGCTTTCTCTCCTGTATGAATAAGCATATGGGTGTTTAAAGCAAATGATTTCTTACATACTTCACACACATGAGGTTTCTCTCCTGTGTGAATAAGCATATGGCTTCTTAAAGTAGACTTGTGACAAAAGGATTTCTTACATACTTCACACACATGAGGTTTCTCTCCTGTGTGAGTACGCAAATGCGTGTTTAAATGGTCTTTCCGTTTAAAAGACTTCTTACATACTTTACATGCATGAGGTTTCTCAACTGTGTGAATACGTGCATGAGCATTTAAATTAGCCTTCAGACTAAATGACTTCTTACATACTTCACAAACATGAGCTTTCACTCCTGTATGAATAAGCATATGGGTGTTTAAAGCAGACTTCCGACTAAATGACTTCGTACATACTTCACAAACATGAGGTTTCTCTCCAGTATTAATAAGCATATGGGTATTTAAAGCAGACTTCTGACTAAATGACTTTGTACATACTTCACAAACATGAGGTTTCTCTTCTGTATGAATAAGCATATGGGTGTTTAAAGCAGACTTCTGACTAAATGACTTCGTACATACTTCATGAAGTAGTCTCATGTGTTACTTCATGAAGTACCTTCACGAAAAACCTTCATACTTCATGAAGTACCTCATGTGTTACTTCATGAAGTACCTTCATGAAAAACCTCATGTGTGTGCACACACGAGGTTTTTCTCCTGTATGAGTACGCATATGTGTGTTTAAATGCTCTTTCCGTTTAAACGACTTCTTACATACTTTACATGCATGAGGTTTCTCAACTGTGTGAATATGTGCATGAGCATTTAAATTAGCCTTCAGACTAAATGACTTCTTACATACACTCTAAATTCGAAAGAGTTGTATCCGACTCCAAAAGAGTGACATCTCACCTCCCTCTACTGCCAAAATGGCACCAACCTCAAAAGAGCGACTTTTCACTCTAATAAAAAGTGTTTCCTTCTCACACAAAAAAAGGAGTGACTCTTTCTTTGTTCACTCTTGCCGATAGCGAGATACCGCCCGATATTCAGGTGAAACCACACACATTACAAGGAGTCATAATAGTCTGCTCACTCCTTGATGGTGCGATTTTTATATAATTATTTTACATTTGTTTTATTGGCAAACTGAAAATTGGTATTTGCTATGTAAAATTTATGGCTGAGGCAAAGTTTTAGATTTCTGGTTAATATTATCTTGAAAAAATGTTTTACACTACTTTTTAACATGCTATATTGTGACTTTAAATATCTGCTGTTTTAGATTTGCTACCTATGTACTTACAAAAACATTTATTGGTCATGAAGACGATTATGAATCAAAGTAGACCATCACTGAAATAAAAATCATTGTTTTAGGATAATCATATCTTCTTTATTTGGACATATAGTTTTTCTTTCCAAATCTAGCGAAATATATATATATCAAAATATTACATCCACATTAAAATATTGGAAATTCGGTGTCATGTTACAATATTTAACATTCTGAAATAACACTATCACTTTCTCACAGTACTTCTGATATGAAATTACTTTAAATTCACAGAATATATTTTATTTTACAGAAACATGGTTCTTGCCTTTATGTATACTAAGCAATAAAAAAGCAATATTAAAATCAAAGCAACTTAAAAACTGGAATAGCAAGATATTCGCACTTAAAGCTTGGTATTTGAATAAAAAAGGTTTTTCAGGTACTTAAATCTTTGAATAAATATTTCAGAAATTTTCAAAATTTGGTTTGAGAAATCAAAAAATGCTTAGTTTCATAAAAGAAATTCAAAAAATTATTTTAGATGAATCATATATGTATAGTGATATATATTCTAAATTTTGTATACATATTTTAATTTTAAAAAACAAAGTATGTTTATTCACAAGATTAGAACACATAATCATGTAAATTGTAAGCTAAATTTTAAATTAAATAATCGCAATATTTGGAAATGTAATTTATCAAAAATACTTCTTGAAAAATTTTATAATAATGAAAATTTGAATGTGTTAAAACAGCTGATCATGTATATATGTCTCAGTAAACCTGTATTATATTATGATAGATTCAACTTCTTTAAATGCTACTTATAAGTGAATATATTAATACAATTTGTGAATTGATATTACTAGTACTTTGTCGACTTGAGCATAATATGCATAAAAATATCGAATAATAAATTTTAATATACATTTAAATAAGAAAAAAATGTGAATTTAATTTCCCTAAATTATTCAGCTTTATTTGCAATGTATGAGATTCAGAAAATTAATAACCATAAAATACTCTCATGCTATTGTTTTTAACTTCATATACTGCAAAAGAATTGTTTCTATTTCTTATTACAAAATCATTAAGAACTTAAAATTAATTAACCCCAAATTATGAATAAAGCTTATCTTCAGTTAGCTTACAACACTTTTTACTTTTGAGAAGTTATATGCATACAAATTCCTATACATTAATCATTATAGGTGAATAATTGTTTACATATACTTTTAGACTAAACTTATTTTTATATATGTTAATTCCAATTCGAAGTCTCATGTGGAAAGAATAAAGTAAAAGTGAAATAATATGGATTAGCTCACATGTGTAAGATAAACATTCATGTTTCATAATTCTGCTGAAAATTAATATGTACTTTATTGATTGGTTAAATATGAGTAGAAATCATTAATCTGCAGAATTATAATAATTTCCATGAACAAAGTAATTTAAAAATAAATGAAAACAAGCAATACATGAAAAACTCTTTATTAAGAAACATATTATACATACATAAATTTTTACTCAATAATAATAATATAATAAAAATATTAAAAATGCAATAAATTTTTACTCAATAGCTATGTTGCTGAAACATGTATTTAACAAGTCCACACATGCTCTAGGAGTGCTTATATTGTATAAAAAACTTCCCATAAAATTGTAAAAATTTGTTAATACATGTGCATATTGCACACTAAATACAAAATGGGATTTAAATAAAATGTCGAATGCCTTCATGGCGTGATTTGGACATGCTATTAACTTGTTATCTGCTTTAATGTAAAATGAATTTGAAATGCACACTAGAATCGGTTGCTTATTCTGCCCTGGTTCAAGAGACTCCATGTCTTCTATTCCCTGAAAATAAATTTCTTCATTAAGAATACATCCATACCTATGAGGGCAAGTCAAATACCAATTATCCATATTAGAAAGTTTATCTTTCCAATTAAAAAATATTGCCAGAAAATTTTTTTCTTCATACAAAAATACTACTCAAGTAATTTTATGCACATAGAGGCCTTTTGCTTTTAGTTTCTGTAAAAGTTCAGTATCAAAACATATAGGAATATTTAAGTATTATATTGATGCAAATATAGAATAGGATAGTAATGCATACTGCTATTTGTGCATTGCTTCTTCATGAAAAGTGTAATAAATAATGTAAAAAGAACAAAGAATATGGAGAATTAGTCTGGCTTATTCTTATGAAACCAAATATCATTTCTTCATATTAAACTATGATGCTTGTTCTTGATTTCATAATTGCCCTAGTCTGACTGAAATTACTTTTGAAATTCAAGCAATTTCTCCAACACTATACAAGTAAAAAAAAATCTATGTTCACTATATGATACATGCATAGAAATGATTACTGTCATGCTTTAGATGATACAAAGACATCACACATAATACAAACCTTCTTATTCTCTCGAAATATTTGCTAGTATGTAGGTGACATTCAAATCAATGCCATTTCAATTCTACAAAAATTAGCTAAATGACGATGCATCATCTGTGGGTACAACAGTTGAAAGCAGCTTGAGAACATGAATTTTAGCCACGTGAGGCCAAATACATTCACTGTTGTAAAATGGCTCGTTTAAATATGATCTGCCCTCTTAAAATGAAAGTGCAAAACATACAAAACTCATAAATACTTACATTAGCAAATATTAGAAGTGCAGAATTTGGAATGTTTTTTTTGTAAATAACAGCCTGATGCCAAAATACTTGTTTTGCCTTTACTCTACAGAAATAAAAATAAAAGTATATATATATAAAAGACATAAACTGGATAACAATTGCATGTGAAATGTAATTATTAATTGAAGCTACATAAATATCACACATGAACCTTTCAAGAAAGAAAATGTAGCAAAGTTCAAAGGATATGCAGCTCAATTCACTTACATATAGTATCAATAGCTTATTTGCATACACATACACTACAAACTAAAAATATTATCCTATTAAAAGAATTTTAGCTAGGCATATGAAATTATTTTTTATGCAGAGACTTATGCCAAGTATTTACTCATTAATAATGAATGAGACCTTTTTTTACCTTTTTCCCTCTTCCTTTACCATAATTTGGGCTGGGCAAAAGTTCTGGGAGCAAAACTAATGCTTTTAGATCATCTATATATATGAAAAAAATACACAGACTTTTATTACATAAGAATTACAAAAATATCATTAAAAAGGCCTTTGGTACTAGAGGTACATGGATTTACAGCTTACTTTTACAAGCCAGAAGAAAAAACTTTATAAGCCATTTAAGAATGACCAATGCAAGTAATAGATAAAAAATTACTTTAGGTAATTAAAACAGTACGTAAAAAAGTTTTAAAGTATTATATGATTTATAATCCTAGTTAAATTTTTAAAGATCTTTACCACTGAAATCAGCAATACTTGGTACCAGAAGATCAGGCCGTTTTGATTCAGCATATCTCAAAATTCTTGGGACATAAAAAGATGAAAACTTTCCCAAGAAAGTGTCTGAATTGGGATGCATGCGTAAAAATTCTGCATCAATCTGCAAACACAACATAATTTCCAGTAAGTTTATACAAAAATCAAAAATAGGTTATCTAGTACATATTCATAAAAATGTTGATTTTAAAAACTGAATGCATGTGGTTAATGGTTCAGTTTCTTAAACCAAGCATATCCTGAATGAAAATTATTACAAGAACTTATGTGTTTTAACATAATGCTGAAAAATGATTTTGAACTGAAATTCTTTGAATTGATTATGCTGAAACTTTGATTTTAATTTCCTGGCTCGACACATTTTAAAGATCACCAATATACACTATGCGTATATGTAAATTTAAAGTGCAATTACTAACTGAAAATTAATTAGCTAAATTTCTTACCATATCTCCTCTATAATCTTGTAGCCTGGGATATCTCTCTAAAACATCTGTTATGGTCATGTCTGAATCTTTTATTTCAGTTTGTCTGTCAGCCATTGTTTCAGACAATATATCTGAAATCGCCTGTCTATTGGGTTCTATGGGATTTTTAAATTTCATCCACATTATCTTACACATTACAAAAAATTTATATGCACTAATTTTCAAACATTTTCTTTAAGTATAGATGAAATATTTATAATATAGAAATATTTTAAAATGTTATGAATATGAATTTTACGAAAGCTGAAAAAAACCTTTTCTTCTAAATCCTCTTTAGTCAAACGTTCTGTTTCAAGAGATGGTTCTATTCTGCAGATTTTTGAAGTTTTGGCTAATCCTTTTTTTTCTTTGATGGACTTCCTAAGCGTTTTCAGGCCTATTCTATAAAGCTTATTCCTGTGGTCTTATCATAGAAGCTTTCCTGCACATAAATTAATACACATCACATAACTAGATAACATGTTTTAAAGTAATTTTTTGAAAATTAAAGAACACTTACATGCCCATGTGGGAATCTTTTTGATTTTAACAATGGAAATGCATCTACTAATGCCTCTGCAGTACGTTCCTTCCATTCTGAGGATGGGTAGCTAAAAAAAAAATAATTTAATGGAAAATTCTTGAAATTCATATAAAATAAAATATTTTCTTAATTTTCAGAACGTATCTATACCTTCTAGACTTAAATCAATGAAAATATATTCAAGTTCACTAAAAAAACTTACACAGTTCCACATAAGTTTACTAATTTTGAACAGACTATCCTAACTAGCAGCTGCCTGTCTTCAGTCTTGTAGGAACCCCTATCCAAGTTGTCACAGAGCTGTTTGCCTTGTGGGTGACTGCTGACCCACTTTCTGATATCAAAAGAATCCTGAAAAAATTGAGAAAATTGTAATAACCGACTAATAAATCACAACGTGTTCTTTTACATAATTAAAACTAAAAGACAACTTTTATTACCTTGTTTGAAATACACTGGTTATATATTTTGGATATGTCTAAAGACACCTCTTTTCTTTGTATATTCTGTGGAGAAATGGCACTTGCATCTTGACAGACCTTTTCAGTGCATTTTTCATCTGATGGTATTGAAGCAACCGCTTGAACTGATGGGCACTAAAAAGAAAATGACTTTTCAGATAATAATATAAAATTATCCCTCATTGTTATTCCATTATTGAAAATATATTGTTACCCTTATTCTATTCACAATTTGCATAATATGCTTTCTGGGCCCTAATTTTATGTTCATTTCTTTCAAGTCATCTTCTGTGATATCAGGAAACGTCAACCCAGTGACGCCTTCTTCTGTAAGAAATATATAGTATAACATTCTTCCTAAATTTTAATGACAACTAAATATCAATCAGTGCAATATAGCGCAGAATGACAGACAAGGTGAAAGAACAGCAAATTCAAAACTATAAGGGGACAAAATTACTTAGAAAAAACAGGAAAGAAATCTTTAAAAAATTATTGAATAACTGTTTCATTTATATCAAATTTTACCAATTATTATCTTTAAATATTAAAAACTTGAAATTAATTCTGTGTAATAAACAATTTCAATAGATTTAACAGTGGTTATATATGATATTAATTTATTCTCATAAATATTACGATTTATTTACATTACAAAATCACAGATAAATCAAATGATATGTTAAATGGAACTTCAAAATTTTGAGTCATAACTAAATTTTCTTAAGAGCGGAAATTAGATATTTATATGTATATTTAAAAGTATTAAGACAGATTATATTCCCAAAAACGTGTCTAGTAAATTAACAAGGTATTTTTTAATTAATTTGGTTAATTACCAGCATCAATAAATAATTTTTGTTACTTTCGCTGTGCGCTCAATTGATAATAATTATTTTATCGATTCATTATGTCCATTTACAAATTATGACATTAAAAGTACGTATAATGAAAATTATATGTGCTTGTAATGCATTTGATAAGATAAACATTTCTCTTAATATGGTTTCTAGTTTAATAAAGTTCCTACCCTTAGTCTTTAAAGAAATCTATAAACTACCTTTCTTAACTTTAAGTAATAAAAGTTTTAAATGAGCAACCTTAGCTGTTTAAGATTTGTTTCATTAAAAAAAAAAAAAAAAAAGGGATGAAATTTTTTAAATTTCCAACCAACCTGTTCACGAGATTTAAACCTCACAGGATTTCACTGAACTACAGTGATTTTACCGCGCGGCCGCTGGTGGGTTCGTGGCTAATCGGGAATAGTTTCAACAGTAATGTTAAGTAGAAAGAAAATTATTAAGCTTATAGGCAGGCAAAAACGCATAATATTTATTGCATATAAATGTATATTAGGAGAAGAAGTATGATATTAGAATGTGTGTGTGCTTATTGCAAAGCCTCAAGGACTATCTGTGTAAGGGGAAGGATGCCTTCGTGGAGGTCTTTCTAAGGGAAATTGGTTCGTATACATGTTGCACATGGGGAAAACAATGAAAACGTCCATGCAGCTAGTCCCTTCACGTGATTCGAACCCAGGACCAAACTACCAGATTACAGCGACTTTACTGTTCGTCCGCTGGTGGTCAATATTTAGGGGATGTGCATTAATGCTTGGAGAAAAAGCATGATATTAAGCATTTATAAATAAAAATTAGCCTGTGAAACATTATATTTAGCGCATATAAATTTAAATGAACATAAAAAAAACATAATATTAAGCATACGTAAGTAAAAATTACATAAGAGTAAATTACATAAAATAAATGTTAGTAACTGAAATCAATTTAGCCTTTCCCCATTTTCTCAAAATTGGCCCCAAAACTGTAACATTAAGAAACTTTTTGGCAACCCATTACCTTAGAAGAACACATTCTTTAATCAGAATTCTAAAATATCTTTGATTGTATCTTAACCGTTGTATTTCATTTCATGCCGAAACAAGAACTCGAGTATGCAGTTTTCTAAATTTTCTTTGCAAACACTTTCAAATCACTTTTAGAAAACATAGTATGGAAATCAGACAAAATAAATTGAGAAAAAATGACACATGCAAATAAATTTTGAACATCAGTGAAAGAAACCGAGGAGACCATATGAGCTACACCTACACTATCGAGAATAATAATACATTTGCAAAAATATAAGTGTTAGAATGCTGATATGAGACAGGTAGTGCTAGTGTTTATACTTTGTAAAAATTCAGATTTGCAACAGTAAGTGAATTTTATTTTTACAAACTATAAGCAGAATTTATAAAAAAAAGAAGTTAAAAATCAATGAAAAACTGCTATAAGCTGAAAACGATATGACTTTAACAGAGAATTCAGTAAAGTATACGGTTTTTATTTCTTGCAATTCTAACAAATAATTTGTGTTATAAAAAATCAAAACTCTATAGTATGGATTTTTTTTCCCCCACCGCTGTTCTTCGTACTCGAATTAGGAATGCATGCGAAACTGAATTTGAATAATTAAAGTCGATAGTGTTGTGTAAATTGTTTAAGAAGTGTTTACAAAAAGTACCATCCATATATATAGCTTTTATTGTGTTAACAGTACGTAATAAATAAAACGAAGTTACAGCATTACACTCTTAAAGCAAATTTACCTAAAAAAAGAGCCAACTAAAACTCCTTTTCATTACATCCTTCAATTTTTACACATAAATCTAAAATATAAGACTATAATTTATGATAAGTAAGATAGTTCTATTAAGAAATAATTGTATATATATTTTAAAACTAAACTTACTTTTGGCAGAGGAGCTGCGTTCATTGTTACGATGTAGACAACTGTCCTCACTTAAAATAGCGTCTCAGCAAAACTGAATGGTCACTCTGCGAGGGTAGGGGCACGACCGGAAGTCGTTCTTCCCCTTAACTCACTCCCTTCTCCAAGGTCATTTCGCAAGTGGAAAAATATGTTCTGTTACCAAAACAGTAAACTTGCCTTGTTTAACACGAAACGGAGCGAAAATTGCTGTCACGCTTCAAATCTCACTCTGAGAAATTTAGAGTGTACTTCACAAACATGAGCTTTCTCTCCTGTATGAATAAGCATATGGGTGTTTAAAGCAGACTTCCGACTAAATGACTTCGTACATACTTCACAAATATGAGGTTTCTCTCCAGTATGAATAAGCATATGGGTATTTAAAGCAGACTTCTGACTAAATGACTTTGTACATACTTCACAAACATGAGGTTTTTCTCCTGTGTGAATAAGCATGTGTCTACTACATTTAGACTTCTCACTAAAAGATTTCTCACATACTTCACACACATGAGCTTTCTCTCCTGTATGAATAAGCATATGGGTGTTTAAAGCAGACTTCTGACTAAATGACTTCGTACATACTTCACAAACATGAGGTTTCTCTCCAGTATGAATAAGCATATGGGTATTTAAAGCAGACTTCTGACTAAATGACTTCGTACATACTTCACAAACATGAGGTTTCTCTTCTGTATGAATAAGCATATGGGTGTTTAAAGCAGACTTCTGACTAAATGACTTCGTACATACTTCACAAACATGAGGTTTCTCTCCTGTGTGAATAAGCATATGGCTCTTTAAAGTAAACTTCCGACTAAAGGACTTCTTACATACTTCACACACATGAGGTTTTTCTCCTGTGTGAGTACGCATATGCGTGTTTAAATGCTCTTTCCGTTTAAACGACTTCTTACATACTTTACATGCATGAGGTGTCTCAACTGTGTGAATACGTGCATAAGCATTGAAATTAGCCTTCAGAGTAAATGACTTCTTACATACTTCACACACATGACGCTTCTCTCCTGTGTGAATAAGCATATGGCTGTTTAAATTACCCTTCTGGCGAAATGTCTTCTTACATATTTCACATATATGAGGTTTCTCTCCTGCGTGAGTAAGCACATACATGTTTAAACTGAACTTTTGACTTAATGATTTCTTAAATACTTCACATACATGAGGTTCTTCTCCTGTGAGAATAAGCAGATGATTGTCTGAATTAGTCTTTTAACTAAATGTCTACATACCTCACATATAAGAGCTTTCTTTCCAATTTGAATTAATATATGCATCTTTTAAGTGGTTTTTCGACTAAATGACATCATACAAATTTCATACATACGAGGCTTTTGTTCAGCATGGATATGCATGTGCTGTTTTAAATATTACCTCTTCAACATGATTTGTTACAAACCCTGAACCTAGAACATGCTCCACATGAACCTAGAACCTAAACAGGCAATTTGCACTATATTGATAACTGTATTACATTCTTAATATAACTTGCTACGTATCTCGTGAATTTCATCCTCTGAAGGAAAGTAAAACTGGCTGCTAAACAGAAATTTCGGTAAAAGTAGTTTTAAGTTGGTTTATTCTAGCATTTCATGCCTGATGTAAATACGCATTTTTCTTCGTAAAAGGATAAACACAAATTATTTATGTGACGTATCTGGTGCTTGCTATTAGGACACCTTAAGAATGCCTTCATTCACAATAATGTTTAATTGAAAATTTATTTCTTATAGTTCACAAAAATAAGACTTCCTGCCCGATCACATAAATATGTTTAAACAGGAATTTGTAAAACTGTGTCACATATGGTATGTTACGACTACCTGAAATTTTTGTACAGTAGCTACCCAATGATTTATAGCTTAAAGAAGTTACATGATACGTTAGAAATTTAGTAACAACTCTTAAGCTTACACGGAAAAAAAGTAATCGGCTTTCAAGCTTTGAATACTAAACAGCATGAATTACAATTCAGCATGAAGTAAACTTTAATTAAAGAGTCGCATCATAGTTTTAAAACAGACACTTTCATTAAAAAAAACTATAACTGCGGTAATTATTCAAATAATAAAATCAGTTTCAACGAAAACAAAACTTATCACGTCAGACAACAATTACAGCGGACTAACGTCTTAAAACTACAGCTGGAGCAAACCGCATGTATTCGTTACTGAGTAACGGGTACATCGGTTGACTCGAAGTACCGATTCGGTACTCACAAATTCATTTCGTTACTCGCATCTCTTCGTTACTCGCATCTGTCATACGATGCAGTTTGTTCGAGTACGAATGATGCGGTTTCTATGCGAATACGAATGATGCGGTTGCTGTTCGAATACGAATGATACGGTTGCGTCACAATGCGCTCATATTTTTCATAGATAATTTTGAATTTTTTTGGGCATCGGGCAAACTCTTGTTTACATTATGTGTTTTAGTTGAAATACTATTTAGTTGTTGATATTTAAGAAAATGAGCAATTTTGATAGCGTGAAGCGTTATTTTGTATTTGCTTTTTACTATTGCTATTTATGTTTGTAATTTGAAAATTTAGATGATTCATCTTTTTTTTTTTTTTTTTTCCTTGAGCGTGCCATAGTCAGATTTTATTGATTTTAAATATTTATATACTGCACTTAGGTATTGTTTATATAAGAATATGTAGGTTAATATAGGTTCTTTACTTCCTTGTATCCAATAAAATCGCAGTAATTATTGTAATCGAGAAAACTTTTGGGTATCATATTTTAACGGAAATATCTGTTTTTGACGATTACGGAATCCATGTGAATTATTTTTTGGGCTAACGCCTGTACGTACGAACACAATGAAAAACTCTCTCTCTCTCTCTCTCTTTTTTTTCTTTTTTCAAAAACTTATTGTTAAATGTAATCCCATTTACTCTAAGCTGATACTTATGACTAATGATTATGAGCCTAAGTTGATACTTGAAAGGGATTTTTTCGCGATGTGTAAGTACGTATGTATGCATGTTGCATAACTCAAAAACGGTTAGTTATAGAACGTTGAAATTTTGTATATGGGTCCGTTATAACATCTAGATGTGCACCTCCCTTTTTATTGCAATCGGTAATACTACCAAACGTAAATATGTATATATATATCAAATAAATTATAATTAAATGTAAAGTACATATATATATGTCCTTATAATTAAATGTAAAGTACACACACATATATATATAAATATAAAATAAAAGCCAAGTAAGGCGAAAATAAAAGCCTTGGCTTTTATTTTATTTAATTATCACTAAATAAGTTACTTGACTTTTATTTTCGCAATCATCGGCTGTAGTCAGGAATTTAAATAATTTTTAAAATTAGAAATGCTGGAGCTCTATGGAAGGCCATCAGGAAAGATGATTAAATAAATAAATAAAAACAAAAAATAAATAAAATAACTATTACAATAATAAAATAATTAGCAACTAGAATTTTAAATGATTATTACTATAATTCAAAAAAAAATTAAAGACAAATGAAAATGTAATTAATTCCTAAATTAATGATGAATAACTAAGTAATGAAATAAAATACCAGACATCGTCTTGTTTGGGGGCTGTGCGTGAAATTGCTATTTAAGAACTAAGCCGAGCATTAACTAAATTTAGGTTTTTGATGAGCAAATAATGTAGTGTTTACCAAAATATAGATAGAAATTTGGTTATGTAGCCCATTCTTGTAAAACGACGTTTCGTAGCTACCTTCCACCACCAATTCCTTTTTTTTTTTTTTCCAGTTTCGGTTTATTCGGTTACAGCAAAGCACACTAGGCTATTGCCTACGGGGAGGGAGGCCTTCGTGTAGGATTTTTTAAAGGGACTTGACTCATATGCAAGTTACACACGGGAATAACAATGAAAACGCCCGTGCAGCTAGCCGTTAGCCAGGAATTGAACCCCGGACCGAACTATTAGTGCTCAGGAACTTTACCGCTCGAGCTCTGGTGGGCTCTTTTTTTTTCATTCGCTGTTTGAAAAACGGGTGTTCACTTTACGATAAAGTAAGCACCCGTTTATTTCAATTAAAATGGGTTAGACGATATGACTCTTCCTACTTTAATCTCACTTAGCTTTTGATTTCTAATATTGATTCAATGTTTTCTGTAGACAAAGTATTCTGATTAGAATAATAGATTTCAAACATGTTCAAAAGTTGTGTATCTGAATATAATTAGGTTTTTATAACATAGGGCCCATTTTATTAGTTTCACATAGTTCTAAAGCAACTGAACCACAGCATCGCTGTTTTGAAAGAAAGTAAAAATGTGAGAAATGTATAATGAACATTAATATACAGGCTTTATTAAAAGTAGTCAGCCTTTCAAAACGTGACCGTCTATGCTTTTAGAGGATTTTTGGAGCTCTGTGCATTTGCTCTGGCATCTTAAAAAAATGATGTTCAATATCAACGTATGTTTATGTTCTCAAAAATACAGGTTTCTTTCAGAAAGCGACCTCTTAGAAGTCGTCAATAAATGATTCAGTATAGTTATTTTCTAACAGACTATAGAATAAATTTATTTTAACATCAATTTAAAAATGGCTGCTTGTACTAACAGTTAAGAGCAATAAGACTCTAATTTTTCTTTCGCAATTAGCTATCATGCCAGCTGAATTGTTTTCTGCATAACCTTTATTGTGTATAATTGAAATCTTTAGCTATGCATTCAACAAATATACAACAAATGTAAGACAAATCATTAAAAAAATTAAAATTTGGAACATTAATGATAATTTTTTGTTATACATAAAATATTATTAATGAATGATGAATTTATATCATATTATATATAAATCAAAATTTAAACTCCTGTTCCTTTATAATAAATTGAAGAAAAGCTATAAAGTGAATTAATTTTTAAACGAAAATTTAAAAAAAAAAATATTTTTCATATACCTAGAATCTAAAAATGACGAATACTGAATTTTACGACTCATGTGTGTATGGGTGTATTTAATTATGGCAAGGTACACTATGGCTATCTGCCTAAGGGGGGATGCCTTCGTGGATGACTTTCTAAGGGAAACTGGCTCGTATACACGTTACACATGAAGAAAACCACGAAAACACCCATGTAGCCAGACCGTTCGCGGGATTCGAACCTCGGACCGAACTACCAGTGTTCAGCGACTTTACCGCTCGACCGCTGGTGGGCCGTTTTACGGCTCATATAATAATAAATGCATATTCATATTGTAACAGAAATTTTGTTAGAAGTCTAGCATATGTGTAGTTATTTGTGATCATTTAACACTGTCGTAACATGATGCATATTTATCATTATCGTGAACCAAAACAGTATGCTTTACATCCTTACAAATATACGTGATAGATTTTAATATTTATTTCTGCATATACTTACGTTTCCCAAAGACACGAAAGCAAGTCAAGCAGATTTTTGTTGTATTAAGCAGACTTAAGTTTTCTGTTAGCTAGTGTAACATAATTTCGGATGTTAGTATAACATAATTTCGGATTCTATGAGCCTTCCAGAATTATTAGCAAAATAGTGGTCTTTACAAAGTGTTTTTATAAGCAAACAGCAGATGTACACTGAGCAGTGATCAACTGATATATTTCTTAAATAATTTGGTTTAGTTGATTATGACAAAACACACTGGGGCTATGTGGCTAAAAGCAAAAATGCCTTCGTAGAGCACTTTCTTAGCAAAACTGGCTCGTATGGTACGCGGTAAGCTGGTACGGGAAAAAAACCACGAAACGCTTAAGAAGCCAACCCGTTTGCTTGAGATCGAACCCAGGTCGGAACTACCAGTGTTCAGCGATTTTACCGCTCGACCGCTGGTGGGCCATTTCTTAAATGAATAAAGGTATACTCATAGCATTATGAAATAACACTGATTGAAATATTTAGCGCTTCACTATTATCTCTAATAAAGTAACATAAAACTTTCCTTACCTTTTATAGATTTCTAAATTTCTTTTAAGTTCTTATTCGTACTTAACCTATACATTTGCGAATGTTTTTATCGATTTTATTGTTAAGTGTAAAAAGCAAGTTGATATTTATAATATAGCATTCCTTGTCTCAACAAATAACAGTCTCAACAAGGAGTTTTTGGAGAGAGGATGAATCGGGGAAATTTCACCTTTTCGTCATTAGCGGTTCTGATGAAGGGAATGGGGGAAGCAGCAAACAAAATAACGAATAACGGACAAATAACGCAAGCTAATCTTTAATGCGGTCTCCCAATTTCTGTATTTGTATTTGGGAAAGTTTTATGGTCATTATGAAAAAGTGAAAATTTGATATGGATTCCGCCTGACTTCCTTCTATGACTATTTAAATTATGCTTATTTTTTCTGCACTTCATTTAAACTTATTTCCTCGAATTATTCTAACTCAATTAAGCGATACCCGAAGGCAAGTGGCAAATGGCATCAAACATTGCAAATTTTGAAACTAAATTTCCCGGTCAATCTTTGTCCTACACGACTCAAACTTCTTGTATTTTTATTTTTTCATAACAAGTATAAAACTTTGCCAGATATAAATAGAGAAACCAGAAGACGACATAAAAGTTAGATTTCATAATTTGTCCAAAATTAATTCTTTTTTAAATTTGACATTGACAAAATATGAATATTTTCGTCATTTAAAATACTTCTGTATTTTTGTTGCACCGTATTTAAACTTGCTTCCTCGAGTTATTGACATTAAATTACATTAATTCCATTATCTATCGGAAAATAATTATAGCAAATCATCTATTTACGACATCTCTAAGAGGTCACCTTTTAAGAGATCTCTATTTTTGGGAACATAAACAAACATTGGTAGTGAACATCATCTTTTTAAGACCACCATATGTAAAATCCTCTAAAAGCATGAATGGTTGCATTTAATGAGGACCCATTACTTTTAATAAGGAATGTAACATTAATCTTAATTATACATGTTTTTGATGTGTGTGCCAAAATAGTGATAACGTACTTCTGTTGCTTTAGAAATGTGTGATATTAAAAAAATGCATACTATACAACAAAAATGTTATTATATTCAGATACGCACCTTTTGAACACGTCTGAAATTCATTATTCTGCTCAACATAATTTGTCTGCATAAAATATTAAATAATATTAAAAAATCAAAAGGTAAGTCGAAGTAGAAACAGTCATCTCTTCTAAACTATTTTAATTGAAGTAAACAGACGTTCGCCTTATCGTAAAGTAAACACCTATTTTTCAAACATCGGATGAAACGGGAAAGAGGGAATTGGTGGGGGAAGGCAACGAACGAAATAACACTTTTTCGAGCTGGGTATGAAATGAGAAAGGACGAAACGATACTAAGCCAATAAGACAAGATCTGGTATTTTACTTTATTATTTAATTAGTCATCATAAATTTAAAAATTATTTTAATTTTTATTTGTTTTTACATTTTTATTAAATTGTACTTATAAGTATTTTATATTTCAGTTGCTAATTATTATGTTACTTTAATTATTCATTATTTTAATCACTAGTTTTTATTATTTTAATTATTAAGGTTTTTAATAAGTAATTTTTTTGTTATTTTAATTACTAATTAATGTTATTATTGTAATATTTATTTCCTTTCTTTCTTTATTTTTTATTTTATATTTTCCTGTTTTCCTGACTGCCTACCGTACACCCTTCTGACTTTAGAAACTAAGCCCTGACAGCAATAGAAAAATTAATAATGAATCCAATGTACCAAAAAATAATAGCCAAAATAAAGTGAATTATTTCTACCCAAAAATGCGACGCAAAACTCCCTATCGCAGCACTACCCAGTTCCCGCGGGGTAGAATAGCTCACGTGATTCAATGCAATGCGACGTTTCAAGGCCCTTTTTAGGGCCGTAGCCCGATAAAAAAGGGTCAGGATACGGATACCGATCGATTTTACCGAAAGTAACGAGTAACGATACGATAGTAACGAGTACTGGTTCACCGAGTAACGAATACATACGGGTACACAATTTCTCATTACTTCTACAGCACTACTCAATAGAGCTGGAGCAAACCGCATGTATTCGTTACAGAGTAAAGTGTACGTCGGTGACTCGAAGTACCGATTCGGTACTCACAAATTCATTTCGTTACTCTCATCTGTTCGTTACTCGCATCTGTCGTACGATGCGGTTTATTCGAGTCCGAATGATGCTGTTGCTATACGAATACGAATGATGCGGTTTCTATGCGAATACAAAAGATGCGGTTGATGTTCGAATACAAATGATAGGGTTGCGTCACAATGCGCTCATATTTTTCATAGATAATTTTGAATTTTTCGTGGAATCGGGAAAATTCTTGTTTACATTGTGCGTTTTAGTTGATATACTATTTAGTTGTTGATATTTAAGAAGATGAGCAATTTTGATAGCGTGAAGCGGTATTTTGTATTTGCTTTTTACATTAAGATTTATGTTTGTAATTTGAAAATTTAGATGATTTTTTTTTCCCCTTTGAGCGTGCCATAGTGAGATTTTATTGATTTAAAATATTTACATACTGCACTTAGGTATTGTTTATATAAGAATATGTAGGTTAATATAGGTTCTTTACTTCTTTGTACCAAATAAAATGGTAGTAAGTATTGTAATCGAGAAAACGTTTGGTTATCATATTTTAACGGAAATATATTGGCGATTACGGAATCCATGTGAATTATTTTTTGGGGTGATGTCTGTGCGTACGAACACAATGAAGGACTCTCTCTCTCTCTCTCTTTTTTTTTTTTTCAAAAAGCTGATTGTTATATGTAATCCCATTTACTCTAAGCTGATACTTATGACTAATGATTATGACTCTAAGTTGATAGTTGAAAGGGATTTTTTTCGTGATGTGTAAGTACGTGTATTCATTTCGCATAACTCAAAAACGATTAGTTGTAGAACGTTGAAATTTTGTATATGGGTCCGTTATAACATCTAGATGTGCACCTCCCTTTTTATTGCAATCGGTAATACTACCAAACGTAAATATGTATATATATATCAAATAAATTATAATTAAATGTAAAGTACATATATATATGTCCTTATAATTAAATGTAAAGTACACACACATATATATATAAATATAAAATAAAAGCCAAGTAAGGCGAAAATAAAAGCCTTGGCTTTTATTTTATTTAATTATCACTAAATAAGTTACTTGACTTTTATTTTCGCAATCATCGGCTGTAGTCAGGAATTTAAATAATTTTTAAAATTAGAAATGCTGGAGCTCTATGGAAGGCCATCAGGAAAGATGATTAAATAAATAAATAAAAACAAAAAATAAATAAAATAACTATTACAATAATAAAATAATTAGCAACTAGAATTTTAAATGATTATTACTATAATTCAAAAAAAAATTAAAGACAAATGAAAATGTAATTAATTCCTAAATTAATGATGAATAACTAAGTAATGAAATAAAATACCAGACATCGTCTTGTTTGGGGGCTGTGCGTGAAATTGCTATTTAAGAACTAAGCCGAGCATTAACTAAATTTAGGTTTTTGATGAGCAAATAATGTAGTGTTTACCAAAATATGGATAGAAATTTGGTTATGTAGCCCATTCTTCTAAAACGACGTTTCGTCGCTGCCTTCCACCACCAATTCCCCTTTTTTTCCGGTTTCGGTTTATTCGGTTACAGCAAAGCACACTAGGGCTATTGCCTACGGGGATGGAGGCCTTCGTGGAGTATTTTTTAAAGGGAACTGACTCATATGCAAGTTACACACGGGGAAAATCACGAAAAGCCCGTGCAGCTAGCCGTTAGCCGGGAATTGAACCCCGGACCGAACTATTAGTGTTCAGCGACTTTACCGCTCGAGGTCTGGTGGGCTCCTTTTTCGTTTCATTCGCTGTTGGAAAAACAGGTGTTCACTTTACGATGAAGTAAGCACCTGTTTACTTCAATTAAAATGGGTTAGACGATATGACTCTTACTACTTTAATTTCAATTATCTTTTGATATCTAATATTGATTCAATATTTTCTGTACACAAAGTATCCTGATTAGAATAATGGATTTAAAACATGTTCAAAAGGTGTGTATCTGAATATAATTAGTTTTTTATAACATAGGGCCCATTTTATTAGTTTCACATAGTTCTAAAGCAATTGAACCACAGTATCGCTGTTTTGGTAGAATGTAAAAATGTGACAAATGTATAATGAACATTAATATCCAGGCTTTATTCAAAGTAGTCAGCCTTTTTAAACGTGACCGTCTATGCTTTTAGAAGATTTTTGGAGCTCTGTGCATTTGCTCTGGCATCTTAAAAAAGTGATGTTCAATATCAACGTATGTTTATGTTCTCAAAAATACAGGTTTCTTTCAGAAAGCGACCTCTTAGAAGTCGTCAATAAATGATTCAGTATAGTTATTTTCTAACAGACTATAGAATAAATTTATTTTAACATCAATTTAAAAATGGCTGCTTGTACTAACAGTTAAGAGCAATAAGACTCTAATTTTTCTTTCGCAATTAGCTATCATGCCAGCTGAATTGTTTTCTGCATAACCTTTATTGTGTATAATTGAAATCTTTAGCTATGCATTCAACAAATATACAACAAATGTAAGACAAATCATTAAAAAAAAATTAAAATTTGAAACATTAATAATAATTTTTCTGCTATACATAAAATATTATTAAGGAATGATGAATTTATATCATATTATATATAATCAAAATTTAAACTCCTATTCCTTTATAATAAATTGAAGAAAAGCTATAAAGTGAATTAATTTTTAAAAACAAAACGAAAATTAAAAAAAAAAAAAAAAAAAAAAAAATTTGTCATATACCTAGAATCTAAAAATGACGAATACTGAACTTTACGACTCAATAATAATAAATGCATATTCATACTGCAAAAGAAATTTTGTTAGAAGTCTAGCATATGTATACTTATTTGTGATCTTTTAAAACTGTCGTAACATGATGAATATTTATCATTATCGTGAACCAAAACAGTATGTTTTACATCCTTACAAATATACGTGATAGAATTTAATATTTATTTCTGCATATACTTACGTTTCCCAAAAATACGAAAGCAAGTTAAGCAGATTTTTGTTGTATTAAGCAGACTTAAGTTCTCTGTTAGTTAGTGTAACATAATTTCGGATTTTATGAGCCTTCCAGAATTATTAGCAAAATAGTGGAAATGTCTTTACAAGGTGTTTTTGTAAGCAAACAGCAGATGTACACTGAGCAGTGATCAACTGATATATTTCCTAAATGATTTGGTTTAGTTGATTATGACAAAACACATTGAAGGTATGTGCCTAAGAGGAAGAACGCCTTCGTAGAGCACTTTCTTAGGAAAGCTGGCTCGTATGGTACATGGTAAGCTGGCTTGCAAGCTCGTACGGGAAAAAAACCACGAAAACACCCATGAAGCCAGCCCGTTTGCCTGAGATTGAACTCAAGTCGGAACTACCAGTGTTCAGCGATTTTACCGCTCGACCGATGGTGGGCCATTTCTTAAATGAATAAAGGTATACTCTTAGCATTATGAAATAACACTGATTGAATTATTTAATGCTTCACTATTATCTCTAATAAAGTAACATAAAAATTTCCTTACCTTTTAAAGATTTCTAAATTTCTTTTAAGTTCTTTCTTAATTCGTACTTAACCTGTACATGTGCGAATGTTTTTATCGATCCTAGTGTTAAGTGTAAAAAGCAAGTTGACGTTTATAATATAGCATTCCTTGTCTCAACAAATAACAGTCTCAACAAGGAGTTTTTAGAAAGGGGATGAATCGAGGAAAATTCACCCTTTCGTCATTAGCGGTTCTGATGAAGGGAATGGGGGAAGCAGCGAACGAAATAGCGAATAACGGACAAATAACGCAAGCTAATCTTTAATGCGGTATCCCAGTTTCTGTATTTGAATTTGGGAAGGTTTTATGGTCATTATAAAAAAGTGAAAATTTGATATGGATTCTGCATGACTTCCTTCTACGACTAATTAAATTATGCTTATTTTTTCTGCACTTCATTTAAACTTATTTCCTCGAATTATTCTAACTCAATTAAGCGATACCCGAAGGCAAGTTACAAATGGTATCAAACATTGCAAATTTTGAAACTAAATTTCCCGGTCAATCTTTGTCCTACGGAACTCAAACTTCTTGTATTTTTATTTTTTCATAACAAGTATAAAACTTTGCCAGATATAAATAGAGAAACCAGAAGACGACATAAAAGTTAGATTTCATAATTTGTCCAAAATTAATTCTTTTTTAAATTTGACATTGACAAAATATGAATATTTTCGTCATTTGAAATACTTCTGTATTTTTGTTGCACCGTATTTAAACTTGCTTCCTCGAGTTATTGACATTAAATTACATTAATTCCATTATCTATCGGAAAATAATCATATCTAATCATCTATTTACGACATCTCTAAGAGGTCACTTCTTAAGAGATCTCTATTTTTGGGAACATAAACAAACATTGGTAGTGAACATCACTTTTTTAAGACCACCACATGTAAAATCCTCTAAAAGCATGAATGGTTGCATTTAAAGAGGACCCATTACTTTTAATAAGGAATGTAACATTAATCTTATTTATATATGTTTTTGATGTATGTGCCAAAATAGTTATACCGTACTTCTGTTGCTTTAGAAATGTGTGAAATTAAAAAAAAAATGGATACTGTATAACAAAAATGTTATTATATTCAGATACACACCTTTTGAACACGTCTGAAATTCATTATTCTGCTCAATATAATTTGTCTGCATAAAATATTAACTAGTATTAAAAAATCAAAAGTCGAAGTAGAAACAGTCATCTCTTCTAAACCATTTTAATTGAAGTAAAGAGACGTTCGCCTTATCGTAAACACCTATTTTTCAAACAGCGGATAAAACGGGAAAGAGGGAATTGATGGGGGAAGGCAGCAAACGAAATAACACTTTTTCGAGCTGGGGATGAAATGAGGAAGGACGAAACGATACTAAGCCAATAAGACAAGATCTGGTATTTTACTTTATTACTTAATTAGTCATCATAAATTTAAAAATTATTTTAATTTTTATTTGTTTTTACATTTTTATTAAATTTTACTCATAAGTATTCTATATTTCAGTTGCTAATTATTGTGTTACTTTAATTATTCATTATTTTAATCACTATTTTTAATTATATTAATTATTAAGTATTTTAATGACTAATTTTTTATTATTTTAATTACTAATTAATGTTATTATTGTAATATTTATTTCCTTTCCTTCTTTCTTTTTTATTTTATTTTTTCCTATTTTCCTGACGGCCTTCCGTAGGCGCTTCTGATTTTAGAAACTAAGCCCTGACAGCAATAGAAAATTTAATAATAAATCATATCCAGTGCACAAAAAAAAAAAAAAAAAAAAAAAAAAAAAAAAAAAAAAAAAAAAGAACAGCCAAAATAAAGTGAATTATTTCTGCCAAAAAAGACGACGCAAAACTCCTTATCGCAGCAGTACTAAGTTCCCGCGGGGTAAAATAGCTCACGTGATTCAATGCGATGCTACATTTCAAGGCCCTTTTTAGGGCCGTAGACCGATAAAATAGGCTCAGGATACGGATACCGATCGATTTTACCGAAAGTAACGAGTAACGATACGATAGTAACGAGTACTGGTTCACCGAGTAACGAATACATACGGGTACACAATTTCTCGTTACTTCTACAGCACTAGTAAAGATACATTCGATATTCACGTCACGAGATTTTTCTGAGTTGTAGTAATAAAACACACAAGCGTCTACCCCAGGGGTCGGCAACCTGCGTCTCTTTTGATGTAAAGTTGCGGCTCTCCAGTTCCATACAGAAAAATTAATAATTTATTATGAAAACCCTTAAAAAATAAGAAAATATATTTTTAAGTACCTAATTTCTCAATAGCTTCTATTTATCATAATCGTTAATTACGCTTAACATGACCGTGATGAGATAAATTTGAGCATTAATACTGTACTGTTAATTTGAACTATTGTTCATTTTTTCAGCTCCGCCGTCAGCATGGCAGCTGGTAAAAAAAGAGAACTGAAAAGAAAACCGAGAATTCAATCAGGATTGGGCGGAGTCCTTTGCATTCATATGCAACACAGATGGCCTTCCGAGTTGTGTAGTTGCTTGCAAAGTTCTTTTTATAATAATTTAAAAGGCAAAAAGCAAAAGCAAGAATTTATTTTTTTTTCATATATGACATCTTTATTATTTTTTGGGCACAGCTTTAGTATTAGTCCTTTCTGGCGCGATTCTATTTGGCGACTTCTTTTCGCGCGATTAATGACAAATTATGGTAACCCTGTTGTTTACTGTTTATTTATGGTAATCCTAAAGCAGGAGTCCATGATTTCAGTTCAGTACTCCGCATTTTTTTTTCTGTGCAGTGAGCTCGGGATCGTTCGATTGGGATTTTTATTATTTTTTATGGTTTGTATTTCAGGTAAGTTTTTTCTATTTTGTCAGTATGCCTTCCGTTCTAAGTGTGTTTATTAAGTATCAGGGTTTGCTACAGAGTACGGTTAGTTGGACTTATTCCAATAACAATCCAACTTTAGGGAAACAGGGGTTTTCAAATAGGAATTTTGTTACGGCTTTGTGTAACAACAGGGATGTATTTCTTGACTTTTTGAGGGAAGCTGATTTAGTGAAAAGCGATTTAGTATGTTTGAAGTGTGGAGAGCTTATGAAGATTGGTCCTAAAAAGACCGTTTCAGATGGTTGTGCTTGGATTTGTAGGAAAGTTAACGAAGGAAAGGTTTGTGGGGCTCAAAAGTCCTATAGATATGGCTCTTGGTTTTCATGCAGTAAGCTGAAGCTGGAAGAGATATTTCATTTAACGTTTGAAATAGTTAGGGGGACGCGAACGTGAGATATTGTTGACGATTTTGGCTTCTCGTCAGCTACTCTTACGTCATTTCGTTAATGAAGTGAATCTCGATCACGTTGAGCTGACGTCCGAGAAAATAGGTGGTGTAGGCAGGATCGTTGAAATTGACGAATCTAAATTTGGCAAGAGGAAGTATCATAGAGGGCATTGGGTGGAGGGTCAGTGGGTTTTTGGCGGGGTGGAAAGAAGATCAGGTAAGATTTTTCTAGTTCCAGTACCCGATCGAACACAGGATACATTATTAAATGCAATCAGAGAATGGATAGAACCGGGTACACTAATTTACAGTGACTGCTGGAAGGCATACGACGTTATTTCAAGGGAAGGTTTTGATCACTTAAACGTGAATCACTCGATCCATTTTAAGGATCCTGTGACAGAGTGTCACACGAACACAATGGAAAGCACATGGAGGCATGTGCTTTCCATTGCCGTCTTATAAGTTCTTTGCCGTCTTATAATCGGCAAAATGACTTCTCGTTTTATTTAGCTGTGTACATGTTTAGGCATTCGTGCAAGGAGAAGAATATAAATGCGTTTATTGCATTTCTGGAAATTATCAGGGAAGTAAATTGGGAGAATTTTAGGTATGTCCTTTAGTGGGGTATGATTTGATAAATTTCATGTTTACATTTGCTTTCCATTGTACTCGTGATTAAATGTGATAATTTGTGCAATATTATAATCAAGAGTTTGTTTTTTAAGATTGTTATTTAGTATAGATCTAATTTGTGTTGGCATTCCGCTATAAATGTGATAATTTGTGCAATATTATAATCAAGAGATAATTTTTTAAGATTGTTATTTAGTTTCATTGGCGATCCTCCCCGTCAATGTGATATTTTGTGCAATATAATCAAGAGTTTATTTTTACAAAGTCCCGAAACGGTATTTTTACTTTGATAATTTTTGGAGTATATAATCAAGAGCTTATGTTTTAAGAATGTTATTTAGTCCAGATATATCTTTCGTTGAACGGTTGTGTTGACGATCCGCCATTTTTTCCAATCATCATTGTCGGGTCTGCCTCGGCGACAAAATTTTGTCGCCAAATCAAAAATTCGTCAAAAGGACCTATACTAAAGCTGTTCCATTCTTTGTAGCGCTCACTAACTCCTTATTGATTTCAGGCATGACAACCTTAGAAACTAAACTGAAACTAAAGGTGAAGTGAAAGTCGTTATTATTTAGTAGAAGTAGTTGTAGTTATTATGGCCAATAATAATTGTTGCCTACATCACTCCCCTACCAGTAACAAAGTTACGTAACTCTGAAAACATGGTGGGAGAGAAGATACAAATATCTATACAAATAACACTGATACAAATATATAAATTGAAATAATGTACACAAAGAAAAACATAATTAAGTTTTAAACTAATGTAAAAGAGTTATAAATTCAAGAAGAATCAATAACATCATTGAAACGAACCTAAAGTTTTACTTGTCTTCCACAGCGTGTTGATTTTTTAGGTTGTTCTAGTTGCTGACTTGGCACTGGTGTTTGATTACTTGGCACAGATGTATGATCACTTTTTGAAGTTGGAGACAAAAGTTCGTTAGGTTGTAACACATAAGCTGGTTTTAACCTATCCAGAGAGATACTAAGTTGTTTATTTTTAATTGATAGAAGAAAATATTTCGGGGTTCTCTGCAGTACCAAAAAGGGCCCTTCATGTGGGGGCTCCAAAGGTTTTTTTACTCCGTTAACCCGCAGAAACACATGCGAGCATGTGTATAATTGGTCAAAAAAGTATTCGAACACCGGTACCCTATCAGAAAATGACAAGATTGCGTTTTTTTCTCTCTTTCCTTCTTGTCTTTCCATCCTAGGTGTTTCTTCTTTCCCCATCTTGGAAGAACGGAACATGACCGCTTACCACGCTTCTCTCACTCTGTTTGAAACGGGAAACCATTTTTGGGGGGACTTTGGAAGTCTGCACCCCGCTGTTTTTTTTCTGAATTCGGAAAACCATTTTGGGGGGAAACGGACTCTCTGATTTTGGAGAATTGAGGGGGGGAGGGAAATGAACGCTCTACGCAGTCTTTCCCTGTCTCTTTGAATTTAGAAGGTATTTCGGGACCTTCTAACCTTGAAGAATGGAAATGAACACTCTATATACCCTCTCTCTGTTTTTTTGAATTGGGTAGCCATTTTAGAGGATTCCCCCCTTAACCTTGGAAAACTGGAAATGAACGATCTACACGATCTCTCTCTCTCATTGAAATGGATCACCATTTTTTTAGACTCCCTAACGTTGGAAAAAAAATTAAAATGAACGCTCTACACCGATTTCTCTCTGTCTTTGAAATGGATCGCCATTTTGCTACTCCTTCTCCCCCTAAACTTGGGAAAAAACTGAAATGAACGCTCTACACAATCTCTCTTTTGAAATGGGTCGCCATTTTGCGACTCCTTCTCCCCCAAACTTGGGGAGAAAAAAAACTGAAATGAATGCTCTACACAATCTCTCTTTTTTGAAATGGGTAAGTCATATTTTTTTAGGATTCTTCCCCCCTCCTTCTAATCTTGGAGAATGGAAATGAACGCTCTACATCCTCTTTCTTTGAATTAGGTAACCATTTTGAGACTCTCCCATGTTGGAAAACTGAAAAATGAACGCTCTACACGCTCTCTCTTTGAATTGGGTAGTCATTTTTTAAGATCCTTCTTATCCTTGAAAATGGAAAAGGAACGCTTTACACCTTCTCTCTCTGAATTGGGAAACTACCAAGATTGGTATCTATAATTTTTTTTTATTTTTATCATGACCCTCTCACAATTTGTTACAAAAAAATTATTTTTTTTGTTTACAACATTTCCGATGTGATTTCAGAAATGCAACCCCATAACAGTTCAATTTCCTCCGAAGATAATTAATCTAAACAATTTTTGACCCACCCATTCGTATTATTATTTCCTTCTTCTTCTTCTTCTTCTTCAGGATCCATCCAACTTTGTAAGCCCATATAATCTTTCCATACGGGAAAGGCTGGATCCTCCCCAATTTGTCTTGAAACTCTTGAAGTCTCTTTAGGATGAGTGGGAGGATCCACGATGTCTAAACCCGGCTGAGATTCTATTTCCATGACCTCTGGACACGTTGGAACTTCTGGACCCGGCTGAGATTTTATCTCCATGACTTTTGGACATGTTGAAGCTTCTGGACCCGACTGAGATTCTATTTCCATGACCTTTGGACACGTTGGAACTTCTGGAGCCGGACGAAGTTGGACGACCTCCATAATCTCTGGATACGTTGGAGAAGAAGAAGAAGATTCCAGGTTCTTGGATGAATCTTCCCCGTCAGGCATGTTACGATAAGTCGACCGTTTTTTAATCGGTAATTTTTCTCTTCTTCTTCTTCCTCTTTTTCCTCCTCTTTCTCCTCCTCCTCCTCATCTTCAATGGTGATGATTTCGATTACTTTCCGTTGACTCGTTCCGGGCCAGGACGGTTTGATCCATCTGCACTTATCATCTAAAGGAGGGATGGGAGAAAGTGGCCGTGGTTCCTCTCGAAACATCATCGGCGTTTGAAAAAGAATCTGTTTTTTTATTTGTTTCCAAAGCGTCCACGGGCATCGATCCACGAAAAAGAGGATGAGGATGAGGCAGCACGTTTTCGGAAGAATGACATAGTTTTGGAAAGGTCTTAAAACATCTTTCTTAAATTTCGTCCTGTCGGCTATGTTAAAACTTCTTTCCTGGAGATGGAGCGACGAGGATTCGTAATAGACGATGGAGGAAGATGTGGTCTGAACAACACTTTGTCCTTGGCCGTCGTTCTGACTCCAAACGTAAAATATCTTTTCGTGAGAAAAATATTCCTCCATCGAAAACTCATGCGGGGATCCGTATACCTCCGATCTGTTTGAATAGGCCGTCTCAAAGCTCGATTCACCGGCTCCAAGAGATGGAAGATTCCTCTTTCGTTTGTTGAGATTGGAAAAAATTCCTATACAGGTTTTGAACGAGCAAGTCAGAGGATCCGACATCCTGCTTGAAAGAGACGATGGCTCGATGAGTGGGTAGATGTGGAATAAATTTGGCAGAATGACATGCCAGAAAGATTTTCAGGTTTGTGATTTCCTTGAGCGTTTTCAAATCCTCTACACCCGAAATGGGTTGAGTCGGAAAAACATCGAACAGCGACATGGCTCCTAATGGGGAAAAAAATTCATCTCGCTGAGTGCTCTCCGCCTTCTTATATACACACACACACACACGTAGAATCTCTGTGACATCATAGTTTCATTCATTGTTTTTAGTTTGAGTGGGTCGGAATGCGAAAGTGAAAGTCATCATGAACTTACCATGAACTTCCCGAATTTATTTTTTCAGTTACCCTTTCTCTATCCCAAGGACGTCCAGAGATATATAGAGAGAGAGGAAGAAGGGGGGAGGGAACTCTCTCTCTATATATAAAATAGAATAAGGAGAGTCAAACAGTTGTTATGTTTTTTTTGGAGGAGAAGTCGATCATCATGAAGAATCCCCAGCTCACCACATGTATCCATATCAAATATAAAAATTTTGAACTTTCTTTTTATATACTTTAAGCCGTTCTTTACTTGAAAGCCTCCGATTTTTCAAAATGTGCGGGATATCATATCGTGGGGAGCTACCACAAGATGCGGCATTACTTTCTGGCCGACGAAAAAATTTTCATGGCTCGTGAAATTTCAACTTTGGATTCACAAATTTTGTCGATGAAAGGAGCCAAATATCATTATACGTCTACCTTTCTAACCCTCCCGCAAATGAACCATAACGTGAATTGTCTTCAGAAGAAAAAGGGGATTCTCGTTCATTTTAGCGATTGGTTGCCCAAATTTCTGCACGAAACTCTCTCGATCGTGAGGACTGGGAAGAATTCATATTATATTCTCGAGAACAATCATCTGAACGAGACCACGACTTTTCAAAAAATTATCGAGCAAGAAAATATAGAATGGTTGAAAAGCTACCCTATCTCTCTCACCGATGATGATGAAGATGAGGAGGAACCTGTTCAGAAGAAGAAAAAGTCTATCCTTATCCATGAGGAAGAGGACACGAAGGATTCTGTTCGGATTCATCTCCTTCCTTTGTCAAACCCCCTCGAGAACGAAAAATCAATCCCTTTGTCAAGACCCCTCAAGAATGAGGAAGGACCTGCCCTCCTTTTGTCAAGATCTCTCGAAGAGGAAAAACCTCTCGATTTGTCAAGACTCTTCGAGGATAATGAACCGAAACTTTTCTCCCTTTGACAAGACCCCTCAAGGAGGAGGAGGAGGGACCGCTCAATATCTCAAAACAGGATTCTCCTATATCTCTTGAGGATCCGACAGAAATCATTCCTACTGAAAAACAATGTAGGGACGATCCTCAGAAAAGACCCTCTGATGAAACTAGGCTTCTCTTCCAAAAACGACTCTGCAATAATAATAATATGACATCTTCTTCTCAACAGGATCCTAGAGAATTTGCAGATAAATGCATTCAAACCAATCCCTTTATAGTAACATTTTTGATTGGAGAACCTCTGTATTAGCTTTGGGAGGGAAGGAAAAATGAGATTCTACAATGTTTGTATGACAGTTTAGGAAAAAAAGGGAGGAGATGGGAAGTAAAATGAAAAAAACTTGTGAAAATCAATGGGTATGTCTGGCTCAGAATGAAAAAAAAGTAATAAATAGATCAGGAAAAGCTCATTCTTAAAAAAAAAAGGTGCTGTCTTGCCAATCGAAAAATCGAGTCGGCTGGGAAAAAATTTCTGACAGACAGAAAAATATTTTCTCTGGCTCAGATTTAAAAAAAAAAAAAAAAAAAAAAAAAAAAAAAAAAAAAAAAAAAAAAACTTTTTGTTAATTTTTATGATGTTTTAGACATCATAAAAATTAACTTGACATCCCCTATTTTGGATCGAATCAGGTCTCAACATGTTTCAACATGCTTCTAAAGCAGATTTCCAAGAAAAAGATGACTCATTCTTTTCTTAGAAATCTATTTTTAGAAAGGGGAGACATCATTCCCAGGCTAGACATAAAACAGAGTTTCGTTTCATTCAGGAATTTATTTAATGCGAAATGGTGTGATTAATCAATGAAGTCTCTTTTATAGCAGTACAGATTATTATTCAATTCTTCCAAGTATAAATTGGGATTTCTAATAGAATTTTATATATTTACTTTGTCTGCCAATTTCGCCATTTTAATTAAAAAATGCTAATTTTTATTGAAGATGATTGGCAATGCCAAGAATCTTCAATAGTATTCAAATTCTCTAGACTAGCATTTCAAATAAAGCTAAAAGCAAGCATAAATATTTTACACAAAATTTATCTCTCGACTTCACTTTCAACATCAAATATTCTCGAAATCTTTATCCAGTGGAGGAAATGTCCCTTATGACAAAAAATAATAGCTTCGATTTCAGAGAGCATTTAATATGCTGTAGAAAGACACAGTTTTATTTTTTTTTTTAAATAAATCAAACGTTATTCGGAATATTTAAGGAACTGTGCTAGGAATGGCTGTGCATACAAAACGAATTAAACGAATGTTTAATTCCTTTTATATACTTATTTAATAGAAACAAATTATATTTATTAATTTAACATTTTTACTAATGAGTCAAAACTAAATATAACTACAAAAATACTAAAACAAATAGAAAGGAAACCATATTTTTCCAGTTCCAATACTAATAATGTCCGAGTTAGGACTAATTTCTTTCAATTAAGTGATAATTTAGTTTCTATGGTTTGTAATATTTATGAACAATTAAATTCTTGAGTTTTTGGACAGTTTAAAATTTTTTGACTCACAAGATATTAAAAAAAGCAATACAGTATAACAGTTTTCTTCAAGTATTTAAGTAATCACGAATTAAAAGCTACATTTAGGGCATAACATTTCTTTTTAGAACTTAGAGACATTTGTGTAATTAAAATGGGCCTTTCATTTGGAACATTCAACAAGGTTCAATATTTGAAGTCGAAGCTTTATCACTTGTACACTATACAGTGTACTATTCTGTATCGTGTTGCCAAACTCTTAACAGCTGCTAAACTATATATTATTAAAACGGGTATTAATGTAGATTATAGCTCCGCGATATTGTAAGTTAGACTGATCATGGATTAATTGAGCGCCCGTTTCCTATACAGGGTGATACTAAATTGTTTTTACAAATTAAGAAGAATATTACCAACTAACTGAATATTATGAACTTACTCCAACTTTCACTGAATGCCGAGATCAGCATGAAATGTTCAAGCCGCGTTCCGGCCGTCAGAACTTCGTGTCCCATAGAAGGGTGCTTCAAGTAAAATGAGCGCAGAACAGTATGTCCAGGAGGAAAAGTTAGAAGGTGGCAAAGGGCAAAAACTGATACTTTGATATCAAGGTATTCAGCCCCTGATTAGATAATTAACTTGTTGCAATCGTTTGCGAGGTTCAGATCTTTATGAACCAAAGATGTGCATGTGAGTGTTTGTCATCAAAGTTTGAGAACGAATTAACACTTGAACGCCAAGTTTTCGGTTTTATCCGTTTTGTGCACTCTCTGGGAGTTTTTCACTAAACTCATTAAGCAACTTATGGTCTCGTTCATTCACTTTCCCAATATTGTTGTAAGATTAGGTTGAAATTCTAATATTCCTCTTTTCTGCCTCAGAGCTTTGAATGCGACCCAATGTTCTATGGTAATTATTGCTCTTCTGGATGAGTACTATAATCCCTCCTAATTTGTAAAAACTATTTAGAATCACCCTGTATAATCACAGGGACAAAAGGTAGATTAGTGCTTCTAATGAAATGCAAAATTTTACAAGAAGCTCACTCACCCTATATATTAAAACAAAACGGAAAACTTTATGTACGATTACCCGATCATGCCTTATTATGTAAATGATTCATGATGTGTTAACGCTCTTAAGAACATTGTATGTCTTTAACACGTCTTCCACGAAAGCATTCCTTTCTCTAGGTAGGTACATAGGCCCTACGGACGCTTTTCTACACTGAAATCAAACCAAAATGTTTTTGGTAGCAATTATAAATATATTATGCTAAAAGTGAAGCAAATTTACAGGATATGATATTTGAAACAAAGCACGCAATCAGCTGCAAAAAACAAAAACATTAAAGTTGTTTCTCAGCAGGGCCGGACGGGGGTGGGGCAGGTGAGGCATTTGTGTCAGGTGAAGAAATAGAAAGGGTGTCAAATAAGCTATTCGATCAAAAAGTCAGAAATTTATTTTTGAAACTTCTGATTTTGAACTTTTAATTTCGGAATAGTTCAGTGAATATTAAAAGAATTTTGTGTTATAAGTTATCCAACTAAAATCATAAAAACTAATGGCATCAATTTATTCTCACAAGACATGAACGTTCACAGTAGTGTATATAATATTTTCTAAGATTAAAATTTGTTATTGCAAGTAGCTTTAGGGAGCTAATTACACTTTGTGTAACGAATTGTATAGACTAAACTTTCATAGAAAATACTATACTGCCGACATTAGTTGTTCTTTACTGACTCTCATTAGTGTGATTTAACCTTCTAAAACCAGGCCAAAATTCTCATAATATAGCCTACAGACCGGCGCGATCAGAAACAGGTTTGCCCCCTCTTTGACATTTTCCTAATGAGAAAAGTCGTTAGTCCCCCTCCATGGATGAAGTAAAATTTACATGTTTGTCGGACGCTTACGTCCCATAGTGAAGGGGTTGCTAGATTTGCAATTTTTTCGTTGATTATTTTGCTTTCATTTAAATGAAGTTCTAAATAAATAGTGCATAAATAAATATGCAGTAATGGATGCATATCCAGTGCACAATTTATTTAGAACAAAATGTATGTAATGTTTACATTTCACTCACTATTTCTAATCAATCTCGTAAATAATTTGTGAATTTTTTAACTTTGTTTTAACTCTTCATTTATATTCGAGTATTTTCGTATTAGAAATTAGAAAGCGAGAACAAAATTGAACAAAATATAGTAAATACGGACTAGATTTGTAAGTCTGCAGGCTGGAATGCGATTTTTAATAACATATTTTCATTAATAAAATAATGTTAATGACTAATTTAATGAAATAATAATAATAATATTTATTACCATTAGATGATTAGAATGAGATTCAATACAATTAGATTTTGAGATGAACTTACAGCAATAATAAAGCTTTACATAACAATAACAGAGATTTAAATCTTCTTTTTTCGATAATTTTGTTATTATAATGTAAAAATCAAAATCCGAGATACAGTGGTTGCGTTTAATCATTTAACTTTAACAAATATTACATTGGACTATCAGGCAAAGAAGGTATATCTTTAACGATAATTTTTCTTTGTAAAATTGGCTTTTGTTTATGTTAGCCGAGAAAAAAATCCGTGACCTATACATGCAATCATCAAAAGAATTTTGAGAACAGTTTTAAATGTTCATGAAGAATTAATTATACGTCAATTTCTTTTCATAGGTAGAAATTTCGTCTAAAACCATCGTTATATCCAAAGGTTGAAGTCTATTTCATTTTCAACGAATATTCTATTTGCACATAATATATTTTCTAATTTATTTTAGAAAGAGTAATCTTTCACGTTTTCAAAAGAATAAGGATATACTGAGTGTTGACACAATGTAGTAAATCTGTTTTTCATATTTCTTCCAGTTATGAAAACGATTACCCTGGAATATTTTCAAAGCAAAATTAAGAAAACCATTTAAGCCAAATTTTGCATAAAGTATTTCTCGCGTATTTTTTTATTTAAAGTGTGGAATTTTCTCTTTGAAAATATCAAAAATCATGAACGGAGCAAAATTAATTCATGAGAAATAACTTTGAAATGCAATAATTCCATCGTAATATGAAATAGTGGAGAAAAGTGCAATACAGTTTATTTATTCACAAATAATCCCCCCTCATATGCGTAATTTATGTACTGTCGACTGAGAAATATAGGTTAGTAAATTAAACCGGTTATTTCAATACTTTTCCTTTATGAATATTTTTGCGGGTTCTTGAGTAGAGCGGTAAAGTTGGCTAAACACTTGTAGCTCGCTTGGGTTTGAATCCTGGCTAAGTAGTTGGATTCACGGTTTTTGTGTAACGTAAATGCAAGCCAGCTTCTCTTAGAAAGCCCTCCGCGAAGGCATAACTCCCCTTATACAGGTAATTGTTGTGTGCTTTGATGTAATTCAGTAAGCGAACAAAATTAATCCAATCAAACCCGAAGAACGGGTTGATTACATGTGGAGTTTTCCACCAGGAACGTAAATGCGAGCAATTTTCTCTTAAAAAGGTTTACACGAAGGCATCCATCCCCTTAAGATAGCGTTCGCGTTCTTTTCCGTAATCCAATCCTAATTTTTATACATTTAATAGTAAGTTGACATACACCTTATTACAGACAAAATAACAACATTTTTTAAAGATATTTTTTTTATTAACTTTTCTGAATTCCCTTTATCTCTTGAGGAGTATAAGAATTCCAGCAAATAAAACTGGCCGAAATTTTATACAATGTAACTGATGTTTTGATTCAATTTAGAAGTAACGTGAGCTTTACTGATATTCAAATACTTTTTGGCAGATCTCATCCTAAAAGAGGGTCTAAATATAAATTGATTTTATTTAATTTACAATCAATGAAAATCATTGAAAGCAATCACTGAATGAATGAAAATCACAAAAACTATTATGCATACAATTGTCTCTTATTTATTTCCTGATAAATCAGACAAACTTGCCTACATAATAGAAGCACTTTGAAAGAGTTAACCATTCTTAAGGATTTTATGCACTCCACAAAAAAAAATGTCAAAATAAAATCTTATTATTCATAAGTATGAAAAGAAAGTAAACGATAAAAGCGGTTTTACCTATTTTCTAGAAGGGCTTTAAATTTAAAATATTAATCTATTCTTATTTGTTATGATTAAAAAACATTAAATATGGTAAGCTTAAAGAGCGTGCAAAATCGCTGACGTTTTAATCATAGCAAAAGTCAGTACTAAAAAAATTAGCATTAAAATTATGCGACAGATTGAAAAACACATGGCCTCTTTTTGATTTTTAAGTATAATGGCGCGAGACAAAACCTGCCATTTTTGCCAAAATGTAGCCAAACTGATAACAAGAGGGAAATAATGCGTAGCCAGCGGCTACTCTGGAGCAGCGACAATGGACCACCCAGAGATCTACAGATAGGCGATTCTCTAAAATGGGCAGAATGAGACATACCGCAAAGGAAGTTCACATGGGAATGCTGATGCTATGTCAAGGTTAGCAGTTAACTCTTTCTCTCTCAATGAACTTTGAGCAGTATTGTCTCTACGGTGACGAATGTGCTTCTTGTGGGGAACTTGTAAAGATCGTGACTTGTAAAGATCATGACTTGTAAAGATCAGGACTTGTAAAGATCGTGACTTAAAAAGAACGTGAAATATAGATAATAGGATAAGGACTTGCATTTTACGGTGTGGCAACAAGAAGGGATTCGGTATATCTTAGAAAATTTTGAATAAAAAAGTCTAATTTTTTGCAGATATGCTTAAAAACACACCTACTTTAAGGTGATTGTAAAAATTTTATAGGTTATAATTAAAAAAGTTTTCAAAAAATTTATAAAAATTCTTTAAAAACAGAAATTTAAAAAAAATACAAAAAATGGGTAAATTTTATTTGGAATAAACCTAAATTTCGAAATGTGAAAGAAAAATGATAAAAGTTTAATAAAAAAAGAGATATTAATAAATATTTACCAAATTCAATTAACATTGAGGAGCTAAAATTTTGAGAGCTAATATTTTAAAACCTACTTGTACGATTTTTACAAAACTAGGTATTCTGGGATAATTTGTGTCGTAGAATAGAAATATGGAAAAATATTGATATGTTATTTCAGAAAAAGTCCGATTTTGTGTCAAAATGCCTATGTTAGTATAGTGCTATGTATAAATCTAATATATTCCTAAGTCGCGCTTTCGAGACATGAAAAACGCATTTTGAATTTTGTCAATTGGCCCAGTAAAACGGGAGATATAGCACAGTCCTTTTTTTTCTTTTTTCTTTTTTTTTTTTTTTTTGAGCAGTGTACATTTAGCTTGATAACACATCAGCACTGTTTTCCACCATCTCAAAATAAATTATGAAGATTTGTGCTTTTGCAACTAGTTGAATTTCAACAGAAATACACGTTCATATGAAAACGTTGAAGCTCTTTTAAAGGGCCGGTTTCATACCTTTATGCAAATGTAATTCTACGCATATAGCAGTACTTCCCTGTTAGCTGAATTACTTTCACACTGAGTCTTCCGATGAGAATTTTCCTAATTAAATACCAAAGGATGAATGATTATAAATTTCAAAGCACCTACTATCTTAACGATCGTTTCACTCAAAATCAAATATTCGAAAAGTGAGCAGAAAGGCAAAATAGACAATAGCTAAACATGGGAACATTGAATGTGAATAGCACTTTATTGTTGGTCTGCTGCCTTTTACCAGCTAAGATAGTACTTGCCAGAAGCCGAAGATTATCCAACTGTGGGCATTGTGGTAAGAAGTCCTTTGCTGAGTTCTCCAGCCGAGTGAACGTGAATGCGATTAAGAGGGTAATGCTTGAGAACCTATTGTAATAATTTTGTGGAAACATTTATTTGGAAGAACGTTTATAAAAGTATAAAGAAACATTACAATGAGAGAGAAAATATAAATTATTATCAGGTTTTAGTCAAATTATCTGTATATGAAACGTCGAAATGGTAATATGAGGAGTATTTTATTCATTTGTGCAAGCATTTTATTTACTTGCATACCAAAGAGTTCTGACGAAAAGTCTGCATAGATTTATTACCTAATTATTGGCATTTCTTGCAGACGCAAATAAGATCTAATCAGAAAATAATCAAACATCTGAATAAGTCAGTCATCAACATGCACATTCTAAATCAGATTTCTGAATTACTTTCCTATAAGCGTTTACAGTCCAAATAAAACTGAAGAAACATTTTAAGCACAAAACAAGCAGCAGAAGTATGAGAAGTATATATTACTATAAAGCCACCCCTCTGTCAGTTAAAGACAAAGTAGTTTGATTAAATAAACAAGGTGAACAGAGACACAGTTGTAGCCGTTTGTAATTTTAAAGTACATAAAGCGCAGGAGTATATGAGAAAACTAGTGAGTAGCACATTGGTTACAATTTTTATTATAAACAATCTGAAACTGTGAATATAAATTCAAGCATCGGTGGCATCATCGAATGGAGACATTCTTCAGTGTCAGATTATTTCATTAAAAGATATGAAATATTTTTAAACGTTTAAGAACACAGTTTCTGAAGTACTTAACAGCTCACCTTGTATAAGTTTCATTCCTTTGTTTAAAAGTCGGTAAAGAGTTATCACAGATTTTCTTAAAAAGTTATCAGAGATAAATACTGGTATTGATCAATAATAACGACAATAACATACATTGTTATGGAAAGAGAGAAAGTACTTGTGAGGCTTTCTGTAAGACCGAGTCTCAGTTTTAATATTTTAATATTAATCTCTACAAGTCTGACCTAACTGACACGAGTGAAATAGTTACGAAAAATTGATTCCCACTGTTCAAAAATTGATCTGCATTTTTTTTCTTAAATTTTATTTTTTTAAACAACATGTCTGTAATCAATGTGCACACCGCTTTGATGCTGGAAAAACACTAAAATTTGAATCATCGTTGCACAAGCTAAAAAAAAAAAAAAAAAAAAAAAAAAAAAAAAACAATATTTGATTGTGAAAATAAAATATTCTAACGACTATAATGACTAACTTTTTTAGTGTTATAGTGGTTAGGGAAATCTGAGTGCGATACCGAAGGGCTCGGGTTCGAATCCCGGAGAAGGCATGGATGTAAAATTGTCTGTCCTTTCACAGGAGCAATGGTGGCCCACCTACTAGGCGCCTCCATGATAAAGAGACTACCGATCTGGCCTTAGGACAGGACGATGCCGACATAGGCAAGTGCCAACCATTAGAAAAAAAAAATTGATTGTAATCTTATTGAAAAATTCCTAATTTTAAGACGCAAATTTTTAGACACCTTTCTCATGTTCGTTTTTAATGGTAATCAAACTAATATGAAAGTGGACTCAAAAGTCATTTTTAAATGAACTCCATAATCTTATACGTCTCTGTACATTTGCATAAATCCATACTGGGCCAGGTATTATTTTGTCGAAGGATCATCGAAGAAAACAATCATCGACGAAAAAAACAAAGCGGTTCCAAAACTTCGCAGTTTAAAAATATCGTCGTGGAAAATATATTCCTATAAAATAGAGTAAATAAAATAATCGCATGACGATTATTCTGCAGATATATCTTTTCTACTTTTAAAAGGTGCTGGTGCGTATTCGAGTAATGAATTCTAGGTGCGAGTAAGAATGAGGAATATTTTTACCTCTATATTTCATACATTTCCTTTTATTAATAATTCTTTGCTAAAAATCCAAGAAGGAACTCTTGCATTGAAAAGTTGAAAGGAAGTAGAAAATTAATGATACGTATGGGAGTGCTATGGAGTTTTTTATTTTAAGAGAATTTTAAATTTATGTACTTAACTATTAAACGTTATTATTTAATTAAGTCCTTTCATAAAGTTGTATTGGCAGTTCTTCATGAACAATATATTTTTAAAAAATTAAAAAAGGGAAAAGGAGCATTTACATCAGATTAAATATATTTAAAAGGTTTACGCATGTCTGAAATTTCTAATATTATATTCTTTGAATAAAATTAAGACTTCTTTTGTTCTTTTTCCTTCAGCTTCTTCAAAGTAATCCTTTTATATAAGTATCCTTTGGATGTTGCGATTCGTTAGTTGTGATGAAACAAGTCAGGATGAACTACGTAATATTTCAGTACCGTATTTATATTTATTGGATTATTGGAAGAGCACGTTAGGGCTCTTTTCCTAAGGGGAGGGAAGCGTTTGGGGAGGACTTTCTCAGGAAAAGTTTCGTACGCACATTACACATTAGGAAAACCACAAAATTCTCAAGCAGCGTGTTCGTGTGCTGGGTCTAGCTACCAGCGTTCAACGACATTACCTCTGGACCACTGCGGCCAGATAGAATTATTAACGGAATAGATTATTAACGGAAATGCAATCATTTTTCACACTTTTTTTTTGAGAAAGATCAAATTTAAATTTAGATCTAGAAAATGTAAACTCAGAATTTTACAAAAAGAAAATATAGGTACAATAAATCCTCTTGTCGACTACCATCCTAAGATAACCGATGTTTCTGAGAAAATAGTAAATATAGGTATTTAAGAATGTCTCTCTAAGATGACCACATCCACGGAAGATTAAAGAGATATGGAATCGTCAACGATCGCTTTGAAACGAATATTTTATATTTAACTTTACATTTATATATTTTTATAAATGATTTTAAAATATGGTTAAACATTTGTGTCTAGTGTTCCACTACATCTAACACCCAAATTGAATCGCTTCGAAAACCTTTAAATTCAACCGTAAATATATAAAAACGCTTTTATAATATACTTTGAACTTTTTTTTTTAAACCGTAGATAGCAGCATATCACAAGGAGACACATAATTTTCATTTATTATGTGTTACTAAAATCCATTTTTTCAAGTAATTATCTCTATATTTCTAATGATATAAAAATTTTATTTGGAGAAGAAATAGGCATAATTTTGCTGGCTGTACTCCAAATTATTTTTTTAATCTTTCATACAAAAATCATACGCAGAATCATTGAATAAAACCAGGTGTTCCATTAGCGGGAACACTGCGCCTTTAGCAATCTCATGCTCTTACTAATCAGAACATCTGTGCTCTTAGGAGAGAACATCCGCTGTTTCCGTTGACTTTTTTTTTTTCGGGGGGGGGGGAATGAATTCAAACAAAGCAGCATTGAGTGGCGAGATGTTTTTTGTGTTATGAAAGCTTTAATATTGGCATCTCGAAATTTTTGGGGGTAGTTTTTAGGCGGGAATTTCATTAGTAGCTTGACTCATCTTTACTTAGACCTACGCGAATTTTTTGCTGTCTTTTTAGTCTCATTCCCGTTTATTTTCAATAATTGTGTAGATATTTTTCGTGTATCTATATATTATAAGCTTATTTTTCTTTTTTGTTAATATTAATCGTAGTTAATTATTTTAATCGTAGTTGGTTTGTGCTTCCATCAAAGAGGTGTGACTTGCTTTGAACAATTTCACGAAGCTAAGAAATAGGAAAATTTATAAAAATTTTTGTATATAGGACTTGTGTATATAGATATGTATCTCATTTATCCGTATATATTCAAGAATATTGTGTATATCCAGGAAACCATGTATACAGCCATAATACAGAGTTTTTTCATTCTTATGAAAACGCTTCTACTCATTTTCGTGCTTCCCTGCAATGCTCGCTTAGTCGCACTTTTAAAAGCTCTGGCGGCGCAGTGTTCCACCTCATGGAACAACCACAGAATTAAAACGGTAAGTGCAATTTTTACAACATTTTACCTGTATACTCCTTTAGGACTAAATAGACTGCATACAACGTTTCTTGCTGAAATTCCGACGTTAACGTACAGTGCTCTGCAAAAGATTAAGTGTTTTAGTTCTATGTTACGCAAATTGTATTTCTCTCTTTGTACCGAGGAGCGGCGCAGACACAAATTTGTTACGATCGTAAAGCTCGGGTTTAGAGCTTTTAGGTTGCTGTGAGTTTCAACTAAGCAGAGGTTCTCTTGAGTTTACTTGGTGAACCGCTACTGAAGTCGGAGATTTCAACGTGTTCTTCGCCGTTCCTCAGCCAACTTAATGTTTGAAAGCCAATAAAGTAGTTTCGGTCAACATTATGACTCTGAGGTTTCTTGGGTTCTACATTGAGGGAACATCAAGTGAATTTACAGTCCACTACTTTTGAACGACGGAACATACAGTTTTCAGACACAATTTATTCGAAAATTTTTTAGTTATTGCTTGAACTTTTAGAACGAAGTTCTCAGCGAACCACTTTCTTTTACGACCACTTCTTAAAAGTATAGCTGTGGAAATCTGGTACTAATTCTCATCTTTCTAAGATTTCCCATTTAGGTAATTTTTTATTACTGCCTTTTACAATATAAAGGAAGTATTATAATTACGAAAAATTTCAAGTATCACATTTCAGTGGAAATATCCATTTGGATGATTTTTGTGCGACATCCCATACGGACAGAATAAAGACTTCTTCCTTTTCATAGTATATTTTATAATGCATTCAAAAGGGATTTTTTCGTGTTCTCTGTATGTATGTAGATATAATATATGTGTGTATGTATCTCGCATAACTCAAAAACGATTAGCCGAAGAATATTGAAATTTTCTAAAGAATAGGCTTGCTTCTCTCTTTTATATTGCAGGTTAGCTGTACCAACCGTATATGTATATGCTCACGTATATGTACACCAACATCCTTTATCCGGCTTAAAAGTCCCTACACGACCTTTATTTTTGCAATCGTTGCTTGTAGTAATATACTTCCAGTTATCGAAATGTTTTTAAATCACGAAAATATTCATGTTTTGGTGATGTCAAATTAAAAAAAAAAATCTTTTTTGTAAAATAAGTAAATCCAAATTTTAATACAGTCTCGCGGTTCGTATACTTACATTTAGGAAAGTTTCATACTTTTTATCTATATAGTATATAAAGAAGAAAGTTTGTGTGTTTGTCCTCTTATAACTCGGTTACTACTATAGCTATCACCGCCAAACTTTCTACAATTCTTTTATCGGTCCCGGAATAGGTCGACGTCACTTTTCTCAAAAAAAAAAAAAAAAAAAAAAAAAAAAAAAAAAAAAGTAGATAAAATCAGAGCTATAAATTAAAAACTCGGAAAAATGATAATTTTCTTCCTCATTTTCCGAGTGGCAACAGTCTCGCAAGCTGGAGACGAAAATCTGCTTAATTTCGAAAGTTGTTACCATTGCTCTCTTTCAAATCCTAGATTTTGTTAAAATACGAAAATAGATAAAAGATGAAATAAAAATAGATTTCCCAAACATTAAATACGTTATTCCCGATTCCGAAAATTCGAGGGAAGCCATTTCGACTATTCTCATCTTTACCACTTTCATGAGCCAAAATACTAATTAAAAATTCTGAAAGTTCTATTTTTCGCACTCATTTTTCCTAGTGGTAACAGTCTCGGGCTTTGGAGATAGAATTGCTTTATTTCGAAAAGTGTTGCTACTGCTCGCTTGCAAATCGTGCATTTTATTAATAAAAAATTTGTAAGTTTTACAAAACCTATACATATAAAGAAGAATGTCTGTTTGTGTGTTTGTTTGTTTGTTTGCGTTATTGATTTCTGATCAGTTATGATAAATGTTTTGCGACATTGAATCGACTAAAGTTGAGTACAGGTGAAATATTGGATGGAACTTGAGCTGTTATGATCATTTGATTAGAAAGACGAAAATCACTAAAAGCTGAGTGGCATTGCTTCTGACACAATGAGAGAGAATTATATTTTTCTACCGAAATTTTTTATGTGGCGTTGCATATCGCACCAGACTGAAAAATGTATAACTATGAATCGTATTTTTTACATCGTTAGAGAAGGATTACAACGGTATCATTCTCTCTGTTGTTAGATACATTGCTTTCAATCTAACTTCATTGACATCGGGTACTTCCGCTAATAAAGAAATAAAATTAGAAAAAATTCATAAACGCACGACCAAAATTGTGCAGTATACGTAATTTCAAAATCAGCAACTTTCTTTTAGGAATAGGGTATTCAAGTTTGAAAGAGCAATTCGAAGAAATAAATTTAAATGATCAGCAGCAAAAAGTGTGTATTTCGCCTGAGATTTTTGACTTTAGTAAGCACATAATTTTTCGATTTTTTTCATTCGAAAAAATATGCGTCTGTTTCTCGTACTTTTCTAATATACAGAGAATTATTTCATAAGGGCATTACGTGGAAGTTTCTAATAATTAGTTTATATATAGTATATAGACATGGTCAAACATTCGTTTCCTCCAGATGTAAACCACCTGTTTCTCAACCTGGTCCAAACAGCTTTTTACATATTGTTAACTGCAAACAATCATTCGAGTTACTGTATAGTTAAATGGAATGTATTCTGAGAGCTGAAAATGCCATCTAAGCAACTTGCAATTTTATTCATTACTAGTAAATCTGAAATCAGTTTCGTTATTTTAACAAGAAAGGGCATTTTTATGCATAGTGCTGGAAATAGATTAAAGATTTAATAAAAATTAAATTTTAGGTTCGAGTTCCATTTGACGAATATCAAAATGTTTACATTGAAATATTAATAAAAGTATTTTGAAAATAGGAATGCAATTTTTAATTATTTTAAATCTATTTACTCTAAAGCAAAATGCCGTTACATTAAATATCAGAGGCACAAGTAGAAGATATAGATCTGGATATAGATGGCTAGAAGTAAGAAACAAACAGAAAAGAAAGAGAGAGATCAGAGTAAAATTATTCATGTTAAATTCAAATGGAAAGAATTTGAAAATGCTATATTTCAATAGCTAAGATTTAGTTAACTCTAACAGGGAGAAGTACCTCATATGGGCATAGTATACACCATAAGTGAAGTGGTGAAAGCATACGGTATCGTGTTTTTATTATTTGAACACTTTCGAAGATCTGAATGATGAGTTTATATATGTCAAATACTCTATTAATTGCTTATCTCTATCTATCTGTAATTATACACGTACTGTCCAGCAATGAATGTTCGATGTATAGGTCACAGCCACTATCCCACCAAAAGAGAAAACTTTCATTTATGAAACTTCCTAGTACGTCTGCCAGGGAAACGAAAACAGGCTTTACATCTAACATTATCCTGCACATTTTTACGAAATATTAACATTTTGATTCGACCCTTTTGTTTTATTTTGTTCTGAGTTTTGTTCAAGCAAACGTTTCGGATATCATTCCTACTTGTAAATACCTGTTTGTTTCTTGTATGTTTGGGGCACCATTGGTCATGTGGTTAGGATTACAGAAAACTGACTGTTTTATGGAACTGATCATCCCAATTGTAATTTCCATTATTTATATACAAAAACAATTTAGGAGCATGAAAAACACCAATATGGATAGTTTAATAAGACGAAACTTCAGCTAGTAAGTGCTGATTAAAAACAATGTACAATAACTAAATGTTACTGTGTGATGCACACTCATGTGCTATATGTACTTTAACGTACAAAAAACGTTATAGAATAGTGTTATCAAGGGTTATTTAAATCAAACTGCTCTGCGCTTTTAAGGCCGAGCGGTGGCTTTCCAATTAACACGTTGAGTTCGGCGCCGAATTTGCTGTCCTTTCCGTTCAGCCGGCAGCGAGCTAAGCCTTAAAGCTAAGCCGTATTTTTGTTTAGAATGTTTCAATACATTTCATTAAAGCTAAATTTGATCACATTTCATTGAGACTATATTTATTTTTTAACTTATACTGTCGGGCCCTTGGAACGACGCCAGGCAAACGAAAATTCCAGTGCCGGTCCCCAGGGACCGACGCCGGCCACACGAAAAGTTCACTGTCGGTCCCCAGTGACCGGCGCCGCGCTCAACGTGTTAAGAAAGTTTCGGGCCGGTAAGTAAATATGTATTTAATTCAAATATATGAATTGATATGTAATCTATATATACGATTGATTGCGTTTGAGTTCCATTTCGAATACTCAAAACTTAAACACAAAGAACTAGAGGCAGCAGATACATAAATCAATTTATTGAAAGCAATTTAACAGAATCGTTACAGGTGATGAGATGTGGGTAGCTCACTTCACCACAGAAACCAGCAACTCACGATTGATTGGCGTCACAGCGATCCACGCGCCGGACGATCCTCAGTCTATGCACGGAAATTGAAGTCCACGGTATTCTGGGATAGTAAAGGCATTCTGCTCATTGACGTATTGGCGAGTGGCGCTCCGGTGAAAGCTGATCTTTATTGCGCTTTACTAGAGAACATCTGAAGAGCCATTCAGAACAAATGGTTTGGGATGCTCAGTGCTGGTGTTGTGGTGTCCTACGAGAACATGGGACGCATACGGGGAATTCCACAAAATATATGTTGCAGACGTTTCGCTGGGAGATGTCTGACCATCCATCCTATGGCTCCGATCTTGCTGTTAAGTACTTCCACGTGTTATTGCAGCTGAAGATGTTCTTGTCTGGGCACACTTTCCTACAAGTGAAATGTTGCAGACAACTGTGACGGGCTGCCTTTCTTCCCAGGCGACAGACTTCTATGACACTCTAATGGAAACAGGTAACCGACGCTATGACAATTGGTATAGTTCCGATGTTTCTTATGCTGAGATGTAGCAGAAATATAGCTGTATCTTTTGCAGTAGGTCTTTCCAGGTAATAAGACTTTGTTTTTTATGGTTTACGGCAAAGTAATTTTTCGGACGACCCTCTTATTGCTTAAATAATCATTATCAAATGAATATACCTTCATCTAAATCAATATCTAACTCATTGAAATCATCATCTATATAAATTTCCTTCTAAATCCAATCAACTTCATCTGCTAATCTAAGACATCTAACTAAGCATAACTACCCAAAACACATCTTCATGTTTAACCATCATATATATATTATCATCATCATCGTCATTGAAAATATCGCCAAATTAAGATAAATCATCATAGCTAAAATCAACTAAATAAAAAGCAGTATCATCTAAATCACCACCATCAACAATATGATACTCATTTGATCATCGTCTTCATCACCTCAACCGTCTAAATCACCATCAAAATTGTTATCTGAATAACCAAGAAAGAAATTATAAAATAATCACCAGATAATTCAATACCATCATTTAAATAATCATCATCATCGAAATCATACCTTCAGTTTAAACCGTCGTATATGTCATCATCACCATTCTCATCGTCGAGATAGATAAATCCATCTAAATAGAAAGCAATATCAACCAAATTATCATCTTCTTCATCCTCATTTAATCATCGTCTTCATTGCCTAACTCCTCTAAATTATTATATAAATCACTCTCACATCATGTATAAAATCGTCATCAGTCAAAACTATGTCACCATCAAATTCATCTAAATATTTATTATCACTTAATACACATCGTCATTTTAACCATCATGTATATCGCGTCACCATGATCATCGTCAGAATAAGATAAACCATCATCACCCAAATCACATCAGTCATTCTAAACCATCCTATGTATCATCTTCATCATCATCATTGAAGTCGTCGTCAGAATAAAAGAACTTCACCTAGATACAAAGCCCAATCACGTAAAGTTTTATTATCATCCTACTCAATTAATCATACTCTTCATCACTAAACCATAAATTCAGGATTACCTAAATAAAAAATCATCAGCAATTAATCTAAATCCTCGTCCTTAAAATACCAGTTAAATTATTTAAATCATCGTCGTTTAAATCATGATTTTTTAGTGTTTCGTTAGTGTGCCGTCAAAAAGAGCCAGTTTCATTCAGGTACAGGCAGAAGGATATCACCGGAAGTTCACTATCGTTGGTACAGGTGTAGATACCAACCGCCCTCAGGAGATGCCAGAGGCTTGGATACGTAGCCGAAACCTATGCCATCTTAGATAACGTGACACTCGGAAGTGACGTAAGAGTTTGAATAACGTAATGTTTCAAAAAGTTTGGTTTTTGTGACAACGAAAATATTTTTTAAAGTTTCATTTCTTCCGGAAACGACGAATTGTTTTCTTTTTTTTAGGCAACGGCCTCTAGAACATCTTGAAATCTTGTTTGTAATGACATTAAAAATTTCCCTTTTATCATTAAATCTGTATTTGTTTTTAATTGAGCATCTCATTATTTACTGTTTGTTCATTTTGCATAATTTTAATATAATAATAATAAGCCAAATGCAAAATGTTAATCGTTAAAGAAAAATGCGACCAGAGATATAAAATTAAAAATTAAAAGACAAAGAATTAAATTTAGATATCAAGTTTTATCAGAATAGAAAAAAAGAGAAAGGACTTTAAAGAATAGAATAGTTGAAGGGGTGTTGAAAGCGAAAACATTTCATAAAATGAGGATTTCTGATATTTGCATTTTCAAATTCTCTACAATTTTAGATTTCTTAAAACACCATTCTTTAATCTATGAAAATTAGGACTGTACAAAATCTAGCTTTAATTTGTTATTGAATGCTTTGATAATTGAGAATTTTTACATAAAATCGCGTTTTTCCCCGAACGTGATTTTTTGTACTCGATGTAGTTCCTGTTCTCAAGAACTACTGCTCACAGGTATCTGAAATTTTTATACCTTATTTACTACGTTTCCAAATATTTGCCGAAATGAGCTTTTGATTATAATCAGTGCTAAATTTTACTACGCGTAACAAAATATTCCGTAAAATACTCTAAAATTTAAAATGATAAAAAAGCTCGCTTCAGGATATTCAGCTAGGTATTGTGATGTTCCTTCCCTTAGCGAAAGACGTTTCCAGAACATTTTATCCGCGAGGGGCGAAAGACGGTTAAAGGAAGGGACGTAGTTACGCCGGACAACAGAGTGGAGGCAAGCTGGTGGGAAGAATACGAGACTTGTGACTTTTGCGGTTGGACCGGCAGTGATGCCGTGTGCAAAGAGATAACTTAAGCTAAATGTATAGTAGTGGTATTTGTTTTATTGTGTATTGTGTAATAATTTAGTGAATAAAATTTCAAAGCTGATGGAGATTATTTTCATATTATGGCGAGTGCATGAGAAATAGACGAACCCGCCTCGCAGTGGAAACGGCGCGAGGTGCAAATCGGCGCAGTCGATAGAATAAGATTGTGAAAAAGGAAATCACTAAATAGTGAAAATAATAAATATATATGGCCGTAAAAAGTTACTGAAATTTATAAAATGAAATTCGGTGATAGTTCTTCACGAATGGATCTACGATGTGATTCACGAATGTGAGAAGATTTTTATGACGAAAGAAAATGGCGCGTTTAAGGCCATGTGTGCGAATAAGTTCATCAGATTTGTGAAAGCGTGATGTGCTAAAAAGTTAACAGCCAGTGAGTGGTAAAATGTGATCATCAGTGTTCATCATCCTAGTGAAATCGTGGAAAATTAAATCAGGGGTAACATGAATTACCGTGTTGTAATCATGTCAAGTTACGTGCCAATGCAGTGTGCTCATGATTAAAGTTTACAGCGTCAATTTGTGCTCTTCGTTCGACATTTTCACTATCGGGATCAAAGGCAAGTCCTTCTTAATTTATATATTAACCATATTAATTTAGAAAATTAAAATTGTTTTTATGTCTGTTAATAACATGATTCGAATGTCAGGCGTTAAAGCCAGTAGACACCGAGAAAGTATATTTTATATGCAAATGAGAAATTAAGGTTCTTATTTTTATTAAGATATAGGAGATTCTTAGAGATTCTTAGAGCAAGGGAAACTATTATTGAAACATTTGAAAATAATGAAAGGAGTTATGATTGACCCACCATCGAAAGCTGAAGAATGGCCGTTCTTTTTACATCATGCTGAAGTGATTCTTAATCTCTATAAAATTTCTGAAGAAGGGAAAATTATTTTGCAGAGTTTAAAAACAAAAGTTAAAAGTTTGATCGCGACTTTCGATGAAATGGATTGAAATAACAATATTATGATTAAAGACACCGTATTAAAAGAATTCGAGATTCCTCGGAAAAACCGATCGAAGCAGGCTGGTGGGGTGAATACGAGACTTGGTACTTTAGCGCTTGGACCGGCAGCCATGCCGTGTGGAAAGAGATTACTTAAAACATGTTTTGCGCGCCTTATATTATGTATATAGTTGAGATTACTTAAAACATGTTTTGCACGCCTTATATTATGTATATAATTAAATGTATTCTATACTAGTGATATTTGTTTTATTGTATATTGTGTACCGTTATGTATAATAAATTAGAGGATTAAATTTCAAAGATAGAGATTATTTTCCTACTATGGCGAGTGCATAGACGAACCTGACTATTGGTTGAAAGGGCGCGAGGTGATAGATGTACTTTAATTACGGAAAAACATTCAAGCCTGTAAGAACGGTAGATTTTCAGAAAAGGTAATCCAAAAATGGCCAATTTAACATTGTTGCTATAGGGTTTCCAACACCCCTTAATAAAAAGGAGTAAAATATTTTTAAAAAATGGCATTTATAGAAATACGAAAAAGAAATATGTTTAGCTTATAAGAGTATATATTATTTCTGTAAAATAAATAAAGCGAGCACTTAAAAGCAATTTTTTAAAATAAAGAACCAAAAGGAAATATTTATAGTTTTTAAAATCAGTATTACTTTTGTAAAATGAAAGAACTTAAAATCTTTTTAAAGTAAAAATAGCGAAAAGAAAAATTTAAATTAAGGTTTCACGTTATTAAAGTTAAATATTGAAGAGAAAAACACTTTTGACACGAGAAAGGGAAAATAAAAGAATTTTAAAGTCAAAATTGCATTTACACAAGTTGCAACTTTGATAGAGATTCGCGTTCCTTTAAGCCTCGGGCGTCTTCCCATGACGGTCGGTTACTATTAAGCTTGTTATTGTAAATTGGCTATTCAAATTACAGTCGGTATGCGCAAAGGGGGCCTGAATCTTCATCCTGAAAAATAAACAAAATTATTGTTACACATCACATAAAAATATCAGTTAAAATGATAATTCAATTCTGAGTCACAAGCATGAGAATATTTGAGAAGGTTATATGGCATACGCAAATAACCAAAATGAAAGGTACTCGAAACGCATGTCTGTGCACTGTCTGCAAAAGTTCAGACCGGATCTTGGTCGTTTGTGGTAGGCATTGACTTCCAAGTACAAAAGTGTTTGGAAAAACGTAAATGTTTGCGCTTTGGTACTTTTAAATTTAAAATCATTTGTTTTGTAAAAATTACGAAGCCTAGCTCTTCATATGTTTCTCCGACACTCATAATTTTATGAGGAAAACGTTTGCACTCGTTATGAAATAATTTTGAACATAAGTATCTCCGTCTGATTTCGATTGACAACAGTCAATTGTTTTGTGATTTATTTCTTATAACCAAAACGAAAGTTTCCGAAACAGAAGTCTAAGTATTGGAGGAAAGAATAATTAGTAAAATGTAGAAAACTGATACTTTTATTTTCAGCTTTTTTGAAATGAACTCATTATGCAGCGTGCCAAAAAAATAAAAAGACTTCTCTCAAAATTTAATTTTTAACGTTCTATTTTGGAAAAGAAAATACCAATTAACAATAGACAGAACTCTTCCTTGACTTTGTAAATTATTCTAGAAATCCTTGACTTCCTTCAGCTGGTAAAATCCTGAAATCTCTTACTAAATTTGACATGGAATATGCCAGTAAATTTCAAACGTAAAAATGTGCGCCATTTGTTTTTACATAAAAATTTCTCATATAAATAATTCTTGGATTAGACTTTTTTGATAAGTATCTTGACCCAAAACGTTTAAACTGTTTTCTTAAAACATTCGTTTGCTATTGAAAATTTTATAAATATAACTAGACTGAGTTTTGAATAAATGAAATTACAACGCATAAGCACATTCTTGGAACATTTTGTATAAGAAAACGTAATCGCATACAAATCAAGTTCTTATATCGCTTAATTACAATGCATCAGATCTTTAGTAAATAAAGAAAGCAATAAAATACACATGGTGGTTTGGCAATACCAAAAACATCATATCCCGCAACAGCTCTTCTTGATTATTTCATACCTTAGAAAACACGAGCAAATATGTCAATTGCGGAAACATTGCAGTTTCGCAAGCGATAAGGTGGTGCGCAGGAGAATTGATTATCGGGGAAAATATTTCTGCAAGGTAGGAGGTGATTTGTATTCATTCTGGATGTGGAAGAGAATGTTATTCTAGGACTTCGAGAAATAAGGAACATAATTTGGATAAGAGTGCACTTTCGACCAAAGTGAATTTGCGGAATTAGGAGTCATGTTTCTTCTTTCTGTAGTCATTTGAAGCCGTGGTTCTGATGTCAACATCAAAGACTTAACGATATCACATTTGATTTTAGTGAAGTGTAGTTCATCCAGTGCGTTCTTCAGCAGTAGTTATGGCTTTCGCCGAACGAAACAAACACAATGCAAGTTTCAAATGTTAAGTCATTCAGTTTGCGAAAGAAAATGGAAATCATGCAGTTTGGTTTTCGTGAATGCTTCCTACACGAGTGGAAGAGGCATGAAATTTTAGAATGATTATTGCGCCAAAGAATAAATGTGTATTGCACAAAGATGTAATGAAATAGCTTACCGTCGGCGAAAGTGTTGGAAACTGCATTGTAGAAAATCCCCATCATCACTAGAATGGATTAATTGTAACAAGAAACAGCGTACTTTTCTTTGCCTTAAAAATAGAAAAAATGAGTGCAAATGGAAGTGAAAACTCTAAAGCAAACTGAGTTTCTGTATTCGATTTACTTCACGGAATAATTCAGTTCTCCGAGAAAAAAAGACAAAATTTTTTCAAAGGCTTCTGAAATATAGAGATAAAACTTTGATGAGTTTTTAAAAATATAAATAATTTAATTACTATCACGTGTTGCAAATATGGATGTCATTCCAGTAGTTTTTATACGGTAGGAGATAAATAAACATTGATATGAAAGAAAAATAACGGTTACCATAGAAACGATAGGCCAACGAGAAATCTCAACTAACCGTACTGATCTCATGCTTAGCCGACCGTACGAAATTAAAATCCCATCGATATCTTTAAAAGAAAGACGGATCTTTGCTGAAGTACAGTTTCCCGAAAGTGTTTTCATCCGTATTCACGAGAAATGATCGGCGGAGAAAAATGTCGTGAAACTGTGGATAAGAAATATTTGGCAAAAGCTTCCTTTTGTCTGAGATAATCAAGAAAGTCCAATATTTTGGGACATGTTCAGCCTCCATCTAACGGATAACACAAATATGTTGTTGAAAGAGTGTTATACAGATATGAGAGTTTATCCAGGCGGATTATTGCCATTAGTTCAGATATTAGACATATATGTCAATAAATCATCGATAGAATATTTTTAACGTCAGTGGAATACTCGAGCAAACGTAAAGGTGAAAAAAACAATTAGAAATGGAGACCAAATACGTCATGTCAGTCCATAAATAGTGTGTCAGTAAATAATAAAAGCATGGAATAAAATTAAACCCATTTAATATATGTGGTATATCTGACGGTCTAGTTGAAACGGAAGATGATTATTTATCTGTGGATCAGAGAAAAAGTGACGGCGAAAATGAAACAGAATTCGATGATGTGCTTGAAGATATAACTTAAGCCGAATATGAGGAACTTGGATCTATGGAAGTATGGATCAGATGTGAAGTGAAAATGAAACAGAATTTTTATAACGAAAATTTTTAAATACATAAACTGTGTTATTTCTTTTAAATAAAAAAAAATTTAATTACACCCAGAAATCTAATTTTCGTATGCTCACTTTTTCCATATTTCCAAACATAACATTTTTATAGCTGGCGTACAGCGCGCACCCATAAATTTCCATCTTACATTTTGTTTTAAAAGTGCGTCTTATACGCCTGAATATACTATAACAAACATAGCTGAAACTTAAGTGATAGAGATATTTACATGCTTGCTAAACCATTATATTCTGTTTTTTCCCTTCTATTAGTTTACAAATGTTTTTAAAATGTCGATGTTACGTTTTTCGATCTTTGTGTTGAGAAAAGAGATAAGGAATTAAAATTTTTATCTCGGAAAACAAAATTCCAAATCAGATTTCTAATGAAGAAGTGAAATTTTCTATAGCTTTACTTTCCGGATTATTTAAAATTAAGAAAAAGAAGAGAGGAAAAAAAAAGAATTGATTTGGGTAACCAGAATATTTAGCCATTCAGTATCTATTGATGGGAATGTATATAACTCTAATGAATAGTACAGAAATAAGATAAAGTTTACGTTTCGGTTTGTAGGCTTTACGTTTCAAAATGGTTTTATACATCTTAAAGCGCATAGCAAAAGATTAGGCTCTCAACCGCTTTTTGTGTAATAACGTCAAAGAATAATTCTTACAGTTACAAGGTTTTCAAATAATCCATTCCTTCAAAAGTAATCTATTGTATTAAGATAATGTGTTTTCGAGGGGGAAGAAAATGAAACAGAACGGCGAGATCCTTCAGAGTATGATCCTGTAATGCTTTAACAAATCTTTCGCAGTCTAAAGTAATAGAGAAATGTTGTAGAGCTTCATCTTACACTATAGTAATGTAGTCAGATGTTTTATATTATGTGACTATGTGTCTCTATTCGATGTGTGGGAAAAAAAATCTCCAACAGGTTTATATATACGATACCATTCAGATAAACGCAAAGAAAACCAACATTTCCATCTAATAATATTTATTTTATTTTAGTTATACCATTTTCTAGTTAGATAACCAATTTGTGAGCAAGAATTTGTATCGTAACAGTGAATCATATTGCTGCCAAATTCCAAATATAAAAAACTAAAGCTCACCAATCATAAACCGAGAGTTTCTGTGAGATTTGTGAGGTGCGAAGGAATCTCTATTTCGAAAGAAATCGAAATTGATATAAATTCGCTTTATAACATATTATTCAGTTTATTTCTCTAATTATATTATGATTCTGATTTAATGTATACACACATTTTAAAAGTTATTTTTTTTCGCTCATTTCAATTTGTAATCTTGAATTTTTACACTAGAAAAATCCTGAGTAGAGACGAAAACTGTGGTATGTCAAACTACATTTAAACAATGTGAAAGCAAATTAAAAGCTAATGTACATACTACAATAGCTTTTAATTTGTTTAGAATTATAATCTTAGTAATGCAACTCAAGATGATTAACACATAATTAAAAGCGGATAAAAATTCATTTTTGAACGTTTCTTTGAATCTTGATATAAAGTTCTACAAATATCTGCATTTGGATAAGACAACTCTCAGGGTCAAACAAATTTTAAAAAGAATGATTATTTAGAATATCACTAGTGGGTGTATGAATGAAATTTGTATAAATTAATTTCATGAGTTCAATTCTGAAATATAAGCCGTGCAATATTTATTTGCAAAATTTAAAGCCAGTAGCATAACATAAATTTATTGTTGAAAAATACTGTCATGTGTAAAGTTATGTGTTAAAAAAGTCAAAAAACTGTGACTTTCCAGGTAAAACCGGAAGACCTCGCAGCCATGAAAGGCACTGAAAACATAGATCTGAACTACGAAAGAGTGTACTTAGTTGCTGCTAAAATAATGCTGATATCTTAAAGTTAACATGACTAATTACTAGCTAATAATATATCAGTAGTTACACTTACCGAGCAAAATATTATCAAATGCTGTCCATATGCTAAGAATACCATAAAGTTCTTCATAATAAAAATGTTATTGATAATAAATTTTGGTAAAATGAAGCAGGTGTATGATTTATTTGTTCTATTTTTCTTTTCCGGGTCTTGCTTCGTTTGGTCATTAAATCAATCGTTCTACGGTCGTTATCGAGTTCTGGCTCTTTTCGCAGTTCATCCGGTTTCCTTTTCGGGTTTGACAGTTATTTTCAGGTTCCAGCTTGTTTTTCAGATTAGGATTCTTTTCCGTTTTTTGCTTTTTTTCCAGGTATTGCGTCTTTTCTGACTCGTCTATATTTTCCAGTTCTGGCATCTTTTCCGGCTCTTGCTTCTTTTCCAGTTTTTGCTTTTTTTCCAGTTTCTTATTCTTTTTCAGTTCTTTGTTTGTTGTTTTTTTGCATTTTTTCCAGTTTCTTCTTCTTTTTCAGTTCTTCTTTGTTTTTTAGTTTTTGCATTTTTTCCAGTTTCTTCTGCCTTTTCAGTTCTTCTTTGTTTACTAGTTTTTGTATCTCTTTCAGTTGTTTCTCCATTTTCAGTTCTTCTTTCTTTTCTAGTTTTAGTATCTCTTCCCTTTTTTCTTCTTCTTCAGTTCTTCTTTCTTTTGTAGGTTTTGAATCCATTCTAGTGTTTGCTTCTCTTTCAGTTCTTGCTTCTTTTCTAGTTTCTGTTGCTTTTCCAGTTTTTGTTTGTTTTTCAGTTCTTGCTTCTTTTCCAGTTTTTGCTCTTTTTTCTGCTCTTGCTTCTTTTTCAGTTCTTGCTTCTTTTCTAATTCTTGTATGTTTTCCTGCTCTTGCTTCTTTTCTAGTTTTTGTATCTTTTCCAGCTTTTGTTTCTTTTTCAGTTCTTGCTTCTTTTCTAGTTTTTGTGTCAATTCCAGTTTTTTCTTGTTTTTCAGTTCTTGCTTCTTTTCCAGTTTCTCTTTCTTTTCCTGTTCTTCCTTTTTATTCAGTTCTTGATTCTTTTCCAGTTTTTGCATCTTTTCGGGTTCTCGCTTCTTTTCCAGTACTTTCCCGTTTTCCAGTTTTTGCTCCTTTTCATGATCACAAGAAGGGTTTTCCAATCTACAAAATAATCAGTATATCTTTATTTCAGTAGTAAAAAAGTGAAAGTAATGCAACGACTATCACGTTTAACATGTACAACACTTCCATATTTAGATACTGTATAACACTTTTGGCTCAGTTTCATAGGGAAAAATCTCCCCGTAGATTTATTGCCTGACAGAATGTTTTTCTACAAAGGGCGAATTTGTTGCTTTTGTTGTTCTGACCTAAAGCCAAGCAGAAAAGTTAAAGCATTTGGCGTGATTTGTATGCAATAAACGACCTCCATGAATCTCACGTAGAGCGTAATAATTTGCAAAGTTTCAATGTCTTACTTTTCCTTACTTAATTTTTACATAAGTTGTAATAATAATAATAGTAATAATAAACATGTGGCTTAAAACAGAGGGAAACAATGGCAAAAACTGCAAAACAGGAGGAAAAATGAAACAACTACAAACAAAGGATGGAAAAAGCATTTTAGAAGATATACACGTAACGTTCTTTCTGAATCAGCAAAACCTGTATTTAAACGAGTATAAGTTTGAGAGTTTTGGATTCATTTATTTTTTGAATCAATTACTATTTCATACGCATGCCAGATATTTTAAATTTCTTCAATTTTTGTATAATTTACTTACGTATTTTAACCATTTCTTATTATTATCCAGTAGAGGTAACCTTACACATCATTAAAATATCTCCGAGTTTCCTCATTAAAGTAATCTTTCTCCCAGATCAATCTCTTTGCATCGCAGGCTGCACAGGTTTCAAATTTTCTCTCGTTATTCCGAATTCGGAACATATTGCTGGTCTATTTCGTCGTCCAGCAGAGCAGCACTAGGATTTTTGCCACCATTTGTTTTCAATTGAAAAATTTATTCTCATCTTCAATTGCATTCTTAAAGTTTTTTATTTATACAGGAATAAAGAAAGAAATCAAACAAAGCAAAACAAATTAGGAAAAGAAATATCTGTTTTCTCATATATTTATTGTTCCCTGTAATTTCTTTTGCCTGTTCCATTAAATTTATTGAAGGAAAATTTGCTAAATCTTTCAAAATGTATTTCCTAAATCCTTATGCGAATTAAACCTTTCTGAGCGTTTCGGCTACACTTTAATGGCTTTTACAATTTAATGTTTGAATATTGACAGCTGCCTATGCTGAAATATTTTCTCCATTGACCTCGAAAAAAGAAGAATTAAAGTTCCAGGAGATTTTACAATGAAGGACCCATATTTCTTATTTGAAGAGCAATAGGATAGAAAAAAAGATATTTTCGGATGGGAATATATAGCATTTTAAACACCGTGTTTGTAAATTTCATCATATAGTAGCAACACTTGTGTCATAAGTAATTATGCACATATATGAGAGAGACGACGAGGACGAAAAATGAAATGGCAAAACATGGCCGAAAACACTTTCCTGGCCGGTACAAACAACACAAAACACAAGAAAGAACGGACACCAGTTATGCTTAGCACAAGAGAAATTAAAAAATAGGAACAAAATTAGACACTTATGGACCTCAAAGAAGGTGTTCGAAATTACGACCTGCACCCTAATGCAGGTATCACATCTCTCGTACATCGAACATAAGATGTTCTCGAAAATACCGTGCATTCCCAGGACTTTCCCAGCAGCTGCCACGATATGTGTCACAAGTTCCTGTGTGACTTCTAACAGGTTTCGTGCAATAATGTGTTGACGTATCCCGAGAGGAAGTCACCGAAGGAACTTTCGAATACTTTCTTTGATGACGATCCCCTGTTTTTGTTCTTATTTCTTAGTTTCCGCTGCGCTAAGAATAATAAACAAATACCTTTACACTGTTCGTACCCTATTTTTCTTGTGTTGTGTCTCGTCACTATGGGGCCAGGAAAGCGTTTTCGATCATGAATTGCAATAAACGATTATATATATACGGGAGTTTGTTTGTTCCTTTTGAAAAGTCAACTAATTTCCGATGAATGACAATGATTACATGTTTTTAATTTAATTTTTCCTTTTACAATTGAAATTTTGTTCTTCATGATGATTTAATTCCAGTCCCCGTTAAAACATTATTAACAATGTACTTTCAAGTTACTTCAAAACATCTTTCAAAATATAACTTACCAGTATGGATTCACTATTTTAAAATAATTCTACTTTAATTAAACTTAGGAGATAATATAATCAATTAATCAATATTGTTTAGGAAATAAATTATATATACACAGATATATATATATATATATATATATATATATATATATAAAATCGTATATATATATGTTATCGTGAAAGGTCGATATTGGAGAATGTCGACTTTCACCGGAGAATGTCAACATTCACTAAATACGTCGGTGAAAGATCGAATATTGCATTACATTCTTGTACATTCGGACCCTCACCGGTGTATGTCGACAATCAACAGATATCCTCAGGTGTAGGTCGAAAAGAGAGGAGTATATATACACGCTCTCATTGCAAAAGGAAGCGTTCCACAAATAAATGCAGTTGTAAAAGCAAGGGCCTTTTGGGCAATTGAAAGTGTCCTAATAGTTTACGTTGTTGCAATAAATAAGATTTGAATCACGTAATTTAGTAAGTTTTTAACTTCTATTATTTTCCTTTCTCATTTTGAATGTACAGTGTGTTTCAAATTCTTATATTCTTAAGTTCTTATTTTAAGTTTCAAGTGCGTTTTTTCGCGACCGAATTACGGAGAAGAAAATATAATATTCTTATGTGTTCAACATTCACCATTAGTAGATGGTGAATGTCGACATTTACCGGTATTTGGAAAAGTCTGAAATAAGAGTATTTGGAAAATATTTCGGACATACAACAAGCGACTATGTGAATGTTGACATTCACCCGTGAAAGCCGACATTCTCCAGATTTCGGTGTTTCACCGTAACATATATACGATAAACGTATATATATATAGATATATATGTATATATGTGTGTGTGAATTAAAGTTAGGAATTCTGATCGCACATATTGATCTATAATACAGAGCAAATTTGGCAGATGAATAAGATAAAATATTCAGACTTATTTCAATTCACATTTGCGGCCCCAATTCATTTGAAATTCTAAACTTACCTATGTCTAGAATATTTATATTTCTCATATTGTTGGAATAGGAAGAATGTAGCACGACGCCGTGTCAGCGGTGACAGAGATAGAAAAGATGTGCATAGCTCTACAATATTGTGGTTTAGTAAGAGAAATATTTGATTCAGGAAATTTTATATTCCCACTTAGCTAAGTCATCATCTTTAAATGAAATCATGTGATATATATATATATACATAAATATATATTTTAATTAATTAATTTTTATTTTTTAATTTGTTATTAATTCAAAATTATTTAATATTATATTGTAGGGTTTATATTTATTTTAACTAACATTTATTTTAAGTTTAAACTTTCTTTCCTGTCAAGCCTTACTTTCCCCTGGAATTGCCAATGTCAGAGTATGTAAATTTTAGTAGAACGCGCAAAGTATTCAAATTGTCAGCGGAAGTATTTGAGTTAAATAGAAGGGAAACGAGTTCGAAAGTGTTTTTCTTGCTTCAAGAGCGTGAAGGTGGCTAGGTAGAAATTGAAGAACCGCGCGTTTCAGCCTGTGTGCTTGCCTCGGCAGATAGTTGATTCTTTCAACTTAATATTCAGAAGTTTGCTGAAATATCAGCTGTATCTTAGAACGCGGTTAGGTTAGTTACGTTTAAAAGCCTCGTAGGTAGTAACATGTTATTATTCATTTTTGGTTTCTTATTTTTATTTTACCTCCGGGTCGGCGTAGTTTGTGAGCGTCAAGAGCACGCATGTGTAATTTCTAAAGTTGAATAAAAAGGGATTTAAACCCTTCTCAAGATTTTGTGTACTTTCCAGTTCATAGCAGTCACCACTATTGTTGCGTGCAGGTTGGGGCCGCGGAACATTACAATACATTAAAAAAATAATTGCAATGAAAAGTTAGAATCTCGAAATTTTTATTATGTTTGATGAGTACATTTTCAAAACTCGAGCTAAATAAAATTATAAATCTCTGTAAATCTAGAAATATATAGTCTAACAGAAACAGGTGAAGAGAACAATTTATATTAGTTTTGTTCCGAACAGAGTATGGGATGGATTTCAGTGTTTACTTAATTTGTTTTACATACATATATATATGTATATTATTTATAAACATAAAGTCCTTTTTGTATTTGTTACTCTAATTATATCAACTATTTGACACTTACTTCTCATTCACAAATTTTGCAAACTGGCCCTTTAAACACGTGTATTTTGTATATTAGCTTTCTGTTTAGATGTTTCATTAGTTAATGCAATAAAGTTTCCTCATAATTAAAAGGTATTACAATAAATTTGAATTCTTCACAATGTGATTTTCCAACTTAAACATTTATAATCTATTTTTGTAATGAAGGAATGAAAAAACATTACGCATTATAAATCTGAAAACGTATTATTTTCCAGACCAGCGTTTTTGTCAAAAAATTATTAAACGTATAATTAAACTGGACCTGAAACATTATGTTTTGTTTTATTATTTTTTCCGAAATGACTTACGTCTCCGACACGTATTGCAATCTTAAACAGTGGGGATCCAATTCTTCTAGTAATTGTTCGCTGTAGTATATTTCTGCTTCTCCTTCTTCTTCTTCAAATATACGTCGATAATTATTTGCGCTGAAATATTTTTATTTATTAAATATATATGTTCATATGTTTGAAGTCATTAATTTAATAAATGATTATTTATACGTTTTTTGCCAAAAGTAGTAAGTTACAGTTTGCGAGCATTTTAACACATTGTCAAAGATTTTTAAAGGCGCTATATTCCACGAAGAAAATATCTTTACTTATTCAAAATCTTCAAAAAACAATAAATATGGAAATGAATATTCGTCTTATTAGCCTAAATTCCATTATGAGGATATACAGGTATAATAGGAAATGAAGCTGCTGGCACCAGCAGCTCAGGATGCCATATTAAAAGGTCTGATTGACATCTATCATCTCAGATCAAACCTTGCAATCAGAAAAAATTTTCCAAACACGTTTTAATAAAATAACAAACAGGATGGGACGAGGCAGATACAAGAAGATTGCTTCACCGTTACTTCCCGCAAGTAGCCCTATAAAGAATAATTTATTTTCTCCAATTAGATTGGCAACAAATCATGGAAAGTTTCCATTTTATTTCCAGAGATTCTTAAGAAGGCACGTAAAATGCGAGCGCGAAAAACCTGCAAATCTAGCAAAACCTAACCTTTATAAATGACACTCTCCATTACTTTCCATTCTTAGAAAAAATAACTAGGATTTGCATCAAAAATTCCAGAGAAACTTTTTTCTACAATATGAAGTGTGTGTCTACACTTCAACAATTTATGAAATATATTATTGAAAATGAAGGAACTGCGATTATAAGTATCTAATCATATTACAGGAGTGAATAAGCAAGTATTTAAGAACAAGTAAAATTTTTAAACTTTGGCTTCCGTAGACCAGGCTGATCAAATTTCCAGTCGAGCAAGAAGTATTAAACGCACAATATCTCTTCGGATGTTCCTATGTTCCTGATTATTACATCTGCTGAAAACAATTTAATACGTTTAAATGCAATTACATTTCACTGAAGTAATCTATTAATTGTTTAACACTTTTCTGCTGTTGAATTCAATAAATTTATGATATTTGGTATTTCATTTGTTTCCAGCAACACCTAGTCTCCTTTGCAAAGAAAATTAATATGAACTTTTGTAATTAAGAAATGATTTAGATGAAAAATTAAATTCGACTGAAGATAATGTCTCGGTTGTTTCCGTTAAAAGAAGTTGGTGCTTTCCTAATTCGAAAAAAATATCTCCATATATATACATAACATACATGTAATTAATTTACACACTAAAAAAAGTATTCTTCGCATGGTATCTTCAAATGGGTAGATACGATAGCTGAAAAACAAGTGTCGGATAAAAGCGGAGCTGCAAACAGCGATTTGTTGTACTGATCTTTCCGTTTAAGTAATTATGTTATTCGATGCATGTAATTTTGTTGAAATTCGTGTTACAAATTGCTTTATTCTCTGATGTAAAAGAATTATCCCAAATTTTATTAAGAAGATTTAAATAACGGTTTCGATCACAATACGCAGCAGTTACTAGTAAAATATCTGAATCAGTGACTTTTTTGACGTCATTTAAAACGCTTAATTACAGGGCCGTAGTACAATTCCCAAACCCCCAACCCCAGGAGTATAGCGATATACAATAGTGACGTGATCGAAGTTTCTTTGGAAATAAACGTTGTCATCGCATATTCTATTTAAGTAATCATAGTCATCAGCTTTTAATATTCGTTGCAAATAATCATTGTCATCGGATAATCATTGTAAAGAATCATTCTCATCGGATAATCATTAAAAATAATCTTTGTTATTACATAAAGAGGCATAGTAGCTGATGTATAAAGAATTGTACTCAAATTCTAATCAAAAGAATCGCATATGTATGCAATTTATCATATGATCATTATTTACAGCAATGATTCTTATATGTTTTCGACCTACGGCTCCTAATGACGCCGCGGAAAACTTGCGCAACAGTGACAAAAAGAATATTTAAAAATACAATAAAAGCTTGAAAGCTAGGGAAAATGTCTGAATTTAATTTTCTTTTATTTAAATGAAGCTTAATGTTTTTAAAGGAAATTGAATATTGTAAACAGGAATCAACAATATAAATATATGTGAGTTTTTGCCTCTTTGTTTTTTTTCTTCGTAACATCATATCCTTCGGAACGGGTGGGGGAATTTGAGTTTGGAAGGAGGTACCCTCGGATTCCAAAAATTCATGGTAAAACTTTTCGACTTTTATTATCTTCCTACGACTATCACTCTAGATATTATATAAAATTTCGGAAAACGCTAATTTTTTGCATTCATTTGTCCAAGTGGCGGAAGTCTAACGCGCTGGAAATCAAAATGTTTATTTGGAAAAATGTTGGCCCTTCTCACTTTCAAATCGTTGAGTTTGTTTAAGAGAAATTTTTAAGTTAAAAAAAAAAAATATGAAATAAATAGTATTGCCAAAGGTGAAAATTATTGTTGTTATTATTTACGGTTATATTCAGAAGTTGAAGAAAGCACGTGATTCCATATAACGTCATTGTATGTCGAAAATATTTAGTTAATGTCAGTATATTAAATGTATAGCTGCTTTTGGTAACTTTTATGTTTCACCTTTAGATACGTGACACGATAGGCTATCGCTATGTTAATTCTTTTACTGAGATTTTGAAAATTTGTTATATTAAAATAAATTTGAATCATAACCTCAAATTTATTAACTGGAGTGTCAAAAGTCTTTGTTTCCTGACTTCGCAAGAAAAATTTATTTACGAACCGCTAGTTGCTTGGAAAAAATGAATACATTTTCTTCATAATGAAATGTTTCTATGCATTTTACGCTATTCTAATTTTATTTATAAAAATTTAATTTCTTTTATTGTATAGTTCCTTTCCAGAAGCGAAACGGATGCCCTTTAAGCAAGTGGAAGGTCAACAGAATATGCGCGATGAAGAGAAGAAGTTGCAAGTAAACGAAGGATACAACACTCTCCGCGTCATCGTCAGATTCGACAGGAAATACCAAAAGAGCTCAAGAACTTGCATAAACAACTCAAGACGCTGCAGATTACGGATAATTTCGGTTCGAAGAGGCAGAGCTTATACGAGAAAACAAGCTTCGCATGAACGCATCACGACATACACGTAGTACTCTTCACAAGGCAGGAAGTTTACTTTGAGCAACACACTGTATACATAGAGCTCGTAGACATATATAGTAAAGATTTTGCTTTGGCAACAGCGCCCTAGTAAAATGTATGAAGTTTATATTGATATCTCACAGTACCTGAACGAAATTTTTCTATTTTCTTCTTCATTTACTATTTTCTTAAATTTTTTATCAGTAATCCTATCTATATATTATAGATATCAAAATCAGAAAAATTTAATTAATTATCTTTAAATGTATATAAGTGATGAATACTTTGCCCTTGTTCATACCGAAACAACACGATGTAATTGTAGATAGCTAGAAAGTAAAATGTATTCAGCAGGCTGTACAGCAAGCGACATCTATAAATGGTGATAACACAAGAATGTTATATACTGGCAGAGTTTTAAAATAAGAACATATACATCAGTGTTTTAAAAATACGAATTTTGCATCAAACTGCAAAACAAATATCTTAAAATCTGCCTTTCATGCATAAGAGTTCAGCATTCCGAATATTGTATTTTCGTAAACGGTTTAGCAAAAATAACAAACATCATTGCCTTGAGAAATGGATAATCTTGGTATGAATACGAATTACGCCAAGACTGCCCGTCAATGGTTGTTTTGAACACGCCCTTAATGTATATATATAACCCTTAAGAAACGTAAAGTGAGTGAATGTACTATCCGAGTGTGTCTTTATATCTTGAGCATTTAAGAAATAAGAAATGCATTTATCTATTTGGATAAAGCTGACGCTATTGGCCGAATAACAACGTTTATTTAACACATGATATAACCAATGTCATATATATCTTGAAATAAAACATAAATTTCCTAATCAGATACTACCAATTGCAGAAAAAATACAAAAATAATGGAATTTCTAATAACACTACAGGTAACATTCCGAGGAATAAATTGCGCGGCAAAACTGATGCAATCTACAATATGTAAACCACAAAATTTATGTACCGCTATAGAAATGCAATAGAATGAGAAACGAAACTGTGATGAGAATTATAATGAAAAATTTACCATAAACTATTAGTATATGATATAAGTAAATATATACTTTTAATACTATTCATTTAAATATGTTCAAACGTTCATAATATTCATTACTTACAAACGCTTCTTCATCCATCGAAGCATAGCACAAGCCATTCTCAATTCAGTGCTGGTGCACGTCAATAAAATAAGGATAAATCCAAATTTTTACAAAAAATCAATCGCTTTGACCCTTTCCTCAAAAAACTTATATCTACAAATGCAGTATTAATATATCACATCAATATAATTCGGGATTATAAAATCTCCAAACAACGCATTAAACGCAAAAAATCGCATTAAGGCAGAATGAAGAATTTTCACTCTTGCAATTACTTTTACAACAATATAAAATAGAATCGAATTTCTAAACTAAGTGTTCATTGTTACACCATATTTCATTCTTGGGGAATCTTTCATGGTTGTTTAGTAATTATAACTGTTAACTGGTTTAAATAGAATTATGATTTCATATATATGCACAGACTTATATATGTATTATATTAATACGTATCTGTAGTAACATACATCATCTTATTATATGTAGGCGCATAATTCTAAATTAATTATACTAGTCAACATAATTTATATATTGATAGCAGCAGACTTTTAAAATTATTTATTACTATCTGCTTGCTAACGATTATATAATTAAGTACAGTGGTACCTCGACATACTAGTTCAATTCGTTTCGTAACCTTGCTCGTATGTCAAATTGCTCGTATCTCAAAGCAATTTTCCCCATTGAAATTTATCGAAATGCCATTAATCCGTTCCAGCTTCCAAAACACTACCTCAGTTGTTTTTGTTAAGTGTTTTTGAATAAGAAAAATGTAGTTTCTTATTCAAAAACAAGAAGAAACATTTATTTATAAATAAAAAATACATATTCTATAAAAACATAATTAAAAGAAAAAGTGAAGTTCCTACGGAAGCGCTTAATTTTTGTCACTGGTCTTCGCTTTCTTCGTCATGCTCTGCTCATTTTCACCCGCAGATCGTTTAAAAAAACTGTCCAAGGTGGTTTGTTTCTTCCTTCCTGTCAAGGTAATGAGTTAGGCAAGTTTCGTTGACCAACTCCGATGCACGAATAGTTGCAACCTTTTCGCGGTGATTTTTATCCACGAACTCTGCAAATTTCTCTCTTATTCCCAAGATCTCTTTTATATCTCTTGTAGGGATAACCTCCTCCATCTCTGGCTCCTCTTCAAACCTAATTTTTCGTTGAACCACCGTATGCTGCTGCAAATGCAGATCGTGTAACTCCTCGGTTGTCAGCTCCTGAGACTGTTCCTCGACGAGTTCGTTCACATCTCTCTCATCCACCTCCAGACTCATGGATTTTCCCAGAGAAGCAAGCTCCTCTACCACTGACACTTTGGGTTCCAATCCTTCGAAGGCCCTTTCAGCTACAGCTTTTGGCCACAGCTTCTTCCATGCAGAGGTTAAGGTCCTCGTTGTAACACCCAGCCAAGCCTAATCAATAATTCTTAGGCATATCACGATGTTAAAGTGGTCTTTCCAGAACTCTCGAAAGGTAAGGTTTGTGTTCTCCGTCACCTCAAAGCAGCACCGAAAAATGTGCTTGTTGTACAACTTCTTAAATTTAGAAATCACCTGCTGATCCATGGGCTGCAGGATAGGAGTGGTGTTGGGTGGTAGGTAGGGAACTTTTATAACTTGACCTCTTCGAGTAAATCATCTTCGAGATTTGGTGGGTGAGTAGGGGCATTGTCGAGGAAGAAGAGGGTTTGTATGGGTAGATTGTTTTTCTGTAGATATTTTTAACCGAAGCGCAGAACACCAGGTTTATCCACTCCACAAAGAATTTCCTGGTGACCCACGCCTTCGGATTTGCCCTCCACATAACTGGCAGTTTTTCTTTTAAAATATTATATGACTTATAGCCTCTGGGATTTTCCGAATGGTATACTAGCAGAGGCTTGATTTTACAGTCGCCACTCGCATTGGCGCAAATTGCTAGATTTAATCTATCCTTCATAGGTTTGTGACCTGGAATCGTCTTCTCCTCTGCCGTTATGTAAGTTCTATTCGGCATCCTTTTCCAGAAAAGTTGACACAGTTGAAGACTTGCTGGGAGGGATGTATCCTTTGGCTACTATCAGTTCGGAAAACATTTTGATGTAAACCTCAGCTGCTTTCACATGCGAACTTGCTGCCTCACCATGCCTGACGACGGAGTGAATGCCAGTCCTTTTCCTAAAGTTGTCAAACCAGCCCCGACTAGCTTTAAACGAGTCTTCCGATTCCTCGTTTGTAGAAGTGTGTGAGATCTTCTTTAGCAAATAACCGTAAATTGCTCCTGCCTTCTCACATATGATGCTTTGTGTTAAGGTTCCTCCTTGAAGCTGCTTCTCTCTCACGCACACCATCTGTAGTTTCTCCATCTTTTCACGGAGAGAGGTTTGGAGCTTAGAAATTATTATAACGCCCTTAGTTGGCGTTATACCCTTTACCAACTCCTTTTGTTTAAAAGAAAAGGGGAAGAAAGGAAAAGACAGTCGTGTTAATTCTGTGGACTCAACATCTGCAAAAGATGCTTCTACAAATTCAGTTCGGCCGTCCAATCCTCACAGAAATCGCCAATGTCTACATCCAGCAGTACTGTGTCTCCCACAACTGTCCCTGGAAGTACGAACTCTACTACAACATTATCTGCCTCAGCAGTTAGTTCAACAGGTATCAGTCAGAATCTTAGATCAAATAGCTACGCTGCAAGCGCAGCAACAGAAGCACCGAAAAAGAATGTCAATTCTGTAGATAAATTCTTACCAATACCAAAGTGAACTCTATACATTCTAATGAAAGTCATCCTCCTCCACAAATACCTAGTATTACGCCTCAGACTGCAGTCATGGACCAAAAAGGACCAGCAAAGGCTAAACGAGGTGTTAAAAGAAAAGCAGATACAACTACACCACCAGCTGTTAATATTGTTATGAATTTGGTATTTAAAAAGCTAATGTCAGTTCAATTATAAATTAAATGATTTTATATCTCGCGCAGTGCAGCGCTTGACGAATATTAAAAGAAAGCTAAGCCGGGAAATTGAAAATACAAGAGCGCGTGCATTAAAGGCCTTTCGGTCTTCGTCCTCATCTTTCGGAAACTCAACGCAGCTACTTAAAGATGCGTTTTACGGAAAATACGGAATACAGCTGAAGATTACGAAATACTTGGATACTTATATGTTTTATTGTTAGCATAAATTTAGGTATTTTGCATAATGAAACTCGAAAGGCATACGAAACGAACGTGCGCCAAGATATTTATTGGCGAGAGAAAGTAAAGTTCGTGAGCAATGCAGTATATTTGATTTTCACCCTAGCTACTTGTACCTGGCCATAGGTCTAATCCAGTAGTACTTTCTCTTTTCAGGTACGGTGTTAAAGTATGTTCCTCTTGTTCTTTTTTCTTATTGCCTAAAATAGGTAAGCCTGATGATATTTAGGACTGATGATGATTCTGTGTAAGTTATCTCCTTTTCGATACTTCAGTGTTTTTAATGTCTGTGAAGATTATTACTTTTTGTTATGCTTAAGTTAAGCAAAATTATAATATTTTATTAAATAAAGATTTCGTAGTTAACTTTTTGACTTATGTTTCTTTAATTCTGTGCTTGAGGAAACGTACTCATTACGCCTTCAGTGCTAATGCACAACCAACATTTATACAGGCATTCTACTGCATTTGACAGTACTTTCCTGTTCTATCAATTTTTTTCACAATGGGCCTTGTGAGAAAAATTCCTTGGTGAAGCGGTCGAAACGCGAATGTGTATGCAAGAAATTTGAGACACTTTGTCTCAGTAAGAGTTCGATGTCCAGAGAAATCATGAAGTAAACCGCAGGTGGGGTGCCATCTGCCGGTCAGGGTTTCTTGCAATAGCTGTTGAACTGTATTTTCAGAAAGAAATCACATCGAGGCGGAGCCAGAAGCGAGCGGGAGTCAGTCAGGAGTAGGGGGGCGGAGTTAGAATAAGTTGCTATATTAAACCTCTTTTTTATTATTAATGTAGCTGAATATGAATACTCAATATGTGGGCCACGTACGGCCTTCTAAAATAGTCATCTTCTATTTTCTCAGAATTCAGTAAATCCGCGAAGTCTGCAGTTAAGTTTTGCTCCGCTTTTCTGTAAAAACTTTCATTTAACTTATTGAGATGATCTTGAATGTATTCTTTTTTCAGGTCGTTGTGGAAGTTCTTATTTCTGAGAAAGTAAGGCCCCGTTCAGGCGAGAGCGTAAAGGGCATAAGTGGTTAAAGCCGAGCTCTGTTGCCAAGGAAACCAGTCTCTGCTACGTCACAGAATCACAGGTCTCGTTGCATAGGGTTCAAAGTTTTCAACTTTACGCCGAGTTTGGGATAAGCGTCGACCAATCAGCGCGAAGCTAAAACGAAGCGGCTTTCTTTAGACGATTTCGCTGTCACATTAAAGGTGATATTTTTTTAATATGGAGCAGATCGTATCCGAATGAGTTGTAATCGTATCCGAACAAAATAATGAGTTGATCTCGCAAGAAATCTACGATGATGACATGCATTTTTTAATGAGTTTTTCAATTTATATTGAAAAATATGGATAAAACTCGTAAAGCGAAAGTTAAGCTCAGGATTATGCACGCTGTGTATGATCCTGTAGATGATTGATCCCATCCAATATTTTTCATTTTATTATGAAAATTCATTAAAATTTCCGTAAGGAAGCTGAGCCTTTCTTCCGTAAATGAAACGTTTTAGAAATGGAGTAATTTTTTTTTTTTTTTTTTTTTTTTATAATATGAGGCATTACCTCGATTCCATTAAGGTTTGGAGAATACTTGATATTGAAAGTGATGTTTAGGGGTAAATTTTGCCCAATTATTTATGCATGCGTCCAGGTTTATTTGCAAGGATAGTCTAGAAATTTTAAATCCTATGACAAATTCTTGACATTATCACTTATCGTCGGCATTTTTGATTAATAACAATAACATAACAATGGGGAATTTTTTATTAAAAAGCCGAGATTTCCCTGGAAAGTACACATAGAAAACGCTACTAGAAGTCCGAATTTATGTTTGGGAAAAACGAATAGTAATCTCTACTGCTATTTAAAAGGTTTGATTTATACATTACTCCATTTAGCGTTTAGCTTTAAATAAAATCCTGAAATTGGAAAACTTGCTAGTTTAAGCATATTTTTGATTTTGAATCCTACAGAAACTGTCTTCACTCACCATTATTTTTCAAAAAACAAAAGTCTCGCAATATATCGCAAATGCATTTGGCAGCTAACATTTCCAAAGACATCTTAACTACAATGCAATCAAAAACTTAAATATATGTTCCAAACCCACCGCTTTGCTGAAAGAGACAATGCAGTTTTATTCAATAAAGAACAAAAAACGACAGACAACGTTCTCATTTTGACAATTTTCCAAAATTTTATACGCCGAAAAGAGAAGAAAAAAACTGGTGGATAGCAATTTTTGTAATAATTCATATTAAAAATTATGAATGGGACAAGGAAGGATTCGTAGATCTAATGCCGTCGCTGATACTTAGATGACAGCATTTAGCCGACAACTACCCAATAATTACTATCAGTTACCACGTTTCTGCTGATTCCCCATAATTTTTAATATTCAAGTAATTTTATCACCTATGAGTAAATTTTTTTCAATTCTTCAATGAGCTGTAACAGCTTTAAATAGTATTAAAATCTTGTAGTTTAAATAATTTAAATAGATGAACATTAAGGTAATTGTGAATGGCAATATTTGAAACCAGACTCGAGTGCCACGTGCGACTCTCGCACGAAGAATGTAATTTATTTTTAAATGTTAGAATATGTTTTCTCTTCTTGTTTGTATGTCGCCATTTTGAGTGCTAAATAAAGTTTTTTCTGTGTTCCATCATTGGAGTTGCTTCATATCACCAAAGAAGTATTACAGTCTTAATTATTTTGGAGGCACTGACCGAGATCGAATAATCGTGCGTATTTCTATTTTATTAGTTCATCATTGAACATAATATTAGTGATACCAGATTATTACTTAATGTTTATATAGAATTGCTTTATGTTATTAGTTCATCACTGAACGCAATATTAGTGATACCAGATTATTACTTCCTGTTAATAATAAATTGTCTTATTTTATTACCGTATTTGATATTATATTTAATATTCATTTTAGTTGTCCAGACGGTAGATATATATATTGCTCTATGTTATTATTCTTATTTTAATCACAATTAATGTGGTACAGAGAATGAACTTCATATAATTTAAATATTCCATTTTTGAGGTATACGTACTTAACAAAGTGCATTTAATTTCGTAATTCCTGACTTCATTAATTAATTAAAGTATTTGAATTGAGCTATTTTGAGGAAATATAAAGAACACAGTGTTCGTTAATTTTAAACATAAAAAAATGTCCTACTTAGGAAGAGCTCGTAAGGAAGATATGCAAAATCTCGCGGCTGAACTGGGAGTTCATGGGACTGCAGATTTGAAAATAGTTGATTTAAAACAGAAAATTGTTGAAAGTAGAGATTATGATGAAGTCTTCGTCAAAGGAGTCTTAGACACAATAATAGAAGAACGGAAAGAGAGGGAGGAAAGGGAAAGAGAAGAAAGGAAAGAGAAGGAGGAAAGAGAAGAAAGGAAAGAGAGGGAGGAAAGAGAAGAACGGAAAGAGAGGGAGGAAAGAGAAGAATGGAAAGAGAGGGAGGAAAGAGAAGAACGGAAAGAGAGGGAGGAAAGGGAAAGAGAAGAACGTAGGAGACAGGAAGAAGCAGAAGAGCGGAGAAGGAACGAACAGTATGAATTAGAGAGATTAAGACTTGAAGCAGAGACAAAGTCTCAAAATACCGGACAGATCCGGCCGAAAACGGAGCTGCGTCACCTTATGCAGAAATTCGATGACAAGAAAAGAGATATCAGTCTATATTTGCTATTGTTTGAAAGGCAAGCAGAATGGGCTAAAATTGATAAAGAAGAATTTGTATCTCATTTACTAGGACTACTTCCTTACGAAGTAACCTAGTTAATAGCTAGAGAAACCTCCGATACAGCTAAAGACTATGAACACGTGAAAAATTTATTGTTAAGACGGTTTAAACTAAGCCCGGAAAAGTTTAGGCAGAAATTTATGAAACATCAAAAAAGTACCGAATCCACATGGGTGGATTTCAATTATGAAATAGAAAATTATTGCAAAGAATGGGTGACTGGTCTAGGAGTTAAGACTTTTGATCAGTTGCTAGATTTGATGGTGCTTGACCAACTTAAACGTCGAGTTCCTCCTGAAATTCGAGATCATTTTCTTGATGAATGGGTAGAGATGATTTCATGTAAAAAATTAGCTGAAAAACTTGATGCCTATGAAAACGTTTGCGGAAACTTTCAAAAAAAGCCTGTAGTGGATCGGCAGAAAGAAAGATACAATGCACTAACTCAAGGTAAATTGAGTTCAGATAATAAAAATAAAACTGAAAAAAAATTGTCATCAGGATTTAATACGCAAAGCTTGTTTCATAGACCTAGAAGTCCACGTTCAGATGATAAAAATGAAAAACGAAAGACGCCACAATGCTATCAGTGTGGGTCCTAGCAACATTTAAGGCCCCAATGTCCAAAACTTAAGAATAGGACTGAATCTCCTGCTAATCTTAACAGAATTAGTGCAAAACCAGAGGATAAATTTTTATTACCTTATACTAGCATGGGTTACGTAAATGGTCATAAAGTTCCTATATTACGGGATTCAGGTGCTAATATTGATATAGTTTGTCGCAAATACATCACGCCGGAAATGCTGACAAGTGAAAATGTGTGGGTGCAACAGCCATTAGACTTGAATCCAACCTGTTTACCATTGGGCTAGATCGAACTAAATTGCGATCTTGGGCGAGTAATAACTAAGGCTGCCATTATTAGAAATGAACTCGACAAAGGGAGGTATTTATTAGGCAATCGAACTTTTGCACTGTTGAATAAACAAAGAAAGGAACCTGATAGTCATCCTTATCAGGTTAATGCCGTCTCTACTAGATCTCAAAGGAAAAGAAAAATAGCTGAAGAGAAGATCTTGGAACCGATGAAGGAAGAAAATAAAGCATCCAGAGATGTCTTTGAAGAAGTAAAATCACCGGAATTAAACGTGGAAGATGTTCACGAAAAACTGGAAAACGATAAAGAAATTAATATTGGGAATTATTTTGCAATGCAGCGTTATCATCATCTTTTGGCTTTTGATTTAATATCAAAGCCGCTACTAATAGACGAAGAAAACAATTGTCGAAAGCAAATGACAAATGAATATTATCCGAAAGGCACAGATGAACTGAGGAAAGGCTTTGCTGTGAATTATAGCCGAGGAACTGGTCCACCATGGAAAAAAAGCCGAAGAGAAGCTCTTGGAACCGATGAAGGAAGAAAATAAAGCATCCAGAGATGTTTTTGAAGAAGAAGATAATTTACCGGAACTAAATACGGAAGATGAAGCTCTCATGAAACTGGTAAAAATTGACTCAGAAGAAGTTGCACGACTTCAGCTTACTGATAAGGAACTGTCTAAAATAATCCAAGAAGTTAAAGAAGGTACATGCAAAAATGAAAACTATAGTCTGACAAGAAAAGAGCTTTTAGTTAAAAAAACGACTGATAAAATGGGCTTTGAAAGACAGCTTGTCGTTATACCTGAAAAACTCAAGTTGTCAATTATAAAGATGTGCCACGAAGGAACTTCTGGTCATTTGGGCGTCAAAAAGACCAAAGACAGACTTGCTAGATATTTTTATTGGACGAGGTGTTACAAAGAAACTGAAGATTTTGTAAGAACCTGCGATGCTTGTCAGCGCGCTGGGAAAGGAAATGACAAAAAGAAGGCTCCAATGACATTAGTACCAGTAATTTCCGAAATATTCACTAAAATAAATGTCGATGCCGTTGGTCCGCTACCTATTTCAAAGACTGGGAAAAAATATATTATTACAGCTCTGTGTATGTCGTCCAAATATCCAGATGCTGTTGCGGTGACAGACATTTCTTCGCCATCTGTGATTGATGCTTTCTTACAGGTTTTCAGTCGTATGGGTTTCCCAAAAGTGATCCAAACAGATCAGGGGACCTCTTTCGTTAGTGCTTTGACAGAGGAATTTTTGGAGCGTTTCGGCATTAAACATGTAAGAAGCTCTGTGTATCATCCGCAGAGTAATCCCGTTGAGCGATTCCATAGAACGCTAAAAAGGGTGTTAAGAGTCGTATGTATAGGAGCGACTTCGGATTGGGAGAATTATCTACCATCAGTTCTTTTTGCTCTCAGAACAGTCACACACGAAAGCACTGGTTTTACACCAGCAGAATTAGTTCATGGCAAAAACCTACGAACGCCAGTCACTTTACTTTATGAGCAGTGGCTAGAACCGATTGAAGAAAGTAATAATGTTGTCAGTTACGTTTTCGAACTTATTAATCGAATGAAGAAATGCCAAGAACTTGCCGTGGAAAACATGAAAGAAGCTCAACAACGGAGGAAAACATGGTACGATCGAAACGCAGTGAAAAGAGAATTTGCTAGAGGAGATTTAGTTCTTGTTTTATCAACGAATCGTCAAAATAGACTAGAAGTACAGTGGAAAGGACCTGGAAAAATAGAGCAGAAAATTTCAGAAACCAATTATATTGTAAGTTTCGAGGAACAAAATGAGCCAAATCAAGTATATCACATTAACATGCTTAAACCATATTACAAAAGACCAGAAATGATTAATATGATAACTGAAGTGGAAGGAGACTTAGAAATTGACATTCCTCGTTTACCTTCCAATCCAAGTATATTAAATTTTTCGGACATCCTAGAGGAGAATGAACTCGAGAAAAGGTTGAAATCCGAGCAAATAGAAGATTTACGAAAGATTTTATGGAAATATTCTGGTTGTTTTTCAAATAATCCTGGACTAACAAACTTAGTTTGTCACGATATTGAGCTATTAAATAACGAACCAATACAAATAAAGCCATTGAAATTCTCAAAAGGGAAATACAGAAAATGCTCGATCTTAAAATTATAGAGCCGGGAGAATCGGACTATACATCTCCCATTATTTTGATAGAATCTTCATCAAAGGATCCTCGGCCTTGTATTGATTATCGTAAACTCAATGCTGTTACTAAAACTGAATACTATCCTTTGCCTAATATTGAAGAACGTATCGAAACTGTAGCAAAAGCAAAATATATTACCCTATTAGATTTATCTAGAGGCTACTGGCAAATTCCGTTAACAGAAAGAGCCCAAAGATATGCAACATTTGTAACTAGTTTTGGAAGTTTCAGGCCTCTACGTTTACCCTTTGGATTAAAAAATGCCCCATATATTGTTTTAGCAAAGTTATGACTAAAGTCCTGGCTGGATGCGAAGGTTTCGCTGTACCATACCTGGATGACATTGCCATTTACTCAGAAAACTGGGAAGAGCACCTTAAAAACTTAACTTCTGTTCTAGAGAGAATACAGAAAGCAAATTTACGACTAAAACCATCAAAATGTAAATTTGCACAAGATCAAGTGAGATACCTAGGCCATGTTGTGGGACAAGGACAACGAACCCCGGATGAAGTAAAGATCCTGGCTGTAAAGGAGTATCCTACACCTAAAACTAAAACAGAAGTACGTGCTTTCTTAGGACTGGTAGGGTATTATCGCCAGTACATACCGAGATTTTCGGAAATTGCTTCACCCCTCACGGACGCTTTGAAAGGGGTAACAAAAAAAGGAAATATACAATGGTCTGAAATATGTGACAACCGATGCCTCAGACAATGGCATGGGTATAGTACTATGCCAATTAGATGATGAACAACGTGAACATCCTATCTTGTATATAAGCAAAAAATTTACTAAGTTTGAAAAGAATTATTGTACTACTGAAAAGGAGTGCGCTGCTATCATCTACGCTATCAAGAAACTGCATTTTTATCTGGATGGTCAGCAAGAATTCTTGATTCAAACTGATCATAATCCTTTGGTCTGGCTACAATCCAACGCCAAATGTAACTCTAGATTGATGCGCTGGGCACTTCCATTACAACCTTATAATTTTAAGGTCATTCATCGCAAAGGATCTTTGCACAAGAACGTAGATGTTCTGAGTAGAATTAAGTAATGTAATAACTCTTAGTGTATGTAACCACGTTCAGGATTTATTTATTTATTTAATGTATACTCCTCAACTGATGTATTTTAACGTTCTCCATTTTTTTTCTTTCTATTTAAATGCAGTGTAAAATTATTTGTTTAAAACTTAAAATTTTGGCCTGAAGTTTGGAAATTTATCAGAGAAATTACCTTTTCTCTTTAAGCAAATGAGCAAGCCTAAACTGTCAAATTTTACAGAACTTTTTCCTTAGGAAAAAGTTTCTCCGTTGGGGGAGAGGTTGTAACAGCTTTAAATAGTATTAAAATCTTGTAGTTTAAATAATTTAAATAGATGAACATTAAGGTAATTGTGAATGGCAATATTTGAAACCAGACTCGAGTGCCACGTGCGACTCTCGCACGAAGAATGTAATTTATTTTTAAATGTTAGAATATGTTTTCTCTTCTTGTTTGTATGTCGCCATTTTGAGTGCTAAATAAAGTTTTTTCTGTGTTCCATCATTGGAGTTGCTTCATATCACCAAAGAAGTATTACAGAGCTTTAATTCTTGAGTAATTTAACATAAATTATGGCTTTTCATGTATATCGTCCAAATTGAAAAAAACGTTGAACTTTCTCGTCAAGGAAAAGGAATAAAGAAATTAAAAAAAAAAAAAAAAATAGCTAGTTACAGTCGGTCACTAAATTACATTTTAATTTTGAATCTGCAATAATTACCCGTATTTTTTCTTCATTCACTACTTCATTCAGTCGATGCGTTAGGTTCCTCCTACTAACACACTTCGCGTTATGGTGTTCTGCTGTTCGTAACTTCTGTAATAGAGCGACGCTGCAGTCCACTATTTTTAAGCTAAGGATGAGCAATTTGGATAATCTCTGTGAGATTAAGTATCTTGGAATTAAATACTCGGTTACGTAACATCATTTTTATTTACCACGCCTACCGCTTAAAACGTTAGAAAGATTAAAGTTTAGAAAAATAAACTGTTGTATAATGTTAATGTAGAAGAAAAATAACATTTAAAAGTTGTTTTTTTTCTATTCAGAAATTAACTAATTTTTGCAAAATCTAAATTTCAATCTTTGTATCTTGAAAAAGGTACTGATAACCAACTCGAGCTGGACTTAGTTTTAATTTCAAACTCCACCCACGAAACATCTTGCGTCGGGGTGTGCGCGAGAATTTTGAGTATTATTTATGCGTACCTCCAGTAGAGCGGTGTCATGGTACACCAGGGTACCTGGGCCGAAGCCCCTACCCCTTGTAGATCATGTTTGAAAGTTTCGAATTATGATAAAAAATAACTTCTTTTGGAGAATTAAGTTTTTTTTTTAAATAAATTTTTTTTTTTTTTAAAATTTTCTTTTGTATTTTTATTGGATCCTTTGAGAGCCTTTAAGGGGTATAGAGATTTTTTATCGCTGTAGAAATTTTTTTATCATCACTACAGCGAATTCTTTGGAATTTCCTTCTCGCAGCATTGCGGTGTTTGAGGAGACTGTCGAGTTCCTTACTTCCTTTAACCTTTCTGGGGGCGATTTTTTGCTTTGCATCCTTGTGAGCAGAGATAATTTTTTCTGTTATCACCTGGAAATAAAGTATCAATTTTATCCTCCGATTATATCGTGGGTAATGTGCAGTGAATTTTGTAGAGAGCTTTGACAAATTTTTGCCAGTCCGTGCGAAAGGCTCTGGTGTCTATTGATGTCAAGAATCATTTTAACCGGATTGTGATCCGAAGAGAGTCCGTCAAGCACGGAAATATCCAGTGGAACACTGGTATTTCCTAGTCAATAATTTTCATAATAAGTCAATAATTCCCGTAGACCCAGAGTTATACTGTGTTGAGTATTTATGCGTCGGGGTGTTTTGTTGAGTATTTTGCCGCCAAGAATTTTGGGTATTATTTATGGAAATTCCACGGTGGTAAAAATATACTATGATTGTGTCTTAATATAATATTGTGTATTACGATTTGCAAGTCTTGATATGCAGTTTTCAATATACTCAGTTATATTAATTGTTTTCTATTTTATCAATATGCGTCAAAAATTATAAATATTCATGCATAATGACAGCAAAAAATATGTACTGAAAATAAATAAAGTTGAATCTTTGCAACAGAAAATTGAAAACTTAAAATTGATAGTACAAGCATGATTTTGAGCTAATTTCTTTTGTAATGTGTGATAAATATGTGATAAAAAATAAGAATGTAATGCCCAAAATGACAAACATAAGAATGACAAATTGACAAAAACATGAATGCTATTTCTTCGTTCATTATTTATTTATGTAATCGTTGGTTAACCAATGAATAATTTGTTACTAAATGACCTAAATATTTCAGAGACATAAGTCTAATTTATTCATATATATTCTTTACTTTTATTTACCTAATTAAGGATATTTGATTTTGATCCATTTAACAATTCTTCATTTTGCGGGTAAGAATAAGTTTATTGTTAAGCAACAATAAGTTTGTCGGAAACAATAATTTGCCATTACTTATATTTGAGCATTTGCAACAATATTTAAATTTCAGCTAAATCCAGAATGTTCTATGCAATTGATTTTTTTTAGTCAAGCTCGAACTTATTAGCCGAAGGGGTGTTAGCCCGGAAGGCCTGTTAGTTTCAAAACGGTATTTTGTGCCAAATCACTATAAATATCTTATTACTTTTCAAATTATTGCCCTTTATTATATTTAAGGAAATTAATTAATGAAGAATTTGCATGAATATATGTACGTTTCTCACACTGGGAAAAAACAACAATACCTAGAGACATCAACTTCTGAATAATGCAGTCTTCCACCTGAATACGGGCAACTAGAAGCCCACATGTTGAATTTCAAATTTGTTTTATTATCTCGTTCATATTTTTTAAACTTTAAGGAATTTTTTATTAAGAAACTCAACGATTACAATCAGTGGCAACAATTGCGCAGAATAAAATATTCCTATCTCTAGAGCGCGAGACTGCCTATAACAAACTGTGAAGATATGCTGTTTTCAATTATTCTTAGCTCTAATGCTCCTGAAAGTATGCATGTGCAAATGAAAAAACGCTCCTTTGGGCGTAATATAAAATCTAAAAGATTTTAGGCATTTTCTTCGTTTTTTTGAAAAAATAAAAGCGAATGGCTTATTAGTGAGCACAACCTCATGAATTTTCTTATGGCGTTTCCCTTTTCGAGTTACGGATCAGTAACTGAGGTTTGTGAATCCGACGTCTTCGCGGCATTACAGAACTTAAAAACAGTCGACCCGAAATACCTTTTGAGAGTTTAATGAAGGGGCAGAACGTTTGCAAGACCTTTCAAGTCCATCTCAGTTCCTACTAATTTTCAGTTTTTTAAAGCTTAAGCTTCCATCTTACGTTTTAAACAGACATTTATCAGGTAACATAAAAATAATGAATCCAAAAGTAAAAATATCTCTCTTTTCTTCTTGCATTCCCAAAATCATTAGTCGAATATGCATTTATTAGTCTTAAAATCTCTAAAACACATGTCTGCGATGATTTTAGGGGCTTAATATTTTACCACGATATTTTGGACGCCAATGTAGTTTAAAGGGACGCATATGTAGTTTAAAGAAGCATTAAAATTGTCCGCCGGGCATTTTAAACCCTTATCATAAAATTTACTGTTTAATCTATGGAGATAGGGCCCACCAGCGACCGAGCGTTAAAAGCCGCTGAAGACCGGTAGTTCGGTCCGGGTTTCGACTCCCGGCGAACGGGCTGGCAGCATGGGCGTTTTCGTGGTTTTCCCCATGTGTAACGTGGATACGAACCAGTTTCCCTTAAACAGACCTCCACGGGGCATCCCTCGCTTTCCGTGTAGTGCCTAAGGGCGGAGTACGTAATAAGCAACAAATCTATGGAGGTACTTATCAATGTATTCTGCCTTCAAATCATCGTGCAGTGATTTGTTTCTAATACAGAAATGTGCGTCTGGAAAGGTGCGCAAGGTTTTATTTTGTACAACTTGTAATTTGTACAGGTCATTATTCTTTGCCGCAGCCAAAACTGGCTAGGCGTAACACATGATAAGTCGCAAAATGGAAAGATAAATTTGTCGCTTCCTGCGTAAGTCCAATTTAGAACACCTACGAATTAGAAGATTGAGTTGCTGCGCAACACCTTTAGTTTTGTTATACATAGTTGATATGGGTGTTCCAGGTTAGCCTGTGATTGAGATAAAACGCCTAGATATTTGACCTTGTCAACTGTGGGTACCCTCTGGCCGAATAGGTACAGTGACTGAATAACAGCTCTTAAATCCTTCTTGCGTACGATTAGCAGTTTAGACTTATCAGCATTGATGGAAATCCTCCAGTTCGAGCACCATTCTTCAGTATCAATTAAATCTGAAAACAAAAAGCTGAAACTGAAGGTTTCGTAATGTCAATTTTTGCCAAATCGTTCAAACTATTGAGTGCGTGCACCGGTGTCTGAATGTATGAAAGAGTGTTTACGAATTAAGATGTTACAAAAACTATTATGTAACATTATATTGTTGAATCGTAATTATATGTATATTCGGATATCTCTTTTAAGCAGCACCATTTTTAATTATTTCAGTAACCATTGCTACTGGATTGTCAGTTATCTGAAGAGTAATGCATTCGTTTGCCTCACGGTACATTCCATCGTATAACCACTAGTAACGTAGAAACTAATTTCTAGCTTCCTTATATACTAAAACGTGTTTCGCGTTGGTCTTAAACATAGTCTTATGAATTTAAGTAGATGTTTCAGCGATAATGGGAAGTTTATTGCATGCGATTAAGTATTTCCAATTCTTTCTCCGAATTTCAAATTCAACTGTTGTTTTTAGTGCTTTTATGGAAGAGAATTTTTTTGCTTTTAGAATTTATATACATCAGCACAGTGAGAGAAGCCAGTGGAGTTTATTCTCTGCACTGATTTTTTTTTTCTGCTTCAGGATTATTAACTGTATTGCTGTAATTATTTCCTTAAAATCGACGTTTCTTTAGCGATTGCATTCCATATGAAATTCAGGTAGAGAATTGGTTTTCTTGTAATCAATTTACAGTTCCTTTTTTTACGAAATGCAGAATCCCAAATTTTCATCCGAAATTTGCTACCTATATAGAGCTTTGTGCTTTAGTAGAGATAAAAATGGATACACAAAATTAAGTTAAAAATTCAAACAGAGACAAAAAAATAACTATGTTCGATATACACAAATACAGTAGCTCATGTCTAAACTTTGCGTTAGAAAATTTAAATCTGTTAGGAAATGTGCAGCATAAGGACATAATTCTTTCTCCTCTTGTTGAATTTCTTATTGAAACAAGTTAAAATTCTTGAGATGGTTACACGTATTAGCTTTTTTTCAAAAATTTGTATTTTGTAGAAATTGCAATCTTTCAGTGCGCACGAAGGAATGCGAGAAATCGCAAAGTTTCTAATTCAGCTACCTCGAGCTATCGGGTACGTGAGCTTATAGTTCAACGTAATGAAGTCATTCAGCGGGCGTCTTTATTCTAAACACCTTCCTAGTGACAAATTTTTGCTGACTTACTATTTTTAGAAATGAACCAAAAATAAAGATAATTATAAAACTGTAGAGCCAACAAAAAGAAAACTTCTCTATTTTCAAGATCCAAATTCTAACTAAAAATTGTCCGAAGTACTTAAATGCTAATTTAACTTCTTTGATCTCTAATGCTATAATATGTACAATCATTTTCCTGAATTTTGGGACGGTTTAAATATTTTGATCTACAACTTATTATAAACAGTAATACATTAAGAATGTTCTTAGACTTTAAAGACATAAGATTTATTTATTTAAAGACTCATGATATGGGCATTACATGATTAAAATGATCTCTTATTTGGAGCATTCAACAAGGTTCAATATTTGATTCGAACCTTAATCACTTGTTCACTCTGAAGAAATAATAGTTTCTTCTCGTGGTGCCAAACATTTTCTAGCTGCTCGACATCATATTATCAAAACAGATATATGGATTTTAGCTTCGTAATACTGCATGTTAGACAGATCATGGACCTAAACGCCACCGTTCCCCTTGGAATGGTATGGACAAAAAGCGTATTATTACTTCTAATAAGATTAAATATTACTGATAAGGGACTATTCTAAATCTTGTTACTAATAAATCTTACTTTTGTTTCCTTCTAAGAGTCTTATTTCTAATAAGACACTTGTATTATGACTGGTACAAGAAGTTTACCTCTTTATTACTGGCTATCGCAGTGCTGTCCGCCGAGACTACAGGCTATTCCCCATTCCAGATGGCCGTGGCTTTTGGTTGACTTGTGAACTGGTTTTTGGTCTCCGTCCATATGTGCCTTCCATCTGAGGACTACATTCAAGGTATCCGGGCACGGTTTGAAGTGATGCACAATTTTGCACGACAGGGCGTAAACCAAGCTAAGAAGATGAAAACCCGATAGAAACAGAAAGCTACAGGACATCGATTCAACCATGGTGATAAGGTGTAGTCATAGAATCCGATTCGACCCAAAGGGCTTTCTAATAAAATAGAGTCACCTTGGGAACGGTCATTAAACAGACCTAAACAGGCTGAACGACGATGTAGTTATGATCCGTAAGCCATCAAATTCTAAGCTTTAAGTCTTTCATTACGACAGGCTAGATCCTGACCAGCCATACCATATATTCTCCGTGGCGTATATAATGCACATAGAAACATAAGTCTATGGTCCTGTTTGTATATCAGTATCTAAATTTATGCTTTTATGTATTGGTTTAGTATTTGATTGGTTTTGCGTTTATTGCTGAAATTATTGCTTTAGTACTGCACTGATATTTCCTTAGTAATAAGAATATCTACCTCTACAGGTTTGGACTGCCCGGGACATTCAGTTTTCTCGAAGGGTGCAATGTTACGAATTTTGCACTTATATGAATAATTTTAATGAAATTATAAGTGAAATGTTTGTATTTTTTCTGTATTTTTGTTGCCAAATTTGAAGAGAAGTCGCCGAAAGTCGCAAAACTTGGAAACCATTTGGCAACATTTTGGTCGGGTCCCTGTATAACTGTAATGGGTATTGTAATTAAAAATTAGTCATTTGTATATATAAAGAAAAATGTCTGTCTGTGTGTTTGTTCATGATTAACTCAGTCCCTGCTATAGCTGTCGTCACCAAACTTTCTGCCATTCTTTTCCGGGTTCTGAAAACTAGCTAAAATCAGAGATATTTTTTAAAATATCTGAAAAGCGCTAATTTTTGCGCTCTAATTTTCGATTGGTAAGAGTCTCGCGCTTTGAAGATAAAAGTGCTTCGTTTCGGAAAGTGCTGCTACTGCTCGCTTTCAAATCGTAGGGTCTGTTAATTGAAAATTTGTAAGTTTTATGAAATCTATATACCACGAATAGTTATACAGTTCATATGGTATATATAGTTTTACGAAATCTATTTATCTATATCTATCTATATATATAATTGAAATAGAAATTGAAAAGCTAACAAGTAAAGTGTGGTAAGACCTATTTGGCCTTAAAAAGTTTGCGCAAAATGCTGCAAAAATATGAAAGAATAGGAAGAAATATTGTAGTGAGCTCGCTAAAAAGTTACCAGGAGCTGTGGCTCCAAGAAGTAGTTCAACGCAGTATTTATTAAAATATTAATATGGAAGTAATTATCTCTATGTGATTGATATGAGCCAGTAAATTGAAAGTAAAGAGGGAGCTAGCCTGCTTTACAGTGTTTTTTGGAAGGAAGACTAACCTATCGTGAAAGTAGAACTGTAAACAGTATCCGGTAACTCAATAGCTAAAGCTTAAAAAAGTTGAAATCAAAATTCATCTAAAACTTACAGAAACTTTTAGCGCTGGTAGTTGCTAAAAAGAAATAAAATTGAAATAGAAATTGAAAAGCTAAGAAGTAAAGTGTGGTAAGACCTATTTATCGCATCAGACTGAAACATGTATGACTATGAATCGTATTTTTTCTTGCATCGTTATTAGAGAAGCATCACAGCGGTACCGTTCTTCCTGTTGTTAGATACATTACTCTCAAACTAATTTAACTGGCATCGGATACTTCCGCTAGTTACTGTTTGTAGAGTGAACCTAAACAAGTGGGTAGAACTTTAGGAGATGATAGAAGGCAGCTATACAAGCAATATTCGTCATGGAATGTACGATCAAAACGCAAGCGGTGAGAAGTTAAAATGTAGATTTCCACTGTTACATTTAAAGATTTAACACAAGAATGAGAGGAGATTCTTCAGAAAACATTTTTAACAGGAATGTGACTGACGAACATTCTCAAAGAAATTTCTCAAAAGACATTCCGCCAGATAGAATGCAGGCATCACACCTGCGAGATAAGGACTGAAGCATATTTGCGAAGACACCAGCGATTTCTCAAGTATACCCGGCAACAACGGCGGTCTTGGCGACTAGATCCGTATTGGTTTCAATGAGGCATTGGTAGATAATGCTTTTCGTATGGCCCCACAGGAAAAAGTGCAGACACAAGAGATCCGGTGCACTTGGTGGCCAAGCTATGGGACCACTTCGACCAATCCATGGCCCTGGAAATTTCGCGATTTCTTATAACCAGTCATCCTCTCGGCAATGCATGGTAGAAAAGGTGCGAGAACAGACCCTTTTTATACAATTTACAATGTCACCTCGCGGCCACCCGTTTGCATTCCGATTATGCATTTTATGATGAATATTGCTCGTACAGCTGCCTTCTATTACCCCCTAACGTTTTCTCCAATTGCTCAGAATCACTCCATATATCTAACTGTATCCGGTTCTCATATGCCCTCCAGTAATTTCGAGAAGTAAGGGAGATTTCTTGGCTGCCGGGGGAGATGGAACATCGTTAATTTCTGAGTAGTTGCTGTTCTTATTTCAGATCTGAACTATGAGTATTTGAGATGCCGGAGGGACTTTTGCCTTCCAGATGCACTTCACCATTACGTTGTGATTAACATTCTTAGTAGGTTGAAGTGTAATTTCTGATTGTAATCCGTGATAATGCGAGCAAGCGTACGAGTGTTTTTGGGAAACGGTTCCTGCACTGTGAAGTGTTTCGTTTGAAAAAATAAATTTTATCAAACTATTATCAATTAGTTTTGCATTTGTTTTATTGCAAACTCTGACGTAACAGTATTTTTATACACACAAGAAAAACTGAAAACTAAATAAGTCCACATCAAATATGGAGCTAAATAAAAAAAAAATTCGCATATTGAATTCTTAGTATTAATTTCAATTAAACATATATTGCAATTGTATAAACAGTAGATAGTTAGTATTCTTGATAATATTGATACAACCATTTTGAATTAGAACACGTAAAAAAAGTTCATTATATTGTTGCGTGCGTGCGGGTTCGTAATAGATTGAAAGCACGAGTGCGATAAAAAGTTAATAAATATTTTTTCTTATCACAAGAAATATAACAAAACGCTGGAGTTTTCGCCAAAGATATTCGTACAATATCAGGCAATAGTTATATTTTAAATTACTAAAACGTTAAGCAGAACGCAATCCAAAACGAATAAAAAGCTAATCCGATCTCAAAAACTACAGCAGCTAAGTAAACCACAAATGAGCTGAGATGTCTTTTCCGGCTTTTTAAACAGACACGAGAAAGTTTTGGTAATTTCTGTTTTCTCGAGGTTTCTAGAAAGCAAAAGGGTAGAATTACGAGATATACGTATATTTATTAAATGTTAAACGTGCGTGCTCCTGTAGTTTTACTTTTTCGTTGTAGCTTTCTCTTAAAATAAGTCTCGTGTTGCATCGCAAGGAAATATAAACCAATTTTAATGATAATTCTATTAAAAATAGCTAACTAAATACAAAATCCGTAACAATATTGAAATGTTTTAAAAACTTTTAACAAATATCAGATTTAAATAGAAGTTTGGCAAAGGAATTGTGAACAAAAATATGAAAAAAAATTTCCTACCTCCGGTCCTCACATTTACACTAAATTTCAAAACATCCTATTTGCTTTCATCTTAACAGTCATTTTTGTTTGACGATACGATCCTCTCTGAACGTTTTTCTTCGTGCTGATTTTGTCCATTATCACTCTAACATGCTACATCCCAGGATCATAATCCAAATTATATCTGTTTTGATAATATAGAATAGCTGTCAAGTGTTTGGCACCGCAATGTAAAACTAGTTATAGTGAACAAATGATAAATTAATTCAAATATTGGACGAATAACGAATTCGTAAATCATTCGAATATTGAGTGAATAACAAATTCAAATATTGAACCTTGTTGAATGATCCAAATTAATGACCTATTTTAACTATACAAATGTATATATTTAAAAAAAATGTTATGCCTTAAATGTAGATTTTACTTCATAATTGCTCAAATATTCCAAGACAGCTGCTGATGTCTTGCTGTTCATAATGTGTAATAGGTCAAAAAAATTTAAACCATTCCTAAATTCAAGAAATTGATTGTGCATGTAACGTTACAGAGAAGCTAAATGAACACTTAGATCAATTTAGCTAGTGTTACTTCAGACATTCTTTTATTAATATTGGTATAACAATATATGATTATAATAATATTAATTATTATTATTGGAATTAGGACATTTTCTTTTTGTTGGTTTTGGTATTTTTGTAATTATGTTTATGTTTAATTCATTACTCAAATATAAAATTAGTAATATTATTTTGTCACTATTAGATAAACTGAAACACATTGGCTTAACATATCGAATTTTATCACAGTTATTTAAATATTCTGTTAAAAAATAGAGCTGTCTCTTTCTTCATCAAATGAAATGCTCTCAGAAGGAGGAGTTATTATTTTTTTGCCATATGGTACATTGTTTTCACTGGGTAAAGGTTTCGACAATACATGGTATTAAAAGTGATGTTGAGAGGTAAAAATTGTGTAATTATTTATGGATGCTTCTAGCTTTATTTGCAACGCTAGTCTCGAGAGTGGAAATTCTGTTGATGAATATTCGCATTATTAATCATGATTTTAATACTAATTAGTATGAACTAATTAAAATGCCAAAATTTTCCTTTAAAATAAATATAGCAAATCCTATTAGAAATCACACTTTATATTTGGAGAAAATAAATAATAATCTCTAATGTTATTTACCTGGGTTGATTGATAACTCATTTCGTTTAGTGTTATTTCATTCGTTCTGAATGAAACGTACCTCGTTTTATATCTGGCATACCTGTATTTTTCGTTAAAGCTTCCAAAACTCTCAAATTGTTAATTGTATGTCAATTCAGAAACCATTCTGGTTTAAGCATTTCTTTTTGGAAAAAAAAAATGTCTAGGTTTGCTTTTGTTTTCATTAATTTTAAATTAATTGAATTGACGTCAATCACGTTGCGTATCAATTTCCAAAACATAACGAGAATATATTTTGCAAACAAGAGTATTCTAAACACAATCTAACAACGAAACAAATAACAAGCTAATCTATGTTCCATAACCATAGCTTTTCTTCAAACAGACAAAGCAGTTTTATTAAATAAATAAACTAGAACGGGAGCAGTTTGGTAAAAAGAAGCAAGTTTCAATCTTTTATACCAAAAGAGGGTACGAAGAAACTGGTGGCAATTAATTGGCTTACATTTATTTATACAATTCTTTATTTCTCGGAATCAAAATTATTGGCGAAAACTTCAATTTCACATTATTCATCCAAAATAAAAACGCATAACTTCAAAAGTAATTTTGCTCAGTTTTTCATTCACCAAACGGCCCACCAGCGGCCGAGCGGTAAAGTCGCTACACACTGGTAGTTCGGTCCGAGGTTCGAATCCCGCGAACGGGCTGGCTGCATTCACCAAACAGTAAGTCAGTTTGGGTATTTTCTATCTTAGATGTCGCAAAAATTGGTTGCGGATTTAACTTTTTAAATGTTCCTCTCATAGACATTTAATACTTGTATTTTTTACATAGAGTGTCATCTTTAGTTTTACAGATATTCATCTGTTCAATAATTACGATTAAGTTTTACAGCCAGAACATATGATACCTGATTACGTTAAGTGATATTTAAGACAGAAACTTACTTACTGGTACTTAATACAGTTGCTAGAAAAAATATTACATAGTGAAAGACAGGGTACAAAATCAGAATCTGTTTTTTCAATATAACTTATTGACTTACTATAAGTTGTTTAATGCTTGAAATATTTATGATTAGATAATATCTTTTACATCACCTACATCTAATAGAGATATGATATACTTTAAGTATAAATATACAGTAAAACTTCTTTATAACCTTCCATAATTTTGTACAATTTTGATATTTAATGGAGGTGGTTACTTCACAAGTCATGATTCTCAGTGATAATTAATATCAATGTTTGTATCATCAGAATACTTGACATAGTCATTTAAAGAGGTATAGTTGCCGAGGAAGACTTTTCTGTACTTCAAACAATAGTTTACATACACTGGTGTGCAAAAATTAAGGACGAGACGGTTTTTTCAATATAACTTTGTACAAAAGCTTTCCAAATCAACACATTTAATACCGTAAGATCCCCAATACGTAAGGACATGAGTAATGTAAGCAACACTTACTAAAAGAGAAATCAGAGGGATAAAAAGAAGCTTTATTGAAAAAGTAGCATGGTACGCAATGCGACTGAAGGCCGAAACATCCCTGTGATGGGTGTCCAGCAAGAAACATGCGGTCTTTAATAGAGGATATGATCTCTCCTGACTGCTAGGCAGGTTTCACAGCGTCTGCCCATGCTGAGAATGAGGGTGTCAATGAGTTGTTGAGGCATTGCTGCCCATTCGTCTTGCAGCGCCAATCGAAACTTCGGAATCGTTACTAGTGGTAAGGTACGAGCTGTCAAAAGTCTGCCTAGAAAATCCCATACATGCTCGATGGGATTGAGATCCGGAGATCGTGCCGGCCAATCCATACTTAATATCCTCACTCTCTAAGAGCTGTTCGGCAGCTACTGTGCAATGACATGGTGCATTGTCGTCCATGAAAAGGAACTGCGGACCATTAGCGCCTCTAGAAAGACGCACATATCGAAGACGAATCTCGTTACAATAACGGGTCACGTTGACTGAACCTGCGTCGAAGATGTGAAGGTCTGTACGACTACCAAGCATGATGCCTCTCCAAACGAGAACACCGCCATCTCCATACCTGTCCCTTTCAATGATGTTCGAGGGATGATTGCGGCTTCCCCGCTCTCTCCAGATGAGTATGCGATGAGAATCGCTACTCAGATTGAATCTGCTCTCATCTGTAAAGAGTACACGTCCCCATTCATTGTCTCTCCAATTCCGGTGTTCCCGGCACCACAGAGAACGCCTTCTCCGAGGGGCAGGCGCTAGAGGTACACACCGTACAGGGCGTCGTGCAAACAGATCACCACCGTGCAGTCTTCTGGCCACGGTAAAACGCGATATCGGTCGTCCAGTCGCCTGTTTCGTGTGTCTAGCGATTTCTACCGCTGTCTGCCGCCTGTTTCTTCTGGTCTGTAAGGCAATATACCGGTCATCTGCGGGTGTGGTTCCTCGTGGACGACCACTACTAAACCCCCGGATAGCTGTTCCTGTAGTTTGAAATTGTCTCCAAAGTCGGGAAACGATGCTGTGAGCAATTCCGAACTCTGCAGCCACACTTGTCACACTGCGGCTTTCCTCCAACTTCCCAATGATTCGACCTCGGGTAAAAGCATCCAGATGTCGTCTAACAGATTGATTATTCGCCATTTCTCGCTGAGGCAGCAACTCGCTGTGATTTTAACGCCTATACGGCGCGCAATCTCTTTGCCAGAAAGACTGATCTTACACCGACAACATGCTTTATACTACTCAGACACTTCCCCATTACGTCTACCTGCATATATGCGCATGTGCTACCGTACATCACCTTACTTAATCTCCTGATTGGTCTTGCTGTCCGCTCTGCCTCTTCGTTCAGCTGATATGCTAATTTTTCGACTTCGTCCTTAATTTTTGCACACCAGTGCATTTTAAAAAGTATATTTTTCTGACACTGTTCTCTGCAGCCACACTTGTCACACTGCGGCTTTCCTCCAACTTCCCAATGATTCGACCTCGGGTAAAAGCATCCAGATGTCGTCTAACAGATTGATTATTCGCCATTTCTCGCTGAGGCAGCAACTCGCTGTGATTTTAACGCCTATACGGCGCGCAATCTCTTTGCCAGAAAGACTGATCTTACACCGACAACATGCTTTATACTACTCAGACACTTCCCCATTACGTCTACCTGCATATATGCGCATGTGCTACCGTACATCACCTTACTTAATCTCCTGATTGGTCTTGCTGTCCGCTCTGCCTCTTCGTTCAGCTGATATGCTAATTTTTCGACTTCGTCCTTAATTTTTGCACACCAGTGCATTTTAAAAAGTATATTTTTCTGACACTGTTATTTAAAAAGTTTAACTCCTTCTACTCTAAATAAAAATTTGATATTTTTATGCTTTAGAGTCATTCATTTAGTTGTAACTTACAGGAAGATATCTTTAACTGCCTAAAATGATTTCATTTATGAAAAAACAGCAGTTAGAGTATATTGAAGGGTGTCCCCTTTATTATCAAGGGAGCGCAAGTTTATGCAATTCTCTGATGTTTTTTTAAATGAAAATAGGTCGATGTGTACATTGATAAAGTCAAGAGAGTGCGGGATGCCAAGTTTGTACAATTTGCTGATTTTTTTAAAGTGAAAATAGGTCGATGTGTACATGGCTACCGAGTATGTGAAATCTCTTGTCTTTGTGTAGCGGTGGTTTTGGCACACAAATCGTGGCTACACAAGTAAAAATAATATGGTCAAAGATTTGCACAAACTCGGTATCCATGTATCGCCAATTTTTGCCAAGGGGCACCCGTAAATACGCTTTTATCAAAACAGGCTTTAAGGCATACTATCAATTACATTTTAAATTCCGGTTATTTTTCAACACTAGTACAAATACTCTAAGCATATGTTTGCATAAGTTACACAACTTTTGCATTAGCAAAATTTATAACTTAGCAAATATGAACTATGAAAACAATATGAGTTTATACTTTGACCCTTGGATTTATCAAATCTATGACACTTTTAACGCCAAAGAAATTCAATGACCAAAAATATGCGATTATTTATTTAATCTGGTTTTAAAATGGGTTATTTTAAGTTTGGTTATATCAACAATTTATATTACTCAGTATTGTTGGATAGTGAATTTGTAATTCCTTTTCATTCTTGAAATATAATCACATGACAGAATTGGAATAAAAATTTTAGGTTTTTCAGATGAACTCATAGATTGAACTAATTGGTAAAATTTTATCAAGTAGTTCTTAACACTACAACCAACGATTAATTAAAACCAACTGCAATTGAAATTGATACTCTTTGTCAAAAAGGAGCGGTAGAACGTAATTTAAACATTCAGCAATAAATAGTTTTCTGAACACATTTTTTAACGTAATGGCAGTTTCAAACATAATAAAGAGAACAACATTCATTCTAATGAGGATAATTTTGAAAATAATTCACATTAAAATATATCTCAAAGAGATTTTTAAATGAAAAGATGACATAAAAGAATTATTCTCGAAAAATACATGTGATCTCAGATATAGAAGAAATTTGGCATTGAGCTGAATATTGAAATTAATATATGCAACTGACGTATCATTACTTAAATTTCCATGATTTGACATTGAATGCTATAACTATTAAATATTAGCAAATGCATTTTATAATGAACTTTGCACCAAATTTAAAATACAAAATTTATAGTAAATTTTTATGTAAATTTACATTATAAGTACTAGAATGAATGTTGTACCATTTTATTAATATTTTACTTTTCAACAAGCATAAAGAAAAAAATAGAATTTTTTTCTCTAATGTTCCTAGTATGTTACATCACAGTTAAAAATATGCCAAAGTCATCGCATTTCGATTATTGCCTTTTGTAAATGCTGGTTATAATGTAACTTAATAGATGCTTTATAAGTTGGTAAAGACTGTCCTAAATTAAAACTATCTTAACACAAAAAATAATATACATTGAATACTTTTTTTACAAATATGTAATTGGTATACGACTATATAATCTTTTAAGGCGAAACTTATCGCATGTATTAATGTATAATGAATGTATAATGAAATAATATTCCATTTTTAATTTATGTTATTTTCAGGAATTTTTTAAATATATTACATTTATTTTTTCTTTTTCGTCGAGATTAATAATAACATACATAGTGTAATAATGCTCTGAAAATATTCTAACGCAGTTCCCGCTGGGATTAATGATAACATGTATGGAATAATAATGTTGCATCTGTCCACAAAATGAAAAATATGAATATTCTAACGCGATATGTTTTAAAAGATACATAAATATTTAACATGAGAAATTATTAGACTATAGATAGAACATTAATATTAAACTTATTTGTTTTGAAACTAACACATTAACAAATTTGTTTCTGTTTCGAAATATGAGCACTTTAACTGCATACACCTGCAGATATAAGGAAGAAAAAATGTTGTTATTTTACTAAATGGAACACAAGCTCTGTCATTTGAAATCTATCTAATAATCATTCAACACAGATTTATTTAGGAGTACTAGAATTATACGCTAAACATTAAAAGAATTTAATTATATATAGTGTAAAGAACATAACAAATACATTACATAAAATTAATAAAATACACGTCAAACACTGATTTCGAACTTGCCTTGACAGTATGACACGATAGCAAAAATAATGACTAGCATGGCGACTATCATTCATGTCTCCCTCTAAAACACTTTTTTCAGCTTCCTACCTTCTTCTCTCAGCTGTTTTAAGCCACGCGATCACACGCTACGGACAAAATCAAAGCAAAACTTCTTGAAAACTTTCTGTAGAATTTACAGTTTGGTTCGATTCTGTGTACTTTACAGGTATTTCCTTCGTAATGGCTCGCAATTCTGTAACTATACAAAACTTTTGTCGTTAAACTTCGAGGTTTTTTTCCTGCAGTGCAGTCTTGTAGAGATTAATATAAAAGTAATAAAATTCAGACTTGGTTATGCAGGAAATCTCGCAAGTATATCGCTTCTATTTCTAAACAAATGCATGATATTCTCGTTCATTGCTATCCATCCATCCATTCATGTATTGCCGAGAAATCGCGGTAATCTCGCGATTTATCCAGCTGAATGATACATTTGCCGCTTAACATAATACTATCCAGACCGGTAGCAAACGCTATCTAAAATGTAGAGAAAATGGGTGCGATATGCGTCAAGCACCCATCTGTATTCATCACTCTTAACTGTAAGAGTAAACCTCTCATAACACGTTACTAACTTGAAAAAAATATGTATGCTTCGTATAGCGATTGTACTGTCAAATACTTTGTAAATTTAGACATTCAAATTTTAAAAAATTTCAAATTTATATATGAAATGGATCTGTCACGGAAACAGTTTTCGATTTGATGACGCAGTGGATTTTCAAAATTGTTTGCAGTTTAAGATTCTACTTTTGATAAAATTGTAACTAATTTCTTACACACTAGTCTTTTCACATACTCCTGCACTGTATGTAGTTTAAAATCACGGGAAAGCTACGTAATTCCTTTTGTCTTTTTTTATCTTTTTAAATGAAACTGCTTTGTTTACAATAGATAAAGCGGTGGATACGTAGCAAGTAGTTAATTCTTCTTCTTTTCTACTCGCTGCTGTGATGTCGATTTGATAGGGGTTACTTAAATAGATTTAGGTCGTACAGAAATACATGACACAAATGCTGTCGCAGAGCGGAATACGATTTATTAACGAAAATTGGTAATACATTAGTTAGAAATAATCACCGCCCATGCCAATGCACTTCTGCCCTCTGGCTGGGAGGTCCCTAAGGGGCTTTGGTAAACCAATCTGTTACGTGTCCGCGCATCACATATGGACATGCAATTTGGAAGAAGATTGAACATGTTGGTCATTGACTACGTCTTTCATGTTGTCGAGCAAACCGTAATCCGATGTCTATCCACTTCGCACGCACAATTGTCATCCCTAAGTCACCATGCACAATTGCCTGGAATGTTCCTTGCGACTCTTCCTGCATATTGTTGAACGTTTTGCCATGATCAAATAGGACACAGTTGCTGCTGTATGCGATGTTGACGGTCGTCCCGCGCTTACACCTTCGACTGCGGTATCCACTCCACTGCTGAATTTGGCCGACCAACGGGATACGTTACGTTTTGTTCCCGCACACGTGTGACGATGGATCATACTACCCGATATACCTTCCTTCCATAGGAACCAAGCATCGGACACAATGCTGACCGTGATAATAATTTTCCATCATTACTGTGCAAGCTCTCAATGACGATGGCGAAAGGGACGGGAGCCGACTTATACCGTTCGCTTGCAGCAAACTCCATCTATCCATTCTGAGTAGCTCACGCCCCCTTGTATCTATTTCACTTGTTTTCCCTGCGCTTAGTGTAATAGTTTTGTTGTGGGAGCCGTTGTGTCCATCATGTCTGTACGATACAAGTATAATTCTATTTAAATATATTCTAAAGGGACTAGCTATTCAATTCATAAATCGACATCAAAAGAAGAGTTTCGTAAACAAAAATGCCTTTACTTTAAATTCGAACAAACCAATCGCTAACATCGACGGGCGAAGACTACTTCAGCATTGCACTAAGTACCTCATTACACCCCATTTGCTTTCCAGCTGCTTGCCATGCATAATGCTTTTCCACCATCTCAGCACTTTACTTCAATTACAATTCATAGACTACTTCACGAACCATATTACTATCGGCAAGCTCCTAGGCGGAGGCGACTCACGTAGAGTTCGGAGGATGTCGCTTATATTATTCCACTGACTTCAATGCTATCTGCATTGTTACTACCGGCTCCTGATTAGTGATGTCTTCACGAAATGTTACTCGACTGCTGCTTATGATATAAACTCTCTTCAAAATACTATAAACTTCCTTCCTCGACTTAGTCATTCTTTTCATGTCATCATCTGATGGAAAATCGTACAACTAGCTGTATTAGATTAGGTGTAGTGACTCGCTATCCGCAACTCAACACAAATCCAGTCGAAAAATATCGTACTGAATACCAAATTCTCTTACGCAAATTCTCTCTCTTAAATCAACGCATTTCAGAATTAAAGAACAGTTAGCTGTAGGTAAATTAATATGCAGTTAACGTAATGGAGAAGGAAATATTGTTATATAAAACAACTTAGCCATTCTTAAATGGCAGAATTAAGCTGAGGGTTTAGCTATGTTCATTTTTAAGTATTTTAAGTATTACTATTAAGTGCATTAATTGCTAACCTTTAAGTCTTTGCAGGTTTGCTTTACCTGCGTGTTAAATCTTATCATTCTCAATTGTATAATCAGGTATATACTGCACATGTATTTCTTCGGTTGCGGACACTTAGCCGACAGGATACTTGACCAACACCAGTTAGCCGACAAGACATTTAGCCGACAGCGACACTTAGCCGACATGGATACTTAACCTACATAGATACTTAGCCGCCAGAACATTTAACCGACACGGACATTTAGCCGACAGGACATTTAGCCCACAGTGTCCAGTAGTTACATGTCCTGACGGCTAACTCTCTGTCGTGTGTCAGCCAAATAATGTCCTTGTCGGCTAAATGTCCTGTTGGCTAACTGTCCGTGTCGGCTAAATGTTCTGTCGGCTAAGTGTCCTTGTTGGCTGAAAGTCCTGTCCGCTAACTGGTGTCAGTTAAGTGTCCTATTAGCTAAGTGACACGGACCCTACTTCTTGCTATGATAAACAAATGTTTAGTACGCGGCTTCTTCTCAGTAACATAATGGGTGATTACAGTGCGTTCTAAGCAAATTATCGCTTTATTTAGATAAAGAGAGAAACGTAAGAAGAATGTAAAAGCCCCTTTTTATTAAGAACTCAATATATTTGCAGAAAAATCACTTCTTCTGCTTACGAAACAATGGCGTAAAATTTCAAGTTAAAACTAAGCTAAACTTAAAGTTATTCTAAAGGCTACATAGCAATGACTAGCCCACAAGTTGGTTTAAACCTATATGGGGACGACAGACACTAATGGCAAGAATACAGCAACTCTGATGAAGATAGCTAATGACAAATTTAAATTAGTAACATGGCCTTTAGCGGGCAGAACACGCTGTCACTAAACAGTCTAAAACTTTCCTATAAATACACTTTCTCACTACCTCACTAAATACGAGTCAGCTAAAATTTACATTCTGTCAGAAAAACCGAAATGGAGAACACACAGGGAAGATGCGTAACATAAAAGAACTGAGTTTAAATTTCTACAATGCTCTGATCTTATCAAACATTGTGACATGAAGAATGATAACACACCTCTAAATAGAGGAGTTACAGAATCATCTGAACAGTTGTCACAAACCATCTGAACGCGGGAAATTCCATTCTGCTCGTCCAAAACTCAGGTTTTTTGGGATTCGTTTTGAACAGAAGGTTGCAGCTGGAAATAAATTAATCCTTTCCGTTATTTAAAAAGCTGAAGGATTTATTTTAATGACGATATGCATAGAAGAAATTTGTGCCTGCGTGACAGAAAACCGGAAACGTGTTCCTGCCCTGGTTATTTCCTGTCAAGAAATATCGTCCAGTTGCCAGGACACCAACCAGGCAGACGTAGCGCCGCTGTCCCATCCGTGCTTTATACATAACGCAGGACGAAAGAAACGTTCAGTCAATAAAAATTACGATGTCACTTTTGCAACCGGGCACGACACCGGTCGCAACACTTAGGTCATCATGACCATCTGCTCAGTCTGTCAGTTAGCAGAGGACAGCATGGTGCCAAATGACCCAAGAAAATCCTCATACCTAGCCTTGTTGCGACCCCACTAACAAAGAACAGATAATATAGTATCATATGATTCCTGCCGCGCCTGAACTATCCCCGAATAAATGGAAGATTTTGTCTTTTAAAGACTGATTATGCACCCCCGTAACCGAAACTGCCGAAGTACAGATCCTGCCAGAAACTTCAATGGCTTTCTCACTACGAACCGCAGTGGAGATATCAGCGTGACAACTTTACGCCTGTAATTTGCAAATAGAATGCTTAATTTTTACTTCTCGATAAGAGAAATTTAAGAATTCACACACAGTTAATCGAAGTAAACGTTCTTCTTAAACTCTAGACTTCTTAGAATTTTTTTGGACTTCTACAAATATCTAAATACGTATAATATTATGGATTTAACCTTATAATTAAGCTTAATTTCTGTGATTCAAAAGTAAGGGAAATTTTGATCAAATTTAAAGTTTCCACTTTCGGGTAGAAAAATTTTGATATACATTATCTTCATAAATTTTATTAAAATAATTGTTAATTTATTTAAATATAAAATCTAAGACAACATGTATAATGGAAATTAAAAAATAATGAGACATATATCGTAAACTTGTGATTTTATTCGTAGCCGCGGAAACAATTTTATTCGCGAATTCTCTTAAATTTTCCTAAAATTTGCGAAATACGCCGAGGAATGAATTTCTTAATAAAATTGCTTCAAAGTGCGTTTTCGAGATTCATCGTAGGTAAAATTGTTGTCTTATCTATTATATTATCTTCAAAGACGACGTATTTTAAAGATTAATTTAGAGTAAGAAGGAGCTAGAACTGTAGCTAAAATTGCTACTTCCTCGTTCAAACCGAAATTTATAATCAACCTAATAAACAATTGTGTCAAATTATTCTTCATTTCTTACTCGATTATCTCAATTTAAACTCAGATCCATAGAATATTATTTATACACTTAGCAGTTCTAGCTACTTTCGTTTTTTAAGCTTTCTTTTAGAAACTCTTTGCAGCTGAGATAAAGTGAAAAGAAATGGATGGAACAGTAACTAAAATAAACGCTTCAATTCCTGCTGCAAAAAAGTTCTTATTTTAATAATCATCTTAAGATAGTTCACTGTAACCGGAACAATATTTTGGTAATGAAGTATGCATGTTCGCAGTAAATTTCATATCACACAGATATTCTTAGCTAGATTTTATTTTTTTCAGTTTCTGCAAAATTTTTAAGGGTGCTTACTCATTCTTATACAGGTTCGGGCAGTATGATTAAACCTATCAGTCATTTAGAGGTCTTACAACCGAAGAAATTATGGAAAGAGCGCCGGAAGGGGTGAATCACACTCGCGATAAAGAGGAAATTCAGCCCCATGTTTTCTAAAGAATACCTAAGAGGATGGATCTAAAAGTCACCCAGCTCTTGTCTTACTTCTCTGTCTATAAGTCACATCCCCGATAGTAGTTCGCGTCACCGGTGGCCGAGCGTCAAAATTCCTGAGCACTGGTAGTCCCCAGCTATACTCGATTCCAGACGCACGGGCTGTCTGAGGGGACGATTTCTCTATGTGTATCGTTTATACGAGGCAGTTTCCTTTAAAAGGTCCTCTACGAAGGCATTTTTCCTCTTAGTCATATGAACTTATTTCTTTGAGGTAAAAAACTAAACGAAACCACACTAAAGGACATCAGTTTAAGTGTCTCTATGGCGCATAGGAACTATACACTTAACAAAGAACCATGCCTTTTACAGGATTCGATCACGAATTCAAACCGTTGGCAACCGACTACCCTAACTTCATACCAGAAATGAGCTCAAAAGAAATATTTTAAAGATATTTTGAGTTCCAGGAAGTGAAATAAATATATAGATTATAGATAATAAATATATAGATTATTGATGGCCCTAGATTATGCTTACAGAACGATTTGAAAATGTTCGGAGTGACTTGGCCAGTGAAATTATCTGTTTTCGTGAAGTCCAGACTGCTGTTCTCTGCTTTTGTTCGCTTTATTTATGCATGTAATTTTTAATGTTTATTTATACAAGTAACCTTGAATGTTCTAGTTAACTTACTTCTGTATGCCCCGTGTTGTACATATGTGGTGCACGGGGAGTCTGTATGTTCTCAAAGGAAAATATATATATATATATATATATATATAGATTATCCCTGGAGTCACAGTATAATCATAATGGGAGAATGCTATATTTTCATTATAATCCTGACCAACATTTGAAATTATCCTTAAGAGTTTTGGTCTGATTTCGGTCCATTAGATACATGCTTTGAATCTTACTTTATTTGATAGTAAACTTAATAATCATACTTAGAACATGCTTCTAAATATATCGGATGACGGGACAGCTAATGGGCAATTGTACAAGTACAGCTGCTGAATTTTTTAAACTCAGGTAATTGAGCAGGGTAATAATTTGCAAAGATTTGTTGATTTCTTGTATTCAGCAAGTCGTGAATATTCTAAACGTGATTTTGTAATTCTACAAGAACTATTTATCGAAACGTCGCAATTTAAAAATTCACTACAAAGAGTTTTCAAGTACGAATGTTCATTAAAAGCTAACTGATATATTAATATTTTAATAAAATTGCATATTTACATGTATATGAAATGAAAAATGTAATAAGAAATAAGAAAATAAATTTGGTTCAGTTCTAAAAATATGCTAATGTTTCAAAATGGAATAAACTCTATTTAAAAATATCAGCTAAGCGACTGAAAGCTCTCAAAAAGCCATTTAATACGTCTGAAGTGCATAATTTGTGCAAGGGCGAATTGTAAAGCATATTTAACAATTACCACAATGGCTGGCTTGTTTACTTGTACGCTGCTATCAAATATTTTTCTGGCACATTTCAAGGTTTGTACATGCAACAACAAGAACTTGGCATCCAGAAGTTATTCTCCTATGCTGTCAACGGCAAAGAATGTATAAAAGAATACAATTTTGTTCATGCTTTTTTGCAGATTTCACTTTATCTTCCAAGAAACAAAACTTGAAAGGGTACCAAACAGGATTAATGGTTTTGATAATTCCATGAAAATTGAAGAAATATTCAACTAACGCCCTGCAATGGTCCTAATCTTTCACATTTGCTTTTTAAACTTTTATTACAGCTTGTATACTGATGATTGAAATCGCTATATATGAGACAAAATCTTTTAGTGAAATGTAGATCAATATTTTTGCAATAGATTCAATTATCCGTACCTAGTTTAGTCAGGTAAATTATGCTAGACTCATAGAGTTTAATATCAAATCATTGACACACTCTCGTCCATTGGTGATACTGTGATACTGCTGTTTATATTTGGGGTTTCTATTGCCTGAAAATTACTTCTCCAACATTCAAAGTAGAGATTCCTTACGCGATGAAAAAGTGCTATTTATTCCTCTGAAAGGAAAACATGATGATAAAGCGTTCATTGGTATCAATCAATATTAGCATTATTTATCTTTGATAATTTTTTAAGAAAGTCTGTGATTACCCTTTACGTACTTTTAAAAAAATAAATGCTGCTTGCTTATACAAGTTGGACTCTCAAATACTTCGGAAATTTAGTTCTTCATTTTGCAAAAAATTTCAAATTTCTTCATTACATGCATCTGGCATTGAATAAAGTTTCAATTCGATAAAGCCACAGACTTTTAAATTGTATTTAGTTTGAGATTATACATATTAGGAAAATAACTGATAGCCAGTTTGTTGCTTACCAGATTTTTCGTATAATCATGTGCTACACAAGTTATAAAATTACAAACCAGCAATACTAATACGAGTGTCAAATACATTTGTTTAAATCAAACTGCTTTGCCTGTTTTATGCAGAGCGGTGGCTTTGAATTGAATTGTAGTGCTTTTATTTTTCCTGTTTGTTTTGTGCTTGAATAGTTTTGTTCAGTTTGCTGTTCACGACAAGACCTTTCAGGAGAGCGTGTGTGACAATGACTCTAAACTTCTAAAACACTTCTGAAAACATTAGAGGTGCATTCTCAAGCATATGCGTAAATTCACATTCTTCAAGTGAAATAAAAGTAACAGTTTGAAGATCTCGGAAATTTTGAAAAAGTAATTTAGGCTTTAAAAACCGAAATTATGTTTCATTCCGGAGCGCTTTTCAAAATCCCGACAGGAAGTGTTTGACATTTAAAGTTTTAAATAACGGTAAAGGCTTTCTGCTAAATTTTCAAATGTTAAAACGTATTGTAAATCTAACGTGTTTAGCACTAATAGGGATTTGATAGCAATTTTGTTTAACATTTTTAACTTCACGAAGATCCGCCCCATCTCTTTCTGTGATTCGACACTGATCAAACTACCTGTTTTCACAAGTACAACACCTCGGCTGCTGGTGGGGCCCCCACTATAAGCAAAAAAGATTTAACAACATTAATTTACCAGGAGTTGCACTAGTACACGAAGCTGTATATTTATTCTAGCAAATAACCAAAAAAACAAGAACTTCTGATAGTCAAGCATTCAACAGCTATAGCATAGATCTTTACTTTTCGTCGCATTAACGTAAATGAGTCTAACATTTTAGCTACTCTGGGCCCCTTAGATAGCAGATGAGATATTTTGAGACACACAAATCGTCTATTATCAGTGGCAATTTGTGATCTCCAAGTAAGCAAATCACATAATTTCATGGATTTCATTGAAAATTCTCGGATTTCTCACGTTTGACTCTTAAAAGAAATTTTTTAATTTCACCTGTAATAGAGAATTTTACGGGTTTGATTACGTTATTTCAAATTTGCTCAGTTTGCACTACATTTATATGTCCATATGTAACAAGCGCAAATATAACACATATACATGGAGCATTTAAGTGAATCAATGATTTACTTGATTTATTTGACGTGCCCTCACTGCCTAACGATAGCGAATGACAAAAAAAAAAGTAAAATATGTTTAAGAAACTCAAAAACTTTATTAATTTATGCTTGATTAAATATAATGACAACAAATTAGAAATATTCTGATATTTGCTTTTAAACTTTTTACATAAAATTTCATTCTAAATTCGAATTGTAATTTCAGTGAAACATTAAATTAAAATAGCACTCAAATAGTTACAGTTTCAACGTTAAGCGGCGAGTAGTTTTGAAATTTGCTCCGGCTGCCGTCAAGTATGGTGCTACTACGAAAGATGCAGTGAGTTGAATGCTCAAAGTGAGGCCGTAGAATAAGTTAGGCGGTGGAAAAGTTAGCATTCTTGCATTTGAAAAACTAATGTATTGATGTCTGTTTCGATTGAAGTGGTTGCAATTCTCAGGAGGTTCTCAAAGATGTATATCCAATGATCCGTTATCCTCTGAAAGGAAAACTTTTATTGGTATCGATAAATATTAGTATCTATCAAATTAGCATTTATCTTGTTTTTTATAAATGTTTAAGATCTGTGGTCACCCTTTACGTACTTTTAAACAAATGAAGGCAGCTCATACAGGTTGGACTCTCAAATACTTCGGAAATTTAGATTTTCAAGTTCAAAAAAATTTCATATTTCTTCATTACATGTATCTGACATGGAAACAAGTTTCAATTCGATAAAGCCATGTATTTTTTTAATTAAATTTAGATTGAGGTTATTTATATTAAGAAAACAATTGATAGCCAGTATGTTGCTTACCAGTTTTTTTATATACTTGTGTGCTACATAAATTTTAAAACTGCAAATCGGACGAAGTTCCTCCCGTGCACGCAATGTGTTCAAATCAAGCTGCTTTGCCTTTATATGCACAGCGCTGTGGCTTTAGAGTGTTTAAGAAATTTGATTTAGAGCGTGTTTGACGGTCATTCTATCTTTTCTAGCACTTTTGATTGGATTATTTAATTATGGCAAAGCACGCAAGGGCTATCTGCCTAAAGGGAGGGATGCCTTCGTGGAGGACATTCTAAGGGAAAATGGCTCGTATCCATGTTATACATGGGGAAAACCACGAAAACGCCCATGCAGCCAGCCCGTTCGCGGGATTTGAACGTCGGACCGAACTACCAGTGTTCAGCGTCTTTTACCGCTCGGCCGCTGGTGGGCCTAGAACACTTCTGAAAACCTTCTCTAGAGATACATTCTAAATCATTTGTGTAAATGCACATTCTTCAAGTAAAATAAAATTAACAGTTTGAAGATTTAAAATTTTTTTGGAAAAACTTACTAAGGCTTTAAAAAAAAAAGTTCAATAATTTTTCACTCAGAAGAATATTTCTATAGCCTCACCGGAAAGTTAAAAAAAAAAAAAAAAAAAAAAAAAATTAAAGTATTTAAAATACTAAAGGCTTCTTGCTTAACATTCAAATGTTAAAACGTATTTTAAACGTGTTACGTATTAATCTAGTTTTGTCAGCAAATTTTCTTCTTTTTTCGTCTCAACGAAATTCCATGCTACATCCTTTGTTGATTCGAACTGGATAAAACATTCTAGTGATCAGTAATTTCATTCCTCAGCTGCCAGTGAGTTCCCCACTGTAATAAAATAAAGAACTTTTTATTTTCCACGTACTCCAATAAATCACGAAGCTAAAAAATATCTGATGTGTACACCACATGAATTTCTTGTAGGGAATATTCAATTTATACGTATTTTGTGGTGCATTTCATTTAATTTTTTCCCTCTAATTTCATTAGAGATATATTTCTCATTCAATTAATTCAATTCTTGCAAGGCAAAAATACACGAAATCCTCAAAATACCTTCATTAAAAATTGAAAAATATAAAAAGTATAAAAAGCCACATTCAGTTAAAATACTTTAAAAATGATTTTTACAATTAAAATTAGAGTTTCTAGGCAAAAACAAGCTGTATCGTATATCGAATAGACATATAGACTATTGACTGTATATATAGAAAATAAAGCAAGCTATCTGGGGTGAACGATAACAAGAATTCAAGAAATCTATTCGGCAATTTATAAAATTATTCAGAATTTACGTCTATTCCGGTTTCATTCAAATAACCCTCCTTCGGCAGGTATCACCTATCCAAATAATAGTTACTCCATTTTTTCCTGTACATTTTCCACAAACACAAAAGTTTCCGCAATGACAGTTGAGCTTCGACGAATAAAATTTAAGGACTTTTTAAGTTCAGACTTTGCATTCAGTATGCACTTTCGATCAGCAGTGTACTACACCGGTAAACAAATCTATATTTAGTTGCCTTTTCTAAGTCTTTTGAAAAGAACATTTTAATTACTAGGTTACATTTATGTATTAGGGCGCCAAATAAAGTGTTTGCCTATTTTTTATTTTTTATCTATCCATCTATTCTATATACCCACTGGCAAGGTCATTTATGTAACATAATAAGTGTATTATTTGATTATAGCAAAGCAAACGTTGGCTGTCTGCCAAAGAGGTATGCCTTCTTGGAGTTTCAAACGAAATTAATTAGTATATTCCTTAAACAGAGGACCTGTCATGAAAACACCCATGCAATCAGTCCTTTTAGAATCGAGTTTAGGTCGAAGTAACAGTGTTCAGGAACATAATTTGCTCATATGTCCACGTGGCTTGAAAACACATACATATTGTTTTCACGTCATCGCAAAATAAATCTGGAAGTTTTATTCTTTAGCAACTAGTTGAATTTCAACTGCAATCCACGTTTATATGAAAACTTTGACAGAGCGATTAAAGGGCTGGTTTTATACCTTAATGCAGAAGTAATTGTACTGCACATAGCAGTACTTCTCAGTAACTTGAAGTACTTCCACATTGTGTCTTGCTTTTAGAATTTTCCTAATTAAATACCAAAAGACCGACGATTATAAATTTCGAAGCACCTACTATCTTTAAAGATCGTCTCATTCCATATCCGATATTCGAAAAGTTAACAGAAAGGAGAAAATAGCCAAAAATGGGAAAATTCAATGTGAATCATTTTATTGTTTATTGTTGGTCTCTTACGCTTTACCAGCTCAGATGAAGTGAAAGATAACTCATACTTTGTCACATATGTGATTATACTGATTTTCTGCTGTTTAGGTATTACTTGCCAGTAATCTCAGATTATCCAACTGTGGGCGTTGTAGTGAGAAGTCCTTCAGTGAGTTCTCAGTCTTCAGTGAGCCAAGTGAACGTGAATATGACTAAGGCGATGAAATGCTTAAATGTTGTAACAATTTGTGGAAGCATTTGTGTGAAACAAATTTTATAAGAGTTTAAACAAACATTACACTGAGAGAGCAACTCTAATTTATTATTAGGTCACAGCTCAAATTTCTCTATATGAAACATCGAAATGGTAACTATGAGGATTATTTTATTCATTTGTGCAAGCATTTTTTTTACTTGTATACCAACAAACTCGGCTTAAAAAATCTCCATTGCTTTAATATTTAATTATTGGCACTTTTTGCAGAATATTTTACTTTTTAATAAAAAATAATCAATCATCTCTTAATCATCGCCACACACGTTCAAAACCAAGATTTCTGAAAAACCTTCCAGAACGATTTTGCGGTGAAAAGTAAACTGAAGAAACAATGTAAGCAAAAAACAAAGCAGTAGATAGAAGAAAAACATATTATTCCAAAGCCACCGCTCTGCCTAAAATAGGCAAAACAGTTTGATTAAATAAAAATAGTACTACTATACTAAATAGTACTATAAAGCGTGATAGAATATGAGTAATCTAGTGGGTAACAAATTGTTTATATAATTTTTATTATAATAATTACGATTTCAAACTGTGAATATAATTTTAAATATCGGTTGCATCATCGGATGGGAACCTGCTTCTTTGTCAGACGAATTTCATTAAGAAATTTGAATTTTGTTTTAAATTTTAAGAACGCATTTTCCAAAGTATTTGACAGCCCAACCTGCATAAGCTTCATTCCAACAAGACAAACTCATTTTGGTGAAAATATACCGTTTTGTGACATCTTTTAGTTGTGCGTTTCTATTGTGGCAGCGCGATCAAGAAAAAGAAAACAAAGTTCCCATGGAAATCGCAAACGACTTTTTATTTTTAGTTCAAAAGGGCAATTTTACCTGAAGGACTATTAATTTCGTTTTGGCATTTTCACTATAAATGTTGGTTTGCTTTTCACATTGTTGCCACCAAATATTATCGCCCTGTGTTAAAGAAAATAAATAATGAAGAATCTCCATAAATGTATGTATGCTTCTCGCATTGGGATAAAACAGCGGTACCTAGAGCCATCAAATTTTGAATACCGTAATCTTCTACAGAATATGGTAATCTGGAATCCCAGACTTGGAATTTAAATTTTCTATTATTATCGATTTCATATTTTGTAACACTTTAACGAATTTTTGTTTAACAAACTCAACGATTTCAAAACGAAGAATGGCAGCACTTTACGGGGGACACATTTTTATCTCTAACGTGCGAGACCGTGTATCGGGAATTCTAAAGTTTTGCCCATTTTAATATTATTTTGTGATACTGCTGTTGAATTGAATTTTATGGTTTAAGTGAGATCAACATGATATTTAATAAATAAAGGTAACACAAAAAGCGTTTAAGGATCGCCCCCTATGGGCGTAATGCTAAACCTGAAAGCTTTCAGATTTTCAGTAAAATGAATTCTTTTTTAAATACAGTCCATAGAAATTCTTGTAACAATTGTCTATAATCAGCAACAAAAAATTCCATTAGTCGAAAGGGGCAATTTGCCCAGAAGAGCTAATAATTTGCGTTGGTTCACTATAAATGTTGGCTTTCGTTTCAAATTGTCGCCACCAAATATTATCGCCCTCAGTTATAGTTAAAGAAATTAAATAATGAAGATTCTACATAAATGTATGTATGTTTTTCGCATTGGGGGGAAAACTACGGTACCTAGAGCCATCAAATTATGAATAAAGTAATCTTCTACCGAATATGGTTATCTGGAAGCCGAAACTTGGGATTTGAAATTTGTTTTATTTACTATTTCATATTTTTTTTTAAACTAACGAAATTTTTATTAGCAAACTCAGAGATTTCAAAGCGAGCAATACTGTACGAAAAGAAAAAAAAATAATCTCCAGCCCGTGAGACTGTGTATTGGAAATTTTAAAGCGTTGCACATTTTAAAATTATTTTGCGATATTGCTGTTGAACTGAATGTTATGGTGTAAGTGCGAAGAACATGATATTTAATAAATAAAGGTAACACACAAAACGTTAAAGGGACGCCCCTTTGGGCGTAATGTAAAAAACCTGAAAGCTTTTAGATTGTAAGTAAAATGAATTTTTTTTAAAAATACTGTCCATAGAAATTCCTGTAACAGATGCCTATAATCAGCAACAAAACGTTTTATTAGTCCAAAGGGGCAATTTTCCAAGAAGAACTATTAACTTCGCAGAAGCAGTCGAGCTGGTGATGCTGGGATAAATGCATGATATGTATGAATGTATGAATGAAATATTTCATACAAATATGTATCAAATGTATGAATGCAAATATTTAGTAACCTGAATCCATTATAGATCATAAGACACCAAAATAAAATATAACATGTGGAAAATATACAGTAAGCACAATTACAAATAACATAAATACAGACATGGTGCAGAAGATATTTGGATACGTAAAATATGATGGCACGTGTAAACAGTTGGTACCTGATAATAGGGTGTTACATAATAGTGATGTTCAGTTGGGGCGAGGGCCTATCCATATTGTCTAAATTATTGTAGTTATAAGTACAAATTTTAATACTGGAGTTATCAATTATATTTGTTTTGCATGAAAATGTTTTGCTATTTTGTAACAAAAATTTATATAATGTAATTAATTATTTGTAAAATGTAGTGGGTTCTAAGTAACTCTACACCAAGCTCCTGTTGTATTCGATTATTTCTGATGTAACAGCCTGCACTGGTTATCTGCCTTAGCACCATATTCTGGCATGCTTGGAGCTTCTGCCTATTTCTTTTTCTCGTATGAGCCCAGACTGGGCTTGCATAACATAATAATGGTCTGAGAATGGACTTGTAAATAAATAACTTGAGACTGTGCATCGGAGAAAGAAATTAACCGGAGAAATTAGATAATATACTGACATGATATTGCAAGGCATTTTACTGTCTTGTCCTCCATGTATTGATTTTATTATAAATTATAAAGTTGCATTGCTCATCAACGTAAAAATATCTGTCATATAAATATTTTGTCCAAAGTGTTTGAGAAGGAAGAAACGTGTAATTTTATCAAATGTGTTATATACAGTACATATTATACGGTTGTACTTTTTATAAGAGATCTAAATATTGTAGCTTAAACAGTATGTGATTTTTATTTCCTTTAGGAATTAGCAATGTTTTTACAGTTATGAAAATATACATTTAGGAAATGTTGTGTGTTAATTGCATGTGTTGCAACAGCGCGTTTACTGTTTGCAAAATAACATAACAAACATTGTTCAAACATCTTAAAAATGTATTGAATGCTGAAAGAAGAGAAGCTACCAATTCAAATAATCCTTCCAAACAAAAATTCGAATTTTCAAAAAATGAAAAGAATTAGATAAAGATGCATTTTTCTGAAGCACTTTTCCAATACTTAGAATATCCAATGTTACAATATCCGTTAGAGAAGTAGCGAGACATAGCAAAGTTATGATTGACGATATTTCAATTATCGGATATAGGTTAATAGTTTTCCTACTTTGCGGTTTTAAACTTGTCTCTAAATTCAAGGACAAATTAAAAACTTATAAAAAAATATATGGAGGTTTTAAAAATTTAACGATCCCTCAAAATAGTTTGTTATGTTTTCTTACGCTCTTTTTGACTTCGCAGTTTACCACTCTCTTGCTACACTCCCTCCTACTAACCCATTTTTTTCTGTCTTTTTAGTTTTATTATTGAATATCATTTTATTCCCATTTACGCCATATGCAAATCAACAGAAAAATTACAGAAAATTTAAAAGCAGCGTAGCAGTACATGTTTGAATATTCATGATGCGGCGTTAACTATCGCATACATTTTCCCGTTCTTTTCGGTCTTTTCTAAGTTAATCATATCAATTCGGCTTGACAAAACTTTTTGTCTTTTTTTTATTAAAGATCTGTGTATTCACTTTATTTGAAAATTAAATTCAGAGTAAAAAACGTTTTCGACTTCCATTCAAGTAACTTTGTTATTTTCCACTTTTAGGATCGCTGGATCAAATCATTTCTTCCGCAGGATTATGTTTTCAGACGCAAGGTTACGATTTTTCCGAATTATTGACATTCTACTATTATTCATACGGAATTATTCATACGGACTTCGAAGAGTCCTAATGAACTTATTTCCCAGATTCCCCCCGAATGAGTTTTGGTATTACCAGTAAACTGAAGCAGTATTTTCCCAGTCCTCGAACTATTTGATTATATTATTAGTATGCGAGTTTCATTAATATAAAAGGAGGTATAACTTCGTGAAGGACTTTCTAAGGAACACGGCTCGTATTAATGTTAAAAGGTGGAGAAAAACAGGAAAAAACGCGACAAGGTTCTCTGAGGTTTGTTTCCTGCTCTAACCAATAATGATAATTCAATGATTTTACTGTCGGTCGGCTGGTCCAACTGTATGATTATTGCTAAAACAGGGACATTTGGTTTGGTTTATGTGATTATGGCAGATCCTGAAGTTATGTGATTAGGCTATATGCCTAAGGGAAGGGATGCGATCGGGCAAGACTTTCTAAGAAAACTGGCTCATTGCACACGGGGAAAACCACGAAAACGCCCATGCAGCCAGCTGGTTCGCGGGATTCGAACTACGAACTGAACCAACAGTGTTCAGCGACTTTGCCGGTCGGCCGTTGTGGTACTTCCAAAATGGGGAGGAGATTCGAAGCCTCTCACCACTACATATATTTCTCTGCTGGAGGCCGACACTTAAGGAATCTCTGAGCTAAATGTTTTAGAAATGAATGCGAAATTATATAGTAAAGTGGAAAAACAATTTTAGAGAATTATACCGTATAAAAGCAAATAAAAAGTAGACTTAACTTTATTAATTTTGGAAAATGATGTAATATAGGAAATACAAAATGGATATGAGATAGACTTATTCATTTTAAGGCATTTCATTAAATTTCACTAAGAACTGAGAAACCCATTCGTTAAGTTTAAATTATCAATCAGGCAAACGTTTGCCTTTACTAGGTTGTTAAATTCTAGAGTAATGTACTAAAAACTAATTAACAATTTGTAGTGATTCAATTTAACATGAAAGAAATATCCCAAAGAATGGTATTTTCAATAACATTCAACTCAGTCTGACAATCTAACAAAAGCCATATAGTAACAAGAGTTGCTAAACGATTTAAATATCACTTGTTAAATTCAAATATGAATTAGAGTAATGAATTTGTTTTACGCCAAGATGCAGTTGTTTTTCATGTTAAAGTAAATAAATAGGATAAAGATAATAGACTTGCTTGGCAGTTTTCGCTAAAATCAAAAGTACATTGATTATTAAAGTATTTATTATTAAAGCTATGTTTGCATGTATTGTATATGAGAGTATTTTAAAAATATTAAGTCCCTATGAACTAGCAAGATAGTAAGAAATGGAATTTCACTATAGTGTTCTTTAATAGAAAACAATTTGTAATTATTTTGTAAAGCATTCAGTAGTTTTTGATTAAGAAACTCAGCGTTTTGAAAGCAAACAATGACAACTCCGTAACTTATAATCATTGGCAGTGTGCGGGGGGGGGGACATTTTTATCTTCAGCGCGCAATACAGTGTATCGGAAATTCTAAAGGTATGCTTTTTAAAATATTTTGTGATGTTGTTGTAGAATAAAATTTCATGGTTTAAATGCAAACAACATGATATTTAATAAATAAAGGTAATACACAAAGCGTTAAAAAAAGGCCCGTCTGGGCGTAGTAACAATTCTGAAAGCCTTCAGATTTTTTTCCTTCTTCTTTTACGTTCGAATCCCGCGAACGGACTGGCTGCATGGGTGTTTTCTTGGTTTTCCCCATGTGTAACGTATATACGAGCCAGTTTCCCTTAGAAATTCCTCCACGAAAGGCATCCCTCCCCTTAGATAGCCCTAGTATGCTTTGCCATAATTAAATACACCACACCCCACCACCTTCTTCTTTTACACTATAATCATAAATATGTAAGAAAAATACATAATATATAAAAAATTAACTTAGCAACGTAACTTTCTCTTCTCAGTTCTAAAAATAGCAACCCCTCTCTGCACTGCGTTATTCTAGATTAATCCATGTCATATGACGCTTACATAATTCAGATTATGTAAATGGCATTAAAACTCTAACAGCCAATGGTAATTTTATAGTAATATTAACTATCCAATCAAAATGCATCGAGAACCTAAACTAACTCAGTCTGAATTAAGATTTCATCCTGAACATTACGTGCTTGCTTCCTGCGCTTTGTCTTAGCTGAATTGCTGTCTGCTTCTTTCTTCCTGCAGATATATGTAAAACGTAAAAACTCTTGGAATAGGTACAATTACTGTGCCAACTTGAATAGGTACAATTACTGTGCCAACTTGATTGTGTCCGCAATATGTTTGCTGAAATAAAAAATGAAGATCAATTTGCAGGACATATATTTTAACCGCAAACATTTAACGAAAGAGAAGCAAGCTTACACGGTTTGGTGAATGTGAAAGTGGAAGAATTTTTTCTTTGAGTTTTATGTCAAGATTGCATTTTTACTTTTGATGAAAATTCTAAAATCGACTTTTTTAATACAAGCTTTCATTCCCGAAGGAGAAATAGAATGAAACAATATCTAATCTAATAGATAATATAAAGAATTGTTATATGCTTGACCACCAGTATTTTCGTATTTTTTTGTGGTATAAATATTCAAAAGCAGCTGCGAAAATTAAAGAAAATGAATAAATACAACTTTTTTAAATAAAACTGCGATGCTTCTTTGAGGCAAAGTGGTGGGTTAGTAAAAAAAAAAAAAGATAGTTTGCTTGCTCTGTAGGTGGCGTTGGCTGTTAAATGTGTCCGTGATTTATTCCGGAATTTGAATTTGCAATGTTAGAATAGACAATTCAGTTAATTAAAAGTTACCGGAATATACTAATCTAGACATTGTTTTTCAAAAAATAAATTAAGCTGGATATAAAATTGAGTTACGATTGATTCAGAAATTTATTTAAAACTAAACGATAAACGGGTTGATTTATCAAACAGCCCTATTAAATATCAATAGATATTATTATTATTTATTTTTTCCAAACGTAAATTCGGATTTCTGAAACAACTATTTATATTTACTGTGCGAGCAAATTTCGGCATTTTAATTCACAACTGCCATTTGTTATTGAAATGCTGATTGATAATGCCAAGAATCTTCAACAATATATGGATTCCTTAGTCTAGCTTGCAAATAAAGCTAGAAATAGGAACAGTCCCTAAATTATTACTCAAACATTTACCTCTCAGCATCACTTTCAACATCAAGAATGTCCAAACGTTTATCCAATGGACGTAACATCGCATATGGTAAATAAAAATAACTCCTTTTACTGAAAACATCTCATTTACTGAAGAAAGACTGAGCTTCATTCTTTATGTTTTTTAAAGATATCAAATGTTTAGTAACCAGATTTAAAACTGTGCTAAAAACGGGTGTGTATAAAAAATAACTGGGTTAGCCAATGCAGTAAGGTTTTTAATAGTGACAAATTAATATTGCTAATTTAAAATTTTTAGAAAATGAGTTAAAAATAAGCGTAAATAAAAAATGCAGAATCAACGGAAAGAAAGCTTCTATATTTTACGGATCCCAATATAATTAAAAGGATGTCCAAAGTAACTCTAATTTAATACATCAAAGTGCTAATTTTGAGCTGTAATCGTATATGAACTATTAACGTTAGTTTTGGGACAGTTAATTATTTTTTTACCTACAACACGTTCTGAACAGCAATACATTAAAAGCTTTCTTCGACTACTTAAGTAAGTAATTAGGAATTAAAATCTACGTTTAGGTTATAATATTTGTTTTTAAAAAGCTCATGATAGGGACACTTGCACAATTAAAATAGGTCTTTCATTTGAAGCACACAAGACTGTTCAATATTTGAAATCAAAACTTTAGCTCATGTTCAATATACAGGAGTAGTTAATTTTATATCGAGGTGCCAAACAATTCCTATATGCGTAACATTATACTATCAAAACTGCTACTAATTCAGATTGTAGTCCAGGCGATACTGTTAAGTTAAAATGAAGCACAAATCAGCACTGCTCTCTTTTTTATTGCACGGACAAAATATGCACTAATACGTCTAGGCAAAATGACATTTAAAGATTGGTATCCTTCTAAGTACAGAAGACATTATTCTGCGTTATTCGTTCTATAACTGTTTATAATACCTCATATGAACAACACTTCTGTAACGAAAGTAGCTCAAGTTATACAAAAACTAAATTTGCGCTCTTTTGATTTTGAAAAGAGATTACGATATCAAATTTTTGCTCCACCTCCTTTTATTTATAAGCCTCCACCTTCGACCGAATTACACTGTACTGTGCTCACCATGTATTGAATATTTAGCGAAATTCGATGGGGCATGTTATGTAACTTTGTAAGAGATATAGAAAATAATCAAAATTCTGTAGCTTATAGGTTTAAAAATGATAGGAAAACTGCCTCTTCTCTCCTAGAGGATTGACTATGACTGCGTTCTTGCGAAAAGCCTTCGTGGAACCCGTCCCTCGTGGCCTGCGACCTTCTTGGAAGACGTATTAGCGTGTTCTGAGGATACTCTTCATTATTGGCAATAAATTAACGACCTTACCAAATATAGTCAAGTTAATACATTTTAAAAAGGAAGGTTAAAGAGAGAAAGTAAGTAATGCTGATATATCAGAGATTTTCTAGAGCCGTCACGAATCCCCATTCATCATTCAAGTGAATGCAAATCTAATACAGTTTATTAAATGTGGGAAATATCATTAACGGTAGCAAAGAAAGCGGCAAGGAAATTGTTGAAAACTTCCATTGCTAGGTTAGTGAGAATTCTGAGAACTTTGCTTTATAAACTTAACTATAGTGTAACCATTCTCCTTTGAACGCAAATGCCGGTTAGCTCTAAACGTATGTATTAATAAAGTACAGAAAAAAAACAAAATCATAAAAATGGTACATACAACAAAGCAGTATACCTAGAATTTAGAATAAACTTTCGATTTACGGGCACGTAATATTGGAGAATCCATTCTCATCGCAGCCGTACGTCGACTGCTGCAGGTTGTTTTCGTCGCTACTAGATGGCATTCGATAAAATTGTTCAATTACAACCAAATAGTTCTGCGACATTTCATATTCTGACTTCGTAGACATCCCAGCAAGAAGCAGAAACTGACGCCTGCGTTTTTTCTACAGTAGGTGGAACAAAAGACAGCCACAGGTTTTATGAGAAATAGCTTTAGATTCAGGAGGATCTAATGAAACGCGTACAAAGCTCTGTGGGTATTTCACGTTTTGGTGTTCCCTTTTCTTCAAGGGACCACTGCACCTAAAGTCTGTTACTTATTACGCTCTTGAAATGATTCCAAAGCTGAAATATGATACTTGCCGAAAATTTTGTCTCCGTTGTTGTGATCAGGAAATCAAACGGAGTTGGAGATCTGGTAGTCACTATGACATAGCGACCCTCTCGCTTACACATGAATGTAACATGACTTTATTAATTAATATCTTTTTTATATCTTTTTTATAATCTTTTTTATATAGTAATTACTACATAGCTTTTTAATTATATATATATACTCTTTTTCAAAAACCTCGAAGTTATGGTCGTGATGGAATTTTGTATGCAAAAACATGTTGATCAAACTTGCAAATGATCCAAGTTTCAAGGCAAATGAACAGGAATTGGGATCATAGCGCTCATTTCTAGTGCGCAATTCGCAAAGCATAAAACGAGTAACAGGGGCAGAACATTTACCTTTTTTGTTGCCTTTACGACGATATCGATGACTTTACAAACAAATAAACGATTTCGAACGTGGTCGCATTGTAGGGTTGCATGAATCTGACTGGTCATACCCAGCAATAGGTCGCCACCTGAAGCGTACAGACACTGCGGCGGAACGATTTTGGCAGCAATGGTTGCTACAAGGAACTTGCCGACGAAATGAAAGCTCTGGAAGGCCAAGGAGCACAAATGCGAGGCAAAATAGGATGATTGATCGCGACGCCCAAACGGTACCATTGTCGACAATTCAACGCACTACAGCCACGTCTATACCTCCAGTGGTTCCATCCACCCTCTCACGGCGCTTGTCTGAGACGGGATTACGCTCACAAAGGCTTTTTAGACGTTTGACTTTGACCTCACAACATCGGCGCAGTCGCATATAGTGTAAAAAAAATTAAGTGCGAAACCGATTACTATGAACAGGAAAACTACAACTCATCCCAATGCCACCGCTGTGCCTAAAATTGACAACGCAGCTTGATTTTAAAAAAAATTGCCATATCGTTTTCATTTTAATTTACGTTATGTAATTTTAAAATACATATAGCGCAGGAGTATACGCAAAAACTAGCAAGTAACAAATTACTTATATCTTTTTTTTCACAGTATAATTTCAAAGTGTACATATAATTTTAAAAGTCCATAGCATCATTGAATTCATACCTGTTTTCACGTCAGATGTACTTGCTTAAGAAATCTGTCAAAAGCAAGGTCACTTTGTCAACCGTCACTGGGTTAGTTTACGTTATTTAATTATGGCAAAGCCTAGAGGGCTCACTGCCTAACGAGAAGAATGCCTTCGTGGAGGACTTTATAAGGGAAACTGGCTCGTATACACGTTACACATGCGTAAAACCACGAAAACGCCCATGCAACCAGCCCTTTCGCGGTATTCGAACCTCGGACCGAACAACCAGTGTTCAGTGACTTTACCACTCGGCCGCTGGTGGGCCTCAAGGAAAAATGTATTTGCATTGAAACGCGCAAATCAAGCGCTAACGTTGATGGGCGGTGACTACTTCAACATTGCCCAGCATACCTCCCAATTACACCCATTAGCTTTCCAGCCGCCTGCCATGTAGGACGACCTCAGCTGTTTTTTAAGTGTTTTTGAATAAGAAAAATGTAGTTTCTTATTCAAAAACAAGAAGAAACATTTATTTATAAATAACAAATACATATTCTATAAAAACATAATTAAAAGAAAAAGTGCCTACGGAAGCGCTTAATTTTTGTCACTGGTCTTCGCTCTTTTTGTCATGATCTGCTCATTTTCACCCGCAGATCGTGTAAAAAAACTGTCCAAGGTGGTTTGTTTCTTCCTTCCTGTCAAGGTAATGAGTTAGGCAAGTTTCGTTGACCAACTCCGATGCACGAATAGTTGCAACCTTTTTGCGGTGATTTTTATTCACGAACTCTACAACTTTATCCCACATTCTCAAGATCTGTTTTATATCTCTTGTAGGGATAACCTCCTCCATCTCCGGCTCCTCTTCAAAACTAATTTTTCGTTGAACCACCGTATGCTGTTGCAAATGCAGATCGTGTAACTCCTCGGTTGTCAGCTCCTGAGACTGTTCCTCTACGAGTTCGTTCACATCTCTCTCCTCCACCTCCAGACTTATGGATTTTCCCAGAGAAACAAGCTCCTCTACCACTGACACTTTGGGTTCCAATCCTTCGAATTCTCTTTCAGCTACAGCCTCAGGCCACAGCTTCTTCCATGCAGACGTTGTAACACCCAGCCAGGCCTTGTCAAACCAGCCCCGACTGGCTTTAAACGGGTCTTCCGATTCCACGTTTGTAGAAGTGTGTGGGATCTTCTTTAGAAAATAACCGTAAATCGCTCGTAAATAACTCGTAATAGTGCCTTCTCACATATGATGCTTTGTGTTAAGGTTCCTCCTTGAAGCTGCTTCTCTCTCACTCACACCATCAGTAGTTTCTCCATGTCTTGACGGAGAGAGGTCGGAGCTTAAAAGTTATTGTAACGCCCTTAGTTGGCGTTATACTTTATCAACTCCTTTTGTTCAAGCACAGTAAATATCATTGATGTGTTACGCCCGTACATCGTCACCAAGTCAATTACTCGCACACCTTGCTCATGGTTTTCTATTATTTAACGCTTTAATTCAATAGACATCATCATCTTCTTTGGACCCAGGGTTATAAAAATAAATATGATAATGTTTTCTAAATGTACAAAAAGCAAAAAACGCGAACCCAACTTATCAAAAATGCTTCCAAAACGAGGGAAACAAGCACTCAGACTGAGGACTAGTCTGAGGTGGGAGAAACTGTTAGACGCTGCACACGACACCTACATGCGCGCGCATGTTGCGGTCGTGTACAGCGGTGTAGTGTGCGATTCCTCGTATCTCAAATCTTGCTCTCGTCTCAAAGCAAAAACATCGCTCGCTCGATAGCTCCTGTCTCAAAACACTCGTATGTTGGGGCACTCGTATATCGAGGTACCACTGTAAATACAGTTTATAGTTTTTTTAATGTGACAATCATTATAAGCCATGTAGATTTTTCCTTGTGGCTTCATTTGTTTTCTCTTCCAAAATTTCGAACGTCCAACAGTTTTGTCAGTTTCGGGCTTTTGGTATGGAGAGTGAGAAAATGAGATAAGACCAGAATGAACTTCAGTTCTGAACTTTGCAGTTCAGCATAGAGTAAGGAGTATTGACAGATTTATGTTCGCTCTTTACGTGCGCTTTTCATCGTATTTTCTTCATCATTCTCAGCACTTTAAAGTGATAACTACTAGCAGTGTTCCTTTATATTTCTTATATTTTTGGAATTATATTTTTTTACCCGTACGTTTCGAAAAACTCCAGAATTGTTTAGTGTTTTTTCGGGACAAATAAATTCTAACAAGCTACCAGCTCTTCCGCATGCTTTAAGAACCTTTATGCCAGGAACAATTTTGGGTGTTAGAAGTAGGACAGAATGCTAGTCACAAGAACAATTGAGGAGCATCTGGGGCAGCTTGTGACAGTCTTTGCTGCGTTCCAGGAAGATATAAAAGGAGAGGTTGATTCCTTTACAGAAGAGATAAATGCGTCCAACAAAAGAGGGAACGGGGAAATAATACCAGTTCAAGGAAAGATGGAATCTATCCAAAATTGATACTTAAGCCTGTCAAGAAGAAATAAAAGACAACAGTAGAAGATTTTCGAGGATTTTGAAAGCAGAAATAACATGGTCGAAAGGAGAGTTAGAGAAACTGGAGAACGTGTTTCTGTTGTCAAACAACAAATCAAAGAAAGAGTTAATGCTGTCAAACTACAAATGAAAGGAAGAGTTTCTGATGTCGAACAACAAATCGATGACAGAGTTTCTGCTGTTGTCGCCAAAGAATCTGACAGCTTGAACACATTCATAATGACAACTGGAGACGATTCTGATACCTTTAAATTGGTACCTATGTTTTCCGTCCCATTTCTCATGCTTTCCACGTGTGATGGAAAAAACATTTGGCATATGGACAAGGCTCAGTTCTGTATAGCTCCAAATGGAAATGGGTAGGATTCCGAAGACAAACCTGTAATTTCGCAGCTTCTCTGAGAATAGAAGAAGCCGATATCGGTCCCACTCTTCTAGAAACCCAGAGGCTAGATTTTGATGCTGTACCCGGTACGCGAAAGCTCCACTAAGAAGTGTTTAAAAGGCTACAGAAGGCTGCAGTTAATATCTCGATAGCAGAAGCTCAACAAAATAATCCAGAATCTCGCCACTGATATCGAAATGCTGTCCCATCTCTACTTTTCTGACTGCTCAACAGAAATATGTGAAGTACAATCCATGAAATACATGAAATACGGTGGCATACGGGAACCTGAGGTATAGAAACAACTGCGAATAGTGGATCTCAAAGATTTAAAAAATGCCTAGAGTGTACGCCATGGAAAACGTGGCAGTCCTTTCAGAAACTTGCACACACCATTGCCCAATCGGAACTACTCCAACCCAGAAACTAGTGGACAAGTGACAGCTCGTCCAGGCAGTCTACCCACTTAAGTAAGTGCCTTGAGGCGGAACAGACGTCAGACGAAAGCGACCTTAGTATGCTAGAACTGCAGTGGTGATGAACACTTACGAAAGAACTGCAGAACACATTAGGACACAGAAGATAATGCTGCTAATCAGCAAGAAGTCACGAAAACAAATCGTGGATGTTGAGCGGAATTTGCCAGAGATTGCCAGATATTGAGAAGTCCCACATAAAATCCTTTCAGATTTCGGTTATGGTTGGTGGCAATAATGGACTTTTCAATCATGAGGCATACAAATAGAGTTCCCTTAGTTTAACAATCGATACATGAGTAATTTACCATCATCCAAAACCTCAAGTCGAGATGACAGAACCAGCATGAACAGAACTTTTCCTTCCAGGATTATAGCTGAAAACAGAAATTTCCGGTAAGGCATTATGAAATATGCTAAGAACGTTAAGAGCACGAAATGAGTACTAATAATATGTTCTTTCGTTGAATTATCAAGGCCGTCATTCCGGTGACGGTTGAAACGTAAGTGCCAAAGCTAAAGTCATTGGGGAATGCGAAGTGGTTGCATCACGTTCTCCATTGAACTACGTTAAGGGGTCTCGTACACCTTAAAACCCTCAAAACCTCTGAATATGATCCTGTTGTAAGGATTGGGATAACATATTTATTTTTAAAGCTATTACTTCCAGTTTTTTACAGCTCACTACATAGCACAGCTGAATTAGTAAGCAAATAGTTTGTGTTGCCACAAATGTTTTTATAATTTAATCTTCTTTGTGAGGTAATTTATTATATGTTCACGTAATACTCCCACTTTGCGTGCACAATTTAAAACATTCTGTTATATATTTTAACTTCATAGTTAATATACAGCTTGTATAGCATCTAAAGACTACTGTGAACCAAAAATCTTAAGAATTTCATGTTAAATTCTCATTTTATTTAGAACTAAATTTATACAATGCATTTTAATAAAAAATTTTTAATATTTCCATGCGTAAAACTTTTGACTATTAAAATATTCAATATATTTTTGGTTCAGTTAGATGATAATACTCATATAAAGAAGTCCATTAAATTTAAAGTGTGTACCAAGAACCGTTTTTAAAATATCATACGCGCAACAGTGAAAATTTATGTTTTGAGATAATCAAGTTTTAATGTAAATATTTTTTTAAATACTTCTCTTGTCATAAAATATATAAAATGCTTATTTTCTGAGAGATATTGTAATATTATACAATTTCCAATAGTTGGTATAAGCATAATTAATGTAAAATAAGCTGCCATCATCAAAGTATAACATATCAACTAAAAATGATTTGAAACTTCTACGCTATCAATGATACAACTAAAATTTTTCTTACAAATTGGAACTTACTTATAGGCAAATGTTTCAGGTAAATTTCTCTGTAATGTATTATTGTATATCAAACATATAAATCATTTAATAGTTCTTCCACAGGGTAACTTTAGCATACTCTAAATGCTATGTATACAACTGGGAAAAAATGCATTTTAAGAAAATCGAGTTTGGATGCAAATATTTCAGTATACAACTTTCTAATAATAAAGTGCATAGTATATTTATTTTCAAAATGATATATTTAAAAAGTATAAATCCTAATAAATTGCATAAGCTTTTGTCAATATGAAACACATTAAAATTACCATACTATATAAAATACCATGACAGAATGATAGCCGTGTATTAAAATACGTGTAGCATATTTGAACAAATAATTTATTTTTACATAACTACATCAGTTAAGTACTTTCAAGCATTTAAGCATATGATATGTATCATATTATGCAATATTATTTAAACATAAGTGGGAAAAAACCTTTACGACTTATTTGAAATTGTATGCTAAACTGCTACATTCATCGAAGTATAACATATCGACTAAGAATGATAAAACTAAAACTTCCTTACAAATAAGAATTTACTTATAGCCAAATGTCTTAGCTAAAGTTCTCTGTAATATATTACTGTATATCAAACATATAAAACATTTAATAGTTCTTCCACAATGTAACTTTAGCATACTTTAAACGCTATGTATACAACTGCGAAAAATCGTGTTTTAAGAAATTTGAGTTTTAATGCCAATACTTCAGTATATAACTTTCTAATAATAAAGTGCATAGTATATTTATTTTGAAAATACATTTAAAAAGTATAAATCCTAATAAATTGCAGAAGCTTTTGTTAGTATGAAACACGTTAAATTTACCTTGCTATATACATTACCATGACAGAATGATAGCCGTATATTAAAATACATGTGGCATATTTGCACAAAAATTTATTTTTACATAACCACTTTAGTTAAATAAACTCAAGCATTTAAGCATATGATATGTATTATATTGTATAATATACATATTATTTAACATGGGTGAAAAAATCTTTTACGACTTACTTCAAATTGTATGCTAAACTGCTAAAATTTTATTTACAAATTAAAACGCACCAGCACAATAAACATCCCCATCATTTTTATGAAGGCCTGCACTTCTGACATTTTTTGCTGCCTTTCAAGCTTAGCTGTTGTTTTGTTTCTGACAAGCCTTTCTTTTCTGCGTTATCTATTCTCTTGTTATCAATTTGTAAAAACCCTTCAATAGAAAACTTACTTCTAAAAAGCTGTAGCTCATTCATTACAGAATGTCTACCAACAGACCTTTCGTTAAAAGCAATTACTGCTTCATTTCCAGCAATTTGAACTATCCTACTACCAGCACGACATGTCTTTGGACAAAATTTCCAAATTAAGGAATTAAATGATTCATTATTATTTTGTGTTTTGCCGCCAAGGCAACGTCTATATAACGAAGGTTGTGACACATCTATAAAAACTGGCTTTATTGCCTCCATTACAGCGACTGGTTCAGAATTTATATGCTTATAATCAGCTTTATTTTGCTTAGCTTTATTGTATTTGCACCATGTGGTTTCATTTGTAGGACAAACGTCATGAATCGGCTTTTCATCACTCGATATTTTGTGGTAGTAAATTGCCCAAATGGCTTTTCTCATATCACTAACAGACTCATTATATTCTCTAATCGCATTACCATAATACGAAGTTATTTCATTTATTAACTTATCTGTTAGTCTCACTTTCCCAGACAGATTTTACCGTCATTTAATTTCACTTTTTTTCTTTCAAGTTTTAATTTGCGTAGCCATATTCCCATTCGTTTTTGAATATATCCAACACACTCAATTTTTTCTATATTTAATGAACCATATGGTTTGGCGTCAGTTATACCTGCAAATGGTTTTGCATCAACTATGTAAGGATCTTAAGTTTTACTAACGTTTATTTTATTTTAAATCTTTACTATCACTTCTTATTTTCTACTTCCGGCCAGAATTAAAAGCGTTAACTTATTTATGCAAAATTTGTGTGGCGAACGCCAAGTACTTAAGATGTGGCTTTTTGCCAAGCGAGAGAGAGGAAGGAGTTAGTCGAAGCAGGCCGCTTACCTTAGAAGTTTTACTCAGTTGCTGGTTGCCTTCCAGGCCAGAGTTTTAATCCTCGTGATAATGTTTAAACGTATTGTAGTGTTAACAGTTCTCTGTACTACATACGGCTTCCTGTTAATATACGGCCAATCTTCCACGTTTATTATTCCAAAGGTAAGTTAGAGTTTAGTTAAATATTTTTATATTCTTACGTTTAGACCACAAGTAGTGGGTCTTTGTATTCCAAAGTACGGAAATTATTGTAAAGAGAGAAAAATAAAGGGTTTTGTATACCTTTCTTGTGTATCCTGTCTACTTCCCACAGTTATTGAACATAGCTTTAGTAAGCTCTCTGTTCCGAGTCAGGTCCTTACATATTCCCGAAGAAAGTAAGACGGAACATTGAACCTGATAGTGGCGCCCAACGAAGAAGAATAACCATGGCCGAGTTTCAAGAAGAACCTGTGCTGCCTGCAAAAGCGGCTCAGAATCCAGAAATGCCAGCTGCCGCCCTGGAAAATTTGGTTACATCGTCCAGACCATGCGCGCTTCGATGAAACTAGAAGCAACATTTAATGGAAACTCACCGGTAATCAGTTTTTTGGAAAAATTGGATGACCACTTCATGCTCAACCCCGTGCACGAATTTCAAAAAGTTACCTTAGCTACCAGCGCTTTGAGGGGCCAAGCGCTTAATTGGTTCAAATGTATAGGCAGAAGTCTCTTGGGTCAAGCAGGAAGTCCCACCTATAGTTACGAGAATTTCAAGACTGCCCTAGTAAAAGCCTTCCCTGACGTAAGGGATCGTGCGAAATTAGAAACGGAACTTTTCAGCATATATCAGCAAAGAATCAAAAATCTCTCAAGCTGTATTTTAAGAAAAATTCACGTCTTCAAAATCTTGTATGGAAACCGTCCGGATCCTGAGATAATTCAAGTGATTTTGCCGAGGTTACTGCCCCAAGTGCAAGACTTTATTGAATTAAGAAATCCGACTACACTGGAAAAGTTATTTGAGCTAGCAATCCAGTTTGAAAGTAGAAGAACGGCGGACATTGAAAGAAGACGTCAATATCAACTGCGAAACCAATTTGGTGCGCCAAGACTACAGCAAACTCAAGCACACGGCTACGGAAGCAATGCGAATCAGTGGGCAAGGAAACCCGAGCATTCAAAAAAAGCCGGCGAACGTCGACAGTTCAATAGCAATCCAGGAAAAAGTCTCAAGGCCAGTGGAAAAAGAAGGAAAGCACGGAAATGAAAAATAATTTAAACTAAAACGGATTTCTGCTGACTGGAGGGGGCGAAAATCCGAAGGCCACGAAAACCCCTATTCCTTCAAGTTAAATACAGTAATGGTGAAAAATTTGACTCTTCCGAAGATTGAAGTGTTGGTAAATAATATCCCAGCCACCGCACTCCTGGATACAGGCGCGCAGTGTTCCTGTGTGGCAGAAGATTTTTTTAGGAAGTATTTTCGTAAATATCGTATATATAATTCGGATAATACGACAGTGTTAGCTGCGCAAGGAGAAAGATGTAAGTGTATAGGTAAATTACCGCTGTATGTCCGTATCAAGGACGAACAAGTAAAGGTTATGTTTTTCATAGTAAAGAATCTGCAAGCACATATTATCTTAGGAATAGATTTTCTTTCAGAGGCACAAGCAACGCTAGATTTTAATGAAGCGTCTCTTAAGCTGACAATGAAACCAGTTCGTGAAGAAAAGGCTGAACCGCCGATGTTAAACCTTGACCACCTGCCTAATGAAGAGCAACAAAGAATCCGACAAGTGGTAAGTGAATTTGCTTCGTTATTTAGTGATATTCCAGGATTTACTCAGGTTACTAACCATAGTATTGACACCGGAGATTCAATGCCAGTTCGCCACAAAGCATACCGGTATGATAAGAATAAGGAAAAAATTATAGAATAGTATATCACCGATATGCTACGTAAAAAGATCATAACGCCCATCTCAAGTAGTTATGCTAGCCCGGTGGTTTTATGTAAGATAAATAATGACTATCCATTGACACATCGAAAAAGGTGGAGATTCGCAATTGACTACCGTATATTCAACTCCATAACTAAATATCCGGTATATCCGTTACCTATTATTGAAGAAATTCTAAGGAACATAACATCGACCAAATATATGACGACTTTAGACTTAACGACTGGTTATTTTCAAATAGGGATTAGGCCTGAGGACGTGCCTAAGACTGCTTTTATAACCAAGTCTGGCACTTATGCATTTCTGCGCATGCCGTTTGGCCTTTCAGGGGCACCGGCAACATTTCAGCGATGTATGGACATTGTGTTAAGGACTGTTCATGGAAAGTCCACATTTATCTATTTAGAGGATATCATTATTACTAGTGATAATCTCGACCAACATGTACAGGATTTAAGACAGGTGTTTTCTTTATTAAATGAGGCCGGTCTAAAAGTTAATGTCGAAAAGTGCAAATTTGCAGCACTTGAATTAAAATATTTAGGTTACAAAATATCTCAGAAAGGAATAGAGACAGACGAATCAAAAATAATCGCTGTACAAAAGTATCCGACTCCAAACACGGCGAAGAAGCTCTCTTCTTTTCTAGGACTTTCTTCATAATATAGGTCCTTTATAAAAGATTTTGCAGCTATTGCTGAACCATTGTTAAAATTAAAAAGGAAAAAGGCAAGATTCTCGTGGACGGCCGAAGCCAATAATGCTTTCGAAAAATTAAAACAAGCATTAACGCAAGCCCCTGTGCTGAAATTTCCTGAAAAGGATGAGAATTTAGAAATTTCAGTGGATGCTTCGGATTATGCGGTAGGAGCGCTACTTTCGCAAAATCAGCAGCCCGTGGCATTTTTTAGCTGAACTTTAAATCAAACACAAAGAAACTATTCCGCGACAGAGAGAGAGGCACTTGCAGTTCTGTTAGTAGTGCAAAAGTTCCGAGTCTATTTTGGAAAGGCGCCAATAACAGTGTACTCTGATCATGCGGCGGTAACTAGATTGTACTCAGGGAAAAACTTATCCCCAAGGTTAATAAGATGGGCACTCAAGCTACAAGAATATAATCTGGTACTCAAGCATACCCCCGCAAAGGAAAATATCGTAGCACATGCCCTATCCAGAATTAAAATAGATGAAGAAGGTAATACTGTAAAGGTGGCAATGCTCACAGCATGTACAATAAATTTCCGAGAAACTGTCATAACCGAACTGGGTACGGATCCTGAGTTTGAAAGCATTTATTAGTATTTAAAGGATCCTGAAAATTTTAGCCACCAAGATATTGTGGCGATAAGAAATAGGGCGGCCCATAACGAACTAATAGATGGTCTATTATTTTATACAAAAACTACGAATTCCAACAAAGAATTTCGACCTGTTATCCCAGCTACTCTTAGATTAAATATCCTGCAGGAGCTCCATGACAGCCCTATAGCTTTTCATGCTGGTATTCGAAAACCTATCCAACGCGTACGCGAGGCAGTCTATTTTCCTGAACTGCAAAAGTTAACAAGGGCGTATGTCCAGTCCTGCCCAACATGTCAAGCAGTTAATTATATTAATTTCCGCCCGGCCGGGTTTCTAAATAGTATTAAATCCGAATTTCCAAATGAAATAATTGGCATCGATTTATTGGGCCCTTTCCCAAAAAGTCAGTTAAATAAAAGTCGCTATCTCCTTGTTATGGTTGATCATTTTAGTAAGTGGACCGAAATTGTTCCCTTAAAGCGAGACTCCGCGAAATTAGTTACTGATTCTATTTTAAATAAATATATTTTAAAATACGGAGCGCCCCTATAAGTTATATCGGATAATGGTCCTCAATTTGTAAGTAATGTATTTGAAGACATGTGCCAAAAACTGGGCATACGTCATTTAAAAATGGTCTCGTATCGGCCGCAATCAAATATAGCGGAACGGGTGAATAGAAATATAGTGAAAATTATCCGTAGTTATGTTAACAATTTTCATAAAAGCTGGGATAACTATCTCAATGAATTTGCTTTCGCCCTTAGGACCGCAAAACATGATACAACGGGCAAAAGTCCTGCTGAGTTATTTTTAGGTAGAAAGATTATAACGCCGTTAGATAAATTATTTTATGTGCAACAAAGAGCCACAGAAATTAAAATGGCTGATATAGAAAAACTAATTAAAGAAGCAAAAACGAATACTGAAGTAGCACAGAGAAAACAAAAGCTGTATTATGACTTGAAACGACGGGGAGTAACTTATAAAGTAGGGGATGAAGTGTTAAAAATTAAGCATTCACTTTCTTCAGCACCAGAAGATAAAACTGCCAAAATTTTCCACGATTTGAAGATCCATATGTCATAGAAAAAATAACTCACGCTGTAGTAGTGTTAAAAGCCAGGAATGGTGAAACCTGCTCCGCAAACATTGATCAAATCAAACCCTACTATGATCGTAATAAAATGCAAATATTTACAGATCTTTTGCAGGATCCGGCACGGCAGACACGGCGGGCACAAGCTCCAGATGTGGAACAACGACAAGTACAAGGGCAAGCCATTAAGAGGCAGGAGCAAGTGAAAAGAAAGTTTCCCCGCTGGAAAATTAAAGGTAACAAGAAAAAGAAGCCGTTCCACCGTCCAGAAAAGAGAGCTCACGAACACCCCCAGAATGAAGAAGGGAGAAGGACGACGTATGAAAAGAGAGCCAGGTCAAAAGACGGCAACTATAATCCGGCTCTAAAACGGAAGATCTACTCATCCGACAGGACTCTCCGCAGCAAATGTCGCCGAACTGCGGAAGGGCCACCAGCGGCGGAAGAAAAGTTACAAGGAAAATTTGAACGGCCAGTAACGAGGTCCAAGCAGGAACGCGAAAGAAGTCTCCCGGTTCCGCCAAGACCAGCTGCCATCAAACGGCCAAGACCACAGGCAGAGGCGAAAAAGAAGGTATTCAAGGGTGACCGAACGGGAGAAAAAAAGAAAGCTTCTAGAGGAAGGCACTGAAGGGCGAGCCCGCACAAGAAGGAGAATAAATCAAACGAGAATATCTGCTACCTTCCAGGCCTGGGCTCAGAAAAGAATGTCCGAATATAACAAAGATAAGTAAAATTTTATGTTACTTTGCAAACTTAAGTTAATCTTTCATTCTTACTGCAAGTGGCAGATTTCAAGAAGTTTTACGTCATGCGAGGTCTACCTTTATCGCCAAAAAGGCGAGAAATGAGTTGTTACCGATTTTGGTATTATGTTTTTCAATTACTCGCGCGTAAAACTAAAGTTGATGTATAATAGGAATATGTAAAGACTTAAATATTGTAAAAGTTATTGTATAAATTTTATTTAAAACATTCTGGCAAGAAAGAAATTTTAGTCTGAAAGACTTTTTGAAATGTAGTATTTCAATGTAGAAGAATTGGCACTTGATTTGAAAAGAATAGAAGTTAACAATGTACTACTAATGTATGTTTTCAAATGCGTAAAATTAACGGCATTTTAATATGTTCTTATATACAACGTGAACTGTTATTTTAAATGTTAAGAAATACCGTGATATGGTAAAAGTGAAAGTAATGTTAACTTTTTTTTTTATTCGTGTGACTGTAAAAAGACCAAATCATGGTGAATATGTGTTAAAGGTTGAATGAATGTAGTTAGGTTCTCTGACGCTACACTTCAGAGTTAGCCACTTTCAGAATTGTACCTCAGGGTTTAGAGTTGAAGTTAGGGTGTGTTACGAGGTCTTGGTATGTTGAATTTTTAACACGTTAGTGTTTTGATTGTAGGAGGAAGTGTTGAACACGTATACATAAACACATTCGTGTTTGGTGTTCTTTTGCAACACATGTCAGAGAGCACGGGGAGAGATAATTAAAATAGTCATGAATGAAATAAGAATGTTAAGAGAAATATAAATATGCATGTTACTTGCCATTACATTGTGTAACATTTCGTTAAACTAGTTTTCCTTCCAGATCTCTGGAAGGAACCAGATTTGAATAAAAGCTCCTGTTTAGATGCAGTACAGATGAAAAATTGCGTGTCCTTGGAGCTGCTATTGTAAAAACAAATTTCTTTTTCTTTTCTTTTTTTTTTTAATTTCAAGTTTCTAGTGAGAAATGTTTGTAAAAGATTAGGCCTCGCGTTAGATTCTAGAGCTAAAAGTTTTCAACAAGGTCGTTTTAGACCTCAGTTTAAAACTAATTAACTCTGGCGGGAAGTATGTAAGGATCTTAAGTTTTACTAACGTTTATTTTATTTTAAATCTTTACTATCACCGGCCAGAATTAAAAGCGTTAACTTATTTATGCAAAATTTGTCTGGCGAACGCCAAGTACTTAAGATGTGGCTTTTTGCCAAGCGAGAGAGAGGAAGGAGTTAGTCGAAGCAGGCCGCTTACCTTAGAAGTTTTACTCAGTTGCTGGTTGCCTTCCAGGCCAGAGGTTTAATCCTCGTGATAATTTTTAAACGTATTGTAGTGTTAACAGTTCTCTGTACTACATACGGCTTCCTGTTAATATACTGCCAATCTTCCACGTTTATTATTCCAAAGTTAAGTTAGAGTTTAGTTAAATATTTTTATATTCTTACGTTTAGACCACAAGTAGTGGGTCTTTGTATTCCAAAGTACGGAAATTATTGTAAAGAGAGAAAAACAAAGGGTTTTGTATACCCTTCTTGTGTATCCTGTCTACTTCCCACAGTTATTGAACATAGCTTTAGTAAGCGCTCTGTTCCGAGTCAGGTCCTTGCATGTTCCCGAAGAAAGTAAGACAGAACATTGAACCTGATACCGTCACCAATATAAGAAGTATATTTTACACCTCTTTTTTCCATGGAACATGAAAAATTGTTTATCTTTCCATTCATTTCCATTTTTCCTGAATAACCAGCATGATTCTCCAAACAGGCCTTGTGTTCACTTACGCCATTTCCTAGAAATGACTCGCAACCTTTGCAATATAAAGACAGTATTTCTGTATCGATTACTGTGTTGCTTTCTGACCCTATTACGGAACAGACTCCAACCAAAGACGTATGTCCTCGAGTCTTCCACGTACCGTCTCCACTTACAGTCACATTTAACGACGAATTTGAAAGAACGATGTGCAATCACAGGAGGGAGATCCATAACGCAGCAGAATTTCTGCATAGCAGCTTTCCCTTGACAAAGAGTTCGCATTGCATACGTAAATCTTCTGTTTAGCTCTGATATATTTTTTCGGACACCCATCATATTAGAGTTTCTGAAAGTTCTTTTACATGAACACTTTGAGCATAGTAACTCAAATTTTGAGCTTAAACCATGATGAAATAGTTCACTTAAATGAACATTACAAATTTTACAACATAAATTATTTTCAATAAATTGAAATAGGATATCCAAATCAAATAGTCTATAACCACTAAAATTAGGCTCTAAAGTTATCTTTATCTCTTGGTGGCAAAACAGTGTCACTATATAATTTTTTAAACGAAGAACTGACACCACACTTCTTATTCATTGTATCATTATGCTGATTTCCCTGGAACTTTCTTTTCTTTGGTCGATGAATATAAGACCTTTTATTTTTTACATCTTATTTACAATTTTCCATAATTATCAGGTGATAAAAATACTAAACAAAAACTGCAATGTTATAATAAAAGCACCTTCAAAAAAGTCAAAAGAAATTTAGAAATCGCAAAAGAGCTTGTAAACAATCACGTTTCACGCTAATCCAAAGCTGGAGTAAGATTTCAACACATGCCTATGTTAGATGCCTATGTTAGAATAGTGCTATGTATAAATCTAATATATTCCTAAGTCGCGCTTTCGAGACATGAAAAACGCAGTTTGAATTTTGTCAATCGGCCCAGTAGAACGGGAGATATAGCACAGTCCTCCCCCCCTTTTTTTTTTTTAGCTTGATAACACATCAGCACTGTTTTTCCACCATCTCAAAATAAATTATGAAGATTTGTGCTTTTGCAACTAGTTGAATTTCAACAGAAATACACGTTCATATGAAAACGTTGAAGCTCTTTTAAAGGGCCGGTTTTATACCTTTATGCAAATGTAATTCTACCGCATATAGCAGTACTTCCCTGTCAGCTGAATTACTTTCACACTGAGTCTTCCGATGAGAATTTTCCTATTTAAATACCAAAGGATGAATGATTATAAATTTCAAAGCACCTACTATCTTAACGATCGTTTCACTCAAAATCAAATATTCGAAAAGTGAGCAGAAAGGCAAAATAGACAATAGCTAAACATGGGAACATTGAATGTGAATAGCACTTTATTGTTGGTCTGCTGCCTTTTACCAGCTAAGATAGTACTTGCCAGAAACCGAAGATTATCCAACTGTGGGCATTGTGGTAAGAAGTCCTTTACTGAGTTCTCCAGCCGAGTAAACGTAAATGCGATTAACCTCTCGAAGCCGGCTGGTACAGCAGTTGTACAAGGAGAATGACTTTCTCAGGCGCCGGCATCGGTACAACTGTCGTACCATCCATGCCCTCCCCATTTTAGAGAATCGCCTATCTGTAGATCTTTGGGTGGTCCATTGTCGCTGCTCAGAGTAGCCGCTGGCTACGCATTATTTCCCTCTTCTTATCAGTTTAGCTACATTTTGGCAAAAACCGCAGGTTTCGTCTCGCGCGAATATACTTGAAAATTAAATAGAGGCCATCTCTTTCTCAATCTGTCTCATAATTTTAATGCTATTTTTTTTAGTACTGACTTTTGCTATGATTAAAACGTCAGCGATTTTGCACGCTCTTTAAGCATACCATATTTAATGTTCTTTAATCATAACAAATAAGAATAGATTAATATTTTAGATTTAATGCCCTTCTAGAAAATAGGTAAAACCGTTTTTATCGTTTACTCGTTTACTTCATTTTCATACTTATGAATAATAAAATTTTATTTTGACATTGTTTTGTGGAGTGCATAAAACCCTTAAGAACTGTCAACTCTTTCAAAGTGCTTCTGTTATGCAGGCAATTTTGTCTGATTTATCAGGAGATAAATAAGAGACAATTGTATGCATAATAGTTTTTCTGATTTTCATTCATTCAGTGATTGCTTTCAATGATTTTCATTGATTGTAAATTAAATAAAATTAATTTATCTTTACACCCTATTTTAGGATGAGATCTGCCAAAAAATATTTAAATATCAGTAAAGCTCACGTTACTTCTAAACTGAATCAAAACATCAGTAAAATGTTATAAAATTTTGGCCAGTTTTATTTGCTGAAATTCTTATACTCTTCAAGAGATAGAGAGAATTCAGACAAGTTGATAAAAAAATATCTTAAAAAAAGTTGTTATTTTGTCTGTAATAAGGTGTATGTCAACTTACTACTAAATGTATGAAAATTAGGATTGGATTACGGAAAAGCACGCGAACGCTATCTGCGTAAGGGAATGGATGCTTTCGTGTAAACCTTTTTAAGAGAAAATTGCTCGCATTTACATTCCTGGTGGAAAACTCCACATGTAATCAACCCGTTTTTCGGTATTGATTGGATTAATTTGTTCGCTTACTGAATTACATCAAAGCACCCAACGATTACCTGTATAAGGGGAGTTATGTCTTCGCGGAGGACTTTCTAAGAGAAGCTGGCTTGCTTTTTACGTTACAGAAAAACCATGAATCCAACTATTTATCCGGGATTCAAATCCAAGCGAGCTATAAGTGTTCAGCCACCTTTACCGCTTTACTGAAGAGCAGGTAAAAATATTGATAAAGGAAAAGTATTGAATTAACCGGTTTAATTTACTAACCTATATTTCTCAATCGGCAGTATATAAATTACGCATATGAGGATGATTATTTGTGAATAAATAAACTGTATTGGACTTTTATTCACTATGTCATATTACAATGGAATTATTGCATTTCAAAGTTATTTCTCATGAATTAATTTTGCTCTTCATGATTTTTGATATTTTCAAAGAGAAAATTCCACACTTTAAATAAAAATATACACGAGAAGATACTTTATGCAAAATTTGGCGTAAACGGTTTTCTTAATTTTGCTTTGAAAATATTGCAGTGTAATCGTTTTCATTACTGGAAGAAATATAAAAAACAAATTTACTACATGGTATCTACACCGAATATTTCCTTATTCTTTTGAAAACGTGAAAGATTACTCTTTCTAAAATAAACTAGAAAATATATTATGTGCAAATAGAATATTCGTTGAAAATGAAATAGACTTCAACTTTTGGATATAACGATAGTTTTAGACGAAATTTCTACCTATGGAAAGAAATTGACGTATAATTAATTCTTCATGAACATTTAAAACTGTTCTCAAAATTCTTTTGATGATTGCATGTATAAGTCACGAATTTTTTTCTCCGCTAACATAAACAAAAGCCAATTTTACAAAGAAAAATTCTCGTTAAAGATATACCTTCTTTGCCTGATAGTCCAATGTAATATTTGTTAAAATTAATTATTAAACGCAACCAATGTATCTCGGATTTTGATTTTTATATTATAATAACAAAATTATCGAAAAAAGCAGATTTAAATCTCTGTTATTGTTATGTAAAGCTTTATTATTGCTGTAAGTTCATCTCAAAATCTAATTGTATTGAATCTCATTCTAATCATCTAATGGTAATAAATATTATTATTATTATTTCATTAACTTAGTCATTACCATTATTTTATTAATGAAAACATGTTATTAAAAATCGCATTCCGGCCTGCAGACTTACAGATCTAGTCTGTATTTACTATATTTTGTTAAATTTTGTTCTCGCTTTCTAATTTCTAATACGAAAATACGCGAATATAAATGAAGAGTGAAAACAAAGTTAAAAAATTCACAAATTATTTACGAGATTGATTAGAAATAATGAATGAAATATAAACATTGCATACATTTTGTTCTAAATAAAGTGTGCACTGGACATGCATCCAGTACTGCACATTTATTTATGTACTATTTATTTAGAATTTTGCTTTCATTTAAATATGAAAGCAAAATAATCATCGAAAAAATTGCAAATCTAGCAACTCCTCTACTATGGGACGTAGGCGTCCGACAAACATGTAAATTTTACTTCATCCATGGAGGAGAACTGACGACTTTTCTCATTAGGAAAATGTCAAAGAGGGGACAAAACTGTTTCGGATCGCGCTGGTCTGAAAGCTATAATATGAGAATTTCGGCCCGGTTTTAGAAGGTTAAGAGGGTAATGCTTGAGAACCTATTGTAATAATTTTGTGGAAACATTTATTTGGAAGAACGTTTATAAAAGTATAAAGAAACATTACAATGAGAGAGAAAATATAAATTATTATCAGGTTTTAGTCAAATTATCTGTATATGAAACGTCGAAATGGTAATATGAGGAGTATTTTATTCATTTGTGTAAGCATTTTATTTACTTGCATACCAACGAGTTCTGACGAAAGTCTGCATAGATTTATTACCTAATTATTGGCACTTCTTGCAGACGCAAATGAGATCTAATCAGAAAATAATCAAGCATCTGAATCAGTCAATCATCAACACGCACATTCTAAATCAGATTTCTGAATTACTTTCTTGAAGAGTTTACGGTCCAAATAAAACTGAAGAAACATTTTAAACACAAAACAAAGCAGCAGAAGTGTGAGAAGTATATATTACTATAAAGCCAACACTCTGTCAGTTAAAGACAAAGTAGTTTGATTAAATAAACAAGGTGAACAGAGACACAGTTGTAGCCGTTTGTAATTTTAAAGTACATAAAGCGCAGGAGTATATGAGAAAACCAGTGAGTAGCACATTGGTTACAATTTTTATTATAAACATGCTGAAACTGTGAATATAATTTCAAGCATCGGTGGCAACATCGAATGGAGACATGCTTCAGTGTCAGATGTATTTCATTAAAAGATATGAAATATTTTTAAACGTTTAAGAACACAGTTTCTGAAGTACTTGACAGCTCACACTGTATAAGCTTCATTCCTTTGTTTAAAAGTCGGTAAAGAGTTATCACAGATTTTCTTAAAAATTATCGGTGATCAATACTGGTATTGATCAATCATAACGACAATAACATACATTGTTATGGAAAGAGAGAAAGTACTTGTGAGGCTTTCTGAAAGACCGAGTCTCAGTTTTAATATTTTAATATTAATCTCTACAAGTCTGACCTAACTGACACTACTGAAATAGTTACGAAAAATTGATTCCCACTGTTAAAAAATTGATCTGCATTTTTTTTCGTAAATTTTATTTTTTTAAACAACATGTCTGTAATCAATGTGCGCACCGCATTGATGCTGGAAAAACACTAAAATTTGAATCATCGTTGTACAAGCTAAAGAAAAAAAAAAACAATATTTAATTGTGAGAATAAAATATTCTAACGATTATAATGATAAGTCAAGAATAAAATCAAATCTGTAGCTGCAAGCCTTTTTTAGCGTTATGGTGGTTAGGGAAAACTTAGTGCGATACCGAAGGGCTCGGGTTCGAATCCCGGAGAAGGCATGGATGTAAAATTGTAAGTCCCTTCATAGGAGGCAATGATGGCCCGCCTACTAGGCGCCTCCATGATAAAGAGACTACCGATCTGGCCTTAGGGCAGGACGATGCCGACATAGGCAAGTGCCAACCATAAGAAAAAAAATTTGATTGTAATCTTATTCAAAAATTCCTAATTATAAGACGCAAATTTTTAGACACCTTTCTCATGTTCGTTTTTAATGGTAATCAAACTAATATGAAAGTGGACTGAAAAGTCATTTTTAAATGAACCCATAATCTTATACGTCTCTGTACATTTGCATAAATCCATAATGGGCCAGGTATTATTTTATCGAAGGACAAGAGTCTAAATGGAACGATTACTTCGCTTGCTTGCGAGTGAATTGTAGGAGGTCCGACGAAGACATCGCGGACGAAAACGTAGCGGAGAAAACAACGTAAGACGGAAACTTCGTTGTAGAAAACATGTGGGAGAAAAGAAGGCAGGAAAACATATCGTAAGTCTAAAACATCATCGAAGAAAACAATCGTGGTACAAAACATCGACGAAGAACAGAAAGCGGTTCCAAAACTTCGCAGTTTAAAAACATCGTCGTGGAAAATATATTCCTATAAAAGAGAGTAAATAAAATAATCGCATGACGATAATTCTGCAGATATATCTTTTCTACTTTTAAAAGGTGCTGGTGCGTATTCGAATAATGAATTATAGGTGCGAGTAAAAATTAGGAATATTTTTACCTCTATATTTCATATATTTCCTTTCATTAATAATTTTTTACTAAAAATCCAAGAAGGAACTCTTGCATTGAAAAGTTGAAAGGAAGTAGAAAATTAATGATACGTATGGGAGTACTACGCAGTTTTTTATTTTTTATTTTAAGAGAATTTTAAATTTATTTACTTAACTATTAAACGTTATTATTTAATTAAGTCATTTCATAAAGTTGTATTGGCAGTTCTTCATGAACAATATATTTTTAAAAAATTAAAAAAGGGAAAAGGAGCATTTACTTTAGATTAAATGTATTTAAAAGTTTTATGCATGTATGAAATTTCTAATATTATGTTCTTTGAATAAAATTAAGACTTCTTTTGTTCTTTTTCCTTCAGCTTCTTCAAAGTAATCCTTTTATATGAGTATTCTTTGCATGTTGCGATTCGTTAGTTGTGATGACACAAGTCAGGATGAACTACGTAATATTTCAGTACCGTATTTAAATTTATTGGATTATTGGAAGAGCACGTTAGGGCTCTTTTACTAAGGGCAGGGAAGCGTTTGGGGAGGACTTTCTCAGGAAAAGTTTCGTACGCACATTACACATTAGAAAAACCACAAAATTCTCAAGCAGCGTGTTTTTGTGCTGGGTCTAGCTACCAGCGTTCAACGACTTTACCTCTGGACCACTGCAGCCAGATAGAGTTATTAACGGAATAGATTATTAACCGAAATGCATTCATTTTCACACTATTTTTTTGAGAAAGATCAAATTTAAATTTAGATCTAGAAAATGTAAACGCAGAATTTTACAAAAAGAAAATATAGGTACAATAAATCCTCTTGTCGTTTACCATCCTAAGATGACCGATGTTTTTGAAAAAATAAGTAAATATAGGTTTTTCACAATGTCTCTCTAAGATGACCGCATCAACGGAAGACTAAAGAGATATGGAATCGTCAACGATCGCTTTGAAACGAATATTTTATATTTAACTTTACATTTATATATTTTTATAAATGATTTTAAAATATGGTTAAGCTTTTGTGTCTCAGTGTGCCACTACATGGAACACCCAAATTGAATCGCTTCGAAAGCCTCTAAATTCAACCGTAAATAGATAAAAATTCTTTTATAATATACTTTGAACTTTTTTTTTTAAACCGTAGATAGCAGCATATCACAAGGAGACACATAACTTTAATTTATTATGTGTTATTAAAATCCATTTTTTCAAGTAATTTTCTCTATTTTTTAATGATATAAAAATTTTATTTGGAGAAAAAATAGGCATAATTTTTTTGACTGTACTCCAAATTATTTTTTTAATCTTTCATACAAAAATCATACGCAGAATCATTGAATAAAACCAGGTGTTCCATTAGCGGGAACACTGCGCCTTTAGCAATCTCATGCTCTTACTAATCAGAACATCTGTGCTCTCAGGAGAGAACATCCGTTGTTTTCGTTTTCTCTTTCCGTTGATTTTTTTTGGGGAGGGAATGAATTCAAACAAAGCAGCATTGAGGGACGAGGTGGGTTTTGTGTTATGAAAGCATTAATATTGGCATCTCGAAATTTATGGGGGTAGTTTTTAGGCGGGAATTTCATTAGTAGCTTCACTCATCTTTACTTAGACCTACGCGAATGTTTTGCTGTCTTTTTAGTCTCATTCCCGTTTATTTTCAATAATTGTGTAGATATTTTTCGTGTATCTATATATTATAAGCTTATTTTTCTTTTTTGTTAATATTAATCGTAGTTAATTATTTTAATCTTAGTTGCTTTGTGCTTCCATCAAAAAGGTGTGACTTGCTTTGAACAATTTCACGAAGCTAAGAAATAGGAAAATTTATAAACATTTTTGTATATAGGACTTGTGTAAATAGATATGTATCTCATTTATTCGTATATATTCAAGAATATTGTGTATATCCAGGAAACCATGTATACAGCCATAATACAGAGTTTTTTCATTCTTATGAAAACGCTTCTACTCATTTTCGTGCTTCACTGCAAAGCTCGCTTTGTCGCACTTTTATAAGCTCTGGCGGCGCAGTGTTCCACCTCATGGAACACCCACAGAATTAAAACGGTAAGTGCAATTTTTACAACATTTTACCTGTATATTTATTTAGGACTAAATAGACTGAATACAACGTTTCTTGCTGAAATTCCGACTTTAACGTACAGTGCGCCGCAAAGGATTAAATATTTTAGTTCTATGTTACGCAAATTGTATTTCTCCCTTTGTACCGAGGAGAGGCGCAGACACAAATTTGTTAGGATCGTAAAGCTCGGGTTTAGAGCTTTTAAGTTGCGGTGAGTTTCAACTAAGCAGAGGTTCTCCTGAGTTTACTTGGTGAGCCGCTACTGAATTCGGAGATTTCAAAGAGTTCTTCGCCGTTCCTCAGCCAACTTAATGTTTGAAAGCCAATAAAGTAGTTTCGGTCAACATTATGACTCTGAGGTTTCTTGGGTTCTACACTGAGGGAACATCAAGTGAATTTACAGTCCACTACTTTTGAACGACGGGACATACAGTTTTCACACACAATTTATTCGAAAATGTTTTAGTTATTGCTTGAACTTTTAGAACGAAGTTCTCAGCGAACCACTTTTTTTTACGACCACTTCTTAAAAGTATAGCTGTGGAATTCTGGTACTAATTCTCATCTTTTTAAGATTTCCCATTTATGTAATATTTTATTACTGCATTTTACAATATAAAGGAAGTATTATAATTACGAAAATTTTCAAGTATCACATTTCAGTGGAAATATCCATTTTGTCCATATCTGAATCCATTTGGATGATTTTTGTGCGACATCTCATACGGACAGAATAAAGACTTCTTCCTTTTCATAGTATATTTTATAGTGCATTCAAAAGGGATTTTTTCGTGTTCTCTGTATGTATGTAGATATAATATATGTGTGTATGTATCTCGCATAACTCAAAAACGATTAGCCGAAGAATATTGAAATTTTCTAAAGAGTAGGCTTGCTTCTCTCTTTATATTGGAGGTTAGCTGTACCAACCGTATATGTATATGCTCACGTATATGTACACCAACATCCTTTATCCGGCTTAAAAGTCCCTACACGACCTTTATTTTTGCAATCGTTGCTTGTAGAAATATACTTCCAGTTATTGAAATGTTTTTAAATCACGAAAATATTCATGTTTTGGCGATGTCAAATTTTTAAAAAAATTCTTTTTTATCAAATAAGTAAATCCAAATTTTAATACAGTCTCGCGGTTCGTATACTTACATTTGGGAAAGTTTCATACTTGTTATCTATATAGTATATAAAGAAGAAAGTTTGTGTGTTTGTCCTCTCATAACTCGGTCACTACTATAGCTATCACGACCAAACTTTCTACAATTAGGTCGACGTCACTTTTCTCAAAAAAAAAAAAAAAAAAAAAAAAAAAAAAAAAAAAAAGTAGCTAAAATCAGAGCTATAAATTAAAAACTCGGAAAAACGATAATTTTCTTTCTCATTTTCCGAGTGGCAACAGTCTCGCAAGCTGGAGACGAAAATCTGCTTTATTTCGGAAGTTGTTACCATTGCTCTCTTTCAAATCCTAGAATTTGTTAAAATACGAAAATAGATAAAAGATGAAATAAAAATAGCTTTCCCAAACATTAAATACGTTATTCCCGATTCCGAAAACTCGAGGGAAGCCATTTCGACTATTCTCATCTTAACCACTTTCATGAGCCAAAATACTAATTAAAAATTCTGAAAGTTCTAATTTTCGCACTCATTTTTCCTAGTGGTAACAGTCTCGGGCGTTGGAGATAGAATTGTTTTATTTCGAAAAGTGTTGCTACTGCTCGCTTGCAAATCGTACATTTTGTTAATAAAAAAATTTGTAAATTTTACATAACCTATATATATAAAGAAGAATGTCTGTTTGTGTGTTTGTTTGTTTGTTTGCGTTATTGATTTCTGATCAATTATGATAAATATTTTGCGACATTGAATCGACTAAAGTTGAATATAGGTGAAATATTGGATGGAACTTGAGCTGTTATGGCCATTTTATTAGAAAGACGAAAATCACTAAAAGCTGAGTGACATTGCTTCTGATACAATGAGAGAGAATTATATTTTTCTATCGAAATTTTTTATGTGGGGTTGCATATCGCACCAGACTGAAAAATGTATAACTATGAATCGTATTTTTTACATCGTTAGAGAAGGATTACAACGGTATCGTTCTCTCTGTTGTTAGATACATTGCTTTCAATCTAACTTAATTGACATCGGGTACTTCCGCTAATAAAGAAATAAAATTAGAAAAAATTCATAAACGCACGACCAAAATTGTGCAGTATACGTAATTTCAAAATCAGCAACTTTCTTTTAGGAATCGGGTATTCAAGCTTGAAAGAGCAATTCGAAGAAATAAATTTAAATGATCAGCAGCAAAAAGTGTGTATTTCGCCTGAGATTTTTGACTTTAGTAAGCACATAATTTTTCGATTTTTTTCATTCGAAAAAATATGCGTCTGTTTCTCGTACTTTTCTAATATACAGTGAATTATTTCATAAGGGCATTACGCGGAAGTTTCTAATTATTAGTTTATATATAGTATATAGACATTGTGAAACATTCGTTTTCTCCAGATGTAAACCACCTGTTTCTCCACCTGGCCCAAACAGCTTTTTACATATTGTTAACTGCAAACAATCATTCGATTTACTGCATAGTTAAATGGAATGTATTCTGAGAGCTGAAAAATGTCATCTAAGCAATTTGCAATTTGATTCATTACTAGTAAATCTGAAATCAGTTTCGTTATTTTAACAAGAAAGGGTATTTTTATGCATAGTGCTGGAAATAGATTAAAGATTTAATAAAAATTAAATTTTAGGTTCGAGTTCCATTTGACGAATATCAAAATGTTTACCTTGAAATATTAATAAAAGTATTTTGAAAATAGGAATGCAATTTTTAATTATTTTAAATCTATTTACTCTAAAGCAAAATGCCGTTACATTAAATATCAGAGGCACAAGTAGAAGATATAGAACTGGATATAGATGGCTAGAAGTAAGAAACAAACAGAAAAGAAAGAGAGAGATCAGAGTAAAATTATTCATGTTAAATTCAAATGGAAAGAATCTGAAAATGCTATATTTCAATAGCTAAGATTTAGTTAACTCTAACAGGGGGAGAAGTACCTCATATGGGCATAGTATACATCATAAGTGAAGTGGTGAAAGCATACGGTATCGTGTTTTTACTATTTGAACCCTTTCGAAGTTCTGAATGATGAGTTTATATATGTCAAATACTCTATTAATTACTTATCTCTATCTATCTGTAATTATACACGTACTGTCCAGCAATGAATGCTCGATGTATAGGTCACAGCCACTATCCCACCAAAAGAGAAAACTTTCATTTATGAAACTTCCTAGTACGTCTGCCAGGGAAACGAAAACAGGCTTTACATCTAACATTATCCTGCACATTTTTATGAAACATTAACATTTTGATTCGACCCTTTTGTTTTATTTTGTTTTGAGTTTTGTTCAAGCAAACGTTTCGAAAATCATTCCTACTAGTAAATATCTGTTTGTTTCTTGTATGTTTGGGGCACCATTGGTCATGTGGTTAGGATTGCAGAATACTGAGAGTTTTATGGAACTGATCATCACAATTGTAATTTCCATTATTTATATACAAAAACAATATAGGAGCATGAAAAAAACCAATATGGATAGTTTAATAAGACGAAACTTCAGCTCGTAAGTGCTGATAAAAAACAATGTACAATAACTAAATGTTACTGTAGGATGTTTATTATAGCTTAAATAAACAATATTCTGTTTTTGCTCAAACACAGCGTTAAAAATACCAAGTGGTTGACACGAAGCCACATAAATTTCATTTGACTAATTATTAATATATTATTATATCATAATATTAGTTAGCAGTGGTAAATCTAGGTATTAAAAAACCGTAAACACGAATTTTTGAAAATTTTAATATTTCTCCTTTGGCCACGTTTGAATTATCCATTTGAAATTAGGCATCAAGAAGGTGGCAAGGGGCCTTCATTTTCAAGGAATGATTTCTACCGGCAGTAATTTTACAATAATATTATAAGATTAGACATAATAAATCTGACAGCATGAATGCATTATATGAAAAAAGCATGGAATTTGCATTATTTTGCTATAGAATGTTATACTAATTCTCGATTATCCGTGTGTGGAATACCCGTCTTGCAATTTGGAACTAGGTACCGTTGAAGCAATTTTAAGCGACCAGCGAATATATTTTTTAGTCAATTTGTCGAAATTTTAATCTTTTTAATTGCAGTTTTACATTATTTTGATTACCATTAAAAACGAACGTGAGTAACTCATCTGAAAATTTATAAGCTGTGAGAGAAATCATATTGAATGAACTGAGCATACAGAGGAGACTAATTATACGACTTTGGCTTTACAATCCTTGTTAGAATATTTCATTTTCAGAGTTGTGTTTTTGTGTTTATTGCAGCTTGTAGGATGATGAGTGAAATTGCTTGGAACTCCGTGCATTAAATAAGTGCAAACATTGGTTACATACCTTGTTAATTAAAAAAAATTAAACTTTACAAAAAAATAATGTTACAGAATACATATATTTCTTTTACATTCCGAATCAATTTTTCGTACCTAGTTGAGTCACATAAATTATGACAAACTTTGAGAAATGAATTTAAAAGAATTAAATATGAAAAAAAGAATTTAACAAAACAATTATAACTTGGCTGTGCGAGAAATCTCACAAATACTACGTTTATGTTTCTGAACAAATGCATAATATTCCCTCCCTTTCTATCTATCAATTTTATCATTTATCTCTCACACCCTTTTTTATGAAAATCTGTGACAACACTTTACAAACATTTAAACAAATAAATGAAACTTATACAGGTTGGACTGTCAAATACCTCGAAAAATTAGTTGTTAAATTTCAAAAAATTTCAGATTTCATTACGAGATATATCTGACATCGAAACAGGTCTCAATTCGATAATGTCATGGATTTTTAGAATTATGTTTACAGTTTGAAATTATCCTCATTATACGATAAATATTAAATAAATTTGTTATATATCAGTTTCCTTGCACAATCCTGTGCTATATGTACTTTAACGTACAAAGAACGTTATAGAATAATACGTTAATACGTTATAGATACGTTATAGAAACGTTATAGAAACGTTATAGAAATGTTATAGAACGTTATAGAAAGAACGTTATAGAATAGTGTTATCAATGGTTATTTAAACCAAACTGCTGTGCGTTTTTAAGGCCGAGCGGTAGCTTTCTAATTAACACGCTGAGTTCGGCGCCGAATTTGCTGTCCTTTCCGTTCAGCCGGCAGCGAGCTAAGCCTTAAAGCTAAGCCGTATTTGTGTTTAGAATGTTTCAATACATTTCATTAATGCTAAATTTGATCACATTTCATTGAGACTATATTTATTTTTTAACTTATACTGTCGGTTCCGTGGAACGACGCCAGGCAAACGAAAATTCCAGTGCCGGTTCCCAGGGACCGACGCCGGCCACACGGAAAGTTCACTGTCGGTTCCCAGAGACCGGCGCCGCGCTCAACCTGTTAAGAAAGTTTCGGGCCGGTAAGTAAATATGTATTTAATTCAAATATATGAATTGATATGTAATCTATATATATGATTGATTGTATTTGAGTTCCATTTCGAATACTCAAAACTTAAACACAAAGAACTAGAGGCAGCAGATACATAAATCAGTTTATTGAACGCAATTTAACAGAATCGTTACAGGTGATGAGATGTGGGTAGCTCACTTCACCACAGAAAACAGCAACTCACGATTGATTGGCGTCACAGGGATCCACGCGCCGGACGATCCTCAGTCTATGCACGGAAATTGAAGTCCACGGTATTCTGGGATAATAAAGGCATTCTGCTCATTGACGTATTGGCGAGTGGTGCTCCGGTGAAAGCTGATCTTTATTGCGCTTTACTATAGAACATCTGAAGAGCCATTCAGAACAAATGGTTTGGGATGCTCAGTGCTGGTGTTGTGGTGTCCTACGACAACATCGGACGCATACGGGGAATTCCACAAAATATATGTTGCAGACGTTTCGCTGGGAGATGTCTGACCATCCATTCTATGGCTCCGATCTTGCTGTTAAGTACTTCCACCTGTTATTGCACCTGAAGACGTTCTTGTCTGGGCACACTTTCCTACAGGTGAAATGTTGCAGACAAATGTGACGGGCTGCCTTTCTTCCCAGGCGACAGACTTCTATGACACTCTAATGGAAATAGGTAACCGACGCTATGACAATTGGTATAGTTCCGATGTTTCTTATGCTGAGAAGTAGCAGAAATATAGCTGTATCTTTTGCAATAGGTTTTTCCAGGTAATAAGACTTTGTTTTTTATGGTTTACGGCAAAGTAATTTTTCGGACGACCCTCTTATTGTTTAAATAATCATTATCAAATGAATATACCTTCATCTAAATCAATATCTAACTCATTGAAATCATCATCTATATAAATTTCCTTCTAAATCCAATCAACTTCATCTGCTAATCTAAGACATCTAACTAAGCATAACTACCCAAAACACATCTTCATGTTAAACCATCATATATATATTATCATCATCATCGTCATTGAAAATATCGCCAAATTAAGATAAATCATCATAGCTCAAATCAACTAAATAAAAAGCAGTATCATCTAAATCACCACCATCAACAATATGATTCTCATTTGATCATCGTCTTCATCACCTCAACCGTCTAAATCACCATCAAAATTGTTATCTGAATAACCAAGAAAAAAATTATAAAATTATCACCAGATAATTCAAAACCATCATTTAAATAATCATCATGATCCAAATCAGACCTTCAGTTTAAACCGTCGTATATGTCATCATCACCATTATCATCGTCGAGAGAGATCTTCCAGATCATCTAAATAGAAAGCAATATCAACCAAATCATCATGTTCTTCATCCTAATTTAATCATCGTCTTCATTGTCTAACTCCTCTAAATTATTATATAAATCACTCTCACATCATGTACAAAATCGTCATCAGTCAAAACTATGTCACCATCAAATTCATCTAAATATTTATTATCACTTAATACACATCGTCATTTTAACCATCATGTATATCGCGTCACCATGATCATCGTCAGAATAAGATAAACCATCATCACCCAAATCACATCAGTCATTCTAAACCATCCTATGTATCATCTTCATCATCATCATTGAAGTCGTCGTCAGAATAAAAGAACTTCACCTAGATACAAAGCCCGATCACCTAAAGTTTTATTATCATCCTACTCAATTATTCATACTCTTCATCACTAAACCATATACTCACGATCACCTAAATAAAAAATCATCAGCAGTTAATCTAAATTGTCGTCCTTAAAATTCCAGTTAAATTATTCAAATCATCGTCGTTTAAATCATGACTTTTTAGTGTTTCGCTAGTGTGCCGTCAAATAGAGCCAGTTTCATTCAGCTACAGACAGAAGGATATCACCGGAAGTTCACTATCTTTGGTACAGGTGTAGTAACCAACCGCCCTCAGGAGATGCCAGAGGCTTGGGGACGTAGCCGAAACCTATGCCATCTTAAATAACGTGACACTCGGAAGTGACGTAAGAGTTTGAATAACGTAATGTTTCAAAAAGTTTGGTTTTTGTGACAACGAAAATATTTTTTAAAGTTTCATTTCTTCCGGAAACGACGAATTGTTTTCTTATTTTTTTAGGCAACGGCCTCTTGAACCCCTTGAAATCTTGTTTGTAATGACATTAAAAATTTCAGTTTTATCATTAAATCTGTATTTGTTTTTAATTGAGCATCTCATTATTTACTGTTTGTTCATTTCGCATAATTTTAATATAATAATAATAAGCCAAATGCAAAATGTTATTCGTTAAAGAGAAATGCGACCAGAGATATAAAATTAAAAATTAAAAGACAAAGAATTAAATTTATATATCAAGTTTTACCAAAATAGAAAAAAAAAGAGAAAGGACCTTTAAAGAATAGAATAGTTGAAGGGGTGTTGAAAGCCAAAACATTTCATAAAATGAGGATTTCTGATATTTGCATTTTCAAATTCTCTACAATTTTAGCTTTCTTAAAACACCGTTCTTTAATCTCTTTGAAAATTAGGACTGTACAAAATCTAGCTTTAATTTGTCATTGAATACTTTGATAATTGAGAATTTTTACATAAAATCGCGTTTTTCCCCCGAACGTGATTTTTTATACTCGATGTAGTACCTGTTCTCAAGAACTACTGCTCACAGGTATCTGAAATTTTTATACCTTATTTACTACGCTTCCAAATATTTCCCGAAATGAGCTTTTGATTATAATCAGTGCTAAATTTTACTATGCGTAACAAAGTATACTGTGAAATACTCTAAAATTTAAAATGATAAAAAAGCTCGTTTCAGGATATTCAGCTAGGTATTGTGATGTTCCTTCCCTTAGCGAAAGACGTTTCCAGAACATTTTATCTGAGAGGGGCTAAAGACGGTTAAAGGAAGGGACGTAGTTACGCCGGAAAACAGAGTGGAGGCAAGCTGGTGGGAAGAATACGAGACTTGTGACTTTTGCGGTTGGACCGGCAGTCATGCCGTGTGCAAAGGGATAACTTAAGCTAAATGTATAGTAGTGGTATTTGTTTTATTGTGTATTGTTTAATAAATTAGTGGATAAAATTTCAAAGCTGATCGAAATTATTTTCCTATTATGGCGAGTGCATTAGAAATGACCGAACCCGCCTCGGAGTTGAAACGGCGCGAGGTGCAAATCGGCGCAGTCGATTGGATAAGATTGTGAAAAAGGAAATCACTAAATAGTGAAAATAATAAATAAATATGGTTGTAAAAAGTTACTGAAAGTTATAAAATGAAATTCGGTGATAGTTCACGAATGGATCTACGATGAGAGAAGATTTTTATGACGAAAGAAAATGTCGCGTTTAGGGCCATGTGTGCGAATAAATTCATCCGATTTGTGAAAGCGTGATGTGCTAAAAAGTTAACAGCCAGTGAGTGGTAAAATGGGATCATCAGTGTTCATCATCCTAGTGAAATCGTGAAAAGTTAAATCAGGGGTAATGTGAATTACCGTGTTGTAATCATGTCAAGTTACGTGCCACTGCAGTGTGCTCATGATTAAAGTTAACAGCGTCAAGTTGTGCTCTTCGTTCGATATTTTCACTATCGGGATCAAAGGTAAGTCCTTCTTAATTTATATATTAACCATATTAACTTAGAAAATTATAATTGTTTTTATGTCTGTTAATAACATGATTCGAATGTCAGGCGTTAAAGCTAGTAGACACCGAGAAAGTATATTTTATATGGAAATGAGAAATTAAGGTTCTTATTTTTATCAAGATATAGGAGATTCTTAGAGATTCTTAGAGCAAGGGAAACGATTATTGAAACATTTGAAAATAATGAAAGGAGTTATGTTTGACCCACCATCGAAAGCTGAGAAATGGCTGTTCTTTTTACATCATGCTGAAGTGATTCTTAATCTCTATAAAATATCTGAAGAAGGGAAAATTATTTTGCAGAGTTTAAAAACAAAAGTTAAAAGTTTGATCGCGACTCTCGATGAAATGGATTGAAATAACAATATTATGATTAAAGACACCGTATTAAAAGAATTCGAGATTCCTCGGAAAAACGAATCGAGGCAGGCTGGTGGCGTGAATACGAGACTTGGTACTTTAGCGATTGGACCGGCAGCCATGCCGTGTGGAAAGAGATTACTTAAAACATGTTTTGCGCGCCTTATATTATGTATATAGCTGAGATTACTTAAAACATGTTTTGCACGCCTTATATTATGTATATAATTAAATGTATACTATACTAGTGATATTTGTTTTATTGTATATTGTGTACCGTTATGTGTAATAAATTAGAGGATAAAATTTCAAAGATAGAGATTATTTTCCTACTATGGCGAGTGCATAGACGAACCTGCCTCGTGCTTGAAAGAGCGCGAGGTGATAGATGTACTTTAATTACGTAAAAACCTTCAAGCCTGTAAGAACAGCAGATTTTCAGAAAAGGTAATCCAAAAATGGCCAATTCAACATTGTTGTTATAGGGTTTCCAACACCCCTTAATAAAAAGGAGTAAAATATTTTTAAAAAGTGGCACTTATGGAAATACAAAACGAAATATGTTTAGCTTATAAGAGTATATAATATTTCTGTAAAATAAATAAAGTGAGAATTTAAAAGCAATTTTTTAAAATAAAAAACCAAAAGAAAATACTTATAGTTTTTAAAATCAGTATTACTTTTGTAAAATGAAAGAACTTAAAATCTTTTTAAAGTAAAAATAGCGAAAAGAAAAATTTAAATTAAAGTTTCACGTTATTAAACTAAATATTGAAGAGAAAAACACTTTTGACACGAGAAAGGGAAAATAAAAGAATTTTAAAGTCAAAATTGCATTTACACAAGTTGCAACTTTGATAGAGATTCGCGTTCCTTTAAGCCTCGGGCGTCTTCCTATGACGGTCGGTTACTATTAAGCTTGTTATTGTAAATTGGCTATTCAAATTACAGTCGGTATGCGCAAAGGAGGCCTGAATCTTCATCCTGAAAAATAAACAAAATTATTGTTACACGTCACATAAAAATATCAGTTAAAATGATAATTCAATTCTGAGTCACAAGCATGAGAATATTTGAGAAGGTTATATGGCATACGCAAATAACCAAAATGAAAGGTACTCGAAACGCATGTGTGTGCACTGTCTGCAAACGTTCAGACCGGATCTTGGTCGTTTGTGGTAGGCATTGACTTCCAAGTACAAATGTGGTTTGAAAATCGTAAATGTTTGCGCTTTGGTACTTTTAAATTTAAAGTCATTTGTTTTGTAAAAATTACGAAGCCTAGCTCTTCATATGTTTCTCCGACACTCATAATTTTATGAGGAAAACGTTTGCACTCGTTATGAAATAATTTTGAACATAAGTATCTCCGTCTGATTTCGACTGACATCAGTCAATTGTTTTGTGATTTATTTCTTATAACCAAAAGGAAAGTTTCCGAAATGAAGTCTAGGTATTGGAGGAAAGAATAATTAGTAAAATGTAGAAAATTGATACTTTTATTTTCAGCTTTTTTGAAATGAACTCATTATGCAGCGTGGCAAAAAAATTAAAAAGACTTCTCTCAAAATTTAATTTTCAACGTTCTATTTTGGAAATGAAAATACCAATTAACAATAGACAGAACTCGTCCTTGACTTTGTAAATGATTCTAGAAATCCTTGACTTCCTATAGCTGGTAAAAACCTGAAATCTCTTACTAAATTTGTCATGGAATATGCCAGTAAATTTCAAACGTAAAAATGTGCGCCATTTGTTTTTACATAAAATTTCTCATATAAATAATTCTTGGATTAGACTTTTTTTGAAAAGTATCTTGACCCAAAACGTTTAAACTGTTTTCTTAAAACATTCGTTTGCTATTGAAAATTTTATAAATATAACTAGACTGAGTTTTGAATAAATGAAATTACAACGCATAAGCACATTCTTGGAACATTTTGTATAAGAAAACGTAATCGCATATAAATCAAGTTCTTATATCGCTTAATTACAATGCATCAGATCTTTAGTAAATAAAGAAAGCAATAAAATACACATGGTGGTTTGGCAATACCAAAAACATCATATCCCGCACCAGCTCTTCTTGATTATTTCATACCTTAGAAAACACGAGCAAATATGTCAATTGCGGAAACATTGCAGTTTCGCAAGCGATAAGGTGGTGCGCAGGAGAATTGATTATCGGGGAAAATATTTCTGCAAGGTAGGAGGTGATTTGTATTCATTCTGGATGTGGAAGAGAATGTTATTCTAGGACTTCGAGAAATAAGGAACATAATTTGGATAAGAGTGCACTTTCGACCAAAGTGAATTTGCGGAATTAGGAGTCATGTTTCTTCTTTCTGTAGTCATTTGAAGCCGTGGTTCTGATGTCAACATCCAAGACTTAACGATATCACATTTGATTTTAGTGAAGTGTAGTTCATCCAGTGCTTTCTTCAGCAGTAGTTATGGCTTTCGCCGAACGAAACAAACACAATGCAAGTTTCAAATGTTAAGTCATTCAGTTTGCGAAAGAAAATGGAAATCATGCAGTTTGGTTTTCGTGAATGCTTCGTACACGAGTGGAAGAGGCATGAAATTTTACAATGATTATTGCGCCAAAGAATAAATGTGTATTGCATAAAGAAGTAATGAAATAGCTTACCGTCGGCGAAAGTGTTGGAAACTGCATTGTAGAAAATCCCCATCATCACTAGAATGGATTAATTGTAACAAGAAACAGCGTACGTTTCTTTGCATTAAAAATAGAAAAATGGAGTGCAAATGAAAGTGAAAACTCTAAAGCAAACTGAGGTTGTGTATTCGATTTACTTCACGGAATAATTCAGTTCTCCGAGAAAAAGAGATAAAATTTTTTCAAAGGCTTCGAAAATATAGAGATAAAACTTTGATGAGTTTTTAAAAATATGTAAAAATGTATTTACTATCACGTGTTGCAAATATGGATGTCATTCCTGTAGTTTTGATATAGTAGGAGATAAAGAAACAATGATATGAAAGAAAAATAACGGTTAACATAAAATCAATAGGCCAACGAGAAATCTCACCTCACCGTACTGATCTCCTGCTTAGCCGACCGTACGAAATTAAAAGCTCATCGATATCTTGAAAAGAAAGACTTTGCTGAAGTGCAGTTTCCTGAAAGTGTTTTCATCCGTATTCACGAGAAATGATCGGCGGAGAAAAATGTTGTGAAACTGTGGATAAGAAATATTTGGCAAAAGCTTCCTTTTGCCTCAGATAATCAAGAAAGTCTAATACTTTGGGACATGCTCAGCCTCCATCTAACGGATAACACAAATATGTTGTTGAAAGAGTGTTATACAGATATGACAGTTTATCCAGGCGGATTATTGCCATTAGTTCAGATATTAGACATATATGTCAATAAATCATCGATAGAATATTTTAAACGTTAGTGGAATACTCGAACAAAAGTGAAGGTGAAAAAAACAATTACAAATGGAGACCAAATACGTCATACCAGTCCATATATAGTGTGTCAGTAGATAATAAAATCACGGAATAAAATTAAACCCGTTTAATTTATGTGGTATATCTGACGGTCTAGATGCAACGAAAGATGATTATTTATGTGTGGATCAGAGTAAAAGTAACGGCAAAACTGAAAGAGAATTCGATGATGTGCTTGAAGTTATAGCTTGAGACGTATATGAGGAACTTGGATCTGTCTATGCAAGTATGGATCAGAGGTGAAGGTGAAAATGAAACAGAATCCGATAACGAAAATTTTTAAGTACATAAACTATGTTATTTCTCTTAAATAAAAAGCATTTAATTACACGCAGAAATCTAATTTTCGTATGCTCACTTTTTCCATATTTCTAAACATAACATTTTTATAGCTGGCGTACAGCGCGTACCCATAAATTTCTATCTTGCATTTTCTTTTAAAAGTGCGCCTTATACGCCTGAATATACTATAACAAACATAGCTGAAACTTAAGTGATAGAGATATTTACATGCTTGCTGAAGCATTATATTCTGTTTTTTTTCCCCTTCTATTAGTGTATAAATGTTTTCAAAATTTCGATGTTACGTTTTTCAATCTTTGTGTTTAAAAAAGGGATAAAGAATTCAAACTTTTATCTCCGAAAACAAAATTCTAAATCAGATTTCTAATGAAGAAGTGAAATTCTCTATAGCTTTACTTTCCGGACTAATTAAAATTAAGAAAAAGAAGAGAGGAAAAAAATAACTGATTTGGGTAAGCAGAATATTTAGCCATTCAGAATCTATTGATGGGAATGTATATAACTCTAATGAATAGTACAGAAATAAGATAAAGTTACGTTTCAGTTTGTAGGCCTTACATTTCAAAATGGTTTTAATACAGCTTAAAGCGCATAGCCAAAGATTATGCTCTCAACCGTTTTTCAGTAATAACGTCAGAGAATAATTCTTACAGTTACAATGTTTTCAAATAATCCATTCCTTCAAAAGTAATCTATTGTACTAAGATAATGTGTTTTAGAGGGCAGAAAATGAAACAGAACGGCGAGATCCATCAGAGTATGATCCTGTAATGCTTTAACAAATCTTTCGCAGTCTTAAGTAATAGAGAAATGTGGTAGAGCTTCATCTTACACTATATTCTTGTATTCATATTATTTGTATTATGTGACTATATGTCTGTATTCGATGTGTGGGAAAAAAACGTCTCCAACAGGTTTATATATACGATACCATTCAGATAAACGCAAAGGAAACCAACATTTCCATCTAATAATATTCATTTTATTTTAATTATACCATTTTCTAGTTAGATAACCAATTTGTGAGCAAGAATTTGCATCGTAACAGTGAATCATATTGCTGCCAAATTCCAAATATAAAAAACTAAAGCTCACGAATCACAAACCGAGAGTTTCTGTGAGATTTGTGAGGTGCGAAGGAATCTCTATTTTGAAAGAAATCGAAATTGATATAAATTCGCTTTATAACATATTATTCAGTTTATTTATCTAATTATATTTTGATTCTGATGTAATGTATACACACATTTGTAAAGTTATTTCTTTCGCTCATTTCAATTTGTAATCTTGAATTTTTACACTGAAAAAATCCTGAGTAGAGACGGAAACTGTGGTATGTCAAACTGAATTTAAACAAGGTGAAAGCAAATGAAAAGCTAATGTACATACTACAATAGCTTTTAATTTGTTTAGAATTACAATCTTAGTAATGAAAATCATGCTGATTAACACATAATTAAAAGTGGATAAACATTCCTTTTTGAACGTTTCTTTGAACCTTGATATAAAGTTCTATGAATATCTGCAGTTGGATAAGACAACTCAGGGTCAAACAAATTTTAAAATGAAATTTGTATAAATTAATTTCATGAGTTCAATTATGAAAGATATGCCGTGCAATATTTATTTGCACAATTTAAAGCCAGTAGCACAACATAAATTTATTGTTGAAAAATATTGTCATGTGTAAAGTTATGTGTTAAAAAAGTCAATAAACTGTGACTTTCCAGGTAAAACCGGAAGACCTCGCAGCCATGAAAGGCACTGAAAACATAGATCTGAACTACGAAAGAGTGTACTTAGTTGCTGCTAAAATAATACTGGTATCTTAAAGTTAGCATGACTAATTACTAGCTAATAATATATCAGTAGTTACACTTACCGAGCAAAATATTATCAAATGCCGTCCATATACTAAGAATACCATAAAGTTCTTGATAATAAAAATGTTGTTGATAATAAATTTTGGTAAAATGAAGCAGGTATATGATTTATTTGTTCTATTTTTCTTTTCCGGGTCTTGCTTCGTTTGGTCATTAAATCAATCGTTCTACAGTCGGTATCCAGTTCTGGCTCTTTTCGCAGTTCAACCGGTTTCCTTTTCGAGTTTGACAGTTCTTTTCCGATTCCAGCTTGTCTTTCAGATTTGGAATCTTTTCCGTTTTTTGCTTCTTTTCCAGGTATTGCGTCTTTTCAGACTCCTCTATATTTTCCATTTCTGGCATCTTTTCCGGCTCTTGCTTCTTTTTCAGTTTTTGCATTTTTTCCAGTTCCTTCTTCATTTTCAGGTCTCTCTTTTTTGGTTTTGCAATTTTTCCCTCAACTTTTGCCTTTCCAGTTCATTTTTGTGTGCTTGTTTTAGCATCTCTTCAATATGTTTCTCCATTTTCAGTTCTTCTTTCTTTTCTAGTTTTTGTATTCCTTCCCGTATTTTCTTCTTTTTCAGTTCTTCTTTCTTTTCTAGTTTTTGAATCCATTCCAGTAATTGCTTCTTTTTCAGTTCTTTCTGCTTTTCTAGTTTCTGTTGCTTTTCCAGTTTTTGTTTGTTTTTCAGTTCTTCCTTCTTTTCCAGTTTTTGCTTCTTTTTCTGCTCTTGTTTCATTTTCAGTTCTTGCTTCTTTTCCAATTTTTGCTTCTTTTTCAGTTCTTGCTTCTGTTCTGATTCTTGTATCTTTTCCTGTTCTTGCTTCTTTTCTAGTTTTTGTATCTTTTCCAGCTTTTGTTTCTTTTTCAGTTCTTGCTTCTTTTCTAGTTTTTGTGTCAATTCCAGTTTTCTCTTGTTTTTGAGTTCTTGCTTCTTTTCCAGTTTCTCCTTCTTTTCCTGTTCTTCCATTTTATTCAGTTTTTGATTCTTTTCCAGTTTTTGCATCTTTTCCGGTTCTCGCTTCTTTTCCAGTTCTTGCTCCTTTTCATGATCACAAGGAGGATTTTCCAATCTACAAAAAAATCGGTATATCTTTATTTCAGTAGTAAAATAGTGAAGGTAATGCAATGACGATTACGTTTAACATGTACAACACTTCCATATTTAGATACTATATAACACTTTTGGCTCAGTTTCATAGGGAAAAATCTCCCCGTAGATTATTGCCTGGCAGAATTGTTTTCTACAAAGGGTGAATTTGTTGTTTTCGTTGTTCTGACCTAAAGCCAAGCAGATTAGTTAAAGTATTTTGCGTTATTTGTATGCAATAAGCGGCCTCCATGAATCTCACGTAGAGCGTAATAATTTGCGAAGTTTCAGTGCCTTACTTTTCCTTACTTAATTTTTACATAAGTTGCAATAATAATAACAGAAATAATAAACAGGCGGCTTAAAAACAGAGGGAAACAATGACGAAAATTGCAAAATAGGAGGAAAAAAGGAAACTGAAATGAAAAGGGAAACAACTACAAACAAAGGATGGAAAAAGCATTTTAGAAGATATACACGTAACGTTCTTTCTGAATCAGCAAAACCTGTATTTTAACGAGTCTCTTTGCATCGCTGGCTGCACAGATTTCAAATTTTCTCTCGTTATTCCAAATTCGGATCATATTGCTGGTCTTTTTCGTCGTCCAGCAGAGCCGCACTAGGATTTTTGCCACCATTTGTTTTCAATTGAAACTTTTATTCTCATTCTTCAGTTGCATTCTTAAAGTTTATTTATTTATACAGGAAGAAAGAAAGAAATCAATCAAATCAAAGTAAATTAGGAAAAGATATAACTGTTTTCAACTATATTTGTTGTTCCCTGTAATTTCTTTTGCCTGTTGCATTAAATTTATTGAAGGAAAATTTACAAAATCTTTCAAAATGTATTTCCTAAATCCTTATGCGAATTTAGCCCTTCTGATCATTTCGGCCACACTTTAATGGCTTTTACAATTTGATGTTTGAATATCGACAGCTGCCTATACTGAAATATGTTCTCCATTGTCCTCGAAAAAAGAAAAATTAAAGTTCCAGGAAATTTTGCAATGAAGGACACATATATCTTATTTGAAGGGCAAGAGGAAAAGAAAAATATATTTTCGGATGGGAATATGTAGCATTTTAAACACCGTGTTTGTAAATGTCATCATATAGTAGCAACACTTGAGTCATAAGTAATTATACACATATATGAGAGAGACGACGATGACGAAAAATTAAATGGCAAAACATGGCCGAAAACACTTTCCTGGCCGGTGCAAACAACACAAAACACAAGAAAGATCGGACACCAGTTATGCTTAGCACAAGCGAAATTAAAAAGTAGGAACAAAATTAGACACTTATGGACCTCAAAAAAGGCGTTCGAAATTACAACATGCACCCTGTTACAGGTATCCCATCTCTCGCACATCCAACATAAGATGTTCTGGAAAATACCGTGCATCCCCAGGACTTTCCCAGCAGCTGCCACAATATGTGCCACAAGTTCCTAATGGACTTCTAACAGGGGTTTCGTGCACTTATGTGTTGAAGTACCCCGAGACGAACTGATAATGCAAGTTAGGTCTCGTGATCTTGCTGAACAATGCACTGGACTATCCCTACCAAACCCATGTTTAGGATACGTTCCGAAGGAACTTTCGAATACTTTATTTGATGGCGATCCCCTGCTTTTGTTCTTATTTCTTGGTTTCCGCTGCGCTAAGGAAAATAAACAAATATCTTTACAATGTTCGTACCCTATTTTTCTTGTGTTGTCTCTCGTCACTATGGGCCAGGAAAGCGTTTCCGACAATGCATCGCAATAAACGATTATATATATATATATATAAAAACAATATATATATATATATATATATATAAAATCTTATAAACATATGTTACCGTGAAAGACCGAAATTGGAGAATATCGACTTTCACCGGAGAATGTCAACATTCACCAAATACGTCGGTGAAAGATCAAATATTGCATTACATTCTTCTACATTCGGACCCTCACCGGTGTATGTCGATAATCAGAGATATGATCTGGTGTAGATTGAAAAGAGCGGAGTATATGTACACACTGTTATTGCAAAAGGAAGTGTTCCACAAATAAATGCAGTTGTAAAAGAAAGGGCCTCTTGTGCAATTGAAAGTGTTATATATTATATACATATATATATATATATATATAATCGTATAAACATATGTTACTGTGAAAGACCAAAATTGGAGAATGTCGACTTTCGGTAGATTGAAAACAGAAGAGTATATGTACACACTGTTATTGCAAAAGGAAGTGTTCCACAAATAAATGCAATTGTAAATGCAAGGGCCTCTTGCGCAATAGAAAGTGTTATATATATTATATATATATATATATATGTATATAATCGTATAAAAATATGTTACCTTGAAAGACCGAAATTAAAGAATGTCGACTTTCACCGGAGAATGTTAACATTCACCAAATACGTCGGTAAAAGATCGAATATTGCATTACATTCTTCTACATTCGGACCCTCACCGGTGTATGTCGACTATCACAGATATGCTCTGGTGTAGATTGAAAAGAGAGGAGTATATGTACACACTGTTATTGCAAAAGGAAGTGTTCCACAAATAAATGCAGTTGTAAAAGCAAGGGCCTCTTGTGCAATTGAAAGTGTCATAACAGTTTAAGTTGTTACAATAAATAAGATCTGAATCACGTAATTTAGTAAACATAGCTTGAGTAAGCTCCCTGTTCCGAGTCAGGATAGTTCATGTTTCCAAAGCAAGTAAAGAGGAATACAAGTCCTGATAGTGGCGCCCGACGAAGAAGAATAACCATGGCCGAGTTTCAAGAAGAACCTGTGGTGCCTGCAGAAGCGGCTCAGAATCCAGAAATGCCAGCTGCCGCCCTGGAAGGATTTGGGTACATCGTACAGACCATGCGTGCATCGATGAAACCAGAAGCAACATTTAATGGAAACTCACCGGTAACCAGTTTTTTGGAAAAATTGGATGACCACTTCATGCTGTATCCAGTCCATGAGTTCCATAAAGTCACCTTAGCTACCAGCGCTTTGAGGGGCAAGCGCTTAATTGGTTCAAATGTATAGGCAGAAGCTTCTTGGGTCAAGCGGGAAGTCCCACTTATACTTACGAAGATTTTAAGACTGCCTTAGTAAAAGCCTTCCCTGTCGTAAGAGATCGTGCAAGTTAAGAAACGGAACACTTCAGCATATACCAGCAACGAATCGAAAATCTTTCCACCTTTATTTTACGGAAGCAAATCGAATCAGAGGGCAAGGAAACCTGAGTATCCAAAAACAACCGGCGAACGTCGACAGTTCAATAGTAAGCCAGAAAAAAAGTCTGAAGGCCAGCGGAAAAACAAGGAAGGCATGGAAAGGAAGAAAGAAAATTTAAACTAAAACGGATTTCTGCTGACGGGAGGGTGCGGAAATCCGAAGGCCAAGAAAAGCCCTCTTTCTTCAAGTTAAATACAGTTATTATGAAAAATTTGACGCTTCCAAAGATTGAAGTTAGAGTTTTATAAAAGATTTTGCAGCTATTGTTGAACCATTGTTAAAATTAATAAGGAAAAAGGCAAGATTCTCGTGGACGGCCGAAGCCAATAGTGCTTTCGAAAAATTAAAGCAAGCATTAACGCAAGCCCCTGTTTTGAAATTTCCTGAAAACGATGAGAATTTAGAAATTTCAGTGGATGCTTCGGATTATGCGCTAGGAGCGGTACTTTCACAAAATCAGCAGCCCGTTGCATTTTTTAGTAGAACTTTAAATCAAACACAAAGAAATTATTCCGCGACTGAGAGAGAGGCACTTGCACTTCTGTTAGCAGTGCAAAAGTTCCGAGTCTATTTTGGAAAGGATCCAATAACAGTGTATTCTGATCATGCGGCGGGAACTAGATTGTACTCAGGGAAAAACTTATCCCCAAGGCTAATAAGATGGGCACTAAAGTTACAAGAGTATAATCTGGTAATTAAGCACACGCCCCGGAAACGAAAATATCGTAGCACATGCCCTATCCAGAATAAAAATAGATGAAGAAGGTAATACTGTAAAGGTGGCAATGCTCACAGCATGTAAGTTACATTCCCGAGAAACTGTGATAACCGAACTGAGTAAGGATCCTGAATTTAAAAATATTTATGATTATTTAAAGGATCCTGAAAATTTTAGCCACCAAGATATTGTGGCGATAAGAAATAGGGCGGCCTATTACGAACTAATAGATGGTCTATTATTTTATACAAAAACTACGAATTCTAAAAACGAATTTCGACCTGTTATCCTAGCTAGTCTTAGATTAAATATACTGCAGGATTTACACGACTCCCCTTTAGCTTCTCATGCTGTTATTCGAAAAGCCTTCCAACGCGTACGCGAAGCAGTTTATTTTCCTGAGCTGCAAAAGTTAACAAGGGCGTATGTCCAGTCCTGCCCAACATGTCAAGCAGTTAATTATATTAATTTCCGCCCGGCCGGGTTTCTAAATAGTATTAAATCGGAATTTCCAAATGAAATAATTGGCATCGATTTATTGGGCCCTTTCCCAAAAAGTCAGTTAAATAAATGTCGCTATCTCCTTGTTATGGTTGATCATTTTAGTAAGTGGATCGAAATTGTTCCTTAAAACGAGCCTCCGCGAAATTAGTTACTGATTCTATTTTAAATAAATATATTTTAAAATACGGGGCGCCCCTAAATGTAATATCGGATAATGGTCCTCAACTTGTAAGTAATATATTTGAAGACATGTGCCAAAAACTGGGCATACGTCATTTAAAAATGGTCCCGTATCGGCCGCAATCAAATATAGCGGAACGGGTCAATAGAAATATAATGAAAATTGTCCGTAGTTATGTTAAAAATTTTCATAAAAGCTGGGTTAACTATGTCAATGAATTAGGTTTCGCCCTTAGGACCGCAAAACATGATACGACGGGCAAAACTCCTGCTGAGTTATTTTTAGGCAGAAAGATTATAACGCCGTTAGATAAATTATTTTATGTTCAACAAAGAGCCCCAGAATTTAAAATGGGCAATATAGAAAAATAAATTAAAGAAGCAAAAAAGAACACTGAAGTAGCACAGAGAAAACAGAAGCTTTATTATGATATGAAACGACGGGGAGTAACTTATAAAGTAGGAGATGAAGTGTTAAAAATTAAGCATTAACTTTCTTCAGCACCAGAAGATAAAACTGCCAAATTTTATCCACGATTTGAAGGACCATATGTCATAGAAAAAGTAACTCAGGCTTAGTGGTGTTAAAAGCCAGGAATGGTGAAATCTGCACCGCAAACGTAGACCAGATAAAACCATTTTAGAATCGTAATAAAATGCCAATATTTCAAGATCTTTTGCAGGATCCGGCACGGCAGGCACAAGCTCCAGAGGTGGAACAACGACAATCCCAAGGGCAAACCATTAGTAGACAGGAGCAATTGAAAAGAAAGTTCCCCCGTTGGAAAACTGAAGGTAACAAGAAAAAGAAGTCGTTCCACCGACCAGAAAAGAGAGGGCACGACCACCCCCAGAATGAAGAAGGGAGAAGTACGACTAATGCAAAGAAAGCCAGGAGAAATGACAGCAACTATAACACGGCTCCAAAACAGAAGATCTACCCATCGGATAGGAGTCTACGCAGCAAATGTCGACGAACTGATGAAGGAAGACCAGCTGCAGATGCAAAGACACAAGAAAAATTTGAACAGCCAGCAACGAGATCCAGGCCACAACGAGAGACAGTTGTCCCGGTTCCGCCAAGACCAGCTGCCATCAAACGGCCGAGACCACAGGCAGATGCTAAAAAGAAGGTCTTAAAGGGTGACCGAACTGGAAGAAAAAGAAAGCTCATGGAGGAAGGAACCGAAGGGCGAACCCGCACAACAAGGAAGATCAACCAGACCGTAGTCTTCGCTACCTTCCAGGACTGGGCAGAAAAAAGGATGTCTGAATATCACAAAGATAAGTAAAACTTTATGTTACTTTGAAACCATAAGTTAATTTTTCAATCTTACTGCAAGTGACAGAATTCAAGAATTTTTACCTCATGTGAGTCCTACCTTTGTCGCCAAAAAGGCGAGAAAGGAGTTGTTACCTATTTTGGTATTGTTTTTCAATTACTCGCGAGTAAAACTAAAATTAATGTATAATAGGAATGTGTAAAAACTTGAATATTGAAAAAGCATTGATAATCTTTGAGAAAGGTACCTTAAGAAAATTGTAAAAATTATTGTATAAAATTTTATTTACAAGATTCTGGCAAGAAAGAAGTTTTAATCTGAAAGACTTTTGAAATGTAGAATTTCAATGCAGAAGAATTGGCACTTGCTTGGAAAAGAATAGAAGTTAACAATGTACTACTAATGTATGTTTTAAAATGCGTAAAATTAACGGCATGTTAATATGTCCTTATATACAATGTGAACTGTTATCTTAAAAGTTAAGAAATATTGTGATATGTTAAAAGTAAAAATATTAGAGTAATGCCAAAAATTTTAACTTATTCGTGTGACTGTAAAAAGAGCAAATTATTGTGAATATGTTATTAGGTTGAATGAATAAGGTTGAATGAATGTAGTTAGGCTCTCTGACGCTACACTTCAGAGTTAGCCACTTTTCAGAATAGTACCTCAGGGTTTAGAGATGAATATAAGGTGTGTTCTGAGGTCTTGTTATGTTGAATTTTAACACGTTAGAGTTTTGATTGCAGGCGGTAGTGTTGAACACTTGTACATAGACACGCTCGTGTTTGGTGTTTTTCTTTACAACACAAGTCAGAGAGCACGGGGAGATAATTAAATAACGTCATGAATGGAATAAGAATTTTAAAGGCGAAATATAAATATTCATGTTACTTGCCATTTGATTGTGTAACATTTCATTAAACTAGTTTTCCTTCCATAAGGAACCAGATTTCAACTAAGAAACTACTGTTTATAGATGCAGTACAGATGAAAATACTTGTCCATAGAGATGATAATGTAAAAACGACTTTTTAATATCCAGTTTCTAGAGAGAAATGTTTGTAAAAGATTGGCCTCGCGTTAGATTCTAGAGCTAAAAGTTTTCAACAAGGTCGTTTTAGACCTCAGTTTCAAACTAATTAACTCTGGCGGGTAGCATGTAAGGATCCTAAGTTTTACTAACGTTTTTGATGTCATTTAAAACGCTTAATTACAGGGCCGTAGTACAACACACAACCCCCCCAACCCCAGAAGTATAGCGATATACAATAGTGACGTGATCGAAGATTCTTTGGAAATAATCGTTGTCATCGTATGACATGCATATTCTATTTAAGTAATCGCAGTCATCGGCTTTTAATATTCTTTGCAAATGATCATTGTCATAAAATAATCATTGTAAAGAATCATTCTCATCGGATAATCATTGAAAATAATCCTTGTCGTTACATAAAGGGGCATAGTAGCTGATGTATAAAGAATTGTACTCAAATTCTAATCAAAAGAATCGCATATGTATGCAATTTATCATATGATCATTATTTACAGCAATGATTCTTATATGTTTTCGACCTACGGCTCCTAATGACGCCGCGGAAAACTTGCGCAACAGTGACAAAAAGAATATTTAAAAATACAATAAAAGCTTGAAAGCTAGGGAAAATGTGTGAATTTATTTTCCTTTTATTTAAATGAAGCTTAATGTTTTTAAAGGAAATTGAATATTGTAAACAGGAATCAGCAGTTTAAATATATGTGGGATTTTGCCTCTTTTTTTTTTTTTTTCTTCGTAACATCATATCCTCCGGAACGGGGGGGGGGAGATTTGAGTTTAAAAGGAGGTACCCTCGGATTTCAAAAATTCTTGGTAAAACTTTTCGACTATTGTTATCTTCCTACGACTATCACTCGAGATGTTATATAAAATTTCGGAAAGCGCTGGAGATCAAATTGCTTTATTTAGAAAAATGATGGCACTTCTCACTCTCAAATCGTATTGTTTAAGAGAAATTTTTAAGTTAAAAAAATATGAAATAAATAGTATTGCCAAACTCGAAACTTATTGTTATTATTTACGGTTATATTCTGAGTTGAAGAAAGCACGTGATTCCATATAACGTCACTGTATGTCGAAAAATATTTCGTTAATTTCAGTATTTTAAATGAATAGCTGCTTTTGGCAACTTTTATGTTTCACCTTTAGATACGTGACACGATATGCTATCGCTACGTTAATTCTTTTATTGAGATTTTGCAAATTTGTTATATAAAAATTAATTTAAATCATAACTTCAAATGTATTACCCCAAGTGTCAAAGGTCTTTGTTTCCTGACTTGGCAAGAAAAATTTATTTACGAATAGCTGGTTGCTAGGAAAGAATGAATACATTTTCTTCATAATGAAATGTTTCTATGCATTTTATGCTATTCTAATTTTATTTATAAAAATTTAATTTCTTTTATTGTATAATTCCATTCTGAGTAGAAGTTTAAACTTCTGTAGGTATTTAACATATTTTAGATGCAATGTTACTTTACTACAGTTACATATTTTTTTTTTCAATTTACTAAAATGTCTGAACGCAAGAAGACAGCACAAACGTTACAGCGAGCTACAGAAAAAATGAAGTAAATAGCACTAGGAGACTCAGCAGGCAAATACAAGAAATTTGTTGCAAGTAAACGAAGGATACAAGACTGCCGCGTCATCGTCAGATTCGACAGGAAATACCAGAACAGCTCAAGAAGCTGCATAAACAACTCAAGACGCTGCAGATTACGGACAATTTCGGTTCGAAGAGGCAGAGCTCATACGAGGAAACAAGCTTCGTATGAACCCATCACGACATACACGTAGTACTCTTCACAATGGAGGAAGTTTACTTTGAGCAAAACACTGTATACGTAGAGCTCGTAGACATGTATAGTAAAGATTTTGCTTTGTCAACAGCCCCCTAGTAAAATCTATGAAGTTTATATTGACATCTCACAATACCTGAAAGAAATTTTTCTATTTACTTCTTCATTTACTATTTTCTTAAATTTCTTATCAGTAATCCTGTCTATATATTATAGATATCAAAATCAGAAAAAATTAATTAATTATCTTTAAATGTATCTAAGTGATGAATACTTCGCCCCTGTTCGTATCGAAACAACACGATGTAATTGTAGATACCTAGAAAGTAAAATGTATTCAGCATGCTGTACAGCAAGTGACAACTATAAATGGTGATAACACAAGAATGTTATATAATGTTATATACTGGCAGAATTTAAAAAAAAGAACATATACATCGGTGTTTTAAAAATACGAATTTTGCATCAAATTGCAAAACAAATATCTTAAAATCTGCCTTTCCATGCATAAGAGTTCAGGATTTGGAAAATTATATTTTCGTAAACGGTTTAGCAAAAATAACAAAAATTATTGCCTTGAGAAATGGATAATCTTGGTATGAATACGAATTATGCCAAGACTACTCGTCAATGGTTGTTTTGAACACGCCCTTAATGTATATATATATAATCCTTAAAAAACGTAAAGTGAGTGAATCTCCTATTCGAGTGTGTCTTTATATCTTGAGTATTTAAGAAATAAGAATTGCATTTATCTATCTCGATAAAGCTAACGCTATTGCCCGAATAACAAAGTTTATTTAACACTTGATATAACCAACTTCATATATATCTTGAAATAAAACATAAATTTCCTAATCAGATACTACCAATTGCAGAAAAAATACAAAAATAATGGAATTTCTAATAACACTACAAGTAACATACCGAGGAATAAATTGCGCTGCAAAACTGATGCAATCTACAATATGTAAACCACAAAATTTATGTTACGCTATAGAAATGCAATAGAATGAGAAATGAAACTGTGATGAGATTTATAATGAAAAATTTACCATAAACTATTAGTATATGATATAAGTAAATATATACTTTTAATACTATTCATTTAAATATGTTCAAACGTTCATAATATTCATTACTTACAAACGCTTCTTCATCCATCGAAGCATAGCACAAGCCATTCTCAATTCAGTGCTGGTGCACGTCAATAAAATAAGGATAAATCCAAATTTTTACAAAAAATCAATCGCTTTGACTCGTTTCTCAAAAAACGTATATCTACAAATGCAGTATTAATATATCACATCAATATAATTCGGGATCATAAAATCACCAAACAACGCATTAAACGCAAAAAATCGCATTAAGACAGAATGAAGAATTTTCACTCTTACAATGACTTTTACAACAATATATAATAGAATCGAATTTCTAAACTAAGTGTTCATTGTTACACCATATTTCATTCTTGGGGAACCTTTCATGGTTGTTCAGTAATTCTAACTGTTAACTGGTATAAAAAGAATTATGATTTCATATATATGCACAGACTTATATATGTATTATATTAATACGTATCTGTAGTAACATACATCATCTTATATTATATGTATTCGCATAATTCTAAATTAATTATACTAGTCAACATAATTTGTATATTGATAGCAGCACAGTTTTAAAATTATTTATTACTATCTGCTTGCTAACGATTATATAATTAAGTACAGTGGTACCTCGACATACGAGTTTAATATGTTTCGTAACCTTGCTCGTATCTCAAAGCAATTTTCCGCATTGAAAGTAATCGAAATGCCATTAATCCGTTCCAGCTCCCAAAACACGACCTCAGCTGTTTTTTTAAGTGTTTTTGAATAAGAAAAATGTAGTTTCTTATTCAAAAACAAGAAGAAACATTTATTTATAAATAACAAATACATATTCTATAAAAACATAATTAAAAGAAAAAGTGCCTACGGAAGCGCTTAATTTTTGTCACTGGTCTTCGCTCTTTTTGTCATGATCTGCTCATTTTCACCCGCAGATCGTTTAAAAAAACTGTCCAAGGATGTTTGTTTCTTCCTACCTGTCAAGGTATTGCGGAATCGAGTTAGGCAAGTTTCGTTGAACAACTCCGATTTAGGACTAGATGCAACTTTTTCGCGGTCATTTTTATCCACGAACTCTACATCTTTATCCCACATTCTCAAGATGTGTTTTATATCTCTTGTAGGGATAACCTCCTCCATCTCTGCCTCCTCTTCAAAACTAATTTTTCGTTGAACCACCGTATGCTGCTGCAAATGCAGATCGTGTAACTCCTCGGTTGTCAGCTCCTGAGACTGTTCCTCTACGAGTTCGTTCACATCTCTCTCCTCCACCTCCAGACTCATGGATTTTCCCAAAGAAACAAGCTCCTCTACCACTGACACTTTGGGTTCCAATCCTTCGAATTCTCTTTCAGCTACAGCCTCAGGCCACAGCTTCTTCCATGCAGACGTTGTAACACCCAGCCAGGCCTGAACAATAATTCTTAGGCACATCACGATGTTAAAGTGGTTTTTCCAGAACTCTCGAATGGTAAGGTTTGTGTTCTCTGTCACCTCAAAGCAGCGGCGGAAAATGTGCTTGGTGTACAAATTCTTAAAATTAGAAATCTCCTGCTGATCCATGGGCTGCAGGATAGGAGTGGTGTTGGGTGGTAGGTAGGGAAATTTTATATACTTGAACTCTTCGAGTAAATCATCTTCGAGATTTGATGGGTGAGTAGGGGCATTGTCGAGGCCAACACCAGAACAGAACACCAGAATTATCCACTCCACAAAGAAGTTCATTCTGTCCCACGCCTTCGGATTTGCCCTCCACATATCTTCTTAAAATTATAACTGGCAGGTTTTCTTTTAAAATATTATATGACTTAAAGCCTCTGGGGTTTTCCGAATGGTATACTAGCGGAGGCTTGATTTTACAGTCGCCACTCGCATTGACGCAAATTGCTAGATTTAATCTATCCTTAATGGGTTTGTGACCTGGCATCTTCTCCTCTGCCGTTATGTAAGTTCTATTCGGCATCCTTTTCCAGAAAAGCCCTGTCTCCTCACAGTTGAGGACTTGCTGGGGGGGGATGTATCCTTTGGCTACTATCTGTTCGGAAAACATTTTGATGTAAACATCAGCTGCCTTTACATCCGGATTTGCTGCCTCACCATGCCTGACGACGGAGTGAAGGTCGGTCCTTTCCCTAAAGTTGTCAAACCAGCCCCGACTGGCTTTAAACGGGTGTTCCGATTCCACGTTTGTAGAAGTGTGTGGGATCTTCTTTAGAAAATAACCGTAAATCGCTCGTAAATAACTCGTAATAGTGCCTTCTCACATATGATGCTTTGTGTTAAGTTTCCTCCTTGAAGCTGTTTCTCTCTCACTCACACCATCAGTAGTTTCTCCATGTCTTGACGGAGAGAAGTCGGAGCTTAAAAGTTATTGTAACGCCCTTAGTTGGCGTTATACTTTATAAACTCCTTTTGTTCAAGCACAGTAAATATCATTGATGTGTTACGCCCGTACATCGTCCCCAAGTCAATTACTCGCACACCTTGCTCATGGTTTTCTATTATTTAACGCTTTAATTCAATAGACATCATCATCTTCTTTGGACCCAGGGTTATAAAAATAAATATGATAATGTTTTCTAAATGTACAAAAAGCAAAAAACGCGAACGCAACTTACAAAAAATGCTTCCAAAACGAGGGAAACAAGCACTCAGACTGAGGACTAGTCTGAGGTGGCAGAAACTGTTAGACGCTGCACACGACACCTACATGCGCGCGCATGTTGCGGTCGTGTACAGCGGTGTAGTGTGCGATTCCTCGTATCTCAAATCTTGCTCTCGTCTCAAAGCAAAAACATCGCTCGCTCGGTAGCTCCTGCCTCAAAACACTCGTATGTTGGGGTACTCGTATATCGAGGTACCACCGTAAATACAGTTTATAGTTTTTTTAATGTGACAATCATTATAAGCCATGTAGATTTTTCCTTGTGGCTTCATTTGTTTTCTCTTCCAAAATTTCGGACGTCCAACAGTTTTGTCAGTTTCGGGCTTTTGGTATGGAGAGTGAGAAAATGAGATAAGACCAGAATGAACTTCAGTTCTGAACTTTGCAGTTCAGCATAGAGTAAGGAGTATTGACAGATTTATGTTCGCTCTTTACGTGCGCTTTTCATCGTATTTTCTTCATCATTCTCAGCACATTAAAGTGATAACTACTAGCAGTGTTCCTTTATATTTCGTATATTTTTGGAATTATATTTTTTTACTCGTACTTTTCGAAAAACTCCAGAATTGTTTAGTGTTTTTTCGGGACAAATAAATTCTAACAAGCTACCAGCTCTTCCGCATGCTTTACGAACCTATGTGCCAGGAACAATTTTGGGTGTTAGAAGTAGGACAGAATGCTAGTGACAAGAACAATTGAGGAGCATCTGAGGCAGTTTGTGACAGTCTTTGCTGCGTTCCAGGAAGATATAAAAGGAGAGGTTGATTCCTTTACAGAAGAGATAAATGCGTCCAACAAAAGAGGGAAAGCTGAAATAATACCAGTTCAAGGAAAGATGGAATCTATCCAAATTTGATACTTAAGACTGTCAAGAAGAAATAAAAGACAACAGTAGAAGATTTTCGAGGATTTTGAAAGCAGAGATAACATGGTCGAAAGGAGAGTTAGAGAAACTGGAGAACGTGTTTCTGTTGTCAAACAGCAAATCAAAGAAAGAGTTAATGCTGTCAAACTACAAATGAAAGGAAGAGTTTCTGATGTCGAACAACAAATCGATGACAGAGTTTCTGCTGTTGTCGCCAAAGAATCTGACAGCTTGAACACATTCTTAATGCAACTGGAGACGATTCTGATACCTTTAAATTGGTACCTATGTTTTCCAACCCATTTCTCATGCTTTCCACGTGTGATGGAAAAAACATTTGGCATATGTACAAGGCTCAGTTCTGTATAGCTCCAAATGAAATGGGTAGCATTCCGAAGACAAACCTGTAATTTCGCAGCTTCTCTGAGAATAGAAGAAGACGATATCGATCCCACTCTTGTAGAAAACCAGAGGCTAGATTTTGATGCTGTACCCGGTACGCGAAAGCTCTACTAAGAAGAGTTTAAAAGGCTACAGAAGGCTGCAGTTAATATCTCGATAGCAGAAGCACACCAAAATAATCCAGATGCTCGCCACTGATATCGAAATGCTCTCCCATCTCTCCTTTTTTTACTGCTCAACAGAAATACGTGAAGTACAATCCATGAAATACTTCCTCGGTGGCATACGGGAACCTGAGGTACAGAAACAACTGCGAATAGTGGATATCAAGGATTTAAAAAACGCCTAGAGTGTACGCCATGAAAAACGTGGCAGTCCTTTCAGAAACTTGCACACACCATTGCCCAATCGGAACTACTCCAATCCAGAAGCTAGACGACAAGTGACAGCTCGTCCAGGCAGTCTACCCACTTAAGTAAGTGCCTTGAGGCGGAACAGACGTCAGACGAAAGCGACCTTAGTATGCTAGAACTGCAGTGGTAATGAACACTTACGAAAGAACTGCAAAACACATTAGGACACAGAAGATAATGCTTCTAATCAGCAAGAAGTCACGAAAACAAATCGTGGATGTTGAGCGGAATTTGCCAGAGATTGCCAGATATTGAGAAGTCCCACATAAAATCCTTTCAGATTTCGGTTATGGTTGGTGGCAATAACGGACTTTTCAATCATGAGGCATACAAATAGAGTTCCCTTAGTATAACAATCGATACATGAGTAATTTACCATCATTCAAAACCTCAAGTCGAGATGATAGAACCAGCATGAACAGAACTTTTCCTTCAAGGATTATAGCTGAAAACAGAAATTTCCGGTAAGGCATTATGAAATATGCTAAGAACGTTAAGAGCACGAAATGAGTACTAATAATATGTTTTTTCGTTGAATTATCAAGGCCGTCATTCCGGTGACGGTTGAAACGTAAGTGCCAAAGCTAAAGTCATTGGGGAATGCGAAGTGGTTGCATCACGTTCTCCATTGAACTACGTTAAGGGGTCTCGTACACCTTAGAACCCTCAAAACCTCTGAGTATGATCCTGTTGTAAGAATTGGGATAACATATTTATTTTTAAAGCTATTACTTCCAGTTTTTTACAGCTCACTACATAGCACAGCTGAATTAGTAAGCAAATAGTTTGTGTTGCCACAAATGCTTTTATAATTCATCTTCTTTGTGAGGTAATTTTTTATATGTTCACGTAATACTCCCACTTTGCGTGCACAATTTAAAACATTCTGTTATATATTTTAACTTCATAGTTAATATACAGCTTGTATAGCATCTAAAGACTACTGTGAACCAAAAATCTTAAGCATTTCATGTTAAATTCTCATTTTATTTTGAACTAAATTTATACAATGCATTTTAATAAAAAGTTTTTAATATTTCCATGCGTAAAATTTTTGACTATTAAAATATTCAATATATTTTTGGTTCAGTTAGATGATAATACTCATATAAAGAAGTCCATTAAATTTAAAGTGTGTAAGCAAGAACCGTTTTTTAAATATCATGCGCGCAACAGTGAAAATTTATGTTTTGAGATAATCAAGTTTTAATGTAAATATTTTTTTAAATACTTCTCTTGTTATAAAATATATAAAATGCTTATTTTCTGAGAGATATTGTAATATTATACAATTTCCAATAGTTGGTATAAGCATAATTAATGTAAAATAAGCTGCCATCATCAAAGTATAACATATCAACTAAAAATGATTTGAAACTTCTACGCTATCAATGATACAACTAAAATTTTTCTTACAAATTGGAACTTACTTATAGGCAAATGTTTCAAGTAAAGTTCTCTGTAATGTATTACTGTATATCAAACATATAAATCATTTAATAGTTCTTCCACAGGGTAACTTTAGCATACTCTAAATGCTATGTATACAACTGGGAAAAAATGCATTTTAAGAAAATCGAGTTTGGATGCAAATATTTCAGTATACAACTTTCTAATAATAAAGTGCATAGTATATTTATTTTCAAAATGATATATTTAAAAAGTATAAATCCTAATAAATTGCATAAGCTTTTGTCAATATGAAACACATTAAAATTACCATACTATATAAAATACCATGACAGAATGATAGCCGTGTATTAAAATACGTGTAGCATATTTGAACAAATAATTTATTTTTACATAACCACATCAGTTGAGTACTTTCAAGCATTTAAGCATATGATATGTATCATATTATGCAATATTATTTAAACATAGGTGGGAAAAAACCTTTACGACTTATTTGAAATTGTATGCTAAACTGCTACAGTCATCGAAGTATAACATATCGACTAAGAATGATAAAACTAAAACTTCCTTACAAATAAGAATTTACTTATAGCCAAATGTCTTAGCTAAAGTTCTCTGTAATATATTACTGTATATCAAACATATAAAACATTTAATAGTTCTTCCATAATGTAACTTTATCATACTTTAAATGCTATGTATAAAACTGCGAAAAACCGTATTTTAAGAAATTTGAGTTTTAATGCCAATACTTCAGTATATAACTTTCTAATAATAATGTGCATAGTATATTTATTTTCAAAATATATTTAAAAAGTATAAATCCTAATAAATTGCAGAAGCTTTTGTTAGTATGAAACACGTTAAATTTACCTTGCTATATACATTAGCATGACAGAATGATAGCCGTATATTAAAATACATGTGGCATATTTGCACAAAAATTTATTTTTACATAACCACTTTAGTTAAATAAACTCAAGCATTAAAGCATATGATATGTATTATATTGTATAATATACATACTGTTTAACATGGGTGAAAAAATCTTTTACGACTCACTTCAAATTGTATGCTTAACTGCTAAAATTTTATTTACAAATTAAAACGCACCAGCACAATAAACATCCCCATCATTTTTATGAAGGCCTGCACTTCTGACATTTTTTGCTGCCTTTCAAGCTTAGCTGTTGTTTTGTTTCTGACAAGCCTTTCTTTTCTGCGTTATCTATTCTCTTGTTATCAATTTGTAAAAATCCTTCAATAGAAAACTTACTTCTAAAAAGCTGTAGCTCATTCATTACAGAATGTCTACCAACAGACCTTTCGTTAAAAGTAATTACTGCTTCATTTCCAGCAATTTGAACTATCCTACTACCAGCACGACATGTCTTTGGACAAAATTTCCAAATTAAGGAATTAAATAATTCATTATTATTTTGTGTTTTGCCGCCAAGGCAACGTCTATATAACGAAGGTTGTGACAAATCTATAAAAACTGGCTTTATTGCCTCCATTACAGTGACTGGTTCAGAATTTATATGCTTATAATCAGCTTTATTTAGCTTAGCTTTACTGTATTTGCACCATGTGGTTTCATTTGTAGGACAAACGTCATGAATCGGCTTTTCATCACTCGATATTTTGTGGTAGTAAATTGCCCAAATGGCTTTTCTCATATCACTAACAGACTCATTATATTCTCTAATCACATTACCATAATACGAAGTTATTTCATTTATTAACTCATCTGTTAGTCTCCCTTTTCCAGACAGATTTTACCGTCATTTAATTTTACTTTTTTTCTTTCAAGTTTTAATTTGCGTAGGCATATTCCCATTCGTTTTTGAATATGTCCAACACACTCAATTTTTTCTATATTTAATGAACCATATGGTTTGGCGTCAGTTATACCTGCAAATGGTTTTGCATCACCTATGTAAGGATCTTAAGTTTTACTAACGTTTATTTTATTTTAAATCTTTACTATCACTTCTTATTTTCTACTTCCGGCCAGAATTAAAAGCGTTAACTTATTTATGCAAAATTTGTCTGGCGAAAGCCAAGTACTTAAGTTGTGGCTTTTTGCCAAGCGAGAGAGAGGATGGAGTTAGTCGAAGCAGGCCGCTTACCTTAGAAGTTTTACTCAGTTGCTGGTTGCCTTCCAGGCCAGAGTTTTAATCCTCGTGATAATTTTTAAACGTATTGTAGTGTTAACAGTTCTCTGTACTACATACGGCTTCCTGTTAATATAAGGCCAATCTTCCACGTTTATTATTCCAAAGTTAAGTTAGAGTTTAGTTAAATGTTTTTATATTCTTACGTTTAGACCACAAGTCGTGGGACTTTGTATTCCGAAATGCGGAAATTATTGTAAAGAGAGAAAAATAAAGGGTTTGTATACCTTTCTTGTGTATCCTGTCTACTTCCCACAGTTATTGAACATAGCTTTAGTAAGCTCTCTGTTCCGAGTCAGGTCCTTGCATATTCCCGAAGAAAGTAAGACGGAACATTGAACCTGATAGTGGCGCCCAACGAAGAAGAATAACCATGGCCGAGTTTCAAGAAGAACCTGTGCTGCCTGCAGAAGCGGCTCAGAATCCAGAAATGCCAGCTGCCGCCCTGGAAAGATTTGGTTACAACGTCCAGACCATGCGCGCTTCGATGAAACCAGAAGCAACATTTAATGCAAACTCACCGGTAACCTATTTTTTGGAAAAATTGGATGACCACTTCATGCTCTACCCCGTGCACGAATTTCAAAAAGTTACCTTAGCTACCAGCGTTTGAGGGGCCAAGCGCTTAATTGGTTCAAATGTATAGGCAGAAGTCTCTTGGGTCAAGCAGGAAGTCCCACCTATACTTACGAGAATTTCAAGACTGCCCTAGTAAAAGCCTTCCCTGTCGTAAGGGATCGTGCGAAATTAGAAACGGAACTTTTCAGCATATATCAGCAAAGAATCGAAAATCTCTCAAGCTGTATTTTAAGAAAAATTCACGTCTTCAAAATCTTGTATGGAAACCGTCCGGATCCTGAGATAATTCAAGTGATTTTACCGAGGTTACTGCCCGAAGTGCAAGACTTTATTGAATTAAGAAATCCGTCTACACTGGAAAAGTTATTTGAGCTAGCAATCCAGTTTGAAAGTAGAAGAACGGCGGACATTGAAAGAAGACGCCAATATCAACAGCGAAACCAATTTGGTGCGCCAAGACTACAGCAAACTCAAGCACACGGCTATGGAAGCAAAGCGAATCAGTGGGCAAGGAAACCCGAGCATTCAAAAAAAGCCGGCGAACGTCGACAGTTCAATAGCAATCCAGGAAAAAAGTCTCAAGGCCAGTGGAAAAAGAAGGAAAGCACGGAAATGAAAAATAATTTAAACTAAAACGGATTTCTGCTGATTGGAGGGTGCGAAAATCCGAAGGCCACGAAAAGCCCTATTCCTTCAAGTTAAATACAGTAATGGTGAAAAATTTGAAACTTCCGAAGATTGAAGTGTTGGTGAATAATATCCCAGCCACCGCACTCCTGGATACAGGCGCGCAGTGTTCCTCTGTGGCAGAAGATTTTTTTAGGAAGTATTTTCGTAAATATCGTATATATAATTCGGATAATACGACAGTGTTAGCTGCGCAAGGAGAAAGATGTAAGTGTATAGGTAAATTACCGCTGTATGTCCGTATCAAGGACGAAAAAGTAAAGGTTATGTTTTTCATAGTAAAGAATCTGCAAGCACATATTATCTTAGGAATAGATTTTCTTTCAGAGGCACAAGCAACGCTAGATTTTAATGAAGCGTCTCTTAAGCTGACAATGAAACCAGTTCGTGAAGAGAAGGCTGAACCGCCGATGTTAAACCATGACCACCTGCCTAATGAAGAGCAACAAAGAATCCGACAAGTGGTAAGTGAATTTGCTTCGTTATTTAGTGATATTCCAGGATTTACTCAGGTTACTAACCATAGTATTGAAACCGGAGATTCAATGCCAGTTCGCCACAAAGCATACCGGTATGATAAGAATAAGGAAAAAATTATAGAATGGCATATCACCGATATGCTACGTAAAAAGATCATAACGCCCATCTGAAATAGTTATGCTAGCCCGGTGGTTTTATGTAAGATAAATAATGACTATCCACTGACACATCCAAAAAGGAGGAGATTCGCAATTGACTACCGTATATTAAACTCCATAACTAAATATCCGGTATATCCGTTACCTATTATTGAAGAAATTCTAAGGAACATAACATCCACCAAATATATGTCGACTTTAGACTTAACGACTGGTTATTTTCAAATAGGGATTAGGCCTGAGGACGTGCCTAAGACTGCTTTTATAACCAAGTCTGGCACTTATGCATTTCTGGGCATGCCGTTTGGCCTTTCAGGGGCACCGGCAACATTTCAGCGATGCATGGACATTGTGTTAAGGACTGTTCATGGAAAGTCCACATTTATCTATTTAGAGGATATCATTATTGCTAGTGATAATCTCGACCAAAATGTACAGGATTTAAGACAGGTGTTTTCTTTATTAAATGAGGCCGGTCTAAAAGTTAATGTCGAAAAGTGCAAATTAGCAGCACTTGAATTAAAATATTTAGGTTACAAAATATCTCAGAAAGGAATAGAGACAGACGAATCAAAAATAATCGCTGTACAAACGTATCCGACTCCAAACACGGCGAAGAAGCTCTCTTCCTTTCTAGGACTTTGTTCATATTATAGGTCTTTTATAAAAGATTTTGCAGCTATTGCTGAACCATTGTTAAAATTAAAAAGGAAAAAGGCAAGATTCTCGTGGACGGCCGAAGCCAATAATGCTTTCGAAAAATTAAAACAAGCATTAACGCAAGCCCCTGTGCTGAAATTTCCTGAAAAGGATGAGAATTTAGAAATTTCAGCGGATGCTTCGGATTATGCGGTAGGAGCGCTACTTTCGCAAAATCAGCAGCCCGTGGCATTTTTTAGCCGAACTTTAAATCAAACACAAAGAAACTATTCCGCGACCGAGAGAGAGGCAATTGCAGGTCTGTTAGTAGTGCAAAAGTTCCGAGTCTATTTTGGAAAGGCGCCAATAACAGTGTACTCTGATCATGGGCGGTAACTAGATTGTACTCAGGGAAAAACTTATCCCCAAGGTTAATAAGATGGGCACTCAAGCTACAAGAATATAATCTGGTAATCAAGCATACCCCCGGAAAGGAACATATCGTAGCAGATGCCCTATCCAGAATTAAAATAGATGAAGAAGGTAATACTGTAAAAGTGGCAATGCTCACAGCATGTACAATAAATTCCCGAGAAACTGTCATAACCGAACTGGGTAAGGATCCTGAGTTTGAAAGCATTTATTAGTATTTAAAGGATCCTGAAAATTTTAGCCACCAAGATATTGTGGCGATAAGAAATAGGGCGGCCCATAACGAACTAATAGATGGTCTATTATTTTATACAAAAACTACGAATTCCAACAACGAATTTCGACCTGTTATCCCAGCTAGTCTTAGATTAAATATCCTGCAGGAGCTCCATGACAGCCCTTTAGCTTCTCATGCTGGTATTCGAAAACCTATCCAACGCGTACGCGAGGCAGTCTATTTTCCTGAACTGCAAAAGTTAACAAGGGCGTATGTCCAGTCCTGCCCAACATGTCAAGCAGTTAATTATATTAATTTCCGCCCGGCCGGGTTTCTAAATAGTATTAAATCCGAATTTCCAAATGAAATAATTGGCATCGATTTATTGGGCCCTTTCCCAAAAAGTCAGTTAAATAAAAGTCGCTATCTCCTTGTTATGGTTGATCATTTTAGTAAGTGGACCGAAATTGTTCCCTTAAAGCGAGCCTCCGCGAAATTAGTTACTGATTCTATTTTAAATAAACATATTTTAAAATACGGAGCGCCCCTATAAGTTATATCGGATAATGGTCCTCAATTTGTAAGTAATGTATTTGAAGACATGTGCCAAAAACTGGGCATACGTCATTTAAAAATGCTCCCGTATCGGCCGCAATCAAATATAGCTGAACGGGTGAATAGAAATATAGTGAAAATTATCCGTAGTTATGTTAACAATTTTCATAAAAGCTGGGATAACTATGTCAATGAATTTGCTTTCGCCCTTAGGACCGCAAAACATGATACAACGGGCAAAACTCCTGCTGAGTTATTTTTAGGCAGAAAGATTATAACGCCGTTAGATAAATTAATTTATGTGCAACAAAGAGCCACATAATTTAAAATGGGTGATATAGAAAAACTAATTAAAGAAGCAAAAAAGGATACTGAAGTAGCACAGAGAAAACAAAAGCTGTATTATGACTTGAAACGACGGGGAGTAACTTATAAAGTAGGGGATGAAGTGTTAAAAATTAAGCATTCACTTTCTTCAGCACCAGAAGATAAAACTGCCAAATTTTTTCCACGATTTGAAGATCCATATGTCATAGAAAAAATAACTCACGCTGTAGTAGTGTTAAAAGCCAGGAATGGTGAAACCTGCTCCGCAAACATTGATCAAATCAAACCCTACTATGATCGTAATAAAATGCAAATATTTACGGATCTTTTGCAGGATCCGGCACGGCAGACACGGCGGGCACAAGCTCCAGAGGTGGAACAACGACAAGTACAAGGGCAAGCCATTAAGAGGCAGGAGCAAGTGAAAAGAAAGTTTCCCCGCGGAAAAATTAAAGGTAACAAGAAAAAGAAGCCGTTCCACCGTCCAGAAAAGAGAGCTCACGAACACCCCCAGAATGAAGAAGGGAGAAGGACGACGTATGCAAAGAGAGCCAGGAGAAAAGACGGCAACTATAATCCGGCTCTAAAACAGAAGATCTACTCATCCGACAGGACTCTCCGCAGCAAATATCGCCGAACTGCGGAAGGGCCACCAGCGGCGGAGGAAAAGTTACAAGGAAAATTTGAACGGCCAGCAACGAGGTCCAAGCAGGAACGCGAAAGAAGTCTCCGGGTTCCTCCAAGACCAGCTACCATCAAACGGCCAAGACCACAGGCAGAGGCGAAAAAGAAGGTATTCAAGGGTGACCGAACGGGAGAAAAAAAGAAAGCTTCTAGAGGGAGGCACTGAAGGGCGAGCCCGCACAAGAAGGAGGATAAATCAAACGAGAATCTCTGCTACCTTCCAGGACTGGGCTCAGAAAAGAATGTCCGAATATAACAAAGATAAGTAAAATTTTATGTTACTTTGCAAACTTAAGTTAATCTTTCATTCTTACTGCAAGTGGCAGATTTCAAGAAGTTTTACGTCATGCGAGGTCTACCTTTATCGCCAAAAAGGCGAGAAATGAGTTGTTACCGATTTTGGTATTATGTTTTTCAATTACTCGCGCGTAAAACTAAAGTTGATGTATAATACGAATATGTAAAGACTTAAATATTGTAAAAGTTACTGTATAAATTTTATTTAAAACATTCTGACAAGAAAGAAGTTTTAGTCTGAAAGACTTTTTGAAATGTAGTATTTCAATGTAGAAGAATTGGCACTTGATTTGAAAAGAATAGAAGTTAACAATGTGTTACTAATGTATGTTTTCAAATGCGTAAAATTAACGGCATGTTAATATGTTCTTATATACAATGTGAACTGTTATTTTAAATGTTAAGAAATACCGTGATATGGTAAAAGTGAAATTAATGTTAAATTTTTTTTTTATTCGTGTGACTGTAAAAAGACCAAATCATGGTGAATATGTGTTAAAGGTTGAATGAATGTAGTTAGGCTCTCTGACGCTACACTTCAGAGTTAGCCACTTTCAGAATAGTACCTCAGGGTTTAGAGTTGAAGTTAGGGTGTGTTATGAGGTCTTGGTATGTTGAAGTTTTAACACGTTAGTGTTTTGATTGTAGGAGGAAGTGTTGAACACGTATACATAAACACATTCGTGTTTGGTGTTCTTTTACAAGACATGTCAGAGAGCACGGGGAGAGATAATTAAAATAAAGTCATGAATGAAATAAGAATGTTAAGAGAAATATAAATATGCATGTTACTTGCCATTTCATTGTGTAACATTTCATTAAACTAGTTTTCCTTCCAGATCTCTGGAAGGAACCAGATTTGAATAAAAGCTCCTATTTAGATGCAGTACAGATGAAAAATTGCGTGTCCTTGGAGCTGCTATTGTAAAAACAAATTTCTTTCTTTCTTTCTTTTTTTTTTTTTTTAATTTCTAGTTTCTAGTGAGAAATGTTTGTAAAAGACTGGCCTCGCGTTAGATTCTAGAGCTAAAAGTTTTCAACAACGTCGTTTTAGACCTCAGTTTAAAACTAATTAACTCTGGCGGGAAGTATGTAAGGATCTTAAGTTTTACTAACGTTTATTTTATTTTAAATCTTTACTATCACTTCTTATTTTCTACTTCCGGCCAGAATTAAAAGCGTTAACTTATTTATGCAAAATTTGTCTGGCGAACGCCAAGTACTTAAGTTGTGGCTTTTTGCCAAGCGAGAGAGAGGATGGAGTTAGTCGAAGCAGGCCGCTTACCTTAGAAGTTTTACTCAGTTGCTGGTTGCCTTCCAGGCCAGAGGTTTAATCCTCGTGATAATTTTTAAACGTATTGTAGTGTTAACAGTTCTCTGTACTACATACGGCTTCCTGTTAGTATAAAGCCAATCTTCCACGTTTATTATTCCAAAGTTAAGTTAGAGTTTAGTTAAATATTTTTATATTCTTACGTTTAGACCACAAGTAGTTTGTCTTTGTATTCCGAAGTACGGAAATTATTGTAAAGAGAGAAAAACAAAGGGTTTTGTATACTCTTCTTGTGTATCCTGTCTACTTCCCACAGTTATTGAACATAGCTTTAGTAAGCTCTCTGTTCCGAGTCAGGTCCTTGCATGTTCCCGAAGAAAGTAAGACAGAACATTGAACCTGATACCGTCACCAATATAAGAAGTATATTTTACACCTCTTTTTTCCATGGAACATGAAAAATTGTTTATCTTTCCATTCATTTCCATTTTTCCTGAAGAACGAGCATGATTGTCTAAACAGGCCTTGTGTTCACTTACGCCATTTCCTAGAAATGACTCGCAACCTTTGCAATATAAAGACAGTATTTCTGTATCGATTACTGTGTTGCTTTCTGACCCTATTACGGAACAGACTCCAACCAAAGACGTATGTCCTCGAGTCTTCCACGTACCGTCTCCACTTACAGTCACATATAACGACGAATTTGAAAGAACGATGTGCAATCACAGGAGGGAGATCCATAACGCAGCAGAATTTCTGCATAGCAGCTTTCCCTTGACCAAGAGTTCGCATTGCATACGTAAATCTTCTGTTTAGCTCTGATATATTTTTTCGGACACCCATCATATTAGAGTTTCTGAAAGTTCTTTTACATGAACACTTTGAGCATAGTAACTCAAATTTTGAGCTTAAACCATGATGAAATAGTTCACTTAAATGAACATTACAAATTTTACAACATAAATTATTTTCAATAAATTGAAATAGGATATCCAAATCAAATAGTCTATAACCACTAAAATTAGACTCTAAAGTTATCTTTATCTCTTGGTGGCAAAACAGTGTCACTATTTAATTTTTTAAACGAAGAACTGACACCACACTTCTTATTCATTGTATCATTATGCTGATTTCCCTGGAACTTTCTTTTCTTTGGTCGATGACCAAAAGATCTTTTATTTTTTACATCTTCCTCACAATTTTCCATAATTATCAGGTGATAAAAATACTAAAGAAAAACTGCAATGTTATAATAAAAACACCTTCAAAAAAGTCAAAAGAAATTTAGAAATCGCAAAAGAGCTTGTAAACAATCACGTTTCACGCTAATCCAAAGCTGGAGTAAGATTTCAACACATGCCTATGTTAGATGCCTATGTTAGAATAGTGCTATGTATAAATCTAATATATTCCTAAGTCGCGCTTTCGAGACATGAAAAACGCAGTTTGAGTTTTGTCAATCGGCCCAGTAGAACGGGAGATATAGCACAGTCCTCCCCCCCTTTTTTTTTTTAGCTTGATAACACATCAGCACTGTTTTTCCTCCATCTCAAAATAAATTATGAAGATTTGTGCTTTTGCAACTAGTTGAATTTCAACAGAAATACACGTTCATATGAAAACGTTGAAGCTCTTTTAAGGGGCCGGTTTTATACGTTTATGCAAATGTAATTCTACCGCATATAGCAGTACTTCCCTGTTAGCTGAATTACTTTCACACTGAGTCTTCCGATGAGAATTTTCCTAATTAAATACCAAAGGATGAATGATTATAAATTTCAAAGCATCTACTATCTTAACGATCGTTTCACTCAAAATCAAATATTCGAAAAGTGAGCAGAAAGGCAAAATAGACAATAGCTAAACATGGGAACATTGAATGTGAATAGCACTTTATTGTTGGTCTGCTGCCTTTTACCAGCTAAGATAGTACTTGCCAGAAACCGAAGATTATCCAACTGTGGGCATTGTGGTAAGAAGTCCTTTACTGAGTTCTCCAGCCGAGTAAATGTAAATGCGATTAACCTCTCGAAGCCGGCTCGTACAGCAGTTGTACAAGGAGAATGACTTTCTCAGACGCCAGCATTGGTACAACTGTCGTACCATCCATGCCCTCCCCATTTTAGAGAATCGCCTATCTGTAGATCTTTGGGTGGTCCATTGTCGCTGCTCAGAGTAGCCGCTGGCTACGCATTATTTCCCTCTTATTATCAGTTTAGCTACATTTTGGCAAAAACCGCAATTTTCGTCTCGCGCCAATATACTTGAAAGTTAAATAGAGGCCATCTCTTTCTCAATCTGTCTCATAATTTTAATGCTACATTTTTTAGTACTGACTTTTGCTATGATTAAAACGTCAGCGATTTTGCACGCTCTTTAAGCATACCATATTTAATGTTCTTTAATCATAACAAATAAGAATAGATTAATATTTTAGATTTAATGCCCTTCTAGAAAATAGGTAAAACCGTTTTTATCGTTTACTCGTTTACTTCATTTTCATACTTATGAATAATAAGATTTTATTTTGATATTGTTTTGTGGAGTGCATAAAACCCTTAAGAACTGTCAACTCTTTCAAAGTGCTTCTATTATGCAGGCAATTTTGTCTGATTTATCAGGAGATAAATAAGAGACAATTGTATGCATAATAGTTTTTCTGATTTTCATTCATTCAGTGATTGCTTTCAATGATTTTCATTGATTGTAAATTAAATAAAATCAATTTATCTTTACACCCTATTTTAGGATGAGATCTGCCAAAAAATATTTAAATATCAGTAAAGCTCACGTTACTTCTAAACTGAATCAAAACATCAGTTAAATGTTATAAAATTTTGGCCAGTTTTATTTGCTGAAATTCTTATACTCTTCAAGAGATAAAGGGAATTCAGAAAAGTTAATAAAAAAAATATCTTTAAAAAATGTTGTTATTTTGTCTGTAATAAGGTGTATGTCAACTTACTACTAAATGTATGAAAATTAGGATTGGATTACGGAAAAGCACGCGAACGCTATCTGCTTAAGGGAATGGATGCTTTCGTGTAAACCTTTTTAAGAGAAACTTGCTCGCATTTAAATTCCTGGTGGAAACCTCCACATGTAATCAACCCGTTCTTCGGTATTGATTGGATTGATTTGTTCGCTTACTGAATTACATCAAAGCACCCAACGATTACCTGTATAAGGGGAGTTATGTCTTCGCGGAGGACTTTCTAAGAGAAGCTGGCTTGCATTTACGTTACACAAAAACCATGAATCCAACTATTTATCCGGGATTCAAATCCAAGCGAGCTATAAGTGTTCAGCCACCTTTACCGCTTTACTGAAGAGCAGGTAAAAATATTGATAAAGGAAAAGTATTGAATTAACCGGTTTAATTTACTAACCTATATTTCTCAATCGGCAGTATATAAATTACGTATATGAGGGGGATTATTTGTGAATAAATAAACTGTATTGGACTTTTATCCACTATGTCATATTACAATGGAATTATTGCATTTCAAAGTTATTTCTCATGAATTAATTTTGCTCTTCATGATTTTTGATATTTTCAAAGAGAAAATTCCACACTTTAAATAAAAATATACACGAGAAGATACTTTATGCAAAATTTGGCGTAAACGGTTTTCTTAATTTTGCTTTGAAAATATTGCAGGGTAATCGTTTTCATTACTGGAAGAAATATAAAAAACAAATTTACTACATGGTATCAACACCCAATATTTCCTTATTCTTTTGAAAACGTGAAAGATTACTCTTTCTAAAATAAATTGGAAAATATATTATGTGCAAATAGAATATTCGTTGAAAATGAAATAGACTTCAACTTTTGGATATAACGATAGTTTTAGACGAAATTTCTACCTATGGAAAGAAATTGACGTATAATTAATTCTTCATGAACATTTAAAACTGTTCTCAAAATTCTTTTGATGATTGCATGTATAAGTCACGAATTTGTTTCTCGGCTAACATAAACAAAAGCCAATTTTACAAAGAAAAATTCTCGTTAAAGATATACCTTCTTTCCCTGATAGTCCAATGTAATAATTGTTAAAATTAATTATTAAACGCAACCAATGTATCTCGGATTTTGATTTTTATATTATAATAACAAAATTATCGAAAAAAGCAGATTTAAATCTCTGTTATTGTTATGTAAAGCTTTATTATTGCTGTCAGTTCATCTCAAAATCTATTTGTATTGAATCTCATTCTAATCATCTAATGGTAATAAATATTATTATTATTATTTCATTAAATTAGTCATACCATTATTTTATTAATGAAAATATGTTATTAAAAATCGCATTCCGGCCTGCAGACTTACAGATCTAGTCTGTATTTACTATATTTTGTTAAATTTTGTTCTCGCTTTCTAATTTCTAATACGAAAATACGCGAATATAAATGAAGAGTGAAAACAAAGTTAAAAAATTCACAAATTATTTACGAGATTAATTAGAAATAATGAATGAAATATAAACATTGCATACATTTTGTTCTAAATAAAGTGTGCACTGGATATGCATCCAGTACTGCACATTTATTTATGCACTATTTATTTAGAACTTTATTTAGAACTTCATTTAAATGAAAGAAAAATAATCATCGAAAAAATTGCAAATCTAGCAACTCCTCTACTATGGGACGTAAGCGTCCGACAAACATGTAAATTTTACTTCATCCATGGAGTCAACTGACGACTTTTCTCATTAGGAAAATGTCAAAGAGGGGGCAAAACTGTTTCGGATCGCGCTGGTCTGAAAGCTATAATATGAGAATTTCGGCTCGGTTTTAGAAGGTTAAGAGGGTAATGCTTGAGAACCTATTGTAATAATTTTGTGGAAACATTTATTTGGAAGAACGTTTATAAATGTATAAAGAAACATTACAATGAGAGAGAAAATATAAATTATTATCAGGTTTTAGTCAAATTATCTGTATATGAAACGTCGAAATGGTAATATGAGGAGGATTTTATTCATTTGTGTAAGCATTTTATTTACTTGCATACCAACGAGTTCTGACGAAAAGTCTGCATAGATTTATTACCTAATTATTGGCACTTCTTGCAGACGCAAATGAGATCTAATCAGAAAATAACCAAGCATCTGAATCAGTCAATCATCAACACGCACATTCTAAATCAGATTTCTGAATTACTTTCTTGAAGAGTTTACGGTCCAAATAAAACTGAAGAAACATTTTAAACACAAAACAAAGCAGCAGAAGTGTGAGAAGTATATATTACTATAAAGCCAACACTCTGTCAGTTAAAGACAAAGTAGTTTGATTAAATAAACAAGGTGAACAGAGACACAGTTGTAGCCGTTTGTAATTTTAAAGTACATAAAGCGCAGGAGTATATGAGAAAACCAGTGAGTAGCACATTGGTTACAATTTTTATTATAAACATGCTGAAACTGTGAATATAATTTCAAGCATCGGTGGCAACATCGAATGGAGACATGCTTCAGTGTCAGATGTATTTCATTAAAAGATATGAAATATTTTTAAACGTTTAAGAACACAGTTTCTGAAGTACTTGACAGCTCACACTGTATAAGCTTCATTCCTTTGTTTAAAAGTCGGTAAAGAGTTATCACAGATTTTCTTAAAAATTATCGGTGATCAATACTGGTATTGATCAATCATAACGACAATAACATACATTGTTATGGAAAGAGAGAAAGTACTTGTGAGGCTTTCTGAAAGACCGAGTCTCAGTTTTAATATTTTAATATTAATCTCTACAAGTCTGACCTAACTGACACTACTGAAATAGTTACGAAAAATTGATTCCCACTGTTAAAAAATTGATCTGCTTTTTTTTCGTAAATTTTATTTTTTTAAACAACATGTCTGTAATCAATGTGCGCACCGCATTGATGCTGGAAAAACACTAAAATTTGAATCATCGTTGTACAAGCTAAAGAAAAAAAAACAATATTTAATTGTGAGAATAAAATATTCTAACGACTATAATGATAAGTCAAGAATAAAATCAAATCTGTAGCTGCAAGCCTTTTTTAGCGTTATGGTGGTTAGGGAAAACTGAGTGCGATACCGAAGGGCTCGGGTTCGAATCCCGGAGAAGGCATGGATGTAAAATTGTATGTCCCTTCATAGGAGGCAATGATGGCCCGCCTACTAGGCGCTCCATGATAAAGAGACTACCGATCTGGCCTTAGGGCAGGACGATGCCGACATAGGCAAGTGCCAACCATAAGAAAAAAAATTTGATTGTAATTTTATTCAAAAATTCCTAATTATAAGACGCAAATTTTTAGACACCTTTCTCATGTTCGTTTTTAATGGTAATCAAACTAATATGAAAGTGGACTGAAAAGTCATTTTTAAATGAACTCCATAATCTTATACGTCTCTGTACATTTGCATAAATCCATAATAAGCCAGGTATTATTTTGTCGAAGGACAAGAGTCTAAATGGAACGATTACGTCGCTTGCTTGCGAGTGAATTCTAGGAGGTCCGACGAAGACATCGCGGACGAAAACGTAGCGGAGAAAACAACGTAAGACGGAAACTTCGTTGTAGAAAACATGTGGGAGAAAAGAAGGCAGGAAAACATATCGTAAGTCTAAAACATCATCGAAGAAAACAATCGTGGTACAAAACATCGACGAAGAACAGAAAGCGGTTGCAAAACTTCGCAGTTTAAAAATATCGTCGTGGAAAATATATTCCTATAAAAGAGAGTAAATAAAATAATCGCATGACGATTATTCTGCAGATATATCTTTTCTACTTTTAAAAGGTGCTGGTGCGTATTCGAATAATGAATTCTAGGTGCGAGTAAGAATGAGGAATATTTTTACCTCTATATTTCATATATTTCCTTTCATTAATAATTTTTTGCTAAAAATCCAAGAAGGAACTCTTGCATTGAAAAGTTGAAAGGAAGTAGAAAATTAATGATACGTATGGGAGTACTACGCAGTTTTTTATTTTTTATTTTAAGAGAATTTTAAATTTATTTACTTAACTATTAAACGTTATTATTTAATTAAGTCATTTCATAAAGTTGTATTGGCAGTTCTTCATGAACAATATATTTTTAAAAAATTAAAAAAGGGAAAAGGAGCATTTACTTTAGATTAAATGTATTTAAAAGTTTTATGCATGTCTGAAATTTCTAATATTATGTTCTTTGAATAAAATTAAGACTTCTTTTGTTCTTTTTCCTTCAGCTTCTTCAAAGTAATCCTTTTATATGAGTATCCTTTGCATGTTGCGATTCGTTAGTTGTGATGACACAAGTCAGGATGAACTACGTAATATTTCAGTACCGTATTTATATTTATTGGATTATTGGAAGAGCACGTTAGGGCTCGTTTCCTAAGGGGAGGGAAGCGTTTGGGGAGGACTTTCTCAGGAAAAGTTTCGTACGCACATTACACATTAGAAAAACCACAAAATTATCAAGCAGCGTGTTTTTGTGCTGGGTCTAGGTACCAGCGTTCAACGACTTTACCTCTGGACCACTGCAGCCAGATAGAGTTATTAACGGAATAGATTATTAACGGAAATGCATTCATTTTCACACTATTTTTTTGAGAAATATCAAATTTAAATTTAGATCTAGAAAATGTAAACGCAGAATTTTACAAAAAGAAAACATAGGTACAATAAATCCTCTTGTCGATTACCATCCTAAGATGACCGATGTTTCCGAGAAAATAAGTAAATATAGGTTTTTCACAATGTCTCACTAAGATGACCGCATCAACGGAAGACTAAAGAGATATGGAATCGTCAACGATCGCTTTGAAACGAATATTTTATATTTAACTTTACATTTATATATTTTTATAAATGATACTAAAATATGGTTCAGCTTTTGTGTCTCAGTGTGCCACTACATGGAACACCCAAATTGAATCGCTTCGAAAGCCTCTAAATTCAACCGTAAATAGATAAAAATTCTTTTATAATATACTTTGAACTTTTCTTTTTAAACCGTAGATAGCAGCATATCACAAGGAGACACATAACTTTAATTTATTATGTGTTATTAAAATCCATTTTTTCAAGTAATTTTCTCTATTTTTTTAATGATATAAAAATTTTATTTGGAGAAAAAATAGGCATAATTTTGCTGGCTGTACTCCAAATTATTTTTTTAATCTTTCATACAAAAATCATACGCAGAATCATTGAATAAAACCAGGTGTTCCATTAGCGGGAACACTGCGCCTTTAGCAATCTCATGCTCTTACTAATCAGAACATCTGTGCTCTTAGGAGAGAACATCCGTTGTTTTCGTTTTCTGTTTCCGTTGATTTTTTTTGGGGAGGGAATGAATTCAAACAAAGCAGCATTGAGGGGCGAGGTGGTTTTTGTGTTATGAAAGCATTAATATTGGCATCTCGAAATTTTTGGGGGCAATTTTTAGGCGGGAATTTCATTAGTAGCTTGACTCATCTTTACTTAGACCTACGCGAATTTTTTGCTGTCTTTTTAGTCTCATTCCCGTTTATTTTCAATAATTGTGTAGATATATTTCGTGTATCTCTATATTATAAGCTTATTTTTCTTTTTTGTTAATATTAATCGTAGTTAATTATTTTAATCTTAGTTGGTTTGTGCTTCCATCAAAAAGGTGTGACTTGCTTTGAACAATTTCACGAAGCTATGAAATAGGAAAATTTATAAACATTTTTGTATATAGGACTTGTGTATATAGATATGTATCTCATTTATCCGTATATATTCAAGAATATTGTGTATATCCAGGGAACCATGTATACAGCCATAATACAGAGTTTTTTCATTCTTATGCAAACGCTTCTACTCATTTTCGTGCTTCACTGCAATGCTCGCTTAGTCGCACTTTTAAAAGCTCTGGCGGCGCAGTGTTACACCTCATGGAACACCCACAGAATTAAAACGGTAAGTGCAATTTTTACAATATTTTACCTGTATACTTATTTAGGACTAAATAGACTGAATACAACGTTTCTTGCTGAAATTCCGACTTTAACGTATAGTGCGCCGCAAAGGATTAAATATTTTAGTTCTATGTTACGCAAATTGTATTTCTCTCTTTGTACCGAGGAGAGGCGCAGACACAAATTTGTTAGGATCGTAAAGCTCGGGTTTAGAGCTTTTAATTTGCGGTGAGTTTCAACTAAGACGAGGTTCTCCTGAATTTACTTGGTGAGCCGCTACTGAAGTCGGAGATTTCAAAGTGTTCTTCGCCGTTCCTCAGCCAACTTAATGTTTGAAAGCCAATAAAGTAGTTTCGGTCAACATTATGACTCTGAGGTTTCTTGGGTTCTACACTGAGGGAACATCAAGTGAATTTACAGTCCACTACTTTTGAACGACGGGACATACAGTTTTCACACACAATTTATTCGAAAATGTTTTAGTTATTGCTTGAATGTTTAGAACGAAGTTCTCAGCGAACCACTTTTTTTACGACCACTTCTTAAAACTATAGCTGTGGAATTCTGGTACTAATTCTCATCTTTTTAAGATTTCCCATTTAGGTAATATTTTATTACTGTATTTTACAATATAAAGGAAGTATTATAATTACGAAAATTTTTAAATATCACATTTCAGTGGAAATATCCATTTTGTCCATATCTGAATCCATTTGGATGATTTTTGTGCGACATCTCATACGGACAGAATAAAGACATCTTCCTTTTCATAATATATTTTATAATGCATTCAAAAGGGATTTTTTCGTGTTCTCGGTATGTATGTAGATATAATCTATGTGTGTATGTATCTCGCATAACTCAAAAACGTTTCGCCGAAGAATATTGAAATTTTATAAAGAGTAGGCTTGCTTCTCTCTTTATATTGCAGGTTAGCTGTACCAACCGTATATGTATATGCTCACGTATATGTACACCAACATCCTTTATCCGGCTTAAAAGTCCCTACACGACCTTTATTTTTGCAATCGTTGCTTGTAGTAATATACTTCCAGTTATCGAAATGTTTTTAAATCACGAAAATATTCATGTTTTGGCGATGTCAAATTTTAAAAAAAATTCTTTTTTGACAAATAAGTAAATCCAAATTTTAATACAGTCTCGCGGTTCGTATACTTACATTTGGGAAAGTTTCATACTTGTTATCTATATAGTATATAAAGAAGAAAGTTTGAGTGTTTGTCCTCTCATAACTAGGTCACTACTATAGCTATCAGCACCAAACTTTCTACAATTCTTTTATCGTTCCCGGAATAGGTCGACGTCACTTTTCTCCAAAAAAAAAAAAAAAAAAAAAAGAAAAAAAAAAAAAAAAGTAGCTAAAATCAGAGCTATAAATTAAAAACTCGGAAAAACGATAATTTTCTTTCTCATTTTTCGAGTGGCAACAGTCTCGCAAGCTGGAGACGAATATCTGCTTTATTTCGAAAGTTGTTACCATTGCTCTCTTTCAAATCCTCGAGTTTGTTAAAATACGAAAATAGACAAAAGATGAAATAAAAATAGCTTTCCCAAACATTAAATACGTTATTCCCGACTCCGAAAATTCGAGGGAAGCCATTTCGACTATTCTCATCTTAACCACTTTCATGAGTCAAAATACTAATTAAAAATTCTGAAAGTTCTAATTTTCGCACTCATTTTTCCTAGTGGTAACAGTCTCGGGCGTTGGAGATAGAATTGTTTTATTTCGAAAAGTGTTGGTACTGCTCGCTTGCAAATCGTACATTTTGTTAATAAAAAAATTTGTAAATTTTACATAACCTTTATATATAAAGAAGAATGTCTGTTTGTGTGTTTGTTTGTTTGTTTGCGTTATTGATTTCTGATCAATTATGATAAATATTTTGCGACATTGAATCGACTAAAGTCGAATATAGGTGAAAAATTGGATGGAACTTGAGCTGTTATGGCCATTTGATTAGAAAGACGAAAATCACTAAAAGCTGAGTGACATTGCTTCTGATACAATGAGAGAGAATTATATTTTTCTATCGAAATTTTTTATGTGGGGTTGCATATCGCACCAGACTGAAAAATGTATAACTATGAATCGTATTTTTTACATCGTTAGAGAAGGATTACAACGGTATCGTTCTCTCTGTTGTTAGATACATTGCTTTCAATCTAACTTAATTGACATCGGGTACTTCCGCTAATAAAGAAATAAAATTAGAAAAAATTCATAAACGCACGACCAAAATTGTGCAGTATACGTAATTTCAAAATCAGCAACTTTCTTTTAGGAATCGGGTATTCAAGTTTGAAAGAGCAATTCGAAGAAATAAATTTAAATGATCAGCAGCAAAAAGTGTGTATAATTTAATAGGCCTTATAAGGAAATTCACATAACTTATAAGGAACAACACATAAGGCCTTACAAGGCCTTATTTGTTGTTCGCCTGAGATTTTTCATTTTAGTAAGCACATAATTTTTCGATTTTTTTCATTCGAAAAAATATGCGTCTGTTTCTCGTACTTTTCTAATATACAGTGAATTATTTCATAAGGGCATTACGCGGAAGTTTCTAATTATTAGTTTATATATAGTATATAGACATTGTCAAACATTCGTTTCCTCCAGATGTAAACCATCTGTTTCTCGACCTGGCCCAAACAGCTTTTTACATATTGTTAACTGCAAACAATCATTCGATTTACTGCATAGTTAAATGGAATGTATTCTGAGAGCTGAAAAATGTCATCTAAGCAATTTGCAATTTGATTCATTACTAGTAAATCTGAAATCAGTTTCGTTCTTTTAACAAGAAAGGGTATTTTTATGCATAGTGCTGGAAATAGAATAAAGATTTAATAAAAATTAAATTTTAGGTTCGAGTTCCATTTGACGAAAATCAAAATGTTTTCCTTGAAATATTAATAAAAGTTTTTTGAAAATAGGAATGTAATTTTTAATTATTTTAAATCTATTTACTCTAAAGCAAAATGCCGTTACATTAAATATCAGAGGCACAAGTAGAAGATATAGAACTGGATATAGATGGCTAGAAGTAAGAAACAAACAGAAAAGAAAGATAGAGATCAGAGTAAAATTATTCATGTTAAATTCAAATGGAAAGAATTTGAAAATGCTATATTTCAATAGCTAAGATTTAGTTAACTCTAACAGGGAGAAGTACCTCATATGGGCATAGTATACATCATAAGTGAAGTGGTGAAAGCATACGGTATCGTGTTTTTACTATTTGAACACTTTCGAAGATCTGAATGATGAGTTTATATATGTCAAATACTCTATTAATTACTTATCTCTATCTATCTCTAATTTTACACGTACTGTCCACCAATGAATGCTCGATGTATAGGTCACAGCCACTATCCCACCAAAAGAGAAAACTTTCATTTATGAAACTTCCTAGTACGTCTGCCAGGGAAACGAAAACTGGCTTTACATCTAACATTATCCTGCACATTTTTATGAAACATTAACATTTTGATTCGACTCTTTTGTTTTATTTTGTTTTGAGTTTTGTTCAAGCAAACGTTTCGAAAATCATTCCTACTTGTAAATACCTGTTTGTTTCTTGTATGTTTGGGGCACCATTGGTCATGTGGTTAGGATTGCAGAATACTGAGAGTTTTATGGAACTTATCATCCCAATTGTAATTTCCATTATTTATATACAAAAACAATATAGGAGCATGAAAAACACCAATATGGATAGTTTAATAAGACGAAACTTCAGCTCGTAAGTGCTGATAAAAAACAATGTACAATAACTAAATGTTACTGTAGGATGTTTATTATAGCTTAAATAAACAATATTCTGTTTTTGCTCAAACACAGCGTTAAAAATATCAAGTGGTTGACACGAAGCCACATAAATTTCGTTTGACTAATTATTAATATATTATTATATCATAATATTAGTTAGCAGTGGTAAATCTAGGTATTAAAAAACCGTAAACACGAATTTTTGAAAATTTTAATATTTCTCCTTTGACCACGTTTGAATTATCCATTTGAAGGTGGCAAGGGGCCTTCATTTTCAAGGAATGATTTCTACCGGCAGTAATTTTACAATAATATTATAAGATTAGACATAATAAATCTGACAGCATGAATGCATTATATGAAAAAAACCAGGAATTTGCATTATTTTGCTGTAGAATGTTATACTAATTCTCGATTATCCGTGTGTGGAATACCCGTCTTGCAATTTGGAACTAGGTACCGTTGAAGCAATTTTAAGCGACCAGCGAATATATTTTTCATTTAGTCAATTTGTCGAAATTTTAATCTTTTTAATTGCAGTTTTACATATTTTGATTACCATTAAAAACGAACGTGAGTAACTCATCTGAAAATCTATAAGCTGTGAGAGAAATCATATTGAATGATCTGAGCATACAGAGGAGACTAATTATATGCCTTTGGCTTTACAATCCTTGTTAGAATATTTCATTTTCAGAGTTGTGTTTTTGTGTTTATTGCAGCTTGTAGGATGATGAGTGAAATTGCTTGGAACTCCGTGCATTAAATAAGTGCAAACATTGATTACAGACCTTGTTAATTAAAAAAAATAAACTTTACAAAAAATAATATTACAGAATACATATATTTCTTTTACATTCCGAATCAATTTTCCGTACCTAGTTGAGTCACATAAATTATGACAAACTTTGAGAAATGAATTTAAAAGAATTAAATATGAAAAAAAGAATTTAACAAAACAATTATAACTTGGCTGTGCGAGAAATCTCACAAATACTACGTTTATGTTTCTGAACAAATGCATAATATTCCCTTCATTTCTATCCATCAATTTTATCATTTATCTCTCACACACTTTTTTATAAAAATCTGTGATAACACTTTACAAACATTTAAACAAATAAATGAAACTTATACAGATTGGACTGTCAAATACCTCGAAAAATTAGTTGTTAAATTTCAAAAAATTTCAGATTTGATTACGAGATATATCTCATAGATATCTGACATCAAAACAGGTCTCAATTCGATGATGTCATGCATTTTTAGAATTATGTTTACAGTTTGAAATTATCCTCATTATACGAAAAATATTAAATAAATTTGTTAATTATTAGTTTCCTTGCACACTCTTGTGCTATATGTACTTTAACGTACAAAGAACGTTATAGAATAGTGTTATCAAGGGTTACTTAAATCAAACTGCTCTGCGTTTTAAGGCTGAGCGGTGGCTTTCCAATTAACACGCTGAGTTCGGCGCCGAATTTGCTGTCCTTTCCATTCAGCCGGCAGCGAGTGAAACCTTAAAGCTAAGCCGTATTGTTGTTTAGAATGTTTCAATACATTTCATTAAAGCTAAATTTGATCACATTTTATTGACACTATGTTTATTAACTTATACTGTCGGTCCCGTGGAACGACTCCAGGCAAACGAAAATTCCAGTGCCGGTCCCCAGGGACCGACGCCGGCCACACGGAAAGTTCACTGTCGGTCCCCAGAGAGCGGCGCCGCGATCAACGTGTTAAGAAACTTTCGGGCCGGTAAGTAAATATGTATTTAATTCAAATATATGAATTAATATGTAATCTATATATATGATTGATTGCATTTGAGTTCCATTTCGAATACTCAAAACTTAAACACAAAGAACTAGAGGCAGCAGATACATAAATCAGTTTATTGAACGCAATTTAACAGAATCGTTACAGGTGATGAGATGTGGGTAGCTCACTTCACCACAGAAACCAGCAACTCACGATTGATTGGCGTCACAGGGATCCACGCGCCGGACGATCCTCAGTCTATGCACGGTATTCTGGGATAGTAAAGGCATTCTGCTCATTGACGTATTGGCGAGTGGTGCTCCGGTGAAAGCTGATCTTTATTACGCTTTACTAGAGAACATCTGAAGAGCCATTCAGAACAAATGGCTTGGGATGTTCAGTGCTGGTGTTGTGGTGTCCTACGACAACATCGGACGCATACGGGGAATTCCACAAAATATATGTTGTAGACGTTTCGCTGGGAGATGTCTCACCATCATGGCTCCGATCTTGCTGTCAAGTACTTTCACGTGTTATTGCACCTGAAGACGTTCTTTTCTGGGCACACTTTCCTACAGGTGAAATGTTGCAGACAACTGTGACGGGCTTCCTTTCTTCCCAGGCGACAGACTTCTATGACACTCTAATGGAAATAGGTAACCGACGCTATGACAATTGGTATAGTTCCGATGTTTCTTATGCTGAGAAGTAGCAGAAATATAGCTGTATCTTTTGATATAGATCTTTCCAGGTAATAAGACTTTGTTTTTATGGTTTACGGCAAAGTAATTTTTCGGACGACCCTCTTATTGTTTAAATAATCATTATCAAATGAATATACCTTCATCTAAATAAATATCTAACTCATTGAAATCATCATCTATATAAATTTCCTTCTAAATCCAATCAACTTCATCTGCTAAATTTAAATCATCATCTAAGACATCTAACTAAGCATAACTACCCAAAACACATCTTCATGTTAAACCATCATATATATATTATCATCATCATCGTCATTGAAAATATCGCCAAATTAAGATAAATCATCATAGCTCAAATCAACTAAATAAAAAGCAGTATCATCTAAATCACCACCATCAACAATATGATTCTCATTTGATCATCGTCTTCATCACCTCAACCGTCTAAATCACCATCAAAATTGTTATCTGAATAACCAAGAAAGAAATTATAAAATTATCACCAGATAATTCAAAACCATCATTTAAATAATCATCATCATCGAAATCATACCTTCAGTTTAAACCGTCGTATGTGTCATCATCACCATTATCATCGTCGAGATAGATAAATCATAATCCTCCAGATCATCTTAATAGAAAGCAATATCAACCAAATCATCATCTTCTTCATCCTCATTTAATCATCGTCTTCATTGCCTAACTCCTCTAAATTATTATATAAATCACTCTCACATCATGTATAAAATCGTCATCAGTCAAAACTATGTCACCATCAAATTCATCTAAATATTTATTATCACTTAATACACATCGTCATTTTAACCATCATGTATATCGCGTCACCATGATCATCGTCAGAATAAGATAAACCATCATCACCCAAATCACAAAATTTTAAACCATCCTATGTATCATCTTCATCATCATCATTGAAGTCGTCGTCAAAATAAAAGATCTTCACCTAGATACAAAGCCCAATCACCTCAAGTTTTATTATCATCCTACTCAATTATTCATACTCTTCATCACTAAACCATATACTCACGATCACCTAAATAAAAAATCATCAGCAGTTAATCTAAATCCTCGTCCTTAAAATACCAGTTAAATTATTTAAATCATGATTTTTTAGTGTTTCGCTAGTGTGCCGTCAAAAAGAGCCAGTTTCGTTCAGGTACAGACAGAAGGATATCACCGGAAGTTCACTATCTTTGGTACAGGTGTAGTAACCAAACGCCCTCAGGAGATGCCAGAGGCTTGGGTACGTAGCCGAAACCTATGCCATCTTAGATAACGTGACACTCGGAAGTGACATAAGAGTTTGAATAACGTAATGTTTCAAAAAGTTTTGTTTTTGTGACAACGAAAATATTTTTTTAAGTTTCATGTCAAAACGACGAATTGTTTTCTTTTTTTTTAGGCAACGGCCTCTTGAATCTCTTGAAATCTTGTTTGTAATGACATTAAAAATTTCCCTTTTATCATTAAATCTGTATTTGATTTTAATTGAGCATCTCATTACTTACTGTTTGTTCATTTTGCATAATTTTAATATAATAATAATAAGCAAAATGCAAAATGTTAATCGTTAATGAAAAATGCGACCAGAGATATAAAATAAAAAATTAAAAGACAAAGAATTAAATTTATATATAAAGTTTTACCAGAATAGAAAAAAAAGAGAAAGGACTTTAAAGAATAGAATAGTTGAAGGGGTGTTGTTTATGTGAGTATCGTTTGCTTCATTTTATTGTTGCAAACAGCGTAAATTCCTTTTGCTTTTCTTCCTTTAGTTTTGAACTTTATGTGTGGCAACAAGATAATTGATTGATAGAATTGTGTTTGTGACAGCCATGTAGAATGGCTCGCTTATTTTGTATCAATTATTTTGCATCGCTGACAAGTGTAATTTAATAAAAGTGTAGGAATACAGTTCATTTGTTGATTGATTATAGTTTGTGAAACATAATAATTTAATAGAATACAGGTGTTGAAAGCCAAAACATTTCATAAAATGAGGATTTCTGATATTTGCATTTTCAAATTCTCTATAATTTTAGCTTTCTTAAAACACCATTCTTTAATCTCTATGAAAATTAGGACTGTACAAAATCTAGCTTTAATTTGTCATTGAATGCTTTGATAATTGAGAATTTTTACATAAAATCGCCTTTTTCGAACGTGATTTTTTTATACTCGATGTAGTACCTGTTCTCAAGAACTACTGCTCACAGGTATCCGAAATGTTTATACCTTATTTACTACGTTTCCAAATATTTGCCGAATTGAGCTTTTGATTATAATCAGTGCTAAATTTTACTATGCGTAACAAAATATTCTGTAAAATACTCTAAAATTTAAAATGATAAAAAAGCTCGTTTCAGGATATTCAGCTAGGTATTGTGATGTTCCTTCCCTTAGCGAAAGACGTTTCCAGAACATTTTATCCGCGAGGGGCGAAAGACGTTTCCAGAACATTTTATCCCCGAGGGGCGAAAGACGTTTCCAGAACATTTTATCCGCGAGGGGCGAAAGACGTTTCCAGAACATTTTATCCGCGAGGGGCGAAAGACGGTTAAAGGAAGGGACGTAGTTACGCCGGAAAACAGAGTGGAGGCAAGCTGGTGGGAAGAATACGAGACTTGTGACTTTTGCGGTTGGACCGGCAGTCATGCCGTGTGCAAAGAGGTAACTTAAGCTAAATGTATAGTAGTGGTATTTGTTTTATTGTGTATTGTGTAATAAATTAGTGGATAAAATTTCAAAGCTGATGGAGATTATTTTCCTATTATGGCGAGTGCATGAGAAATAGACGAACCCGCCTCGGAGTTGAAACGGCGCGAGGTGCAAATCGGCGCAGTCCATAGGATAAGATTGTGAAAAAGGAAATCACTGAATAGTGAAAATAATAAATAAATATTATCGTAAAAAGTTACTGAAAATTATAAAATGAAATTCGGTGATAGTTCACGAATGGATCTACGGTATGAGAAGATTTTTATGACGAAAGAAAATGGCGCGTTTAAGGCAATGTGTGCGAATAAATCATCAGATTTTGAAAGCGTGATGTGCTAAAACGTTCACAGCCAGTAAGTGGTAAAATGTGATCATCAGTGTTCATCATCCTAGTGAAATCGTGAAAAGTTAAATCAGGGTAACGTGAATTACCGTGTTGTAATCATGTCAAGTTACGTGCCAGTGCAGTGTGCTCATGATTAAAGTTTACAACGTCAAGTTGTGCTCTTCGTTCGACATTTTCACTATCGGGATCAAAGGTAAGTCCTTCTTAATTTATATATTAACCATATTAACTTGGAAAATTAAAATTGTTTTTATGTCTGGTAATAACATGATTCGAATGTCAGGCGTTAAAACCAGTAGACGCCGAGAAAGTATTTTTTATATGCAAATGAGAAATTAAGGTTCTTATTTTTATCAAGATATAGGAGATATTGATTGTTAAATGAAAGTTAAAATAGTTCGGAAATATGATATCAGAAGTGATTCTGAAGCATTTGATTGTTTACTCAGATTACTAAGCAAGGTCGAACGGACTTGTTTGTTGTCTTGTTTTACCAAAATGTTTTAGTCACTGAAGTTAATAAGTTGATTAAAAATTAATTCGTTTAACCATTTGAAACAATACGTTTAATATGTGTGTCAAAAAGAGCCAGTTTCATTCAGGTACAGACAGAAAGATATCACCGGAAGTTCACTATCGTTGGTACAGGTGTAGTAACCAACCGCCCTCAGGAGATGCCAGAGGCTTGGGTACGTAGCCGAAACCTATGCCATCTTAGATAACGTGACACTCGGAAGTGACATAAGAGTTTGAATAACGTAATGTTTCAAAAAGTTTGGTTTTTGTGACAACGAAAATATTTTTTAAAGTTTCAGGTCAAAACGACGAATTGTTTTCTTTTTTTTTAGGCAACGGCCTCTTGAACCTCTTGAAATCTTATGCTGCTGCATTGCCGTGCGCAATGCAGCAGTCAGTACAGGAATGCGTAAATGCGATACGGCGCAATGCAGCAGTATTCAAAACATTTTATTTTCAGGATAATTTAAAAGATTAGCATATTTCTTTTTGCATTTATGTGTTTAACAATATATGGTTAAATATATGTTAAAAGTTTAATATGAGAATCTATTATTCATTATTGTGTTCCCTAATGATATTGTATGCTAAGTGAATAATGGTAGTATTCAGTAGTAATGAAATATGTACGTTTGCCTATAATCAAGTGTTATTATTGTATTGCATGTGTAACGCTGTAAAACGGAAATATCACAGATTAATAAGGGTCTTAAAAGGAGAAATAGGGTGGCAGAAGAATCAGACGAAGTCATAAAATCCATGCAGACTTAAATTAAGTTAAAGGAAATGGGGCTACAGCTAGAAAAGTGTAAGTTGGAGGCAGATGCGGCTAAAAAGCGGTTAAAAGAGATGGGATTTAGGGAAACACAATTAGAGAGAGAGCGAGATAAAAATTAAAGAAATAGAGCGTAGGAAAATAGATAAAGAAGGAAGCGTATCGCAATCAGAGGAGGATGGGGTTTCAGATTCTTAGAGCAAGGGAAACGATTATTGAAACATTTGAAAATAATGAAAGGAGTTATGATTGACCCACCATCGAAAGCTGAGAAATGGCCGTTCTTTTTACATCATGCTGAAGTGATTCTTAATCTCTATAAAATTTCTGAAGAAGGGAAAATTATTTTGCAGAGTTTAAAAAAAAAAGTTAAAAATTTGATCGCGACTCTCGATGAAATGGATTTAAATAACTATATTATGATTAAAGACACCGTATTAAAAAAATTCGAGATTCCTCGGAAAAACCGATCGAGGCAGAGTGGTGGGGTGAATACGAGACTTGGTACATTAGCGATTGGACCGGCAGCCATGCCGTGTGGAAAGAGATTACTTAAAACATGTTTTGCGCGTCTTATATTATGTATATAGATGATATTACTTAAAACATGTTTTGCACGCCTTATATTATGTATATAATTGAATGTATACTATACTAGTGATATTTGTTTTATTGTGTATTGCGTACCGTTATGTATAATAAATTAGAGGATAAAATTTCAAAGATAGAGATTATTTTTTTACTATGGCGAGTGCATAGACGAACCTGCCTTGTGCTTGAAAGAGCGCGAGGTGATAGATGTACTTTAATTACGTAAAAACCTTAAAGCCTGTAAGAACAGTAGATTTTTCAGAAAAGGTAATCCAAAAATGGCCAATTTAACATTGTTGCTATAGGGTTTCCAACACCCCTTAATAAAAAGGAGTAAAATATTTTTAAAAAGTGGCATTTATGGAAATAAGAAAAAGAAATATGTTTAGCTTATAAGAGTATATAATATTTCTGTAAAATAAATAAAGTGAGCATTTAAAAGTAATTTTTTAAAATAAAAAACCAAAAGGAAATATTTATAGTTTTTAAAATCAGTATTACGTTTGTAAAATGAAAGAACTTAAAATCTTTTTAAAGTAAAAATAGCGAAAAGAAAAATTTAAATGAAAGTTTCACGTTAGTAAAGTTAAATATTAAATAGAAAAACATTTTTGACACGAGAAAGGGAAAATAAAAGAATTTTAAAGTCAAAATTACATTTGCACAAGTTGCAAATTTGATAAAGATTCGCGTTCCTTTAAGCCTCGGGCGCATCCCTATGACGGTCGGTTACTATTAAGCTTGTTATTGTAAACTGGCTATTCAAATTACAGTCGGTATGCGCAAAGGGGGCCTGAATCTTCATCCTGAAAAATAAACAAAATTATTGTTACACATCACATAAAAATATCAGTTAAAATGATAATTCAATTCTGAGTGACAAGCATGAGAATATTTGAGAAGGTTATATCGCATACGCAAATAACCAAAATGAAAGATACTCGAAACGGATGACTGTGCACTGTCTGCAAAATTTCAGACCGGATCTTGGTCGTTTGTGGTGGGCATTGACTTCCAAGTACAAAAGTGTTTTGAAAAACGTAAATGTTTGCGCTTTGGTACTTTTAAATTTAAAATAATTTGTTTTGTAAAAATTACGAAGCCTAGCTCTTCATATGTTTCTCCGACACTCATGATTTTATGAGGAAAAAGTTTGCACTCGTTATGAAATAATTTTGAACATAAGTATCTCCGTCTGATTTCGATGGACATCAGTCAATTGTTTTGTGATTTATTTCTTATAACCAAATACCTAGACAGAAGTCTAGGTATTGGAGGAAAAAATAATTAGTCAGATTTCGTACTTTGTGCAATAATAACCGTTTATTATTCGAAAAGACAAAAAGTTGCGTCATTTAAAACAGATTATTAATTGAAGTATATCCACGGTTGCACAAATAAAGAGCGAGTGAATATTTTGTGGACAGAGCGTGTACAATTTGATGAAAGGCATATGCAGTAGAAAAGTGCCCAAACTGGCGTAAATGGATAAAACGGCTTTTGTGGGAGTAAAATCTTTTTTATAATTAAATTTTAAATTAGTAAGTTATTTATTATGATATAAATAGTAAAATATAGATAACTGGTACTTTTATTTTCAGCTTTTTTGAAATAAACTCATTACGCATCGTGCCAAAAGAAAATAAAAAACTTCTTTCAAAATTTAATGCTTAACGTTCTTTTTTGGAAATGAAAACATCAATTAACAATAGACAAAACTCTTCCTTGACCTTGCAAATTATTCTAGAAATCCTTAACTTCCTTTAGCTGGTAAAAACCTGAAATCTGTTACTAAATTTGGCATGGAATATGCCAGTAAATTTCAAACGTAAAAATGTGCGCCATTTGTTTTTACATAAAATTTCTCATATAAATAACTCTTGGATTAGACTTTTTTTGAAAAGTATCTTGACCCAAAACGTCTAAACTGTTTTCTTAAAACATTCGTTTGCTATTGAAAATTTTATAAATATAACTAGACTGAGTTTTGAATAAATGAAATTACAACGCATAAGCACATTGTTGGAACATTTTGTATAAGAAAACGTAATCGCATATAAATCAAGTTCTTATATCGCTTTATTACAATGCATCAGGTCATTAGTAAATAAAGAAAGCAATAAAATACACATGGTGGTTTGGCAATACCAAAAACATCATATCCCGCAACAGCTCTTCTTGATTATTTCATACCTTAGGAAACACGAGCAAATATGTCAATTGCGGAAACATTGCAGTTTGGCAAGCGATAAGGTGGTGCGCAGGAGAAATGATTATCGGGGAAAATATTTCTGCAAGGTAGGAGGTGATTTGTATTCATTCTGGATGTGGAAGAGAATGTTATTCTAGGACATCGAGAAACAAGGAACATAATTTGGATAAGAGTGCACTTTCGACCAAAGTGAATTTGCGGAATTAGGAGTCATGTTCTTCTTTCTGTAGTCATTTGAAACCGTGGTTCTGATGTCAACATCAAAGACTTAACGATATCACATTTGATTTTAGTGAAGTGTAGTTCATCCAGTGCTTTCTTCAGCAGTAGTTATGGCTTTCGCCGAACGAAACAAACACAATGCAAGTTTCAAATGTTAAGTCATTCAGTTTGCGAAAGAAAATGGAAATCATGCAGTTTGGTTTTCGTGAGTGCTTCGTACACGAGTGGAGGAAACATGAAATTTTACAATGATTATTGCGCCAAAGAATAACTGTGCATTGCATAAAGAAGTAATGAAATAGCTTACCGTCGGCGAAAGTGTTGGAAACTGCATTGTAGAAAATCCCCATCATCGCTAGAATGAATTAATTGTAACAAGAAACAGCGTACGTTTCTTTGACTTAAAAATAGAAAAAAGGAGTGCAAATGGAAGTGAAAACTCTAAAGCAAACTGAGTTTGTGTTTTCGATTTACTTCACGGAATAATTCAGTTCTCCGAGAAAAAAAGACAAAATTTTTTCAAAGGCTTCGCAAATATAGAGATAAAACTTTGATGAGTTTTTAAAAATATGGAAAAATTTAATTACTATCACGTGTTGCAAATATGGATATCATTCCAGTAGTTTTTATACGGTAGGAGATAAATAAACAATGATATGAAAGAAAAATAACGGTTAACATAGAAACAATAGTCCAACGAGAAATCTCACCTCACCGTACTGATCTCCTGCTTAGCCGACCGTACGAAATTAAAATCCCATCGATATCTTTAAAAGAAAGATTTTGCAGAAGTGCAGTTTCCCGAAAGTGTTTTCATCCGTATTCAAGAGAAATGATCGGCGGAGAAAAATGTCGTGAAACTGTGGATAAGAAATATTTGGCAAAAGCTTCCTTTTGTCTCAGATAATCAAGAAAATCCAATACTTTGGGACATGTTCAGCCTCCATCTAACGGATAACACAAATATGTTGTTGAAATAATGTTATACAGATATGACAGTTTATCCAGGCGGATTATTGCCATTAGTTCAGATATTAGACATATATGTCAATATATCATCGATAGAATATTTTTAACGTCAGTGGAATACTCGAGCAAACGTGAAGATGAAAAAACTGGTTACAAATGGAGACCAAATACGTCATGCCAGTCCATAAATAGTGTGTCAGTAAATAATAAAAGCGCGGAATAAAATTAAACCCATTTAATATATGTGGTATATCTGACGGTCTAGTTGAAACGGAAGATGATTATTTATCTGTGGATCAGAGAAAAAGTGACGGCGAAAATGAAACAGAATCCGATGATGTGCTTGAAGATATAACTTAAGCCGAATATGAGGAACTTGGATCTATGGAAGTATGGATCAGATGTGAAGGTGAAAATGAAACAGAATTTTTATAACGAAAATTTTTAAGTACATAAACTGTGTTATTTCTTTTAAAGAAAACAAATTTAATTACACGCAGAAATCTAATTTTCGTATGCTCACTTTTTCCATATTTTCAAACATAAAATTTTTATAGCTGGCGTACAGCGCGCACGCATAAATTTCCATCTTACATTTTGTTTTAAAAGTGCGTCTTATACGCCTGAATATACTATAACAAACATAGCTGAAACTTAAGTGATAGAGATATTTACATGCTTGCTGAACCATTATATTCTGCTTTTTCCCTTCTATTAGTTTACAAATGTTTTCAAAATGTCGATGTTACGTTTTTCGATCTTTGTGTTGAGAAAAGAGATAAGGAATTAAAATTTTTATCTCGGAAAACAAAATTCCAAATCAGATTTCTAATGAAGAAGTGAAATTTTCTATAGCTTTACTTTCCGGATTATTTAAAATTAAGAAAAAGAAGAGAGGAAAAAAAGAACTGATTTGGGTAACCAGAATATTTAGCCATTGAGTATCTATTGATGGGAATGTATATAACTCTAATGAATAGTACAGAAATAAGATAAAGTTACGTTTCGGTTTGTAGGCCTTACATTTCAAAATGCCTTTATACATCTTAAAGCGCATAGCAAAAGATTAGGCTCTCAACCGCTTTTTGTGTAATAACGTCAGAGAATAATTCTTACAGTTACAAGGTTTTCAAATAATACATTCCTTCAAAAGTAATCTATTGTATTAATATAATGTGTTTTCGAGGGGGAAGAAAATGAAACAGAACGGCGAGATCCTTCAGAGTATGATCCTGTAATGCTTTAGCAAATCTTTCGCAGTCTAAAGTAATAGAGAAATGTGGTAGAGCTTCATCTTACACTATAGTAATGTAGTCAGATGTTTTATATTATGTGACTATGTGTCTCTATTCGATGTGTGGGAAAAAAACGTCTCCAACAGGTTTATATATACGATACCATTCAGATAAACGCAAAGCAAACCAACATTTCCATCTAATAATATTTATTTTATTTTAGTTATACCATTTTCTAGTTAGATAACCAATTTGTGAGCAAGAATTTGTATCGTAACAGTGAATCATATTGCTGCCAAATTCCAAATATAAAAAACTAAAGCTCACGAATCACAAACCGAGAGTTTCTGTGAGATTTGTGAGGTGCGAAGGAATCTCTATTTTGAAAGAAATCGAAATTGATATAAATTCGCTTTATAATATATTATTCAGTTTTTTCTCTAGTTATATTATGATTCTGATTTAATGTATACACACATTTTAGAAGTTATTTTTTCGCTCATTTTAATTTGTAATCTTGAATTTTTACACTAGAAAAATCCTGAGTAGAAACGGAAACTGTGGTATGTCAAACTACATTTAAACGAGGTGAAAGCAAATTAAAAGCTAATGTACATACTACAATAGCTTTTAATTTGTTTAGAATTACAATCTTGGTAATGCAACTCAAGCTGATTAACACATAATTAAAAGCGGATAAACATTCCTTTTTGAGCGTTTCTTTGAATCTTGATATAAAGTCCTATAAATATCTGCAGTTGGATAAGACAGCTCAGGGTCAAACAAATTTTAAAATGAAATCTGTATAAATTAATTTCATGAGTTCAATTATGAAAGATATGACGTGCAATATTTATTTGCACAATTTAAAGCCAGTAGCATAACATAAATTTATTGTTGAAAAATATTGTCATGTGACTATGTGTTAAAAAAGTCAATAAACTGTGACTTTCCAGGTAAAACCGGAAGACCTCGCAGCCATGAAAGGCACTGAAAACATAGATCTGAACTACGAAAGAGTGTACTTAGTTCCTGCTAAAATAATACTGGTATCTTAAAGTTAGCATGACTAATTACTATCTAATAATATATCAGTAGTTACACTTACCGAGCAAAATATTATCAAATGCTGTCCATATACTAAGAATACCATAAAGTTCTTCATAATAAAAATGTTATTGATAATAAATTTTGGTAAAATGAAGCAGGTGTATGATTTATTTGTTCTATTTTTCTTTTCCGGGTCTTGCTTCGTTTGATCATTAAATCAATCGTTCTACAGTTGTTATCGAGTTCTGGCTCTTTTCGCAGTTCATCCGGTTTCCTTTTCGGGTTTGACAGTTCTTTTCAGGTTCCAGCTTGTTTTTCAGATTAGGATTCTTTTCCGTTTTTTGCTTTTTTTCCAGGTATTGCGTCTTTTCTGACTCGTCTATATTTTCCAGTTCTGGCATCTTTTCCGGCTCTTGCTTCTTTTCCAGTTTTTGCATTTTTTCCAGTTTCTTATTCTTTTTCAGTTCTTCTTTGTTTTTTAGTTTTTGCATTTTTTCCAGTTTCTTTTGACTTTTCAGTTCTTCTTTGTTTACTAGTTTTTGTATCTCTTTCAGTTGTTTCTCCATTTTCAGTTCTTCTTTCTTTTCTAGTTTTAGTATCTCTTCCCGTTTTTTCTTCTTTTTCAGTTCTTCTTTCTTTTCTAGTTTTTGAATCCATTCTAGTGTTTGTTTCTCTTTCAGTTCTTGCTTCTTTTCTAGTTTCTGTTGCTTTTCCAGTTTTTGTTTGTTTTTCAGTTCTTCCTTCTTTTCCAATTTTTGCTTCTTTTTCTGCTCTTGTTTCATTTTCAGTTCTTGCTTCTTTTCCAGTTTTTGCTTCTTTTTCAGCTCTTGCTTCTTTTTCAGTTCTTGCTTCTTTTCTAATTCTTGTATCTTTTCCTGCTCTTGCTTTTTTTCTAGTTTTTGTATCTTTTCCAGCTTTTGCTTCTTTTTCAGTTCTTGCTTCTTTTCTAGTTTTTGTGTCAATTCCAGTTTTTTCTTGTTTTTCAGTTCTTGCTTCTTTTGCAGTTTCTCCTTCTTTTCATGTTCTTCCTTTTTATCCAGTTCTTGATTCTTTTCCAGTTTTTGCATCTTTTCGGGTTCTCGCTTTTTTTCCAGTTCTTTCTCGTTTTCCAGTTTTTGCTCCTTTTCATGATCACAAGGAGGGTTTTCCAATCTACAAAATAATCAGTATATCTTTATTTCAGTAGTAAAAAAGTGAAAGTAATGCAACGACTATCACGTTTAAGATGCACAACACTTCCATATTTAGATACTATATAACACTTTTGGCTCAGTTTCATAGGGAAAAATCTCCCCGTAGATTTATTGCCTGACAGAATGTTTTTCTACAAAACGCGAATTTGTTGCTTTTGTTCTTCTGACCTAAAGCCAAGCAGAAAAGTTAAAGCATTTGGCGTGATTTGTATGCAATAAGCGACCTCCATGAATCTCACGTAGAGCGTAATAATTTGCAAAGTTTCAGTGCCTTACTTTTCCTTACTTAATTTTTACATAAGTTGAAATAATAATAATAGTAATAATAAACAGGTGGCTTAAAACAGAGGGAAACAATGGCGAAAATTGCAAAATAGGAGGAAAAATGAAACTGAAATGAAAAATAAAACAACTACAAACAAAGGATGGAAAAAGCATTTTAGAAGATATACACGTAACGTTCTTTCTGAATCAGCAAAACCTGTATTTAAACGAGTATAAGTTTGAAAGCTTTGGATTCATTTATTTTTTGAATCAATTACTATTTCTTATGCATGCCAGATATTTTAAATTTCTTCAATTTTTGTATAATTTACTTACGTATTTTACCATTTCTTATTATTATCCAGTAGAGGTAACCTTACACATCATTAAAATATCTCCGAGTTTCCTCATTTAAGTCATCTTTCTCGCAGATCAATCTCTTTGCATCGCTGGCTGCACAGGTTTCAAATTTTCTCTCGTTATTCCGAATTCGGAACATAATGCTGGTCTATTTTGTCGTCCAGCAAGAAGCACTAGGATTTTTGCCATCATTTGTTTTCAATTGAAAAATTTATTCTCATCTTCAGTTGCATTCTTAAAGTTTTATTATTTATACAGGTATAAAGAAAGAAATCAAACAAAGCAAAACAAATTAGGAAAAGAAATATCTGTTTTCTCCTATATTTATTGTTCCCTGTAATTTCTTTTGCCTGTTCCATTAAATTTATTGAAGGAAAATTTGCTAAATCTTTCAAAATGTATTTCCTAAATCCTTATGCGTATTAAACCTTTCTGAGCGTTTCGGCTACACTTTAAAGGCTTTTACAATTTAATGTTTGAATGCTGACAGCTGCCTATGCTGAAATAATTTCTCCATTGACCTCGAAAAAAGAAGAATTAAAGTTCCAGGAGATTTTACAATGAAGGACACATATTTCTTATTTGAAGGGCAAGAGGATAAAAAAAAGATATTTTCGGATGGGAATATGTAGCATTTTAAACACCGTGTTTGTATATTTCATCATATAGTAGCAACACTTGAGTCATAAATATTTATGCACATATATGAGAGAGACGACGATGACGAAAAATGAAATGGCAAAACATGGCCGAAAACACTTTCCTGGCCGGTACAAACAACGCAAAACACAAGAAAGAACGGACACCAGTTATGCTTAGCGCAAGAGAAATTAAAAAATAGGAACAAAATTAGACACTTATGGACCTGAAAGAAGGTGTTCGAAATTACGACCTGCACCCTGATGCAGGTATCACATCTCTCGCACATCGAACATAAGATGTTCTCGAAAATACCGTGCATTTCCAGGACTTTCCCAGCAGCTGCCACGATATGTGTCACAAGTTCCTGTGTGACTTCTAACAGGTTTCGTGCAATAATGTGTTGACGTATCCCGAGAGGAAGTCACCGAAGGAACTTTCGAATACTTTCTTTGATGACGATCCCCTGTTTTTGTTCTTATTTCTTAGTTTCCGCTGCGCTAAGAATAATAAACAAATACCTTTACACTGTTCGTACGCTATTTTTCTTGTGTTGTGTCTCGTCACTATGGGGCCAGGAAAGCGTTTTCGATCATGAATTGCAATAAACGATTATATATATATATATACGGGAGTTGGTTTGTTGCCCTTGAAAAGTCAACTATTTTCCGATCAATGACAATGATTACATGTTTTTAATTTAATTTTTCCTTTTAAAATTGAAATTTTGTTCTTCATGATGATTTAATTCTAGTCCCCGTTAAAACATTATTAACAATTTACTTTCAAGTTACCTCAAAACATCTTTCAAAATATAACTTACCAGTATTGATTCACTATTTTAAAATAATTCTACTTTAAATAAACTTAGGAGACAATATAATCAATTAATCAATATTGTTTAGGAAATAAATTATATATATATAATCGTATATATATATATATATATGTTACCGTGAAAGATCGAAACTGGAGAATGTCGACTTTCACCGGAGAATGTCAACATTCACCAAATACGTCGGTGAATGATCGAATATTGCATTACATTTTTGTACATTCGGACCCTCACCGGTGTATGTCGACAATCACAGATATGCTCTGGTGTAGGTCAAAAAGAGAGGAGTATATGTACACGCTCTCGTTGCAAAAGGAAGTGTTCCACAAATAAATGCAGTTGTAAAAGCAAGGGCCTCTTGTGCAATTGAAAGTGTCCTAATAGTTTAAGTTGTTGCAAATAATAAGATTTGAATCACGTAATTTAGTAAATTTTTAACTTCTATTATTTTCCTTTCTCATTTTGAATGTACAGTGTGTTTCAAGTTCTTATATTCTTAAGTTCTTATTTTAAGTCCCAAGTGCGTTTTTTCGCGACCGAATTACGGAGAAGAAAATGTAATATTCTTATGTGTTCAACATTCACCATTAGTAGATGGTGAATGTCGACATTTACCGGTGTAAGTCAGAAATAAGTGTTTTTGAAAAATATTTCGGACATACAACAAGCGACTATGTGAATGTTGACATTCACCGGTGAAAGCCGACATTCTCCAGATTTCGGTGTTTCACCGTAACATATATACGATAAACGTATATATATAGATATATATGCATATGTGTGTGTGTGTGTGAATTAATGTTAGGAATTCTGATCGCACATATTGATCTCGTATAATACAGAGCAAATTTGGCAGATGAATAAGATAAAATATTTAGATTTATTTCAATTCATATTTGCGCCCCCAATTCATTTGAAATTCTAAACTTACCTATTTCTAGAATATTTATATTTCTCATATTGTTGGAATAGGAAGAAAGTAGCACGACAGAGATAGGAATACCGTGCCAGCGTTGACAGAGATAGAAAAAATATGCATAGTTCTACAATATTGTGGTTTAGTAAGAGAAATATTTGTTTCAGGAAAATTTATATTCCCACTTAGCTAAGTCATCATCTTTAACTGAAATCATGTGATGGGGATATATAATATTAGATTTTTTTTCATAGATAGATTTTGCACTTGATTTGCTTATGCTTCTGAATTTAAATGATATTGTAGATTAGTTCGAGAATTAAATCGTTTACATGTTTGCATATTTTTAAATTATTTTAAATTATTTGGCTTTTTTCCTTTTTTTAGAATTTAAATTTGCTTTTTTATATTTTTATTTTTTTACTTTTTTACTTTTATACGTATTTGTTAAGAATTTAAATTTGTTTAAATATATATATATATATATATATATATATATATATATACATACATATATTATATATATATAATAATTTATTTCCTAAACCGTATTGATTAATTGATTATATTATCTCCTAAGTTTAATTAAAGTAGAATTATTTTAAAAGTGTGCATCCATACTGGTAAGTTATATTTTGAAAGATGTTTTGAAGTAATTTGAAAGCAAAATGTTAATAATGTTTTAACGGGGACTGGAGTTAAATCATCACGAAGAATAATATTACAATTGCAGCAATTGCGCAAGTAATAATAACTTGTATTCGCACTAAATGGATTTAAGTTCATACAACATATTATATATATATATATATATATATAAATATACATAAACATATATTTTAATTAATTAATTTTTATTTTTTAATTTGTTATTAATTCAAAATTATTTAATATTATATATTAAAAAAATAATTGCAATGAAAAGTTAGAAAAAGTTAGAATCTCGAAATTTTTATTATGTTTGATGAGTAAATTCTCAAAACTATAGCTAAATAATATCATAAATCTCTGTAAATCTAGAAATATATAGTCTAACAGAAACAGGTGAAGAGAACAATTTATATGAGTTTTGTTCCGAATAGAGTATGGGATGGATTTCAGTGTTTACTTAATTTGTTTTACATACATATATATATGCATATTATTTATAAACATAAAGTCCTTTTTGTCTTTGTTACTCTAATTATACCAACTATTTCACACTTACTTCTCATTCACAAATTTTACAAACTGGCCGTTTAAACACGTGTATTTTGCATATTAGCTTTCTGTTTAGGTATTTCATTAGTTAATGCAATAAAGTTTCCTCATAATCAAAAGGTATTACAATAAATTTGAATTCTTCACAATGTGATTTTCCAACTTAAACATTTATAATCTATTTTTGTAATGAAGGAATGAAAAAACATTACGCATTATAAATCTGAAAACGTATTATTTTCCAGACCAGCGTTTTTGTCAAAAAATTATTAAACGTATAATTAAACTGGACCTGAAACATTATGTTTTGTTTTATTATTTTTTCCGAAATGACTTACGTCTCCGACACGTATTGCAATCTTAAACATTGCGGATCCAATTCTTCTAGTAATTGTTCGCTGAAGTATATTTTTGCTTCTTCTTCTTCTTCAAATATACGTCGATAATTATTTGCGCTGAAATATTTTTATTTTATTAAATATATATGTTCATATGTTTGAATTCATTAATTTAATAAATGATTATTTATACGTTTTTTGTCAAAAGTAGTAAGTCACATTTTGCGAGCATTTTTACATTACATTTTTACATTTTTGTCAAAGATTTTTAAAGGCGCTATGTTCCACGAAGAAAATAGCTTTACTTATTCAAAATCTTCAAAAAACAGTAAATATGGAAATGAATATTCGTCTTATTAGCCTAAATTCCATTATGAGGATATACAGGTATAATAGGAAATGAAGCTGCTGGCATCAGCAGCTCAGGATGCCATATTAGAAGGTCTGATTGACATCTATCATCTCAGATCAAACATTGCAATCAGGAAAAAAATTTCCAAACACGTTTTGATAAAATAACAAACAGGATGGGACGAGGCAGATACAAGAAGATTGCTCCACAGTTACTTTCCGCAAGTATCCCTATAAAGAATACATTTTTTTCTCCAATTAGATTGGCAACAAATCATGGAAAGTTTCCATTTTATTTCCAGAGATTCTTAAGAAGGCACGTAAAATGCGAGCGCGAAAAACCTGCAAATCTAGCAAAACCTAAGCTTTATAAATGGCACTCTCCATTACTTTCCATTCTTAGAAAAAGAAAACTAGGATTTGCATCAAAAATTCCAGAGAATTTTTTTTCTACAATATGAAGTGTGTGTCTGCACTTGAACAATTTATGAAATATATTATTGAAAGTGATAGAACTGTGACTATAAGTATCTAATCATATTACAAGAGTTAATAAGCAAGTATTTAAGAACATGTAAATTTTTTAAACCGTGGCTTCCGTTGACCAGGCTGATCAAATTTCCAGTCGAGCGCAACTAAGCAATGATTGGGCTCTCAACCTTATGGCTGCGTATGCTGAGCCGATGAATGATCAATCGTTTGGACAATTTCCGCACAGGATTAAAAATTGCCTTCCCACAGACTTCTTCACTTAACGGGCCATGTGTTCAAAACATAGATTTACACGTTAACTGAAATGTATAAAAATTTAGCGAAAAAAAAGAAATATTAAACGCACAATATCTCTTCGGATCTTCCTGATTATTACATCTGCTGAAAACAATTAAATACGTTTAAATGCAATTACGTTTCACTGAAGTAATCTATTAATTGTTTAACACTTTTCTGCTGTTGACTTCAATAAATTTATGATGTTTGGTATTTCATTTGTTTGCAGCAACACCTAGTCTCCTTTGCAACGAAAATTAATATGAACTTTTGCAATTAAGAAATGATTTAGATGAAAAATTAAATTGGATTGAATTTAATGTCTCGGTTGTTTCCGTTAAAAGAAGTTGGTGCTTTCCTAATTCGAAAAAATATCTCCATATATATACATAACATACATTTAATTAATTTGCACACTAAAAAAGGATTCTTCACATGGTATCTTCAAATGGGTAGATACGATAGCTGAAAAACAAGTGTCGGACAAAAGCCGAGCTGCAAAGAGCGATTTGTTGTACTGTTCTTTCCGTTTAAGTAATCCTGTTATTCGATGCATGTAATTTTGTTGAAATTCGTGTTACAAATTGCTTTATTTTCTGACGTAGAAGGAATTATCCCAAATTTTATTCAGAAGATTTAAATAACGGTTTCGATCCCAATACGCAGCAGTTACTAATAAAATATCTGGCTCAGTGGCTTTTTTGACGTCATTTAAAACGCTTAATTACAGGGCCGTAGTACAATTCCCAACCCCAGGAGTATAGCGATATACTACAATAGTGACGTGATCGAAGCGTTTTTGGAAAAAATCGTTGTCATCGCATATTCTATTTAAGTAATCATAGTCATCAGCTTTTAATATTCGTTGCAAATAATCATTGTCATCGAATAATCCTTGTAAAGAATCATTCTCATCGGATAATCATTGAAAATAATCTTTGTCATTACATAAAGGGGCATAGTAGCTGATGTATAAAGAATTGCACTCAAATTCTAATCAAAAGAATCGAATATGTATTGCAATTTATCATATGATCATTATTTACAGCAATGATTCTTAAATGTCTTCGACCTACGGCTCCTAATGACGCCGCGGAAAACTTGCGCAACACTGACAAAAAGAATATTTAAAAATACAATAAAAGCTTGAAAGCTAGGGAAAATGTCTGAATTTAATTTCTTTTTATTTAAATGAAGCTTAATGTTTTTAAAGGAAATTGAATATTGTAAAGAGTAATCAACAATATAAATATATGCGGGTTTTTGCCTCTTTGTTTTTTTTTTTTTTTCGTAACATCATATCCTTCGGAACGGGTGGGGGAATTTGAGTTTGGAAGGAGGTACCCTCAAATTTCAAAAATCCATGGTAAAACGTTTCGACTATTGTTATCTTCCTACGACTATCACTCGAGATATTATATAAAATTTCTTAAAACGCTAATTTTTCGCATTCATTTTTCCAAGTGGCCGATGTCTAGCGCGCTGGAAATCAAAATGCTTTATTTGGAAAAATGTTGGCCCTTCTCACTTTCATATCGTAGAGTTTGTTTAAGAGAAATTTTTAAGTTAAAAAAATATGAAATAAATAGCATTGACAAACGTGAAACTTATGGTTATTATTATTTACGGTTATATTCTGAGTTGAAGAAAGCACGTGATTCCATATAACGTCATTGTACGTCGAAAATCTTTCGTTAATGTAAGTATTTTAAATGAATAGCTGCTTTTGGCAACTTTTATGTTTCACCTTTAGATACGTGATACGATATGCTATCGCTACGTTAATTCTTTTATTGAGATTTTGAAAATTTGTTATATTAAAATAAATTTAAATCATGACCTCAAATGTATTACCTGAAGTGTCAAAGGTCTTTGTTTCCTGACTTGGCAAGAAACATTTATTTAAGAATCACTTTTTGCTTGGAAAGAATGAATACATTTTCTTCATAATGAAATGTTTTATGCATATTATGCTATTCTAAATTTATTTATAAAAATTTAATTTCTTTTATTGTACAGTTCCTTTCTGAGTAGAAGTTTAAACTTCTGTAAGTATTTAACGTTTTAGATGCAATGTTACTTTACTACAGTTACATAATTTTTTTTCAATTTACGAAAATGTCTGAACGCAAGAAGACAGCACAAATGTTACAGCGAGCTACAGAAAAAATGAAGTAAAAAGCACTAGGAGACTCAGCAGGCAAGTACAAGAAAACTTGCATGCTTCAAAAATGAATGAAGATACAACTAGAAACTCAGCAGGCAAGCATAGTGACAAGAAAGGTTACGCATTCAAGAAACTTAAGAAGAAACGAATAGGAGTTCCAGCAGACAAGCAACAACTCAAGAAACTTCGCTTGCTCAAACTGTATCAGAAACTAGTAGCAGACGCAAAAGACATTCAGAAAACCAAGAATCACTGCGTGCTCCGGAAAGGTAAGCGGAAGCGAAACGGAGGCCCACTAGGCAAGCGGAACGTCAAAAGAATATGCGCGATGACGGGAAGAAGTCGCAAGTAAACGAAGGATGCAAGACTGTCCGCGTCATCGTCAGATTCGACAGGAAATACCAGAACAGCTCAAGAAGCTGCATAAACAACTCAAGACTCTGCAGATTACGGACAATTTCGGTTCGAAGAGGCAGAGCTCATACGAGGGAACAAGCTTCGCATGAACGCATCACGACATACACGTAGTACTCTTCACAATGCAGGAAGTTTACTTTGAGCAACACACTGTATACGTAGAGCTCGTAGACATATATAGTAAAGATTTTGCTTTGTCAACAGCCCCCTAGTAAAATGTATGAAGTTTATATTGACATCTCACAATACCTGAAAGAAATTTTTCTATTTACTTCTTCATTTACTATTTTCTTACACTTCTTATCAGAAATCCTGTCTATATATTATAGATATCAAAATCAGAAAAAATTAATTAATTATCTTTAAATGTATCTAAGTGATGAATACTTCGCCCCTGTTCGTACCGAAACAACACGATGTAATTGTAGATACCTAGAAAGTAAAATGTATTCAGCAGGCTGTACAGCAAGCGACAACTATAAATGGTGATAACACAAAAATGTTATATAATGTTATATACTGGCAGAATTTTAAAAAAAGAACATATACAACAGTGTTTTAAAAATACGAATTTTGCATCAAATTGCAAAAGAAATATCTTAAAATCTGCCTTTCCATGCATAAGAGTTCAGGATTCGGAAAATTATATTTTTGTAAACGGTTTAGGAAAAATAACAAAAATTATTGCCTTGAGAAATGGATAATCTTGGTATGAATACGAATTACGCCAAGACTACTCGTCAATGGTTGTTTTGAACACGCCCTTAATGTATATATATAACCCTTAAAAAACGTAAAGTGAGTGAATCTACTATTCGAGTGTGTCTTTATATCTTGAGTATTTAAGAAATAAGAATTGCATTTATGTATCTCGATAAAGCTAACGCTATTGCCCGAATAACAACGTTTATTTAACACTTGATATAACCAACTTCATATATATCTTGAAATAAAACATAAATTTCCTAATCAGATACTACCAATTGCAGAAAAAATACAAAAATAATGGAATTTCTAATAACACTACAAGTAACATACCGAGGAATAAATTGCGCTGCAAAACTGATGCAATCTAGAATATGTAAACCACAAAATTTATGTACCGCTATAGAAATGCAATAGAATGAGAAACGAAACTGTGATGAGAATTATAATGAAAAATTTACCATAAACTATTAGTATATGATATAAGTAAATATATACTTTTAATACTATTCATTTAAATATGTTCAAACCTTCATAATATTCATTACTTACAAACGCTTCTTCATCCATCGAAGCATAGCACAAGCCATTCTCAATTCAGTGCTGGTGCACGTCAATAAAATAAGGATAAATCCAAATTTTTACAAAAAATCAATCGCTTTGACTCGTTTCTCAAAAAACGTATATTAATATATCACATCAATATAATTCGGGATCATAAAATCACCAAACAACGCATTAAACGCAAAAAATCGCATTAAGGCAGAATGAAGAATTTTCACTCTTACAATGACTTTTACAACAATATATAATAGAATCGAATTTCTAAACTAAGTGTTCATTGTTACACCATATTTCATTCTTGGGGAACCTTTCATGGTTGTTCAGTAATTCTAACTGTTAACTGGTATAAAAAGAATTATGATTTCATATATATGCACAGACTTATATATGTATTATATTAACACGTATCTGTAGTAACATACATCATCTTATATTATATGTATTCGCATAATTCTAAATTAATTATACTAGTCAACATAATTTGTATTGATAGCAGCACAGTTTTAAAATTATTTATTACTATCTGCTTGCTAACGATTATATAATTAAGTACAGTGGTACCTCGACATACGAGTTTAATATGTTTCGTAACCTTGCTCGTATCTCAAAGCAATTTTCCGCATTGAAAGTAATCGAAATGCCATTAATCCGTTCCAGCTCCCAAAACACGACCTCAGCTGTTTTTTTAAGTGTTTTTGAATAAGAAAAATGTAGTTTCTTATTCAAAAACAAGAAGAAACATTTATTTATAAATAACAAATACATATTCTATAAAAACATAATTAAAAGAAAAAGTGCCTACGGAAGCGCTTAATTTTTGTCACTGGTCTTCGCTCTTTTTGTAATGATCTGCTCATTTTCACCCGCAGATCGTTTAAAAAAACTGTCCAAGGAGGTTTGTTTCTTCCTACCTGTCAAGGTATTGCGGAATCGAGTTATGCAAGTTTAGTTGAACAACTCCGATTTAGGACTAGTTGCAACTTTTTCGCGGTGATTTTTATCCACGAACTCTACAACTTTATCCCACATTCTCAAGAACTGTTTTATATCTCTTGTAGGGATAACCTCCTCTATCTCTGGCTCCTCTTCAAAACTAATTTTTCGTTGAACCACCGTATGCTGCTGCAAATGCAGATCGTGTAACTCCTCGGTTGTCAGCTCCTGAGACTGTTCCTCTACGAGTTCGTTCACATCTCTCTCCTCCACCTCCAGACTCATGGATTTTCCCAGAGAAACAAGCTCCTCTACCACTGACACTTTGGGTTCCAATCCTTCGAATTCTCTTTCAGCTACAGTCTCAGGCCACAGCTTCTTCCATGCAGACGTTGTAACACCCAGCCAGGCCTTGTCAAACCAGCCCCGACTGGCTTTAAACGGGTCTTCCGATTCCACGTTTGTAGAAGTGTGTGGGATCTTCTTTAGAAAATAACCGTAAATCGCTCGTAAATAACTCGTAATAGTGCCTACTCACATATGATGCTTTGTGTTAAGGTTCCTCCTTGAAGCTGCTTCTCTCTCACTCACACCATCAGTAGTTTCTCTATGTCTTGACGGAGAGAAGTCGGAGCTTAAAAGTTATTGTAACGCCCTTAGTTGGCGTTATACTTTATCAACTCCTTTTGTTCAAGCACAGTAAATATCATTGATGTGTTACGCCCGCACATCGTCCCCAAGTCAATTACTCGCACACCTTGCTCATGGTTTTCTATTATTTAACGCTTTAATTCAATAGACATCATCATCTTCTTTGGACCCAGGGTTATAAAAATAAATATGATAATGTTTTCTAAATGTACAAAAAGCAAAAAACGCGAACCCAACTTATCAAAAATGCTTCCAAAACGAGGGAAACAAGCACTCAGACTGAGGACTAGTCTGAGGTGGGAGAAACTGTTAGAGGCTGCACACGACACCTACATGCGCGCGCATGTTGCGGTCGTGTACAGCGGTGTAGTGTGCGATTCCTCGTATCTCAAATCTTGCTCTCGTCTCAAAGCAAAAACATCGCTCGCTCGGTAGCTCCTGTCTCAAAACACTCGTATGTTGGGGCACTCGTATATCGAGGTACCACTGTAAATACAGTTTATAGTTTTTTTAATGTGACAATCATTATAAGCCATGTAGATTTTTCCTTGTGGCTTCATTTGTTTTCTCTTCCAAAATTTCGAACGTCCAACAGTTTTGTCAGTTTCGGGCTTTTGGTATGGAGAGTGAGAAAATGAGATAAGACCAGAATGAACTTCAGTTCTGAACTTTGCAGTTCAGCATAGAGTAAGGAGTATTGACAGATTTATGTTCGCTCTTTACGTGCGCTTTTCATCGTATTTTCTTCATCATTCTCAGCACTTTAAAGTGATAACTACTAGCAGTGTTCCTTTATATTTCGTATATTTCTGGAATTATATTTTTTTACTCGTACTTTTCGAAAAACTCCAGAAATGTTTAGTGTTTTTTCGGGACAAATAAATTCTAACAAGCTACTAGCTCTTCCGCATGCTTTACGAACCTTTATGCCAGGAACAATTTTGGGTGTTAGAAGAAGGACAGAATGCTAGTGACAAGAACAATTGAGGAGCATCTGAGGCAGCTTGTGACAGTCTTTGCTGCGTTCCAGGAAGATATAAAAGGAGAGGTTGATTCCTTTACAGAAGAGATAAATGCGTCCAACAAAAGAGGGAAAGGGGAAATAATACCAGTTCAAGGGAAGATGAAATCTATCCAAAATTGATACTTAAGCCTGTCAAGAAGAAATAAAAGACAACAGTAGAAGATTTTCGAGGATTTTGAAAGCAGAAATAACATGGTCGAAAGGAGAGTTAGAGAAACTGGAGAACGTGTTTCTGCTGTCAAACAGCAAATCAAAGAAAGAGTTAATGCTGTCAAACTACAAATCAAAGGAAGAGTTTCTGATGTCGAACAACAAATCGATGACAGAGTTTCTGCTGTTGTCGCCAAAGAATCTGACAGCTTTAACACATTCATAATGACAACTGGAGACGATTCTGATACCTTTAAATTGGTACCTATGTTTTCCGACCCATTTCTCATGCTTTCCACGTGTGATGGAAGAAACATTTGGCATATGTACAAGGCTCAGTTCTGTATAGCTCCAAATGGAAATGGGTAGGATTCCGAAGACAAACCTGTAATTTCGCAGCTTCTCTGAGAATAGAAGAAGACGATATCGGTCCCACTCTTCTAGAAACCCAGAGGCTAGATTTTGATGCTGACCCGGTACGCGAAAGCTCTACTAAGAAGTGTTTAAAAGGCTACAGAAGGCTGCAGTTAATATCTCGATAGCAGAAGCTCACCAAAATAATCCAGAAGCTCGCCACTGATATCGAAATGCTGTCCCATCTCTACTTTTTTGACTGCTCAACAGAAATACGTGAAGTACAATCCATGAAATACTTCCTCGGTGGCATACGGGAACCTGAGGTATAGAAACAACTGCGAATAGTGGATCTCAAAGATTTAAAAAATGCCTAGAGTGTACGCCATGAAAAACGTGGCAGTCCTTTCAGAAACTTGCACACACCATTGCCCAATCGGAACTACTCCAACCCAGAAGCTAGTGGACAAGTGACAGCTCGTCCAGGCAGTCTACCCACTTAAGTAAGTGCCTTGAGGCGGAACAGACGTCAGACGAAAACGACCTTAGTATGCTAGAACTGCAGTGGTGATGAACACTTACGAAAGAACTGCAGAACACATTAGGACACAGAAGATAATGCTGCTAATCAGCAAGAAGTCACGAAAACAAATCGTGGATGTTGAGCGGAATTTGCCAGAGATTGCCAGATATTGAGAAGTCCCACATAAAATCCTTTCAGATTTCGGTTATGGTTGGTGGCAATAATGGACTTTTCAATCATGAGGCATACAAATAGAGTTCCCTTAGTATAATAATCGATACATGAGTAATTTACCATCATCCAAAACCTCAAGTCGAGATGATAGAACCAGCATGAACAGAACTTTTCCTTCCAGGATTATAGCTGAAAACAGAAATTTCCGGTAAGGCATTATGAAATATGCTAAGAACGTTAAGAGCACGAAATGAGTACTAATAATATGTTCTTTCGTTGAATTATCAAGGCCGTCATTCCGGTGACGGTTGAAACGTAAGTGCCAAAGCTAAAGTCATTGGGGAATGCGAAGTGGTTGCATCACGTTCTCCATTGAACTACGTTAAGGGGTCTCATTATGAAATATGCTAAGAACGTTAAGAGCACGAAATGAGTACTAATAATATGTTCTTTCGTTGAATTATCAAGGCCGTCATTCCGGTGACGGTTGAAACGTAAGTGCCAAAGCTAAAGTCATTGGGGAATGCGAAGTGGTTGCATCACGTTCTCCATTGAACTACGTTAAGGGGTCTCGTAACCTTAAAACCCTCAAAACCTCTGAATATGATCCTGTTGTAAGGATTGGGATAACATATTTATTTTTAAAGCTATTACTTCCAGTTTTTTACAGCTCACTGCATAGCACAGCTGAATTAGTAAGCAAATAGTTTGTGTTGCCACAAATGTTTTTATAATTTAATCTTCTTTGTGAGGTAATTTATTATATGTTCACGTAATACTCCCACTTTGCGTGCACAATTTAAAACATTCTGTTATATATTTTAACTTCATAGTTAATATACAGCTTGTATAGCATCTAAAGACTACTGTGAACCAAAAATCTTAAGAATTTCATGTTAAATTCTCATTTTATTTTGAACTAAATTTATACAATGCATTTTAATAAAAAATTTTTAATATTTCCATGCGTAAAACTTTTGACTATTAAAATATTCAATATATTTTTGGTTCAGTTAGATGATAATACTCATATAAAGAAGTCCATTAAATTTAAAGTGTGTACCGAGAACCGTTTTTAAAATATCATGCGCGCAACAGTGAAAATTTATGTTTTGAGATAATCAAGTTTTAATGTAAATATTTTTTTTAAATACTTCTCTTGTCATAAAATATATAAAATGCTTATTTTCTGAGAGATATTGTAATATTATACAATTTCCAATAGTTGGTATAAGCATAATTAATGTAAAATAAGCTGCCATCATCAAAGTATAACGTATCAACTAAAAATGATTTGAAACTTCTATGCTATCAATGATACAACTAAAATTTTTCTTACAAATTGGAACTTACTTATAGGCAAATGTTTCAGGTAAAGTTCTCTGTAATGTATTATTGTATATCAAACATATAAATCATTTAATAGTTCTTCCACAGGGTAACTTTAGCATACTCTAAATGCTATGTATACAACTGGGGAAAAATGCATTTTAAGAAAATCGAGTTTTGATGCAAATATTTCAGTGTACAACTTTCTAATAATAAAGTGCATAGTATATTTATTTTCAAAATGATATATTTAAAAAGTATAAATCCTAATAAATTGCATAAGCTTTTGTCAATATGAAACACATTAAAATTACCATACTATACAAAATACCATGACAGAATGATAGCCGTGTATTAAAATACGTGTAGCATATTTGAACAAATAATTTATTTTTACATAACCACATCAGTTAAGTACTTTCAAGCATTTAAGCATATGATATGTATCATATTATGCAATATTATTTAAACATAGGTGGGAAAAAACCTTTACGACTTATTTGAAATTGTATGCTAAACTGCTACATTCATCGAAGTATAACATATCGACTAAGAATGATAAAACTAAAACTTCCTTACAAATAAGAATTTACTTATAGCCAAATGTCTTAGCTAAAGTTCTCTGTAATATTTCAGAAGTCAAACAACAAAAATCAGCGTTATATTTACCAAATTTTCACAGGACTAGTTTCGATGGTTTTACGGAACCACCGTCTTCAGCTGCAAAACCGCAAATGAAGCTGCAAAACCGCCATTTGCGGTTTTGCAGCTGAAGACGGTGGTTCCGTAAAACCATCGAAACTAGTCCTGTGAAAATTTGGTAAATATAACGCTGATTTTTGTTGTTTGACTTCTGAATTAGTATTTATTCGGCGTGTTATTGTGTCTTTCTCTGTAATATATTACTGTATATCAAACATATAAAACATTTAATAGTTCTTCCACAATGTAACTTTAGCATACTTTAAATGCTGTGTATACAACTGCGAAAAATCGTGTTTTAAGAAATTTGAGTTTTAATGCCAATACTTCAGTATATAACTTTCTAATAATAAAGTGCATAGTATATTTATTTTGAAAATATATTTAAAAAGTATAAATCCTAATAAATTGCAGAAGCTTTTGTTAGTATGAAACACGTTAAATATACCTTGCTATATACATTACCATTACAGAATGATAGCCGTATATTAAAATACATGTGGCATATTTGCACAAAATTTATTTTTACATAACCACTTTAGTTAAATAAACTCAAGCATTTAAGCATATGATATGTATTATATTATATACTATACATATTATTTAACATGGGTGAAAAAATCTTTTACCACTTACTTCAAATTGTATGCTAAACTGCTAAAATTTTATTTACAAATTAAAACGCACCAGCACAATAAACATCCCCATCATTTTTATGGAGGCCTGCACTTCTGACATTTTTTGCTGCCTTTCAAGCTTAGCTGTTGTTTTGTTTCTGACAAGCCTTTCTTTTCTGCGTTATCTATTCTCTTGTTATCAATTTGTAAAAATCCTTCAATAGAAAACTTACTTCTAAAAAGCTGTAGCTCATTTTTTACAGAATGTCTACCAACAGACCTTTCGTTAAAAGCAATTACTGCTTCATTTCCAGCAATTTGAACTATCCTACTACCAGCACGACATGTCTTTGGACAAAATTTCCAAATTAAGGAATTAAATGATTCATTATTATTTTGTGTTTTGCCGCCAAGGCAACGTCTATATAACGAAGGTTGTGACAAATCTATAAAAACTGGCTTTATTGCCTCCATTACAGCGACTGGTTCAGAATTTATATGCTTATAATCAGCTTTATTTTGCTTAGCTTTATTGTATTTGCACCATGTGGTTTCATTTGTAGGACAAACGTCATGAATCGGCTTTTCATCACTCGATATTTTGTGGTAGTAAATTGCCCAAATGGCTTTTCTCATATCACTAACAGACTCATTATATTCTCGAATCGCATTACCATAATACGAAGTTATTTCATTTATTAACTTATCTGTTAGTCTCCCTTTCCCAGACAGATTTTACCGTCATTTAATTTCACTTTTTTTCTTTCAAGTTTTAATTTGCGTAGCCATATTCCCATTCGTTTTTGAATATGTCCAACACACTCAATTTTTTCTATATTTAATGAACCATATGGTTTGGCGTCAGTTATACCTGGAAATGGTTTTGCATCACCTATGTAGGATATTAAGTTTTACTAACGTTTATTTTATTTTAAATCTTTACTATCACTTCTTATTTTCTACTTCCGGCCAGAATTAAAAGCGTTAACTTATTTATGCAAAATTTGTCTGGCGTACGCCAAGTACTTAAGATGTGGCTTTTTGCCAAGCGAGAGAGTGGAAGGAGTTAGTCGAAGCAGGCCGCTTACCTTAGAAGTTTTACTCAGTTGCTGGTTGCCTTCCAGGCCAGAGTTTTAATCCTCGTGATAATGTTTAAACGTATTGTAGTGTTAACAGTTCTCTGTACTACATACGGCTTCCTGTTAATATACGGCCAATCTTCCACGTTTATTATTCCAAAGGTAAGTTAGAGTTTAGTTAAATATTTTTATATTCTTACGTTTAGACCACAAGTAGTGGGTCTTTGTATTCCAAAGTACGGAAATTATTGTAAAGAGAGAAAAATAAAGGGTTTTATATACCTTTCTTGTGTATCCTGTCTACTTCCCACAGTTATTGAACATAGCTTTAGTAAGCTCTCTGTTCCGAGTCAGGTCCTTGCATATTCCCGAAGAAAGTAAGACGGAACATTGAACCTGATAGTGGCGCCCAACGAAGAAGAATAACCATGGCCGAGTTTCAAGAAGAACCTGTGCTGCCTGCAGAAGCGGCTCAGAATCCAGAAATGCCAGCTGCCGCCCTGGAAAGATTTGGTTACATCGTACAGACCCTGCGCGCTTCGATGAAACTAGAAGCAACATTTAATGGAAACTCACCGGTAATCAGTTTTTTGGAAAAATTGGACGACCAATGGAAGAAAAATTCACGTCTTCAAAATCTTGTATTTAAACCGTCCGGATCCTGAGATAATTCAAGTGATTTTGCCGAGGTTACTGCCCCAAGTGCAAGACTTTATTGAATTAAGAAATACGACTACACTGGAAAAGTTATTTGAGCTAGCAATCCAGTTTGAAAGTAGAAGAACGGCGGACATTGAAAGAAGACGTCAATATCAACTGCGAAACCAATTTGGTGCGCCAAGACTACAGCAAACTCAAGCACACGGCTACGGAAGCAAAGCGAATCAGTGGGCAAGGAAATCCGAGCATTCAAAAAAAGCCGGCGAACGTCGACAGTTCAATAGCAATCCAGGAAAAAGTCTCAAGGCCAGTGGAAAAAGAAGGAAAGCACGGAAATGAAAAATAATTTAAACTAAAACGGATTTCTGCTGACTGGAGGGTGCGAAAATCCGAAGGCCACGAAAACCCCTATTCCTTCAAGTTAAATACAGTAATGGTGAAAAATTTGACTCTTCCGAAGATTGAAGTGTTGGTAAATAATATCCCAGCCACCGCACTCCTGGATACAGGCGCGCAGTATTCCTGTGTGGCAGAAGATTTTTTTAGGAAGTATTTTCGTAAATATCGTATATATAATTCGGATAATACGACAGTGTTAGCTGCGCAAGGAGAAAGATGTAAGTGTATAGGTAAATTACCGCTGTATGTCCGTATCAAGGACGAACAAGTAAAGGTTATGTTTTTCATAGTAAAGAATCTGCAAGCACATATTATCTTAGGAATAGATTTTCTTTCAGAGGCACAAGCAACGCTAGATTTTAATGAAGCGTCTCTTAAGCTGACAATGAAACCAGTTCGCGAAGAAAAGGCTGAACCGCCGATGTTAAACCTTGACCACCTGCCTAATGAAGAGCAACAAAGAATCCGACAAGTGGTAAGTGAATTTGCTTCGTTATTTAGTGATATTCCAGGATTTACTCAGGTTACTAACCATAGTATTGACACCGGAGATTCAATGCCAGTTCGCCACAAATTATACCGGTATGATAAGAATAAGGAAAAAATTATAGAATAGTATATCACCGATATGCTACGTAAAAAGATCATAACGCACATCTCAAGTAGTTATGCTAGCCCGGTGGTTTTATGTAAGATAAATAATGACTATCCATTGACACATCGAAAAAGGTGGAGATTCGCAATTGACTACCGTATATTAAACTCCATAACTAAATATCCGGTATATCCGTTACCTATTATTGAAGAAATTCTAAGGAACATAACATCCACCAAATATATGACGACTTTAGACTTAACGACTGGTTATTTTCAAATAGGGATTAGGCCTGAGGACGTGCCTAAGACTGCTTTTATAACCAAGTCTGGCACTTATGCATTTCTGGGCATGCCGTTTGGCCTTTCAGGGGCACCGGCAACATTTCAGCGATGTATGGACATTGTGGTAAGGACTGTTCATGGAAAGTCCACATTTATCTATTTAGAGGATATCATTATTACTAGTGATAATCTCGACCAACATGTACAGGTTTTAAGACAGGTGTTTTCTTTATTAAATGAGGCCGGTCTAAAAGTTAATGTCGAAAAGTGCAAATTTGCAGCACTTGAATTAAAATATTTAGGTTACAAAATATCTCAGAAAGGAATAGAGACAGACGAATCAAAAATAATCGCTGTACAAAAGTATCCGACTCCAAACACGGCGAAGAAGCTCTCTTCTTTTCTAGGACTTTGTTCATATTATAGGTCCTTTATAAAAGATTTTGCAGCTATTGCTGAACCATTGTTAAAATTAAAAAGGAAACAGGCAAGATTCTCGTGGACGGCCGAAGCCAATAGTGCTTTCGAAAAATTAAAACAAGCATTTACGCAAGCCCCTGTGCTGAAATTTCCTGAAAAGGATGAGAATTTAGAAATTTCAGTGGATGCTTCGGATTATGCGGTAGGAGCGCTACTTTCGCAAAATCAGCAGCCCGTGGCATTTTTTAGCCGAACTTTAAATCAAACACAAAGAAACTATTCCGCGACCGAGAGAGAGGCACTTGCAGTTCTGTTAGTAGTGCAAAAGTTCCGAGTCTATTTTGGAAAGGCGCCAATAACAGTGTACTCTGATCATGCGGCGGTAACTAGATTGTACTCAGGGAAAAACTTATCCCCAAGGTTAATAAGATGGGCACTCAAGCTACAAGAATATAATCTGGTAATCAAGCATACCCCCGGAAAGGAAAATATCGTAGCAGATGCCCTATCCAGAATTAAAATAGATGAAGAAGGTAATACTGTAAAGGTGGCAATGCTCACAGCATGTACAATAAATTCCCGAGAAACTGTAATAACCGAACTGGGTAAGGATCCTGAGTTTGAAAGCATTTATTAGTATTTAAAGGATCCTGAAAATTTTAGCCACCAAGATATTGTGGCGATAAGAAATAGGGCGGCCCATAACGAACTAATAGATGGTCTATTATTTTATACAAAAACTACGAATTCCAACAACGAATTTCGACCTGTTATCCCAGCTAGTCTTAGATTAAATATCCTGCAGGAGCCCCATGACAGCCCTTTAGCTTTTCATGCTGGTATTCGAAAACCTATCCAACGCGTACGCGAGGCAGTCTATTTTCCTGAACTGCTAAAGTTAACAAGGGCGTATGTCCAGTCCTGCCCAACATGTCAAGCAGTTAATTATATTAATTTCCGCCCGGCCGGGTTTCTAAATAGTATTAAATCCGAATTTCCAAATGAAATAATTGGCATCGATTTATTGGGCCCTTTCCCAAAAAGTCAGTTAAATAAAAGTCGCTATGACCTTGTTATGGTTGATCATTTTAGTAAGTGGACCGAAATTGTTCCCTTAAAGCGAGACTCCGCGAAATTAGTTACTGATTCTATTTTAAATAAATATATTTTAAAATACGGAGCGCCCCTATAAGTTATATCGGATAATGGTCCTAATATTTGTAAGTAATGTATTTGAAGACATGTGCCAAAAACTGGGCATACGTCATTTAAAAATGGTCCCGTATCGGCCGCAATCAAATATAGCGGAACGGGTGAATAGAAATATAGTGAAAATTATCCGTAGTTATGTTAACAATTTTCATAAAAGCTGGGATAACTATCTCAATGAATTTGCTTTCGCCCTTAGGACCGCAAAACATGATACAACGGGCAAAACTCCTGCTGAGTTATTTTTAGGTAGAAAGATTATAACGCCGTTAGATAAATTATTTTATGTGCAACAAAGAGCCACAGAATTTAAAATGGCTGATATAGAAAAACTAATTAAAGAAGCAAAAAAGGATACTGAAGTAGCACAGAGAAAACAAAAGCTGTATTATGACTTGAAACGACGGGGAGTAACTTATAAAGTAGGGGATGAAGTGTTAAAAATTAAGCATTCACTTTCTTCAGCACCAGAAGATAAAACTGCCAAATTTTTTCCACGATTTGAAGATCCATATGTCATAGAAAAAATAACTCACGCTGTAGTAGTGTTAAAAGCCAGGAATGGTGAAACCTGCTCCGCAAACATTGATCAAATCAAACCCTACTATGATCGTAATAAAATGCAAATATTTACAGATCTTTTGCAGGATCCGGCACGGCAGACACGGCGGGCACAAGCTCCAGATGTGGAACAACGACAAGTACAAGGGCAAGCCATTAAGAGGCAGGAGCAAGTGAAAAGAAAGTTTCCCCGCTGGAAAATTAAAGGTAACAAGAAAAAGAAGCCGTTCCACCGTCCAGTAAAGAGAGCTCACGAACACCCCCAGAATGAAGAAGGGAGAAGGACGACGTAGGCAAAGAGAGCCAGGAGAAAAGACGGCAACTATAATCCGGCTCTAAAACGGAAGATCTACTCATCCGACAGGACTCTCCGCAGCAAATGTCGCCGAACTGCGGAAGGGCCATCAGCGGCGGAGGAAAAGTTACAAGGAAAATTTGAACGGCCAGTAACGAGGTCCAAGCAGGAACGCGAAAGAAGTCTCCCGGTTCCGCCAAGACCAGCTGCCATCAAACGGCCAAGACCACAGGCAGAGGCGAAAAAGAAGGTATTCAAGGGTGACCGAACGGGAGAAAAAAAGAAAGCTTCTAGAGGAAGGCACTGAAGGGCGAGCCCGCACAAGAAGGAGAATAAATCAAACGAGAATCTCTGCTACCTTCCAGGACTGGGCTCAGAAAAGAATGTCCGAATATAACAAAGATAAATAAAATTTTATGTTACTTTGCAAACTTAAGTTAATCTTTCATTCTTACTGCAAGTGGCAGATTTCAAGAAGTTTTACGTCATGCGAGGTCTACCTTTATCGCCAAAAAGGCGAGAAATGATTGGTTACCGATTTTGGTATTATGTTTTTCAATTACTCGCGCGTAAAACTAAAGTTGATGTATAATAGGAATATGTAAAGACTTAAATATTGTAAAAGTTATTGTATAAATTTTATTTAAAACATTCTGGCAAGAAAGAAATTTTAGTCTGAAAGACTTTTTGAAATGTAGTATTTCAATGTAGAAGAATTGGCACTTGATTTGAAAAGAATAGAAGTTAACAATGTACTACTAATGTATGTTTTCAAATGCGTAAAATTAACGGCATTTTAATATGTTCTTATATACAACGTGAACTGTTATTTTAAATGTTAAGAAATACCGTGATATGGTAAAAGTGAAAGTAATGTTAAATTTTTTTTTTATTCGTGTGACTGTAAAAAGACCAAATCATGGTGAATATGTGTTAAAGGTTGAATGAATGTAGTTAGGTTCTCTGACGCTACACTTCAGAGTTAGCCACTTTCAGAATAGTACCTCAGGGTTTAGAGTTGAAGTTAGGGTGTGTTACGAGGTCTTGGTATGTTGAATTTTTAACACGTTAGTGTTTTGATTGTAGGAGGAAGTGTTGAACACGTATACATAAACACATTCGTGTTTGGTGTCCTTTTACAAGACATGTCAGAGAGCACGGGGAGAGATAATTAAAATAAAGTCATGAATGAAATAAGAATGTTAAGAGAAATATAAATATGCATGTTACTTGCCATTTCATTGTGTAACATTTCATTAAACTAGTTTTCCTTCCAGATCTCTGGAAGGAACCAGATTTGAATAAAAGCTCCTGTTTAGATGCAGTACAGATGAAAAATTGCGTGTCCTTGGAGCTGCTATTGTAAAAACAAATTTCTTTTTTTTTTTTAATTTCTAGTTTCTAGTGAGAAATGTTTGTAAAAGATTGGCCTCGCGTTAGATTCTAGAGCTAAAAGTTTTCAACAAGGTCGTTTTAGACCTCAGTTTAAAACTAATTAACTCTGGCGGGAAGCATGTAAGGATCTTAAGTTTTACTAACGTTTATTTTATTTTAAATCTTTACTATCACTTCTTATTTTCTACTTCCGGCCAGAATTAAAAGCGTTAACTTATTTATGCAAAATTTGTCTGGCGAACGCCAAGTACTTAAGATGTGGCTTTTTGCCAAGCGAGAGAGAGGAAGGAGTTAGTCGAAGCAGGCCGCTTACCTTAGAAGTTTTACTCAGTTGCTGGTTGCCTTCCAGGCCAGAGTTTTAATCCTCGTGATAATGTTTAAACGTATTGTAGTGTTAACAGTTCTCTGTACTACATACGGCTTCCTGTTAATATACGGCCAATCTTCCACGTTTATTATTCCAAAGTTAAGTTAGAGTTTAGTTAAATATTTTTATATTCTTACGTTTAGACCACAAGTAGTGGGTCTTTGTATTCCAAAGTACGGAAATTATTGTAAAGAGAGAAAAACAAAGGGTTTTGTATACCCTTCTTGTGTATCCTGTGTACTTCCCACAGTTATTGAACATAGCTTTAGTAAGCTCTCTGTTCCGAGTCAGGTCCTTGCATGTTCCCGAAGAAAGTAAGACATACATTGAACCTGATACCGTCACCAATATAAGAAGTATATTTTACACCTCTTTTTTCCATGGAACATGAAAAATTGTTTATCTTTCCATTCATTTCCATTTTTCCTGAAGAACCAGCATGATTCTCTAAACAGGCCTTGTGTTCACTTACGCCATTTCCTAGAAATGACTCGCAACCTTTGCAATATAAAGATAGTATTTCTGTATCGATTACTGTGTTGCTTTCTGACCCTATTACGGAACAGACTCCAACCAAAGACGTATGTCCTCGAGTCTTCCACGTACCGTCTCCACTTACAGTCACATATAACGACGAATTTGAAAGAACGATGTGCAATCACAGGAGGGAGATCCATAACGCAGCAGAATTTCTGCATAGCAGCTTTCCCTTGACCAAGAGTTCGCATTGCATACGTAAATCTTCTGTTTAGCTCTGATATATTTTTTCGGACACCCATCATATTAGAGTTTCTGAAAGTTCTTTTACATGTACACTTTGAGCATAGTAACTCAAATTTTGAGCTTAAACCATGATGAAATAGTTCACTTAAATGAACATTACAAATTTTACAACATAAATTATTTTTAATAAATTGAAATAGGATATCCAAATCAAATAGTCTATAACCACTAAAATTAGGCTCTAAAGTTATCTTTATCTCTTGGTGGCAAAACAGTGTCACTATATAATTTTTTAAACGAAGAACTGACACCACACTTCTTATTCATTGTATCATTATGCTGATTTCCCTGGAACTTTCTTTTCTTTGGTCGATGAATAAAAGACCTTTTATTTTTTACATCTTCCTTACAATTTTCCATAATTATCAGGTGATAAAAATACTAAACAAAAACTGCATTGTTATAATAAATGCACCTTCAAAAAAGTCAAAAGAAATTTAGAAATCGCAAAAGAGCTTGTAAGCAATCACGTTTCACGCTAATCCAAAGCTGGAGTAAGATTTCAACACATGCCTATGTTAGATGCCTATGTTAGAATAGTGCTATGTATAAATCTAATATATTCCTAAGTCGCGCTTTCGAGACATGAAAAACGCAGTTTGAATTTTGTCAGTCGGCCCAGTAGAACGGGAGATATAGCACAGTCCTCCCCCCCCTTTTTTTTTTTTTAGCTTGATAACACATCAGCACTGTTTTTCCACCATCTCAAAATAAATTATGAAGATTTGTGCTTTTGCAACTAGTTGAATTTCAACAGAAATACACGTTCATATGAAAACGTTGAAGCTCTTTTAAAGGGCCGGTTTTATACCTTTATGCAAATGTAATTCTACCGCATATAGCAGTACTTCCCTGTCAGCTGAATTACTTTCACACTGAGTCTTCCGATGAGAATTTTCCTATTTAAATACCAAAGGATGAATGATTATAAATTTCAAAGCACCTACTATCTTAACGATCGTTTCACTCAAAATCAAATATTCGAAAAGTGAGCAGAAAGGCAAAATAGACAATAGCTAAACATGGGAACATTGAATGTGAATAGCACTTTATTGTTGGTCTGCTGCCTTTTACCAGCTAAGATAGTACTTGCCAGAAACCGAAGATTATCCAACTGTGGGCATTGTGGTAAGAAGTCCTTTACTGAGTTCTCCAGCCGAGTAAACGTAAATGCGATTAACCTCTCGAAGCCGGCTGGTACAGCAGTTGTGCAAGGAGAATGACTTTCTCAGACGCCGGCATTGGTACAACTGTCGTACCATCCATGCCCTCCCCATTTTAGAGAATCGCCTATCTGTAGATCTTTGGGTGGTCCATTTTCGCTGCTCAGAGTAGCCGCTGGCTACGCATTATTTCCCTCTTCTTATCAGTTTAGCTACATTTTGGCAAAAACCGCAGGTTTCGTCTCGCGCGAATATACTTGAAAATTAAATAGAGGCCATCTCTTTCTCAATCTGTCTCATAATTTTAATGCTATTTTTTTTAGTACTGACTTTTGCTATGATTAAAACGTCAGCGATTTTGCACGCTCTTTAAGCATACCATATTTAATGTTCTTTAATCATAACAAATAAGAATAGATTAATATTTTAGATTTAATGCCCTTCTAGAAAATAGGTAAAACCGTTTTTATCGTTTACTCGTTTACCTCATTTTCATACTTATGAATAATAAGATTTTATTTTGACATTGTTTTGTGGAGTGCATAAAACCCTTAAGAACTGTCAACTCTTTCAAAGTGCTTCTATTATGCAGGCAATTTTGTCTGATTTATCAGGAGATAAATAAGAGACAATTGTATGCATAATAGTTTTTCTGATTTTCATTCATTCAGTGATTGCTTTCAATGATTTTCATTGATTGTAAATTAAATAAAATTAATTTATCTTTACACCCTATTTTAGGATGAGATCTGCCAAAAAATATTTAAATATCAGTAAAGCTCACGTTACTTCTAAACTGAATCAAAACATCAGTAAAATGTTATAAAATTTTGGGCCAGTTTTATTTGCTGAAATTCTTATACTCTTCAAGAGATAGAGAGAATTCAGACAAGTTGATAAAAAAATATCTTAAAAAAGTTGTTATTTTGTCTGTAATAAGGTGTATGTCAACTTACTACTAAATGTATGAAAATTAGGATTGGATTACCGAAAAGCACGCGAACGCTATCTGCTTAAGGGAATGGATGCTTTCGTGTAAACCTTTTTAAGAGAAAATTGCTCGCATTTACATTCCTGGTGGAAAACTCCACATGTAATCAACCCGTTTTTCGGTATTGATTGGATTAATTTGTTCGCTTACTGAATTACATCAAAGCACCCAACGATTACCTGTATAAGGGGAGTTATGTCTTCGCGGAGGACTTTCTAAGAGAAGCTGGCTTGCATTTACGTTACACAAAAACCATGAATCCAACTATTTATCCGGGATTCAAATCCAAGCGAGCTATAAGTGTTCAGCCACCTTTACCGCTTTACTGAAGAGCAGGTAAAAATATTGATAAAGGAAAAGTATTGAATTAACCGGTTTAATTTACTAACCTATATATCTCAATCGGCAGTATATAAATTACGCATATGAGGGGGATTATTTGTGAATAAATAAACTGTATTGGACTTTTATCCACTATGTCATATTACAATGGAATTATTGCATTTCAAAGTTATTTCTCATGAATTAATTTTGCTCTTCATGATTTTTGATATTTTCAAAGAGAAAATTCCACACTTTAAATAAAAATATACACGAGAAGATATTTTATGCAAAATTTGGCGTAAACGGTTTTCTTAATTTTGCTTTGAAAATATTGCAGTGTAATCGTTTTCATTACTGGAAGAAATATAAAAAACAAATTTACTACATGGTATCTACACCGAATATTTCCTTATTCTTTTGAAAACGTGAAAGATTACTCTTTCTAAAATAAACTAGAAAATATATTATGTGCAAATAGAATATTCGTTGAAAATGAAATAGACTTCAACTTTTGGATATAACGATAGTTTTAGACGAAATTTCTACCTATGGAAAGAAATTGACGTATTAATAATTCTTCATGAACATTTAAAACTGTTCTCAAAATTCTTTTGATGATTGCATGTATAAGTCACGAATTTTTTTCTCGGCTAACATAAACAAAAGCCAATTTTACAAAGAAAAATTCTCGTTAAAGATATACCTTCTTTGCCTGATAGTCCAATGTAATATTTGTTAAAATTAATTATTAAACGCAACCAATGTATCTCGGATTTTGATTTTTATATTATAATAACAAAATTATCGAAAAAAGCAGATTTAAATCTCTGTTATTGTTATGTAAAGCTTTATTATTGCTGTCAGTTCATCTCAAAATCTAATTGTATTGAATCTCATTCTAATCATCTAATGGTAATAAATATTATTATTATTATTATTTCATTAACTTAGTCATTACCATTATTTTATTAATGAAAATATGTTATTAAAAATCGCATTCCGGCCTGCAGACTTACAGATCTAGTCTGTATTTACTATATTTTGTTAAATTTTGTTCTCGCTTTCTAATTTCTAATACGAAAATACGCGAATATAAATAAAGAGTGAAAACAAAGTAAAAAAATTCACAAATTATTTACGAGATTGATTAGAAATAATGAATGAAATATAAACATTGCATACATTTTGTTCTAAATAAAGTGTGCACTGGATATGCATCCAGTACTGCACATTTATTTATGCACTATTTATTTAGAATTTTGCTTTCATTTAAATATGAAAGCAAAATAATCATCGAAAAAATTGCAAATCTAGCAACTCCTCTACTATGGGACGTAGGCGTCCGACAAACATGTAAATTTTACTTCATCCATGGAGGAGAACTGACGACTTTTCTCATTAGGAAAATGTCAAAGAGGGGGCAAAACTGTTTCGGATCGCGCTGGTCTGAAAGCTATAATATGAGAATTTCGGCCCGGTTTTAGAAGGTTAAGAGGGTAATGCTTGAGAACCTATTGTAATAATTTTGTGGAAACATTTATTTGGAAGAACGTTTATAAAAGTATAAAGAAACATTACAATGAGAGAGAAAATATAAATTATTATCAGGTTTTAGTCAAATTATCTGTATATGAAACGTCGAAATGGTAATATGAGGAGTATTTTATTCATTTGTGTAAGCATTTTATTTACTTGCATACCAACGAGTTCTGACGAAAGTCTGCATAGATTTATTACCTAATTATTGGCACTTCTTGCAGACGCAAATGAGATCTAATCAGAAAATAATCAAGCATCTGAATCAGTCAATCATCAACACGCACATTCTAAATCAGATTTCTGAATTACTTTCTTGAAGAGTTTACGGTCCAAATAAAACTGAAGAAACATTTTAAACACAAAACAAAGCAGCAGAAGTGTGAGAAGTATATATTACTATAAAGCCAACACTCTGTCAGTTAAAGACAAAGTAGTTTGATTAAATAAACAAGGTGAACAGAGACACAGTTGTAGCCGTTTGTAATTTTAAAGTACATAAAGCGCAGGAGTATATGAGAAAACCAGTGAGTAGCACATTGGTTACAATTTTTATTATAAACATGCTGAAACTGTGAATATAATTTCAAGCATCGGTGGCAACATCGAATGGAGACATGCTTCAGTGTCAGATGTATTTCATTAAAAGATATGAAATATTTTTAAACGTTTAAGAACACAGTTTCTGAAGTACTTGACAGCTCACACTGTATAAGCTTCATTCCTTTGTTTAAAAGTCGGTAAAGAGTTATCACAGATTTTCTTAAAAATTATCGGTGATCAATACTGGTATTGATCAATCATAACGACAATAACATACATTGTTATGGAAAGAGAGAAAGTACTTGTGAGGCTTTCTGAAAGACCGAGTCTCAGTTTTAATATTTTAATATTAATCTCTACAAGTCTGACCTAACTGACACTACTGAAATAGTTACGAAAAATTGATTCCCACTGTTAAAAAATTGATCTGCATTTTTTTTTCGTGAATTTTATTTTTTTAAACAACATGTCTGTAATCAATGTGCGCACCGCATTGATGCTGGAAAAACACTAAAATTTGAATCATCGTTGTACAAGCTAAAGAAAAAAAAACAATATTTAATTGTGAGAATAAAATATTCTAACGATTATAATGATAAGTCAAGAATAAAATCAAATCTGTAGCTGCAAGCCTTTTTTAGCGTTATGGTGGTTAGGGAAAACTTAGTGCGATACCGAAGGGCTCGGGTTCGAATCCCGGAGAAGGCATGGATGTAAAATTGTAAGTCCCTTCATAGGAGGCAATGATGGCCCGCCTACTAGGCGCCTCCATGATAAAGAGACTACCGATCTGGCCTTAGGGTAGGACGATGCCGACATAGGCAAGTGCCAACCATAAGAAAAAAATTTGATTGTAATCTTATTCAAAAATTCCTAATTATAAGACGCAAATTTTTAGACACCTTTCTCATGTTCGTTTTTAATGGTAATCAAACTAATATGAAAGTGGACTGAAAAGTAATTTTAAATGAACCCCATAATCTTATACGTCTCTGTACATTTGCATAAATCCATAATGGGCCAGGTATTATTTTATCGAAGGACAAGAGTCTAAATGGAACGATTACTTCGCTTGCTTGCGAGTGAATTCTAGGAGGTCCGACGAAGACATCGCGGACGAAAACGTAGCGGAGAAAATAACGTAAGACGGAAACTTCGTTGTAGAAAACATGTGGGAGAAAAGAAGGCAGGAAAACATATCGTAAGTCTAAAACATCATCGAAGAAAACAATCGTGGTACAAAACATCGACCAAGAACAGAAAGCGGTTCCAAAACTTCGCAGTTTAAAAATATCGTCGTGGAAAATATATTCCTGTAAAAGAGAGTAAATAAAATAATCGCATGACGATTATTCTGCAGATATATTTTTTCTACTTTTAAAAGGTGCTGGTGCGTATTCGAATAATGAATTCTAGGTGCGAGTAAGAATGAGGAATATTTTTACCTCTATATTTCATATATTTCCTTTCATTAATAATTTTTTGCTAAAAATCCAAGAAGGAACTCTTGCATTGAAAAGTTGAAAGGAAGTAGAAAATTAATGATACGTATGGGAGTACTACGCAGTTTTTTATTTTTTATTTTAAGAGAATTTTAAATTTATTTACTTAACTACTAAACGTTATTATTTAATTAAGTCATTTCATAAAGTTGTATTGGCAGTTCTTCATGAACAATATATTTTTAAAAAATTAAAAAAGGGAAAAGGAGCATTTACTTTAGATTAAATGTATTTAAAAGTTTTATGCATGTATGAAATTTCTAATATTATGTTCTTTGAATAAAATTAAGACTTCTTTTGTTCTTTTTCCTTCATCTTCTTCAAAGTAATCCTTTTATATAAGTATCCTTTGCATGTTGCGATTCGTTAGTTGTGATGACACAAGTCAGGATGAACTACGTAATATTTCAGTACCGTATTTAAATTTATTGGATTATTGGAAGAGCACGTTAGGGCTCTTTTACTAAGGGCAGGGAAGCGTTTGGGGAGGACTTTCTCAGGAAAAGTTTCGTACGCACATTACACATTAGAAAAACCACAAAATTCTCAAGCAGCGTGTTTTTGTGCTGGGTCTAGCTACCAGCGTTCAACGACTTTACCTCTGGACCACTGCAGCCAGATAGAGTTATTAACGGAATAGATTATTAACGGAAATGCATTCATTTTCACACTATATTTTTGAGAAAGATCAAATTTAAATTTAGATCTAGAAAAGGTAAACGCAGAATTTTACAAAAAGAAAATATAGGTACAATAAACCCTCTTGTCGGTTACCATACTCAGATGACCGATGTTTTTGAAAAAATAAGTAAATATAGCTTTTTCACAATGTCTCTCTAAGATGACCGCATCAAAATGCTTTTATAATATACTTTGAACTTTTATTTTTAAACCGTAGATAGCAGCATATCACAAGGAGACACATAACTTTAATTTATTATGTGTTATTAAAATCCATTTCTTTCAAGTAATTTTCTCTATTTTTTAATGATATAAAAATTTTATTTGGAGAAAAAATAGGCATAATTTTGCTGGCTGTACTCCAAATTATTTTTTTAATCTCTCATACAAAAATCATACGCAGAATCATTGAATAAAACCAGGTGTTCCATTAGCGGGAACACTGCGCCTTTAGCAATCTCATGCTCTTACTAATCAGAACATCTGTGCTCTTAGGAGAGAACATCCGTTGTTTTCGTTTTCTCTTTCCGTTGATTTTTTTTTGGGGAGGGAATGAATTCAAACAAAGCAGCATTGAGGGGCGAGGTGGGTTTTGTGTTATGAAAGCATTAATATTGGCATCTCGAAATTTTTGGGGGTAGTTTTTAGGCGGGAATTTCATTAGTAGCTTCACTCATCTTTACTTAGACCTACGCGAATGTTTTGCTGTCTATTTAGTCTCATTCCCGTTTATTTTCAATAATTGTGTAGATATTTTTCGTGTATCTCTATATTATAAGCTTATTTTTCTTTTTTGTTAATATTAATCGTAGTTAATTATTTTAATCTTAGTTGGTTTGTGCTTCCATCAAAAAGGTGTGACTTGCTTTGAACAATTTCACGAAGCTAAGAAATAGGAAAATTTATAAACATTTTTGTATATAGGACTTGTGTACATAGATATGTATCTCATTTATCCGTATACATTCAAGAATATTGTGTATATCCAGGGAACCATGTATACAGCCATAATACAGAGTTTTTTCATTCTTATGCAAACGCTTCTACTCATTTTCGTGCTTCACTGCAAAGCTCGCTTAGTCGCACTTTTATAAGCTCTGGCGGCGCAGTGTTCCACCTCATGGAACACCCACAGAATTAAAACGGTAAATGCAATTTTTACAACATTTTACCTGTATACTTATTTAGGACTAAATAGACTGAATACAACGTTTCTTGCTGAAATTCCGACTTTAACGTATAGTGCGCCGCAAAGGATTAAATATTTTAGTTCTATGTTACGCAAATTGTATTTCTCTCTTTGTACCGAGGAGAGGCGCAGACACAAATTTGTTAGGATCGTAAAGCTCGGGTTTAGAGCTTTTAATTTGCGGTGAGTTTCAACTAAGACGAGGTTCTCCTGAGTTTACTTGGTGAGCCGCTACTGAAGTCGGAGATTTCAAAGTGTTCTTCGCCGTTCCTCAGCCAACTTAATGTTTGAAAGCCAATAAAGTAGTTTCGGTCAACATTATGACTCTGAGGTTTCTTGGGTTCTACACTGAGGGAACATCAAGTGAATTTACAGTCCACTACTTTTGAACGACGGAACATACAGTTTTCACACACAATTTATTCGAAAATGTTTTAGTTATTGCTTGAACTTTTAGAACGAAGTTCTCAGCGAACCACTTTTTTTTACGACCACTTCTTAAAAGTATAGCTGTGGAATTCTGGTACTAATTCTCATCTTTTTAAGATTTCCCATTTAGGTAATATTTTATTACTGCATTTTACAATATAAAGGAAGTATTATAATTACGAAAATTTTCAAGTATCACATTTCAGTGTAAATATCCATTTTGTCCATATCTGAATCCATTTGGATGATTTTTGTGCGACATCTCATACGGACAGAATAAAGACTTCTTCCTTTTCATAGTATATTTTATAATGCATTCAAAAGGGATTTTTTCGTGTTCTCTGTATGTATGTAGATATAATATATGTGTGTATGTATCTCGCATAACTCAAAAACGATTAGCCGAAGAATATTGAAATTTTCTAAAGAGTAGGCTTGCTTCTCTCTTTATATTGCAGGTTAGCTGTACCAACCGTATATGTATATGCTCACGTATATGTACACCAACATCCTTTATCCGGCTTAAAAGTCCCTACACGACCTTTATTTTTGCAATCGTTGCTTGTAGTAATATACTTCCAGTTATTGAAATGTTTTTAAATCACGAAAATATTCATGTTTTGGCGATGTCAAATTTTTAAAAAAATTCTTTTTTGACAAATAAGTAAATCCAAATTTTAATACAGTCTCGCGGTGTTTGTCCTCTCATAACTCGGTCACTACTATAGCTATCACCACCAAACTTTCTACAATTAGGTCGACGTCACTTTTCTGAAAAAAAAAAAAAAAAAAAAAAAAAAAAAAAAAAAAAAAAAAAGTAGCTAAAATCAGAGCTATAAATTAAAAACTCGGAAAAACGATAATTTTCTTTCTCATTTTCCTAGTGGCAACAGTCTCGCAAGCTGGAGAAGAAAATCTGCTTTATTTCGAAAGTTGTTACCATTGCTCTCTTTCAAATCCTAGAGTTTGTTAAAATACGAAAATAGATAAAAGATGAAATAAAAATAGCTTTCCCAAACATTAAATACGTTATTCCCGATTCCGAAAATTCGAGGGAAGCCATTTCGACTATTCTCATCTTAACCACTTTCACGAGCCAAAATACTAATTAAAAATTCTGAAAGTTCTAATTTTCGCACTCATTTTTCCTAGTGGTAACAGTCTCGGGCGTTGGAGATAGAATTGTTTTATTTCGAAAAGTGTTGCTACTGCTCGCTTGCAAATCGTACATTTTGTTAATAAAAAAATTTGTAAATTTTACATAACCTATATATATAAAGAAGAATGTCTGTTTGTGTGTTTGTTTGTTTGTTTGCGTTATTGATTTCTGATCAATTATGATAAATATTTTGCGACATTGAATGGACTAAAGTTGAATATAGGTGAAATATTGGATGGAACTTGAGCTGTTATGGCCATTTGATTAGAAAGACGAAAATCACTAAAAGCTGAGTGACATTGCTTCTGATACAATGAGAGAGAATTATATTTTTCTATCGAAATTTTTTATGTGGGGTTGCATATCGCACCAGACTGAAAAATGTATAACTATCAATCGTATTTTTTACATCGTTAGAGAAGGATTACAACGGTATCGTTCTCTCTGTTGTTAGATACATTGCTTTCAATCTAACTTAATTGACATCGGGTACTTCCGCTAATAAAGAAATAAAATTAGAAAAAATTCATAAACGCACGACCAAAATTGTGCAGTATACGTAATTTCAAAATCAGCAACTTTCTTTTAGGAATCGGGTATTCAAGTTTGAAAGAGCAATTCGAAGAAATAAATTTAAATGATCAGCAGCAAAAAGTGTGTATATTTTAATAGGCCTTATAAGGAAATTCACATAACTAATAAGGAACATTTGTTCGCTTGAGATTTTTGATTTTAGTAAGCACATAATTTTTCGATTTTTTTCATTCGAAAAAATATGCGTCTGTTTCTCGTACTTTTCTAATATACAGTGAATTATTTCATAAGGGCATTACGCGGAAGTTTCTAATTATTAGTTTATATATAGTATATAGACATTGTGAAACATTCGTTTTCTCCAGATGTAAACCACCTGTTTCTCCACCTGGCCCAAACAGCTTTTTACATATTGTTAACTGCAAACAATCATTCGATTTACTGCATAGTTAAATGGAATGTATTCTGAGAGCTGAAAAATGTCATCTAAGCAATTTGCAATTTGATTCATTACTAGTAAATCTGAAATCAGTTTCGTTATTTTAACAAGAAAGGGTATTTTTATGCATAGTGCTGGAAATAGATTAAAGATTTAATAAAAATTAAATTTTAGGTTCGAGTTCCATTTGACGAATATCAAAATGTTTACCTTGAAATATTAATAAAAGTATTTTGAAAATAGGAATGCAATTTTTAATTATTTTAAATCTATTTACTCTAAAGCAAAATGCCGTTACATTAAATATCAGAGGCACAAGTAGAAGATATAGAACTGGATATAGATGGCTAGAAGTAAGAAACAAACAGAAAAGAAAGAGAGAGATCAGAGTAAAATTATTCATGTTAAATTCAAATGGAAAGAATCTGAAAATGCTATATTTCAATAGCTAAGATTTAGTTAACTCTAAGAGGGAGAAGGCCGGCTCTTGCTTCTTTTTTAGTTTTTGCATGTTTTCCAGTTCCTTCTTCATTTTCAGGTCTCTCTTTTTTGGTTTTTGCAATTTTTCCCTCAACTTTTGCCTTTCCAGTTCATTTTTGTGTGCTTGTTTTAGCATCTCTTCAATATGTTTCTCCATTTTCAGTTCTTCTTTCTTTTCTAGTTTTTGTATTCCTTCCCGTATTTTCTTCTTTTTCAGTTCTTCTTTCTTTTCTAGTTTTTGAATCCATTCCAGTAATTGCTTCTTTTTCAGTTCTTTCTTCTTTTCTAGTTTCTGTTGCGTTTCCAGTTTTTGTTTGTTTTTCAGTTCTTCCTTCTTTTCCAGTTTTTGCTTCTTTTTCTGCTCGTGTTTCATTTTCAGTTCTTGCTTCTTTTCCAATTTTTGCTTCTTTTTCAGTTCTTGCTTCTGTTCTGATTCTTGTATCTTTTCCTGTTCTTGCTTCTTTTCTAGTTTTTGTATCTTTTCCAGCTTTTGTTTCTTTTTCAGTTCTTGCTTCTTTTCTAGTTTTTGTGTCAATTCCAGTTTTCTCTTGTTTTTGAGTTCTTGCTTCTTTTCCAGTTTCTCCTTCTTTTCCTGTTCTTCCTTTTTATTCAGTTTTTGATTCTTTTCCAGTTTTTGCATCTTTTCCGGTTCTCGCTTCTTTTCCAGTTCTTGCTCCTTTTCATGATCACAAGGAGGATTTTCCAATCTACAAAAAAATCGGTATATCTTTATTTCAGTAGTAAAATAGTGAAGGTAATGCAATGACGATTACGTTTAACATGTACAACACTTCCATATTTAGATACTATATAACACTTTTGGCTCAGTTTCATAGGGAAAAATCTCCCCGTAGATTATTGCCTGGCAGAATTGTTTTCTACAAAGGGTGAATTTGTTGTTTTCGTTGTTCTGACCTAAGGCCAAGCAGATAAGTTAAAGTATTTTGCGTTATTTGTATGCAACAAGCGGCCTCCATGAATCTCACGTAGAGCGTAATAATTTGCAAAGTTTCAGTGCCTTACTTTTCCTTACTTAATTTTTACATAAGTTGCAATAATAATAACAGAAATTATAAACAGGCGGCTTAAAAACAGAGGGAATAAATGGCAAAATAGGAGGAAAAAAGGAAACTGAAATGAAAAGGGAAACAACTATAAACAAAGGATGGAAAAAGCATTTTAGAAGATATACACGTAACGTTCGTTCTGAATCAGCAAAACCTGTATTTTAACGAGTCTCTTTGCATCGCTGGCTGCACAGATTTCAAATTTTCTCTCGTTATTCCAAATTCGGATCATATTGGTGGTCTTTTTCGTCGTCCAGCAGAGCCGCACTAGGATTTTTGCCACCATTTGTTTTCAATTGAAACTTTTATTCTCATTCTTCAGTTGCATTCTTAAAGTTTATTTATTTATACAGGAATAAAGAAAGTAATCAATCAAATCAAAGTAAATTAGGAAAAGATATAACTGTTTTCAACTATATTTATTGTTCCCTGTAATTTCTTTTGCCTGTTGCATTAAATTTATTGAAGAAAAATTTACAAAATCTTTCAAAATGTATTTCCTAAATCCTTATGCGAATTTAGCCCTTCTGATCATTTCGGCCACACTTTAATGGCTTTTACAATTTGATGTTTGAATATCGACAGGTGCCTATACTGAAATATGTTCTCCATTGTCCTCGAAAAAAGAAAAATTAAAGTTCCAGGAAATTTTGCAATGAAGGACACATATATCTTATTTGAAGGGCAAGAGGAAAAGAAAAATATATTTTCGGGTGGGAATATGTAGCATTTTAAACACCGTGTTTGTAAATGTCATCATATAGTAGCAACACTTGAGTCATAAGTAATTATACACATATATGAGAGAGACGACGATGACGAAAAATTAAATGGCAAAACATGGCCGAAAACACTTTCCTGGCCGGTGCAAACAACACAAAACACAAGAAAGATCGGACACCAGTTATGCTTAGCACAAGAGAAATTAAAAAGTAGCAACAAAATTAGACACTTATGGACCTCAAAAAAGGTGTTCGAAATTACGACCTGCACCCTGTTACAGGTATCCCATCTCTCGCACATCCAACATGAGATGTTCTGGAAAATACTGTGCATCCCCAGGACTTTCCGAGCACCTGCCACAATATGTGCCACAAGTTCCTGTCGGACTTCTAACTGGGGTTTCGTGCACTTATGTGTTGAAGTACCCCGAGACGAACTGATAATGCAAGTTAGGTCTCGTGATCTTGCTGAACAATGCACTGGACTATCCCTACCAAACCCATGTTTAGGATACGTTCCGAAGGAACTTTCGAATACTTTCTTTGATGGCGATCCCCTGCTTTTGTTCTTATTTCTTGGTTTCCGCTGCGCTAAGGAAAATAAACAAATATCTTTACAATGTTCGTACCCTATTTTTCTTGTGTTGTCTCTCGTCACTATGGGCCAGGAAAGCGTTTCCGACAATGCATTGCAATAAACGATTATATATATATATATATATAAAAACAATATATATATATATATATATATATATAAAATCTTATAAACATATGTTACCGTGAAAGACCGAAATTGGAGAATATCGACTTTCACCGGAGAATGTCAACATTCACCAAATACGTCGGTGAAAGATCAAATATTGCATTACATTCTTCTACATTCGGACCCTCACCGGTGTATGTCGATAATCACAGATATGATCTGGTGTAGATTGAAAAGAGCGGAGTATATGTACACACTGTTATTGCAAAAGGAAGTGTTCCACAAATAAATGCAGTTGTAAAAGCAAGGGCCTCTTGTGCAATTGAAAGTGTTATATATTATATACATATATATATATATATATATAATCGTATAAACATATGTTACTGTGAAAGACCGAAATTGGAGAATGTCGACTTTCGGTAGATTGAAAACAGAAGAGTATATGTACACACTGTTATTGCAAAAGGAAGTGTTCCACAAATAAATGCAATTGTAAATGCAAGGGCCTCTTGCGCAATAGAAAGTGTTATATATATTATATATATATATATATATGTATATAATCGTATAAAAATATGTTACCTTGAAAGACCGAAATTAAAGAATGTCGACTTTCACCGGAGAATGTTAACATTCACCAAATACGTCGGTAAAAGATCGAATATTGCATTACATTCTTCTACATTCGGACCCTCACCGGTGTATGTCGACTATCACAGATATGCTCTAGTGTAGATTGAAAAGAGAGGAGCATATGTACACACTGTTATTGCAAAAGGAAGTGTTCCACAAATAAATGCAGTTGTAGAAGCAAGGGCCTCTTGTGCAATTGAAAGTGTCATAACAGTTTAAGTTGTTACAATAAATAAGATCTGAATCACGTAATTTAGTAAACATAGCTTGAGTAAGCTCCCTGTTCCGAGTCAGGATAGTTCATGTTTCCAAAGCAAGTAAAGAGGAATACAAGTCCTGATAGTGGCGCCCGACGAAGAAGAATAACCATGGCCGAGTTTCAAGAAGAACCTGTGGTGCCTGCAGAAGCGGCTCAGAATCCAGAAATGCCAGCTGCCGCCCTGGAAGGATTTGGGTACATCGTACAGACCATGCGTGCACCGATGAAACCAGAAGCAACATTTAATGGAAACTCACCGGTAACCAGTTTTTTGGAAAAATTGGATGACCACTTCATGCTGTATCCAGTCCATGAGTTCCATAAAGTCACCTTAGCTACCAGCGCTTTGAGGGGCCAAGCGCTTAATTGGTTCAAATGTATAGGCAGAAGCTTCTTGGGTCAAGCGGGAAGTCCCACCCATACTTACGAAGATTTTAAGACTGCCTTAGTAAAAGCCTTCCCTGTCGTAAGAGATCGTGCAAGTTTAGAAACGGAACTCTTCAGCATATACCAGCAACGAATCGAAAATCTTTCCACCTTTATTTTACGGAAGCAAATCGAATCAGAGGGCAAGGAAACCTGAGTATCCAAAAACAACCGGCGAACGTCGACAGTTCAATAGTAAGCCAGAAAAAAAGTCTGAAGGCCAGCGGAAAAACAAGGAAGGCATGGAAAGGAAGAAAGAAAATTTAAACTAAAACGGATTTCTGCTGACGGGAGGGTGCGGAAATCCGAAGGCCAAGAAAAGCCCTCTTTCTTCAAGTTAAATACAGTTATTGTGAAAAATTTGACTCTTCCAAAGATTGAAGTTAGAGTTTTATAAAAGATTTTGCAGCTATTGTTGAACCATTGTTAAAATTAAAAAGGAAAAAGGCAAGATTCTCGTGGACGGCCGAAGCCAATAGTGCTTTCGAAAAATTAAAGCAAGCATTAACGCAAGCCCCTGTTTTGAAATTTCCTGAAAACGATGAGAATTTAGAAATTTCAGTGGATGCTTCGGATTATGCGCTAGGAGCGGTACTTTCGCAAAATCAGCAGCCCGTTGCATTTTTTAGTAGAACTTTAAATCAAACACAAAGAAATTATTCCGCGACTGAGAGAGAGGCACTTGCACTTCTGTTAGCAGTGCAAAAGTTCCGAGTCTATTTTGGAAAGGATCCAATAACAGTGTATTCTGATCATGCGGCGGGAACTAGATTGTACTCAGGGAAAAACTTATCCCCAAGGCTAATAAGATGGGCACTAAAGTTACAAGAGTATAATCTGGTAATTAAGCACACGCCCCGGAAACGAAAATATCGTAGCACATGCCCTATCCAGAATAAAAATAGATGAAGAAGGTAATACTGTAAAGGTGGCAATGCTCACAGCATGTAAGTTACATTCCCGAGAAACTGTGATAACCGAACTGAGTAAGGATCCTGAATTTAAAAATATTTATGATTATTTAAAGGATCCTGAAAATTTTAGCCACCAAGATATTGTGGCGATAAGAAATAGGGCGGCCTATTACGAACTAATAGATGGTCTATTATTTTATACAAAAACTACGAATTCTAAAAACGAATTTCGACCTGTTATCCTAGCTAGTCTTAGATTAAATATACTGCAGGATTTACACGACTCCCCTTTAGCTTCTCATGCTGTTATTCGAAAAACCTTCCAACGCGTACGCGAAGCAGTTTATTTTCCTGAGCTGCAAAAGTTAACAAGGGCGTATGTCCAGTCCTGCCCAACATGTCAAGCAGTTAATTATATTAATTTCCGCCCGGCCGGGTTTCTAAATAGTATTAAATCCGAATTTCCAAATGAAATAATTGGCATCGATTTATTGGGCCCTTTCCCAAAAAGTCAGTTAAATAAATGTCGCTATCTCCTTGTTATGGTTGATCATTTTAGTAAGTGGATCGAAATTGTTCCTTAAAACGAGCCTCCGCGAAATTAGTTACTGATTCTATTTTAAATAAATATATTTTAAAATACGGGGCGCTCCTAAAAGTAATATCGGATAATGGTCCTCAATTTGTAAGTAATATATTTGAAGACATGTGCCAAAAACTGGGCATACGTCATTTAAAAATGGTCCCGTATCGGCCGCAATCAAATATAGCGGAACGGGTCAATAGAAATATAGTGAAAATTGTCCGAAGTTATGTTAAAAATTTTCATAAAAGCTGGGTTAACTATGTCAATGAATTAGGTTTCGCCCTTAGGACCGCAAAACATGATACGACGGGCAAAACTCCTGCTGAGTTATTTTTAGGCAGAAAGATTATAACGCCGTTAGATAAATTATTTTATGTTCAACAAAGAGCCCCAGAATTTAAAATGGGCAATATAGAAAAATAAATTAAAGAAGCAAAAAAGAACACTGAAGTAGCACAGAGAAAACAGAAGCTTTATTATGATATGAAACGACGGGGAGTAACTTATAAAGTAGGAGATGAAGTGTTAAAAATTAAGCATTAACTTTCTTCAGCACCAGAAGATAAAACTGCCAAATTTTATCCACGATTTGAAGGACCATATGTCATAGAAAAAGTAACTCAGGCTTAGTGGTGTTAAAAGCCAGGAATGGTGAAATCTGCACCGCAAACGTAGACCAGATAAAACCATTTTAGAATCGTAATAAAATGCCAATATTTCAAGATCTTTTGCAGGATTCGGCACGGCAGGCACAAGCTCCAGAGGTGGAACAACGACAATCCCAAGGGCAAACCATTAGTAGACAGGAGCAATTGAAAAGAAAGTTTCCCCGTTGGAAAACTGAAGGTAACAAGAAAAAGAAGTCGTTCCACCGACCAGAAAAGAGAGGGCACGACCACCCCCAGAATGAAGAAGGGAGAAGTACGACTAATGCAAAGAAAGCCAGGAGAAATGACAGCAACTATAACACGGCTCCAAAACAGAAGATCTACCCATCGGATAGGAGTCTACGCAGCAAATGTCGACGAACTGATGAAGGAAGACCAGCTGCAGATGCAAAGACGCAAGAAAAATTTGAACAGCCAGCAACGAGATCCAGGCAACAACGAGAGACAGTTGTCCCGGTTCCGCCAAGACCAGCTGCCATCAAACGGCCGAGACCACAGGCAGATGCTAAAAAAAGGTCTTAAACGGTGACCGAACTGGAAGAAAAAGAAAGCTCATGGAGGAAGGAACCGAAGGGCGAACCCGCACAACAAGGAAGATCAACCAGACCGTAGTCTTCGCTACCTTCCAGGACTGGGCAGAAAAAAGGATGTCTGAATATCACAAAGATAAGTAAAACTTTATGTTACTTTGAAACCATAAGTTAATTTTTCAATCTTACTGCAAGTGACAGAATTCAAGAATTTTTACCTCATGTGAGTCCTACCTTTGTCGCCAAAAAGGCGAGAAAGGAGTTGTTGCCTATTTTGGTATTGTTTTTCAATTACTCGCGAGTAAAACTAAAATTAATGTATAATAGGAATGTGTAAAAACTTGAATATTGAAAAAGCATTGATAATCTTTGAGAAAGGTACCTTAAGAAAATTGTAAAAATTATTGTATAAAATTTTATTTACAAGATTCTGGCAAGAAAGAAGTTTTAATCTGAAAGACTTTTGAAATGTAGAATTTCAATGCAGAAGAATTGGCACTTGCTTGGAAAAGAATAGAAGTTAACAATGTACTACTAATGTATGTTTTAAAATGCGTAAAATTAACGGCATGTTAATATGTCCTTATATACAATGTGAACTGTTATCTTAAAAGTTAAGAAATATTGTGATATGTTAATTGCAAAAATATTAGAGTAATGCCAAAAATTTTAACTTATTCGTGTGACTGTAAAAAGAGCAAATTATTGTGAATATGTTATTAGGTTGAATGAATAAGGTTGAATGAATGTAGTTAGGCTCTCTGACGCTACACTTCAGAGTTAGCCACTTTTTAGAATAGTACCTCAGGGTTTAGAGATGAATATAAGGTGTGTTCTGAGGTCTTGTTATGTTGAATTTTAACACGTTAGAGTTTTGATTGCAGGCGGTAGTGTTGAACACTTGTACATAGACACGCTCGTGTTTGGTGTTTTTCTTTACAACACAAGTCAGAGAGCACGGGGAGATAATTAAATAACGTCATGAATGGAATAAGAATTTTAAAGGCGAAATATAAATATTCATGTTACTTGCCATTTGATTGTGTAACATTTCATTAAACTAGTTTTCCTTCCATAAGGAACCAGATTTCAACTAAGAAACTACTGTTTATAGATGCAGTACAGATGAAAATACTTGTCCATAGAGATGATAATGTAAAAACGACTTTTTCATATCTAGTTTCTAGAGAGAAATGTTTGTAAAAGATTGGCCTCGCGTTAGATTCTAGAGCTAAAAGTTTTCAACAAGGTCGTTTTAGACCTCAGTTTCAAACTAATTAACTCTGGCGGGTAGTATGTAAGGATCCTAAGTTTTACTAACGTTTTTGATGTCATTTAAAACGCTTAATTACAGGGCCGTAGTACAATACACAACCCCCCAACCCCAGAAGTATAGCGATATACAATAGTGACGTGATCGAAGATTCTTTGGAAATAATCGTTGTCATCGTATGACATGCATATTCAAGTAATCGTAGTCATCGGCTTTTAATATTCTTTGCAAATGATCATTGTCATAAAATAATCATTGTAAAGAATCATTCTCATCGGATAATCATTGAAAATAATCCTTGTCGTTACATAAAGGGGCATAGTAGCTGATGTATAAAGAATTGTACTCAAATTCTAATCAAAAGAATCGAATATGTATGCAATTTATCATATGATCATTATTTACAGCAATGATTCTTATATGTTTTCGACCTACGGCTCCTAATGACGCCGCTGAAAACTTGCGCAACAGTGACAAAAAGAATATTTAAAAATACAATAAAAGCTTGAAAGCTAGGGAAAATGTGTGAATTTATTTTCCTTTTATTTAAATGAAGCTTAATGTTTTTAAAGGAAATTGAATATTGTAAACAGGAATCAGCAGTTTAAATATATGTGGGATTTTGCCTCTTTTTTTTTTTTCTTCGTAACATCATATCCTCCGGAACGGGGGGGGGAGATTTGAGTTTAAAAGGAGGTACCCTCGGATTTCAAAAATTCTTGGTAAAACTTTTCGACTATTGTTATCTTCCTACGACTATCACTCGAGATGTTATATAAAATTTCGGAAAGCGCTGGAGATCAAATTGCTTTATTTAGAAAAATGATGGCACTTCTCACTCTCAAATCGTATTGTTTAAGAGAAATTTTTAAGTTAAAAAAGTATGAAATAAATAGTATTGCCAAATTCGAAACTTATTGTTATTATTTACGGTTATATTCTGAGTTGAAGAAAGCACGTGATTCCATATAACGTCACTGTATGTCGAAAAATATTTCGTTAATTTCAGTATTTTAAATGAATAGCTGCTTTTGGCAACTTTTATGTTTCACCTTTAGATACGTGACACGATATGCTATCGCTACGTTAATTCTTTTATTGAGATTTTGCAAATTTGTTATATTAAAATTAATTTAAATAATAATTTCAAATGTATTACCCCAAGTGTCAAAGGTCTTTGTTTCCTGACTTGGCAAGAAAAATTTATTTACGAATAGCTGGTTGCTAGGAAAGAATGAATACATTTTCTTTATAATGAAATGTTTCTATGCATTTTATGCTATTCTAATTTTATTTATAAAAATTTAATTTCTTTTATTGTATAGTTCCATGCTGAGTAGAAGTTTAAACTTCTGTAGGTATTTAACATATTTTAGATGCAATGTTACTTTACTACAGTTACATATTTTTTTTTTCAATTTACTAAAATGTCTGAACGCAAGAAGACAGCACAAACGTTACAGCGAGCTACAGAAAAAATGAAGTAAATAGCACTAGGAGACTCAGCAGGCAAGTACAAGAAATTTGTTGCAAGTAAACGAAGGATACAAGACTGTCCGCGTCATCGTCAGATTCGACAGGAAATACCAGAACAGCTCAAGAAGCTGCATAAACAACTCAAGACGCTGCAGATTACGGACAATTTCGGTTCGAAGAAGCAGAGCTCATACGAGGAAACAAGCTTGTATGTCGTGTTGCATGAACGTATCACGACATACACGTAGTACTCTTCACAATGCAGGAAGTTTACTTTGAGCAAAACACTGTATACGTAGAGCTCGTAGACATGTATAGTAAAGATTTTGCTTTGTCAACAGCCCCCTAGTAAAATCTATGAAGTTTATATTGACATCTCACAATACCTGAAAGAAATTTTTCTATTTACTTCTTCATTTACTATTTTCTTAAATTTCTTATCAGTAATCCTGTCTATATATTATAGATATCAAAATCAGAAAAAATTAATTAATTATCTTTAAATGTATCTAAGTGATGTATACTTCGCCCCTGTTCGTACCGAAACAACACGATGTAATTGTAGATACCTAGAAAGTAAAATGTATTCAGCATGCTGTACAGCAAGTGACAACTATAAATGGTGATAACACAAGAATGTTATATAATGTTATATACTGGCAGAATTTAAAAAAAAGAACATATACATCGGTGTTTTAAAAATACGAATTTTGCATCAAATTGCAAAACAAATATCTTAAAATCTGCCTTTCCATGCATAAGAGTTCAGGATTCGGAAAATTATATTTTCGTAAACGGTTTAGCAAAAATAACAAAAATTATTGCCTTGAGAAATGGATAATCTTGGTATGAATACGAATTACGCCAAGACTACTCGTCAATGGTTGTTTTGAACACGCCCTTAATGTATATATATAACCCTTAAAAAACGTAAAGTGAGTGAATCTCCTATTCGAGTGTGTCTTTATATCTTGAGTATTTAAGAAATAAGAATTGCATTTATCTATCTCGATAAAGCTAACGCTATTGCCCGAATAACAAAGTTTATTTAACACTTGATATAACCAACTTCATATATATCTTAAAATAAAACATAAATTTCCTAATCAGATACTACCAATTGCAGAAAAAATACAAAAATAATGGAATTTCTAATAACACTACAAGTAACATACCGAGGAATAAATTGCGCTGCAAAACTGATGCAATCTACAATATGTATACCACAAAATTTATGTTACGCTATAGAAATGCAATAGAATGAGAAATGAAACTGTGATGAGATTTATAATGAAAAATTTACCATAAACTATTAGTATATGATATAAGTAAATATATACTTTTAATACTATTCATTTAAATATGTTCAAACGTTCATAATATTCATTACTTACAAACGCTTCTTCATCCATCGAAGCATAGCACAAGCCATTCTCAATTCAGTGCTGGTGGACGTCAATAAAATAAGGATAAATCCAAATTTTTACAAAAAATCAATCGCTTTGACTCGTTTCTCAAAAAACGTATATCTACAAATGCAGTATTAATATATCACATCAATATAATTCGGGATCATAAAATCACCAAACAACGCATTAAACGCAAAAAATCGCATTAAGACAGAATGAAGAATTTTCACTCTTACAATGACTTTTACAACAATATATAATAGAATCGAATTTCTAAACTAAGTGTTCATTGTTACACCATATTTCATTCTTGGGGAACCTTTCATGGTTGTTCAGTAATTCTAACTGTTAACTGGTATAAAAAGAATTATGATTTCATATATATGCACAGACTTATATATGTATTATATTAATACGTATCTGTAGTAACATACATCATCTTATATTATATGTATTCGCATAATTCTAAATTAATTATACTAGTCAACATAATTTGTATATTGATAGCAGCACAGTTTTAAAATTATTTATTACTATCTGCTTGCTAACGATTATATAATTAAGTACAGTGGTACCTCAACATACGAGTTTAATATGTTTCGTAACCTTGCTCGTATCTCAAAGCAATTTTCCGCATTGAAAGTAATCGAAATGCCATTAATCCGTTCCAGCTCCCAAAACACGACCTCAGCTGTTTTTTTAAGTGTTTTTGAATAAGAAAAATGTAGTTTCTTATTCAAAAACAAGAAGAAACATTTATTTATAAATAACAAATACATATTCTATAAAAACATAGTTAAAAGAAAAAGTGCCTACGGAAGCGCTTAATTTTTGTCACTGGTCTTTGCTCTTTTTGTCATGATCTGCTCATTTTCACCCGCAGATCGTTTAAAAAAACTGTCCAAGGATGTTTGTTTCTTCCTACCTGTCAAGGTATTGCGGAATCGAGTTAGGCAAGTTTCGTTGAACAACTCCGATTTAGGACTAGTTGCAACTTTTTCGCGGTCATTTTTATCCACGAACTCTACAACTTTATCCCACATTCTCAAGATCTGTTTTATATCTCTTGTAGGGATAACCTCCTCCATCTCTGGCTCCTCTTCAAAACTAATTTTTCGTTGAACCACCGTATGCTGCTGCAAATGCAGATCGTGTAACTCCTCGGTTGTCAGCTCCTGAGACTGTTCCTCTACGAGTTCGTTCACATCTCTCTCCTCCACCTCCAGACTCATGGATTTTCCCAGAGAAACAAGCTCCTCTACCACTGACACTTTGGGTTCCAATCCTTCGAATTCTCTTTCAGCTACAGCCTCAGGCCACAGCTTCTTCCATGCAGACGTTGTAACACCCAGCCAGGCCTGAACAATAATTCTTAGGCACATCACGATGTTAAAGTGGTTTTTCCAGAACTCTCGAATGGTAAGGTTTGTGTTCTCTGTCACCTCAAAGCAGCGGCGGAAAATGTGCTTGGTGTACAAATTCTTAAAATTAGAAATCTCCTGCTGATCCATGGGCTGCAGGATAGGAGTGGTGTTGGGTGGTAGGTAGGGAAATTTTATATACTTGAACTCTTCGAGTAAATCATCTTCGAGATTTGATGGGTGAGTAGGGGCATTGTCGAGGCCAACACCAGAACAGAACACCAGAATTATCCACTCCACAAAGAAGTTCATTCTGTCCCACGCCTTCGGATTTGCCCTCGACATATCTTCTTAAAATTATAACTGGCAGGTTTTCTTTTAAAATATTATATGACTTAAAGCCTCTGGGGTTTTCCGAATGGTATACTAGCGGAGGCTTGATTTTACAGTCGCCACTCGTATTGACGCAAATTGCTAGATTTAATCTATCCTTAATGGGTTTGTGACCTGGCATCTTCTCCTCTGCCGTTATGTAAGTTCTATTCGGCATCCTTTTCCAGAAAAGCCCTGTCTCCTCACAGTTGAGGACTTGCTGGGGGGGGATGTATCCTTTGGCTACTATCTGTTCGGAAAACATTTTGATGTAAACATCAGCTGCCTTTACATCCGGATTTGCTGCTTCACCATGCCTGACGACGGAGTGAAGGTCGGTCCTTTCCCTAAAGTTGTCAAACCAGCCCCGACTGGCTTTAAACGGGTCTTCCGATTCCGCGTTTGTAGAAGTGTGTGGGATCTTCTTTAGAAAATAACCGTAAATCGCTCGTAAATAACTCGTAATAGTGCCTTCTCACATATGATGCTTTGTGTTAAGTTTCCTCCTTGAAGCTGCTTCTCTCTCACTCACACCATCAGTAGTTTCTCCATGTCTTGACGGAGAGAGGTCGGAGCTTAAAAATTATTGTAACGCCCTTAGTTGGCGTTATACTTTATCAACTCCTTTTGTTCAAGCACAGTAAATATCATTGATGTGTTACGCCCGTACATCGTCCCCAAGTCAATTACTTGCACACCTTGCTCATGGTTTTCTATTATTTAACGCTTTAATTCAATAGACATCATCATCTTCTTTGGACCCAGGGTTATAAAAATAAATATGATAATGTTTTCTAAATGTACAAAAAGCAAAAAACGCGAACCCAACTTACCAAAAATGCTTCCAAAACGAGGGAAACAAGCACTCAGACTGAGGACTAGTCTGAGGTGGCAGAAACTGTTAGACGCTGCACACGACACCTACATGCGCGCGCATGTTGCGGTCGTGTACAGCGGTGTAGTGTGCGATTCCTCGTATCTCAAATCTTGCTCTCGTCTCAAAGTAAAAACATCGCTCGCTCGGTAGCTCCTGCCTCAAAACACTCGTATGTTGGGGTACTCGTATATCGAGGTACCACTGTAAATACAGTTTATAGTTTTTTTAATGTGACAATCATTATAAGCCATGTAGATTTTTCCTTGTGGCTTCATTTGTTTTCTCTTCCAAAATTTCGGACGTCCAACAGTTTTGTCAGTTTCGGGCTTTTGGTATGGAGAGTGAGAAAATGAGATAAGACCAGAATGAACTTCAGTTCTGAACTTTGCAGTTCAGCATAGAGTAAGGAGTATTGACAGATTTATGTTCGCTCTTTACGTGCGCTTTTCATCGTATTTTCTTCATCATTCTCAGCACTTTAAAGTGATAACTACTAGCAGTGTTCCTTTATATTTCGTATATTTTTGGAATTATATTTTTTTACTCGTACTTTTCGAAAAACTCCAGAATTGTTTAGTGTTTTTTCGGGACAAATAAATTCTAACAAGCTACCAGCTCTTCCGCATGCTTTACGAACCTATGTGCCAGGAACAATTTTGGGTGTTAGAAGTAGGACAGAATGCTAGTGACAAGAACAATTGAGGAGCATCTGAGGCAGTTTGTGACAGTCTTTGCTGCGTTCCAGGAAGATATAAAAGGAGAGGTTGATTCCTTTACAGAAGAGATAAATGCGTCCAACAAAAGACGGAAAGCTGAAATAATACCAGTTCAAGGAAAGATGGAACCTATCCAAATTTGATACTTAAGCCTCTCAAGAAGAAATAAAAGACAACAGTAGAAGATTTTCGAGGATTTTGAAAGCAGAGATAACATGGTCGAAAGGAGAGTTAGAGAAACTGGAGAACGTCTTTCTGTTGTCAAACAGCAAATCAAAGAAAGAGTTAATGCTGTCAAACTACAAATCAAAGGAAGAGTTTCTGATGTCGAACAACAAATCGATGACAGAGTTTCTGCTGTTGTCGCCAAAGAATCTGACAGCTTGAACACATTCTTAATGCAACTGGAGACGATTCTGATACCTTTAAATTGGTACCTATGTTTTCCAACCCATTTCTCATGCTTTCCACGTGTGATGGAAAAAACATTTGGCATATGGACAAGGCGCAGTTCTGTATAGCTCCAAATGGAAATGGGTAGGATTCCGAAGACAAACCTGTAATTTCGCAGCTTCTCTGAGAATAGAAGAAGACGATATCGATCCCACTCTTCTAGAAAACCAGAGGCTAGATTTTGATGCTGTACCCGGTACGCGAAAGCTCTACTAAGAAGTGTTTAAAAGGCTACAGAAGGCTGCAGTTAATATCTCGATAGCAGAAGCACACCAAAATAATCCAGATGCTCGCCACTGATATCGAAATGCTCTCCCATCTCTCCTTTTTTTACTGCTCAACAGAAATACGTGAAGTACAATCCGTGAAATACTTCCTCGGTGGCATACGGGAACCTGAGGTACAGAAACAACTGCGAATAGTGGATATCAAGGATTTAAAAAATGCCTAGAGTGTACGCCATGAAAAACGTGGCAGTCCTTTCAGAAACTTGCACACACCATTGCCCAATCGGAACTACTCCAATCCAGAAGCTAGTGGACAAGTGACAGCTCGTCCAGGCAGTCTACCCACTTAAGTAAGTGCCTTGAGGCGGAACAGACGTCAGACGAAAGCGACCTTAGTATGCTAGAACTGCAGTGGTAATGAACACTTACGAAAGAACTGCAGAACAAATTAGGACACAGAAGATAATGCTTCTAATCAGCAAGAAGTCACGAAAACAAATCGTGGATGTTGAGCGGAATTTGCCAGAGATTGCCAGATATTGAGAAGTCCCACATAAAATCCTTTCAGATTTCGGTTATGGTTGGTGGCAATAATGGATTTTTCAATCATGAGGCATACAAATAGAGTTCCCTTAGTATAACAATCGATACATGAGTAATTTACCATCATCCAAAACCTCAAGTCGAGATGATAGAACCAGCATGAACAGAACTTTTCCTTCCAGGATTATAGCTGAAAACAGAAATTTCCGGTAAGGCATTATGAAATATGCTAAGAACGTTAAGAGCACGAAATGAGTACTAATAATATGTTCTTTCGTTGAATTATCAAGGCCGTCATTCCGGTGACGGTTGAAACGTAAGTGCCAAAGCTAAAGTCATTGGGGAATGCGAAGTGGTTGCATCACGTTCTCCATTGAAGAACTACGTTAAGGGGTCTCGTACACCTTAGAACCCTCAAAACCTCTGAATATGATCCTGTTGTAAGAATTGGGATAACATATTTATTTTTAAAGCTATTACTTCCAGTTTTTTACAGCTCACTACATAGCACAGCTGAATTAGTAAGCAAATAGTTTGTGTTGCCACAAATGTTTTTATAATTTATCTTCTTTGTGAGGTAATTTTTATATGTTCACGTAATACTCCCACTTTGCGTGCACAATTTAAAACATTCTGTTATATATTTTAACTTCGTAGTTAATATACAGCTTGTATAGCATCTAAAGACTACTGTGAACCAAAAATCTTAAGCATTTCATGTTAAATTCTCATTTTATTTTGAACTAAATTTATACAATGCATTTTAATAAAAAATTTTTAATATTTCCATGCGTAAAATTTTTGACTATTAAAATATTCAATATATTTTTGGTTCAGTTAGATGATAATACTCATATAAAGAAGTCCATTAAATTTAAAGTGTGTACCAAGAACCGTTTTTTAAATATCATGCGCGCAACAGTGAAAATTTATGTTTTGAGATAATCAAGTTTTAATGTAAATATTTTTTTAAATACTTCTCTTGTTATAAAATATATAAAATGCTTATTTTCTGAGAGATATTGTAATATTATACAATTTCCAATAGTTGGTATAAGCATAATTAATGTAAAATAAGCTGCCATCATCAAAGTATAACATATCAACTAAAAATGATTTGAAACTTCTACGCTATCAATAATACAACTAAAATTTTTCTTACAAATTGGAACTTACTTATAGGCAAATGTTTCAGGTAAAGTTCTCTGTAATGTATTATTGTATATCAAAGATATAAATCATTTAATAGTTCTTCCACAGGGTAACTTTAGCATACTCTAAATGCTATGTATACAACTGGGAAAAAATGCATTTTAAGAAAATCGAGTTTTGATGCAAATATTTCAGTATACAACTTTCTAATAATAAAGTGCATAGTATATTTATTTTCAAAATGATATATTTAAAAAGTATAAATCCTAATAAATTGCATAAGCTTTTGTCAATATGAAACACATTAAAATTACCATACTATATAAAATACCATGACAGAATGATAGCCGTGTATTAAAATACGTGTAGCATATTTGAACAAATAATTTATTTTTACATAACCACATCAGTTAAGTACTTTCAAGCATTTAAGCATATGATATGTATCATATTATGCAATATTATTTAAACATAAGTGGGAAAAAATCTTTACGACTTATTTGAAATTGTATGCTAAACTGCTACATTCATCGAAGTATAACATATCGACTAAGAATGATAAAACTAAAACTTCCTTACAAATAAGAATTTACTTATAGCCAAATGTCTTAGCTAAAGTTCTCTGTAATATATTACTGTATATCCACGTATAAAACATTTAATAGTTCTTCCACAATGTAACTTTAGCATACTTTAAATGCTATGTATACAACTGCGAAAAATCGTGTTTTAAGAAATTTGAGTTTTAATGCCAATACTTCAGTATATAACTTTCTAATAATAAAGTGCATAGTATATTTATTTTGAAAATACATTTAAAAAGTATAAATCCTAATAAATTGCAGAAGCTTTTGTTAGTATGAAACACGTTAAATTTACCTTGCTATATACATTACCATGACAGAATGATAGCCGTATATTAAAATACATGTGGCATATTTGCACAAAAATTTATTTTTACATAACCACTTTAGTTAAATAAACTCAAGCATTTAAGCATATGATATGTATTATATTGTATAATATACATATTATTTAACATGGGTGAAAAAATCTTTTACGACTTACATCAAATTGTATGCTAAACTGCTAAAATTTTATTTACAAATTAAAACACACCAGCACAATAAACATCCCCATCATTTTTATGAAGGCCTGCACTTCTAACATTTTTTGCTGCCTTTCAAGCTTAGCTGTTGTTTTGTTTCTGACAATCCTTTCTTTTCTGCGTTATCTATTCTCTTGTTATCAATTTGTAAATATCCTTCAATAGAAAACTTACTTCTAAAAAGCTGTAGCTCATTTTTTACAGAATGTCTACCAACAGACCTTTCGTTAAAAGCAATTACTGCTTCATTTGAAGCAATTTGAACTATCCTACTACCAGCACGACATGTCTTTGGACAAAATTTCGAAATTAAGGAATTAAATGATTCATTATTATTTTGTGTTTTGCCGCCAAGGCAACGTCTATATAACGAAGGTTGTGACAAATCTATAAAAACTGGCTTTATTGCCTCCATTACAGTGACTGGTTCAGAATTTATATGCTTATAATCAGCTTTATTTAGCTCAGCTTTATTGTATTTGCACCATGTGGTTTCATTTGTAGGACAAACGTCATGAATCGGCTTTTCATCACTCGATATTTTGTGGTAGTAAATTGCCCAAATGGCTTTTCTCATATCACTAACAGACTCATTATATTCTCTAATCACATTACCATAATACGAAGTTATTTCATTTATTAACTTATCTGTTAGTCTCCCTTTTCCAGACAGATTTTACCGTCATTTAATTTTACTTTTTTTCTTTCAAGTTTTAATTTGCGTAGCCATCTTCCCATTCGTTTTTGAATATGTCCAACACACTCAATTTTTTCTATATTTAATGAACCATATGGTTTGGCGTCAGTTATACCTGCAAATGGTTTTGCATCAACTATGTAAGGATCTTAAGTTTTACTAACGTTTATTTTATTTTAAATCTTTACTATCACTTCTTATTTTCTACTTCCGGCCAGAATTAAAAGCGTTAACTTATTTATGCAAAATTTGTGTGGCGAACGCCAAGTACTTAAGATGTGGCTTTTTGCCAAGCGAGAGAGAGGAAGGAGTTAGTCGAAGCAGGCCGCTTACCTTAGAAGTTTTACTCAGTTGCTGGTTGCCTTCTAGGCCAGAGGTTTAATCCTCGTGATAATTTTTAAACGTATTGTAGTGTTAACAGTTCTCTGTACTACATACGGCTTCCTGTTAATATAAGGCCAATCTTCCACGTTTATTATTCCAAAGTTAAGTTAGAGTTTAGTTAAATATTTTTATATTCTTACGTTTAGACCACAAGTAGTGGATCTTTGTATTCCGAAGTACGGAAATTATTGTAAAGAGAGAAAAATAAAGGATTTTGTATACCTTTCTGGTGTATCCTGTCTACTTCCCACAGTTATTGAACATAGCTTTAGTAAGCTCTCTGTTCCGAGTCAGGTCCTTGCATATTCCCGAAGAAAGTAAGACGGAACATTGAACCTGATAGTGGCGCCCAACGAAGAAGAATAACCATGGCCGAGTTTCAAGAAGAACCTGTGCTGCCTGCTGAAGCGGCTCAGAATCCAGAAATGCCAGCTGCCGCCCTGGAAAGATTTGGTTACATCGTCCAGACCATGCGCGCTTCGATGAAACCAGAAGCAACATTTAATGGAAACTCACCGGTAACCAGTTTTTTGGAAAAATTGGATGAGCACTTCATGCTCTACCCCGTGCACGAATTTCAAAAAGTTACCTTAGCTACCAGCGTTTGAGGGGCCAAGCGCTTAATTGGTTCAAATGTATAGGCAGAAGTCTCTTGGGTCAAGCAGGAAGTCCCACCTATACTTACGAGAATTTCAAGACTGCCCTAGTAAAAGCCTTCCCTGTCGTAAGGGATCGTGCGAAATTAGAAACGGAACTTTTCAGCATATATCAGCAAAGAATCGAAAATCTCTCAAGCTGTATTTTAAGAAAAATTCACGTCTTCAAAATCTTGTATGGAAACCGTCCGGATCCTGAGATAATTCAAGTGATTTTGCGGAGGTTACTGCCCCAAGTGCAAGACTTTATTGAATTAAGAAATCCGACTACACTGGAAAATTTATTTGAGCTAGCAATCCAGTTTGAAAGTAGAAGAACGGCGGACATTGAAAGAAGACGCCAATATCAACTGCGAAACCAATTTGGTGCGCCAAGTCTACAGCAAACTCAAGCACACGGCTACGGAAGCAAAGCGAATCAGTGGGCAAGGAAACCCGAGCATTCAAAAAAAGCCGGCGAACGTCGACAGTTCAATAGCAATCCAGGAAAAAAGTCTCAAGGCCAGTGGAAAAAGAAGGAAAGCACGGAAATGAAAAATAATTTAAACTAAAACGGATTTCTGCTGATTGGAGGGTGCGAAAATCCGAAGGCCACGAAAAGCCCTATTCCTTCAAGTTAAATACAGTAATGGTGAAAAATTTGACTCTTCCGAAGATTGAAGTGTTGGTAAATAATATCCCAGCCACCGCACTCCTGGATACAGGCGCGCAGTGTTCCTCTGTGGCAGAAGATTTTTTTAGGAAGTATTTTCGTAAATATCGTATATATAATTCGGATAATACGACAGTGTTAGCTGCGCAAGGAGAAAGATGTAAGTGTATAGGTAAATTACCGCTGTATGTCCGTATCAAGGACGAACAAGTAAAGGTTATGTTTTTCATAGTAAAGAATCTGCAAGCACATATTATCTTAGGAATAGATTTTCTTTCAGAGGCACAAGCAACGCTAGATTTTAATGAAGCGTCTCTTCAGCTGACAATGAAACCAGTTCGTGAAGAGAAGGCTGAACCGCCGATGTTAAACCATGACCACCTGCCTAATGAAGAGCAACAAAGAATCCGACAAGTGGTAAGTGAATTTGCTTCGTTATTTAGTGATATTCCAGGATTTACTCAGGTTAGTAACCATAGTATTGAAACCGGAGATTCAATGCCAGTTCGCCACAAAGCATACCGGTATGATAAGAATAAGGAAAAAATTATAGAATGGCATATCACCGATATGCTACGTAAAAAGATCATAACGCCCATCTGAAATAGTTATGCTAGCCCGGTGGTTTTATGTAAGATAAATAATGACTATCCACTGACACATCCAAAAAGGTGGAGATTCGCAATTGACTACCGTATATTAAACTCCATAACTAAATATCCGGTATATCCGTTACCTATTATTGAAGAAATTCTAAGGAACATAACATCCACCAAATATATGTCGACTTTAGACTTAACGACTGGTTATTTTCAAATAGGGATTAGGCCTGAGGACGTGCCTAAGACTGCTTTTATAACCAAGTCTGGCACTTATGCATTTCTGCGCATGCCGTTTGGCCTTTCAGGGGCACCGGCAACATTTCAGCGATGCATGGACATTGTGTTAAGGACTGTTCATGGAAAGTCCACATTTATCTATTTAGAGGATATCATTATTACTAGTGATAATCTCGACCAAAATGTACAGGATTTAAGACAGGTGTTTTCTTTATTAAATGAGGCCGGTCTAAAAGTTAATGTCGAAAAGTGCAAATTAGCAGCACTTGAATTAAAATATTTAGGTTACAAAATATCTCAGAAAGGAATAGAGACAGACGAATCAAAAATAATCGCTGTACAAAAGTATCCGACCCCAAACACGGCGAAGAAGCTCTCTTCTTTTCTAGGACTTTGTTCATATTATAGGTCCTTTATAAAAGATTTTGCAGCTATTGCTGAACCATTGTTAAAATTAAAAAGGAAAAAGGCAAGATTCTCGTGGACGGCCGAAGCCAATAGTGCTTTCGAAAAATTAAAACAAGCATTAACGCAAGCCCCTGTGCTGAAATTTCCTGAAATAGATGAGAATTTAGAAATTTCAGCGGATGCTTCGGATTATGCGGTAGGAGCGCTACTTTCGCAAAATCAGCAGCCCGTGGCATTTTTGAGCCGAACTTTAAATCAAACACAAAGAAACTATTCCGCGACCGAGAGAGAGGCAATTGCAGTTCTGTTAGTAGTGCAAAAGTTCCGAGTCTATTTTGGAAAGGCGCCAATAACAGTGTACTCTGATCATGGGCGGTAACTAGATTGTACTCAGGGAAAAACTTATCCCCAAGGTTAATAAGATGGGCACTCAAGCTACAAGAATATAATCTGGTAATCAAGCATACCCCCGGAAAGGAAAATATCGTAGCAGATGCCCTATCCAGAATTAAAATAGATGAAGAAGGTAATACTGTAAAAGTGGCAATGCTCACAGAATGTACAATAAATTCCCGAGAAACTGTCATAACCGAACTGGGTAAGGATCCTGAGTTTGAAAGCATTTATTAGTATTTAAAGGATCCTGAAAATTTTAGCCACCAAGATATTGTGGCGATAAGAAATAGGGCGGCCCATAACGAACTAATAGATGGTTTATTATTTTATACAAAAACTACGAATTCCAACAACGAATTTCGACCTGTTATCCCAGCTAGTCTTAGATTAAATATCCTGCAGGAGCTCCATGACAGCCCTTTAGCTTCTCATTCTGGTATTCGAAAACCTATCCAAGGCGTACGCGAGGCAGTCTATTTTCCTGAACTGCAAAAGTTAACAAGGGCGCATGTCCAGTCCTGCCCAACATGTCAAGCAGTTAATTATATTAATTTCCGCCCGGCCGGGTTTCTAAATAGTATTAAATCCGAATTTCCAAATGAAATAATTAACATCGATTTATTGGGCCCTTTCCCAAAAAGTCAGTTAAATAAAAGTCGCTATCTCCTTGTTATGGTTGATCATTTTCGTAAGTGGACCGAAATTTTTCCCTTAAAGCGAGCCTCCGCGAAATTAGTTACTGATTCTATTTTAAATAAACATATTTTAAAATACGGAGCGCCCCTATAAGTTATATCGGATAATGGTCCTCAATTTGTAAGTAATGTATTTGAAGACATGTGCCAAAAACTGGGCATACGTCATTTAAAAATGGTCCCGTATCGGCCGCAATCAAATATAGCTGAACGGGTGAATAGAAATATAGTGAAAATTATCCGTAGTTATGTTAACAATTTTCATAAAAGCTGGGATAAGTATGTCAATGAATTTGCTTTCGCCCTTAGGACCGCTAAACATGATACAACGGGCAAAACTCCTGGTGAGTTATTTTTAGGCAGAAAGATTATAACGCCGTTAGATAAATTAATTTATGTGCAACAAAGAGCCACATAATTTAAAATGGGTGATATAGAAAAACTAATTAAAGAAGCAAAAAAGAATACTGAAGTAGCACAGAGAAAACAAAAGCTGTATTATGACTTGAAACGACGGGGAGTATCTTATAAAGTAGGGGATGAAGTGTTAAAAATTAAGCATTCACTTTCTTCAGCACCAGAAGATAAAACTGCCAAATTTTTTCCACGATTTGAAGATCCATATATCATAGAAAAAATAACTCATGTTGTAGTAGTGTTAAAAGCCAGGAATGGTGAAACCTGCTCCGCAAACATTGATCAAATCAAACCCTACTATGATCGTAATAAAATGCAAATATTTACAGATCTTTTGCAGGATCCGGCACAGCAGACACGGCGGGCACAAGCTCCAGAGGTGGAACAACGACAAGTACAAGGGCAAGCCATTAAGAGGCAGGAGCAAGTGAAAAGAAAGTTTCCCCGCGGAAAAATTAAAGGTAACAAGAAAAAGAAGCCGTTCCACCGTCCAGAAAAGAGAGCTCACGAACACCCCCAGAATGAAGAAGGGAGAAGGACGACGTATGCAAAGAGAGCCAGGAGAAAAGACGGCAACTATAATCCGGCTCTAAAACAGAAGATCTACTCATCCGACAGGACTCTCCGCAGCAAATGTCGCCGAACTGCGGAAGGGCCACCAGCGGCGGAGGAAAAGTTACAAGGAAAATTTGAACGGCCAGCAACGAGGTCCAAGCAGGAACGCGAAAGAAGTCTCCCGGTTTCGCCAAGACCAGCTGCCATCAAACGGCCAAGACCACAGGCAGAGGCGAAAAAGAAGGTATTCAAGGGTGACCGAACGGGAAAAAAAAAAGAAAGCTTCTAGAGGAAGGCACTGAAGGGCGAGCCCGCACAAGAAGGAGGATAAATCAAACGAGAATCTCTGCTACTTTCCAGGACTGGGCTCAGAAAAGAATGTCCGAATATAACAAAGATAAGTAAAATTTTATGTTACTTTGCAAACTTAAGTTAATCTTTCATTCTTACTGCAAGTGGCAGATTTCAAAAAGTTTTACGTCATGCGAGGTCTACCTTTATCGCCAAAAAGGCGAGAAATGAGTTGTTACCGATTTTGGTATTATGTTTTTCAATTACTCGCGCGTAAAACTAAAGTTGATGTATAATAGGAATATGTAAAGACTTAAATATTGTAAAAGTTACTGTATAAATTTTATTTAAAACATTCTGGCAAGAAAGAAGTTTTAGTCTGAAAGACTTTTTGAAATGTAGTATTTCAATGTAGAAGAATTGGCACTTGATTTGAAAAGAATAGAAGTTAACAATGTGCTACTAATGTATGTTTTCAAATGCGTAAAATTAACGGCATGTTAATATGTTCTTATATACAATGTGAACTGTTATTTTAAATGTTAAGAAATACCGGGATATGGTAAAAGTGAAAGTAATGTTAAATTTTTTTTTATTCGTGTGACTGTAAAAAGACCAAATCATGGTGAATATGTGTTAAAGGTTGAATGAATGTAGTTAGGCTCTCTGACGCTACACTTCAGAGTTAGCCACTTTCAGAATAGTACCTCAGGGTTTAGAGTTGAAGTTAGGGTGTGTTATGAGGTCTTGGTATGTTGAAGTTTTAACATGTTAGTGTTTTGATTGTAGGAGGAAGTGTTGAACACGTATACATAAACACATTCGTGTTTGGTGTTCTTTTACAAGACATGTCAGAGAGCACGGGGAGAGATAATTAAAATAAAGTCATGAATGAAATAAGAATGTTAAGAGAAATATAAATATGCATGTTACTTGCCATTTCATTGTGTAACATTTCATTAAACTAGTTTTCCTTCCAGATCTCTGGAAGGAACCAGATTTGAATAAAAGCTCCTGTTTAGATGCAGTACAGATGAAGAATTGCGTGTCCTTGGAGCTGCTATTGTAAAAACAAATTTCTTTTTTTTTTTTTTTTAATTTCTAATTTCTAGTGAGAAATGTTTGTAAAAGATTGGCCTCGCGTTAGATTCTAGAGCTAAAAGTTTTCAACAAGGTCGTTTTAGACCTCAGTTTAAAACTAATTAACTCTGGCGGGAAGTATGTAAGGATCTTAAGTTTTACTAACGTTTATTTTATTTTAAATCTTTACTATCACTTCTTATTTTCTACTTCCGGCCAGAATTAAAAGCGTTAACTTATTTATGCAAAATTTGTCTGGCGAAAGCCAAGTACTTAAGTTGTGGCTTTTTGCCAAGCGAGAGAGAGGATGGAGTTAGTCGAAGCAGGCCGCTTACCTTAGAAGTTTTACTCAGTTGCTGGTTGCCTTCCAGGCCAGACGTTTAATCCTCGTGATATTTTTTAAACGTATTGTAGTGTTAACAGTTCTCTGTACTACATACGGCTTCCTGTTAATATAAGGCCAATCTTCCACGTTTATTATTCCAAAGTTAAGTTAGAGTTTAGTTAAATATTTTTATATTCTTACGTTTAGACCACAAGTAGTTTGTCTTTGTATTCCGAAGTACGGAAATTATTGTAAAGAGAGAAAAACAAAGGGTTTTGTATACCCTTCTTGTGTATCCTGTCTACTTCCCACAGTTATTGAAGATAGCTTTAGTAAGCTCTCTGTTCCGAGTCAGGTCCTTGCATGTTCCCGAAGAAAGTAAGACACAACATTGAACCTGATACCGTCACCAATATAAGAAGTATATTTTACACCTCTTTTTTCCATGGAACATGAAAAATTGTTTAGCTTTCCATTCATTTCCATTTTTCCTGAAGAACCAGCATGATTCTCTAAACAGGCCTTGTGTTCACTTACGCCATTTCCTAGAAATGACTCGCAACCTTTGCAATATAAAGATAGTATTTCTGTATCGATTACTGTGTTGCTTTCTGACCCTATTACGGAACAGACTCCAACCAAAGACGTATGTCCTCGAGTCTTCCACGTACCGTCTCCACTTACAGTCACATATAACGACGAATTTGAAAGAACGATGTGCAATCACAGGAGGGAGATCCATAACGCAGCAGAATTTCTGCATAGCAGCTTTCCCTTGACCAAGAGTTCGCATTGCATACGTAAATCTTCTGTTTAGCTCTGATATATTCTTTCGGACACCCATCATATTAGAGTTTCTGAAAGTTCTTTTACATGAACACTTTGAGCATAGTAACTCAAATTTTGAGCTTAAACCATGATGAAATAGTTCACTTAAATGAACATTACAAATTTTACAACATAAATTATTTTCAATAAATTGAAATAGGATATCCAAATCAAATAGTCTAAAACCACTAAAATTAGACTCTAAAGTTATCTTTATCTCTTGGTGGCAAAACAGTGTCACTATTTAATTTTTTAAACGAAGAACTCACACCACACTTCTTATTCATTGTATCATTATGCTGATTTCCCTGGAACTTTCTTTTCTTTGGTCGATGACCATAAGATCTTTTATTTTTTACATTTTCCTCACAATTTTCCATAATTATCAGGTGATAAAAATACTAAACAAAAACTGCAATGTTATAATAAAAACACCTTCAAAAAAGTCAAAAGAAATTTAGAAATCGCAAAAGAGCTTGTAAACAATCACGTTTCACGCTAATCCAAAGCTGGAGTAAGATTTCAACACATGCCTATGTTAGATGCCTATGTTAGAATAGTGCTATGTATAAATCTAATATATTCCTAAGTCGCGCTTTCGAGACATGAAAAACGCAGTTTGAATTTTGTCAATCGGCCCAGTAGAACGGGAGATATAGCACAGTCCTCCCCCCCTTTTTTTTTTAGCTTGATAACACAGCAGCACTGTTTTTCCTCCATCTCAAAATAATTTATGAAGATTTGTGCTTTTGCAACTAGTTGAATTTCAACAGAAATACACGTTCATATGAAAACGTTGAAGCTCTTTTAAGGCGCCGGTTTTATACCTTTATGCAAATGTAATTCTACCGCATATAGCAGTACTTCCCTGTTAGCTGAATTACTTTCACACTGAGTCTTCCGATGAGAATTTTCCTAATTAAATACCAAAGGATGAATGATTATAAATTTCAAAGCACCTACTATCTTAACGATCGTTTCACTCAAAATCAAATATTCGAAAAGTGAGCAGAAAGGCAAAATAGACAATAGCTAAACATGGGAACATTGAATGTGAATAGCACTTTATTGTTGGTCTGCTGCCTTTTACCAGCTAAGATAGTACTTGCCAGAAACCGAAGATTATCCAACTGTGGGCATTGTGGTAAGAAGTCCTTTACTGAGTTCTCCAGCCGAGTAAATGTAAATGCGATTAACCTCTCGAAGGCGGCTCGTACAGCAGTTGTACAAGGAGAATGACTTTCTCAGACGCCGGCATTGGTACAACTGTCGTACCATCCATGCCCTCCCCATTTTAGAGAATCGCCTATCTGTAGATCTTTGGGTGGTCCATTGTCGCTGCTCAGAGTAGCCGCTGGCTACGCATTATTTCCCTCTTATTATCAGTTTAGCTACATTTTGGCAAAAACCGCAGGTTTCGTCTCGCGCCAATATACTTGAAAGTTCAATAGAGGCCATCTCTTTCTCAATCTGTCTCATAATTTTAATGCTACTTTTTTTAGTACTGACTTTTGCTATGATTAAAACGTCAGCGATTTTGCACGCTCTTTAAGCATACCATATTTAATGTTCTTTAATCATAACAAATAAGAATAGATTAATATTTTAGATTTAATGCCCTTCTAGAAAATAGGTAAAACCGTTTTTATCGTTTACTCGTTTACCTCATTTTCATACTTATGAATAATAAGATTTTATTTTGACATTGTTTTGTGGAGTGCATAAAACCCTTAAGAACTGTCAACTCTTTCAAAGTGCTTCTATTATGCAGGCAATTTTGTCTGATTTATCAGGAGATAAATAAGAGACAATTGTATGCATAATAGTTTTTCTGATTTTCATTCATTCAGTGATTGCTTTCAATGATTTTCATTGATTGTAAATTAAATAAAATTAATTTATCTTTACACCCTATTTTAGGATGAGATCTGCCAAAAAATATTTAAATATCAGTAAAGCTCACGTTACTTCTAAACTGAATCAAAACATCAGTTAAATGTTATAAAATTTTGGCCAGTTTTATTTGCTGAAATTCTTATACTCTTCAAGAGATAGAGAGAATTCAGACAAGTTGATAATAAATATCTTTTATGTTATTTTGTCTGTAATAAGGTGTATGTCAACTTACTACTAAATGTATGAAAATTAGGATTGGATTACGGAAAAGCACGCGAACGCTATCTGCTTAAGGGAATGGATGCTTTCGTGTAAACCTTTTTAAGAGAAACTTGCTCGCATTTAAATTCCTGGTGGAAACCTCCACATGTAATCAACCCGTTCTTCGGTATTGATTGGATTAATTTGTTCGCTTACTGAATTACATCAAAGCACCCAACGATTACCTGTATAAGGGGAGTTATGTCTTCGCGGAGGACTTTCTAAGAGAAGCTGGCTTGCATTTACGTTACACAAAAACCATGAATCCAACTATTTATCCGGGATTCAAATCCAAGCGAGCTATAAGTGTTCAGCCACCTTTACCGCTTTACTGAAGAGCAGGTAAAAATATTGATAAAGGAAAAGTATTGAATTAACCGGTTTAATTTACTAACCTATCTTTCTCAATCGGCAGTATATAAATTACGCATATGAGGGGGATTATTTGTGAATAAATAAACTGTATTGGACTTTTATCCACTATGTCATATTACAATGGAATTATTGCATTTCAAAGTTATTTGTCATGAATTAATTTTGCTCTTCATGATTTTTGATATTTTCAAAGAGAAAATTCCACACTTTAAATAAAAATATACACGAGAAGATACTTTATGCAAAATTTGGCGTAAACGGTTTTCTTAATTTTGCTTTGAAAATATTGCAGGGTAATCGTTTTCATTACTGGAAGAAATATAAAAAACAAATTTACTACATGGTATCAACACCCAATATTTCCTTATTCTTTTGGAAACGTGAAAGATTACTCTTTCTAAAATAAATTGGAAAATATATTATGTGCAAATAGAATATTCGTTGAAAATGAAATAGACTTCAACTTTTGGATATAACGATAGTTTTAGACGAAATTTCTACCTATGGAAAGAAATTGACGTATAATTAAATCTTCATGAACATTTAAAACTGTTCTCAAAATTCTTTTGATGATTGCATGTATAAGTCACGAATTTGTTTCTCTAACATAAACAAAAGCCAATTTTACAAAGAAAAATTCTCGTTAAAGATATACCTTCTTTGCCTGATAGTCCAATGTAATATTTGTTAAAATTAATTATTAAACGCAACCAATGTATCTCGGATTTTGATTTTTATATTATAATAACAAAATTATCGAAAAAAGCAGATTTAAATCTCTGTTATTGTTATGTAAAGCTTTATTACTGCTGTCAGTTCATCTCAAAATCTATTTGTATTGAATCTCATTCTAATCATCTAATGGTAATAAATATTATTATTATTATTTCATTAAATTAATCATTACCATTATTTTATTAATGAAAATATGTTATTAAAAATCGCATTCCGGCCTGCAGACTTACAGATCTAGTCTGTATTTACTATATTTTGTTAAATTTTGTTCTCGCTTTCTAATTTCTAATACGAAAATACGTGAATATAAATGAAGAGTGAAAACAAAGTTAAAAAATTCACAAATTATTTACGAGATTGATTAGAAATAATGAATGAAATATAAACATTGCATACATTTTGTTCTAAATAAAGTGTGCACTGGATATGCATCCAGTACTGCACATTTATTTACGCACTATTTATTTAGAATTTTGCTTTCATTTAAATATGAAAACAAAATAATCATCGAAAAAATTGCAAATCTTGCAACTCCTCTACTATGGGACGTAGGCGTCCGACAAACATGTAAATTTTACTTCATCCATGGAGGGGAACTGACGACTTTTCTCATTAGGAAAATGTCAAAGAGGGGGCAAAACTGTTTCGGATCGCGCTGGTCTGAAAGCTATAATATGAGAATTTCGGCTCGGTTTTAGAAGGTTAAGAGGGTAATGCTTGAGAACCTATTGTAATAATTTTGTGGAAACATTTATTTGGAAGAACGTTTATAAAAGTATAAAGAAACATTACAATGAGAGAGAAAATATAAATTATTATCAGGTTTTAGTCAAATTATCTGTATATGAAACGTCGAAATGGTAATATGAGAAGGATTTTATTCATTTGTGTAAGCATTTTATTTACTTGCATACCAACGAGTTCTGACGAAACGTCTGCATAGATTTATTACCTAATTATTGGCACTTCTTGCAGACGCAAATGAGATCTAATCAGAAAATAACCAAGCATCTGAATCAGTCAATCATCAACACGCACATTCTAAATCAGATTTCTGAATTACTTTCTTGAAGAGTTTACGGTCCAAATAAAACTGAAGAAACATTTTAAACACAAAACAAAGCAGCAGAAGTGTGAGAAGTATATATTACTATAAAGCCAACACTCTGTCAGTTAAAGACAAAGTAGTTTGATTAAATAAACAAGGTGAACAGAGACACAGTTGTAGCCGTTTGTAATTTTAAAGTACATAAAGCGCAGGAGTATATGAGAAAACTAGTGAGTAGCACATTGGTTACAATTTTTATTATAAACATGCTGAAACTGTGAATATAATTTCAAGCATCGGTGGCAACATCGAATGGAGACATGCTTCAGTGTCAGATGTATTTCATTAAAAGATATGAAATATTTTTAAACGTTTAAGAACACAGTTTCTGAAGTACTTGACAGCTCACCCTGTATAAGCTTCATTCCTTTGTTTAAAAGTCGGTAAAGAGTTATCACAGATTTTCTTAAAAATTATCGGTGATCAATACTGGTATTGATCAATCATAACGACAATAACATACATTGTTATGGAAAGAGAGAAAGTACTTGTGAGGCTTTCTGAAAGACCGAGTCTCAGTTTTAATATTTTAATATTAATCTCTACAAGTCTGACCTAACTGACACTACTGAAATAGTTACGAAAAATTGATTCCCACTGTTAAAAAATTGATCTGCATTTTTTTTCGTAAATTTTATTTTTTTAAACAACATGTCTGTAATCAATGTGCGCACCGCATTGATGCTGGAAAAACACTAAAATTTGAATCATCGTTGTACAAGCTAAAGAAAAAAAAACAATATTTAATTGTGAGAATAAAATATTCTAACGACTATAATGATAAGTCAAGAATAAAATCAAATCTGTAGCTGCAAGCCTTTTTTAGCGTTATGGTGGTTAGGGAAAACTGAGTGCGATATCGAAGGGCTCGGGTTCGAATCCCGGAGAAGGCATGGATGTAAAATTGTATGTCCCTTCATAGGAGGCAATGATGGCCCGCCTACTAGGCGCCTCCATGATAAAGAGACTACCGATCTGGCCTTAGGGCAGGACGATGCCGACATAGGCAAGTGCCAACCATAAGAAAAAAAAGTTTTTGTAATTTTATTCAAAAATTCCTAATTATAAGACGCAAATTTTTAGACACCTTTCTCATGTTCGTTTTTAATGGTAATCAAACTAATACGAAAGTGGACTGAAAAGTCATTTTTAAATGAACCCCATAATCTTATACGTCTCTGTACATTTGCATAAATCCATAATGGGCCAGGTATTATTTTGTCGAAGGACAAGAGTCTAAATGGAACGATTACTTCGCTTGCTTGCGAGTGAATTCTAGGAGGTCCGACGAAGACATCGCGGACGAAAACGTAGCGGAGAAAACATCGTAAGACGGAAACTTCGTTGTAGAAAACATGTGGGAGAAAAGAAGGCAGGAAAACATATCGTAAGTCTAAAACATCATCGAAGAAAACAATCGTGGTACAAAACATCGACGAAGAACAGAAAGCGGTTCCAAAACTTCGCAGTTTAAAAATATCGTCGTGGAAAATATATTCCTATAAAAGAGAGTAAATAAAATAATCGCATGACGATTATTCTGCAGATATATCTTTTCTACTTTTAAAAGGTGCTGGTGCGTATTCGAGTAATGAATTCTAGGTGCGAGTAAGAATGAGGAATATTCTTACCTCTATATTTCATATATTTCCTTTCATTAATAATTTTTTGCTAAAAATCCAAGAAGGAACTCTTGCATTGAAAAGTTGAAAGGAAGTAGAAAATTAATGATACGTATGGGAGTACTACGCAGTTTTTTATTTTTTATTTTAAGAGAATTTTAAATTTATTTACTTAACTATTAAACGTTATTATTTAATTACGTCATTTCATAAAGTTGTATTGGCAGTTCTTCATGAACAATATATTTTTAAAAAATTAAAAAAGGGAAAAGGAGCATTTACTTTAGATTAAATGTATTTAAAAGTTTTATGCATGTCTGAAATTTCTAATATTATGTTCTTTGAATAAAATTAAGACTTCTTTTGTTCTTTTTCCTTCAGCTTCTTCAAAGTAATCCTTTTATATGAGTATCCTTTGCATGTTGCGATTCGTTAGTTGTGATGACACAAGTCAGGATGAACTACGTAATATTTCAGTACCGTATTTATATTTATTGGATTATTGGAAGAGCACGTTAGGGCTCTTTTCCTAAGGGGAGGGAAGCGTTTGGGGAGGACTTTCTCAGGAAAAGTTTCGTACGCACATTACACATTAGAAAAACCACAAAATTCTCAAGCAGCGTGTTTTTGTGCTGGGTCTAGCTACCAGCGTTCAACGACTTTACCTCTGGACCACTGCAGCCAGATAGAGTTATTAACGGAATAGATTATTAACCGAAATGCATTCATTTTCACACTATTTTTTTGAGAAAGATCAAATTTAAATTTAGATCTAGAAAATGTAAACGCAGAATTTTACAAAAAGAAAACATAGGTACAATAAATCCTCTTGTTGATTACCATCCTAAGATGACCGATGTTTCTGAGAAAATAAGTAAATATAGGTTTTTCACAATGTCTCTCTAAGATGACCGCATCAACGGAAGACTAAAGAGATATGGAATCGTCAACGATCGCTTTGAAACGAATATTTTATATTTAACTTTACATTTATATATTTTTATAAATGATTCTAAAATATGGTTAAGCTTTTGTGTCTCAGTGTGCCACTACATGGAACACCCAAATTGAATCGCTTCGAAAGCCTCTAAATTCAACCGTAAATAGATAAAAATTCTTTTATAATATACTTTGAACTTTTCTTTTTAAACCGTAGATAGCAGCATATCACAAGGAGACACATAACGTTAATTTATTATGTGTTATTAAAATCCATTTTTTCAAGTAATTTTCTCTGTTTTTTTAATGATATAAAAATTTTATTTGGAGAATAAATAGGCATAATTTTGCTGGCTGTACTCCAAATTATTTTTTTAATCTTTCATACAAAAATCAAACGCAGAATCATTGAATAAAACCAGGTGTTCCATTAGCGGGAACACTGCGCCTTTAGCAATCTCATGCTCTTACTAATCAGAACATCTGTGCTCTTAGGAGAGAACATCCGTTGTTTTCGTTTTCTGTTTCCGTTGATTTTTTTTGGGGAGGGAATGAATTCAAACAAAGCAGCATTGAAAGGCGAGGTGGTTTTTGTGTTATGAAAGCATTAATATTGGCATCTCGAAATTTTTGGGGGCAATTTTTAGGCGGGAATTTCATTAGTAGCTTGACTCATCTTTACTTAGACCTACGCGAATTTTTTGCTGTCTTTTTAGTCTCATTCGCGTTTATTTTCAATAATTGTGTAGATATATTTCGTGTATCTCTATATTATAAGCTTATTTTTCTTTTTTGTTAATATTAATCGTAGTTAATTATTTTAATCTTAGTTGGTTTGTGCTTCCATCAAAAAGGTGTGACTTGCTTTGAACAATTTCACGAAGCTAAGAAATAGGAAAATTTATAAACATTTTTGTATATAGGACTTGTGTACATAGATATGTATCTCATTTATCCGTATACATTCAAGAATATTGTGTATATCCAGGGAACCATGTATACAGCCATAATACAGAGTTTTTTCATTCTTATGCAAACGCTTCTACTCATTTTCGTGCTTCACTGCAATGCTCGCTTAGTCGCACTTTTAAAAGCTCTGGCGGCGCAGTGTTCCACCTCATGGAACACCCACAGAATTAAAACGGTAAGTGCAATTTTTACAATCTTTTACCTGTATACTTATTTAGGACTAAATAGACTGAATACAACGTTTCTTGCTGAAATTCCGACTTTAACGTACAGTGCGCCGCAAAGGATTAAATATTTTAGTTCTATGTTACGCAAATTGTATTTCTTTCTTTGTACCGAGGAGAGGCGCAGACACAAATTTGTTAGGATCGTAAAGCTCGGGTTTAGAGCTTTTAAGTTGCGGTGAGTTTCAACTAAGACGAGGTTCTCCTGAGTTTACTTGGTGAGCCGCTACTGAAGTCGGAGATTTCAAAGTGTTCTTCGCCGTTCCTCAGCCAACTTAATGTTTGAAAGCCAATAAAGTAGTTTCGGTCAACATTATGACTCTGAGGTTTCTTGGGTTCTACACTGAGGGAACATCAAGTGAATTTACAGTCCACTACTTTTGAACGACGGGACATACAGTTTTCACACACAATTTATTCGAAAATGTTTTAGTTATTGCTTGAACGTTTAGAACGAAGTTCTCAGCGAACCACTTTTTTTTACGACCACTTCTTAAACCTATAGCTGTGGAATTCTGGTACTAATTCTCATCTTTTTAAGATTTCCCATTTAGGTAATATTTTATTACTGTATTTTACAATATAAAGGAAGTATTATAATTACGAAAATTTTTAAATATCACATTTCAGTGGAAATATCCATTTTGTCCATATCTGAATCCATTTGGATGATTTTTGTGCGACATCTCATACGGACAGAATAAAGACATCTTCCTTTTCATAATATATTTTATAATGCATTCAAAAGGGATTTTTTCGTGTTCTCTGTATGTATGTAGATATAATCTATGTGTGTATGTATCTCGCATAACTCAAAAACGTTTAGCCGAAGAATATTGAAATTTTCTAAAGAGTAGGCTTGCTTCTCTCTTTATATTGCAGGTTAGCTGTACCAACCGTATATGTATATGCTCACGTATATGTACACCAACATCCTTTATCCGGCTTAAAAGTCCCTACACGACCTTTATTTTTGCAATCGTTGCTTGTAGTAATATACTTCCAGTTATCGAAATGTTTTTAAATCACGAAAATATTCATGTTTTGGCGATGTCAAATTTTAAAAAAAATTCTTTTTTGACAAATAAGTAAATCCAAATTTTAATACAGTCTCGCGGTTCGTATACTTACATTTGGGAAAGTTTCATACTTGTTATCTATATAGTATATAAAGAAGAAAGTTTGTGTGTTTGTCCTCTCATAACTAGGTCACTACTATAGCTATCAGCACCAAACTTTCTACAATTCTTTTATCGTTCCCGGAATAGGTCGACGTCACTTTTCTCAAAAAAAAAAAAAAAAAAAAAAAAAAAAAAAAAAAAAAAAAAGTAGCTAAAATCAGAGCTATAAATTAAAAACTCGGAAAAACGATAATTTTCTTTCTCATTTTTCGAGTGGCAACAGTCTCACAAGCTGGAGACGAAAATCTGCTTTATTTCGAATGTTGTTACCATTGCTCTCTTTCAAATCCTAGAGTTTGTTAAAATACGAAAATAGACAAAAGATGAAATAAAAATAGCTTTCCCAAACATTAAATACGTTATTCCCGACTCCGAAAATTCGAGGGAAGCCATTTCGACTATTCTCATCTTAACCACTTTCATGAGCCAAAATACTAATTAAAAATTCTGAAAGTTCTAATTTTCGCACTCATTTTTCTTAGTGGTAACAGACTCGGGCGTTGGAGATAGAATTGCTTTATTTCGAAAAGTGTTGCTACTGCTCGCTTGCAAATCGTACATTTTGTTAATAAAAAAATTTGTAAATTTTACATAACCTATATATATAAAGAAGAATGTCTGTTTGTGTGTTTGTTTGCGTTATTGATTTCTGATCAATTATGATAAATATTTTGCGACATTGAATCGACTAAAGTTGAATATAGGTGAAATATTGGATGGAACTTGAGCTGTTATGGCCATTTGATTAGAAAGACGAAAATCACTAAAACCTTAGTGACATTGCTTCTGATACAATGAGAGAGAATTATATTTTTCTATCGAAATTTTTTATGTGGCGTTGCATATCGCACCAGACTGAAAAATGTATAACTATGAATCGTATTTTTTACATCGTTAGAGAAGGATTACAACGGTATCGTTCTCTCTGTTGTTAGATACATTGCTTTCAATCTAACTTAATTGACATCGGGTAATTCCGCTAATAAAGAAATAAAATTAGAAAAAATTCATAAACGCACGACCAAAATTGTGCAGTATACGTAATTTCAAAATCAGCAACTTTCTTTTAGGAATTGGGTATTCAAGTTTGAAAGAGCAATTCGAAGAAATAAATTTAAATGATCAGCAGCAAAAAGTGTGTATAATTTAATAGGCCTTATAAGGAAATTCACATAACTTATAAGGAACAACACATAAGGCCTTACAAGGCCTTATTTGTTGTTCGCCTGAGATTTTTGATTTTAGTAAGCACATAATTTTTCGATTTTTTTCATTCGAAAAAATATGCGTCTGTTTCTCGTACTTTTCTAATATACAGTGAATTATTTCATAAGGGCATTACGCGGAAGTTTCTAATTATTAGTTTATATATAGTATATAGACATTGTCAAACATTCGTTTCCTCCAGATGTAAACCATCTGTTTCTCGACCTGGCCCAAACAGCTTTTTACATATTGTTAACTGCAAACAATCATTCGATTTACTGCATAGTTAAATGGAATGTATTCTGAGAGCTGAAAAATGTCATCTAAGGAATTTGCAATTTGATTCATTACTAGTAAATCTGAAATCAGTTTCGTTCTTTTAACAAGAAAGGGCATTTTTATGCATAGTGCTGGAAATAGAATAAAGATTTAATAAAAATTAAATTTTAGGTTCGAGTTCCATTTGACGAATATCAAAATGTTTACCTTGAAATATTAATAAAAGTTTTTTGAAAATAGGAATGTAATTTTTAATTATTTTAAATCTATTTACTCTAAAGCAAAATGCCGTTACATTAAATATCAGAGGCACAAGTAGAAGATATAGAACTGGATATAGATGGCTAGAAGTAAGAAACAAACAGAAAAGAAAGATAGAGATCAGAGTAAAATTATTCATGTTAAATTCAAATGGAAAGAATTTGAAAATGCTATATTTCAATAGCTAAGATTTAGTTAACTCTAACAGGGAGAAGTACCTCATATGGGCATAGTATACATCATAAGTGAAGTGGTGAAAGCATACGGTATCGTGTTTTTACTATTTGAACACTTTCGAAGATCTGAATGATGAGTTTATATATGTCAAATACTCTATTAATTACTTATCTCTATCTATCTCTAATTTTACACGTACTGTCCACCAATGAATGCTCGATGTATAGGTCACAGCCACTATCCCACCAAAAGAGAAAACTTTCATTTATGAAACTTCCTAGTACGTCTGCCAGGGAAACGAAAACTGGCTTTACATCTAACATTATCCTGCACATTTTTATGAAACATTAACATTTTGATTCGACCCTTTTGTTTTATTTTGTTTTGAGTTTTGTTCAAGCAAACGTTTCGAAAATCATTCCTACTAGTAAATATCTGTTTGTTTCTTGTATGTTTGGGGCACCATTGGTCATGTGGTTAGGATTGCAGAATACTGAGAGTTTTATGGAACTTATCATCCCAATTGTAATTTCCATTATTTATATACAAAAACAATATAGGAGCATGAAAAACACCAATATGGATAGTTTAATAAGACGAAACTTCAGCTCGTAAGTGCTGATAAAAAACAATGTACAATAACTAAATGTTACTGTAGGATGTTTATTATAGCTTAAATAAACAATATTCTGTTTTTGCTCAAACACAGCGTTAAAAATATCAAGTGGTTGACACGAAGCCACATAAATTTCGTTTGACTAATTATTAATATATTATTATATCATAATATAAGTTAGCAGTGGTAAATCTAGGTATTAAAAAACCGTAAACACGAATTTTTGAAAATTTTAATATTTCTCCTTTGACCACGTTTGAATTATCCATTTGAAGGTGGCAAGGGGCCTTCATTTTCAAGGAATGATTTCTACCGGCAGTAATTTTACAATAATATTATAAGATTAGACATAATAAATCTGACAGCATGAATGCATTATATGAAAAAAACCAGGAATTTGCATTATTTTGCTGTAGAATGTTATACTAATTCTCGATTATCCGTGTGTGGAATACCCGTCTTGCAATTTGGAACTAGGTACCGTTGAAGCAATTTTAAGCGACCAGCGAATATATTTTTCATTTAGTCAATTTGTCGAAATTTTAATCTTTTTAATTGCAGTTTTACATATTTTGATTACCATTAAAAACGAACGTGAGTAACTCATCTGAAAATCTATAAGCTGTGAGAGAAATCATATTGAATGATCTGAGCATACAGAGGAGACTAATTATATGCCTTTGGCTTTACAATCCTTGTTAGAATATTTCATTTTCAGAGTTGTGTTTTTGTGTTTATTGCAGCTTGTAGGATGATGAGTGAAATTGCTTGGAACTCCGTGCATTAAATAAGTGCAAACATTGATTACAGACCTTGTTAATTAAAAAAAAATAAACTTTACAAAAAATAATATTACAGAATACATATATTTCTTTTACATTCCGAATCAATTTTCCGTACCTAGTTGAGTCACATAAATTATGACAAACTTTGAGAAATGAATTTAAAAGAATTAAATATGAAAAAAAGAATTTAACAAAACAATTATAAATTGGCTGTGCGAGAAATCTCACAAATACTACGTTTATGTTTCTGAACAAATGCATAATATTCCCTTCATTTCTATCCATCAATTTTATCATTTATCTCTCACACACTTTTTTATAAAAATCTGTGATAACACTTTACAAACATTTAAACAAATAAATGAAACTTATACAGATTGGACTGTCAAATACCTCGAAAAATTAGTTGTTAAATTTCAAAAAATTTCAGATTTGATTACGAGATATATCTCATAGATATCTGACATCGAAACAGGTCTCAATTCGATGATGTCATGGATTTTTAGAATTATGTTTACAGTTTGAAATTATCCTCATTATACGAAAAATATTAAATAAATTTGTTAATTATTAGTTTCCTTGCACACTCTTGTGCTATATGTACTTTAACGTACAAAGAACGTTATAGAATAGTGTTATCAAGGGTTATTTAAATCAAACTGCTCTGCGTTTTAAGGCTGAGCGGTGGCTTTCCAATTAACACGCTGAGTTCGGCGCCGAATTTGCTGTCCTTTCCATTCAGCCGGCAGCGAGTTAAACCTTAAAGCTAAGCCGTATTATTGTTTAGAATGTTTCAATACATTTCATTAAAGCTAAATTTGATCACATTTCATTGACACTATGTTTATTAACTTATACTGTCGGTCCCGTGGAACGACGCCAGGCAAACGAAAATTCCAGTGCCGGTCCCCAGGGACCGACGCCGGCCACACGGAAAGTTCACTGTCGGTCCCCAAAGAGCGGCGCCGCGATCAACGTGTTAAGAAAGTTTCGGGCCGGTAAGTAAATATGTATTTAATTCAAATATATGAATTAATATGTAATCTATATATATGATTGATTGCATTTGAGTTCCATTTCGAATACTCAAAACTTAAACACAAAGAACTAGAGCCAGCAGATACATAAATCAGTTTATTGAACGCAATTTAACAGAATCGTTACAGGTGATGAGATGTGGGTAGCTCACTTCACCACAGAAACCAGCAACTCACGATTGATTGGCGTCACAGGGATCCACGCGCCGGACGATCCTCAGTCTATGCACGGAAATTGATGTGCACGGTATTCTGGGATAGTAAAGGCATTCTGCTCATTGACGTATTGGCGAGTGGTGCTCCGGTGAAAGCTGATCTTTATTACGCTTTACTAGAGAACATCTGAAGAGCCATTCAGAACAAATGGCTTGGGATGTTCAGTGCTGGTGTTGTGGTGTCCTACGACAACATCGGACGCATACGGGGAATTCCACAAAATATATGTTGTAGACGTTTCGCTGGGAGATGTCTCACCATCATGGCTCCGATCTTGCTGTCAAGTACTTTCACGTGTTATTGCACCTGAAGACGTTCTTTTCTGGGCACACTTTCCTACAGGTGAAATGTTGCAGACAACTGTGACGGGCTTCCTTTCTTCCCAGGCGACAGACTTCTATGACACTCTAATGGAAATAGGTAACCGACGCTATGACAATTGGTATAGTTCCGATGTTTCTTATGCTGAGAAGTAGCAGAAATATAGCTGTATCTTTTGCAATAGATCTTTCCAGGTAATAAGACTTTGTTTTTATGGTTTACGGCAAAGTAATTTTTCGGACGACCCTCTTATTGTTTAAATAATCATTATCAAATGAATATACCTTCATCTAAATAAATATCTAACACATTGAAATCATCATCTATATAAATTTCCTTCTAAATCCAATCAACTTCATCTGCTAAATTTAAATCATCATCTAAGACATCTAACTAAGCATAACTACCCAAAACACATCTTCATGTTAAACCATCATATATATATTATCATCATCATCGTCATTGAAAATATCGCCAAATTAAGATAAATCATCATAGCTCAAATCAACTAAATAAAAAGCAGTATCATCTAAATCACCACCGTCAACAATATGATTCTCATTTGATCATCGTCTTCATCACCTCAACCGTCTAAATCACCATCAAAATTGTTATCTGAATAACCAAGAAAGAAATTATAAAATTATCACCAGATAATTCAAAACCATCATTTAAATAATCATCATCATCGAAATCATACCTTCAGTTTAAACCGTCGTATGTGTCATCATCACCATTATCATCGTCGAGATAGATAAATCATAATCCTCCAGATCATCTAAATAGAAAGCAATATCAACCAAATCATGATCTTCTTCATCCTCATTTAATCATCGTCTTCATTGCCTAACTCCTCTAAATTATTATATAAATCACTCTCACATCATGTATAAAATCGTCATCAGTCAAAACTATGTCACCATCAAATTCATCTAAATATTTATTATCACTTAATACACATCGTCATTTTAACCATCATGTATATCGCGTCACCATGATCATCGTCAGAATAAGATAAACCATCATCACCCAAATCACAAAATTTTAAACCATCCTTTGTATCATCTTCATCATCATCATTGAAGTCGTCGTCAAAATAAAAGATCTTCACCTAGATACAAAGCCCAATCACCTCAAGTTTTATTATCATCCTACTCAAATATTCATACTCTTCATAATTAAACCATATACTCACGATCACCTAAATAAAAAATCATCAGCAGTTAATCTAAATCCTCGTTCTTAAAATACCAGTTAAATTATTTAAATCATGATTTTTTAGTGTTTCGCTAGTGTGCCGTCAAAAAGAGCCAGTTTCGTTCAGGTACAGACAGAAGGATATCACCGGAAGTTCACTATCTTTGGTACAGGTGTAGTAACCAAACGCCCTCAGGAGATGCCAGAGGCTTGGGTACGTAGCGAAACCTATGCCATCTTAGATAACGTGACACTCGGAAGTGACATAAGAGTTTGAATAACGTAATGTTTCAAAAAGTTTGGTTTTTGTGACAACGAAAATATTTTTTAAAGTTTCATTTCTTCCGGAAACGACGAATTGTTTTCTTATTTTTTAGGCAACGGCCTCTTGAACCCCTTGAAATCTTGTTTGTAATGACATTAAAAATTTCAGTTTTATCATTAAATCTGTATTTGATTTTGATTGAGCATCTCATTACTTACTGTTTGTTAATTTTGCATAATTTTAATATAATAATAATAAGCAAAATGCAAAATGTTAATCGTTAATGAAAAATGCGACCAGAGATATAAAATAAAAAATTAAAAGACAAAGAATTAAATTTATATATAAAGTTTTACCAGAATAGAAAAAAAAGAGAAAGGACTTTAAAGAATAGAATAGTTGAAGGGGTGTTGTTTATGTGAGTATCGTTTGCTTCATTTTATTGTTGCAAACAGCGTAAATTCCTTTTGCTTTTCTTCCTTTAGTTTTGAACTTTATGTGTGGCAACAAGATAATTGAGTGATAGAATTGTGTTTGTGACAGCCATGTAGAATGGCTCGCTTATTTTGTATCAATTATTTTGCATCGCTGACAAGTGTAATTTAATAAAAGTGTAGGAATACAGTTCATTTGTTGATTGATTATAGTTTGTGAAACATATTAATTTAATAGAATACAGGTGTTGAAAGCCAAAACATTTCATAAAATGAGGATTTCTGATATTTGCATTTTCAAATTCTCTATAATTTTAGCTTTCTTAAAACACCATTCTTTAATCTCTATGATAATTAGGACTGTACAAAATCTAGCTTTAATTTGTGATTGAATGCTTTGATAATTGAGAATTTTTACATAAAATCGCCTTTTTCGAACGTGATTTTTTTATACTCGATGTAGTACCTGTTCTCAAGAACTACTGCTCACAGGTATCCGAAATTTTTATACCTTATTTACTACGTTTCCAAATATTTGCCGAATTGAGCTTTTGATTATAATCAGTGCTAAATTTTACTATGCGTAACAAAATATTCTGTAAAATACTCTAAAATTTAAAATGATAAAAAAGCTCGTTTCAGGATATTCAGCTAGGTATTGTGATGTTCCTTCCCTTAGCGAAAGACGTTTCCAGAACATTTTATCCGCGAGGGGCGAAAGACGTTTCCAGAACATTTTATCCGCGAGGGGCGAAAGACGTTTCCAGAACATTTTATCCGCGAGGGGCGAAAGACGTTTCCAGAACATTTTATCCGCGAGGGGCGAAAGACGTTTCCAGAACATTTTATCCGCGAGGGGCGAAAGACGTTTCCAGAACATTTTATCCGCGAGGGGCGAAAGACGGTTAAAGGAAGGGACGTAGTTACGCCGGAAAACAGAGTGGAGGCAAGCTGGTGGGAAGAATACGAGACTTGTGACTTTTGCGGTTGGACCGGCAGTCATGCCGTGTGCAAAGAGGTAACTTAAGCTAAATGTATAGTAGTGGTATTTGTTTTATTGTGTATTGTGTAATAAATTAGTGGATAAAATTTCAAAGCTGATGGAGATTATTTTCCTATTATGGCGAGTGCATGAGAAATAGACGAACCCGCCTCGGAGTTGAAACGGCGCGAGGTGCAAATCGGCGCAGTCCATAGGATAAGATTGTGAAAAAGGAAATCACTGAATAGTGAAAATAATAAATAAATATTATCGTAAAAAGTTACTGAAAATTATAAAATGAAATTCGGTGATAGTTCACGAATGGATCTACGGTATGAGAAGATTTTTATGACGAAAGAAAATGGCGCGTTTAAGGCAATGTGTGCGAATAAATCATCAGATTTTGAAAGCGTGATGTGCTAAAACGTTCACAGCCAGTAAGTGGTAAAATGTGATCATCAGTGTTCATCATCCTAGTGAAATCGTGAAAAGTTAAATCAGGGTAACGTGAATTACCGTGTTGTAATCATGTCAAGTTACGTGCCAGTGCAGTGTGCTCATGATTAAAGTTTACAACGTCAAGTTGTGCTCTTCGTTCGACATTTTCACTATCGGGATCAAAGGTAAGTCCTTCTTAATTTATATATTAACCATATTAACTTGGAAAATTAAAATTGTTTTTATGTCTGGTAATAACATGATTCGAATGTCAGGCGTTAAAACCAGTAGACGCCGAGAAAGTATTTTTTATATGCAAATGAGAAGTTAAGGTTCTTATTTTTATCAAGATATAGGAGATATTGATTGTTAAATGAAAGTTAAAATAGTTCGGAAATATGATATCAGAAGTGATTCTGAAGCATTTGATTGTTTACTCAGATTACTAAGCAAGGTCGAACGGACTTGTTTGTTGTCTTGTTTTACCAAAATGTTTTAGTCACTGAAGTTAATAAGTTGATTAAAAATTAATTCGTTTAACCATTTGAAACAATACGTTTAATATGTGTGTCAAAAAGAGCCAGTTTCATTCAGGTACAGACAGAAAGATATCACCGGAAGTTCACTATCGTTGGTACAGGTGTAGTAACCAACCGCCCTCAGGAGATGCCAGAGGCTTGGGTACGTAGCCGAAACCTATGCCATCTTAGATAACGTGACACTCGGAAGTGACATAAGAGTTTGAATAACGTAATGTTTCAAAAAGTTTTGTTTTTGTGACAACGAAAATATTTTTTAAAGTTTCAGGTCAAAACGACGAATTGTTTTCTTTTTTTTTAGGCAACGGCCTCTTGAACCTCTTGAAATCTTATGCTGCTGCATTGCCGTGCGCAATGCAGCAGTCAGTACAGGAATGCGTAAATGCGATACGGCGCAATGCAGCAGTATTCAAAACATTTTATTTTCAGGATAATTTAAAAGATTAGCATATTTCTTTTTGCATTTATGTGTTTAACAATATATGGTTAAATATATGTTAAAAGTTTAATATGAGAATCTATTATTCATTATTGTGTTCCCTAATGATATTGTATGCTAAGTGAATAATGGTAGTATTCAGTAGTAATGAAATATGTACGTTTGCCTATAATCAAGTGTTATTATTGTATTGCATGTGTAACGCTGTAAAACGGAAATATCACAGATTAATAAGGGTCTTAAAAGGAGAAATAGGGTGGCAGAAGAATCAGACGAAGTCATAAAATCCATGCAGACTTAAATTAAGTTAAAGGAAATGGGGCTACAGCTAGAAAAGTGTAAGTTGGAGGCAGATGCGGCTAAAAAGCGGTTAAAAGAGATGGGATTTAGGGAAACACAATTAGAGAGAGAGCGAGATAAAAATTAAAGAAATAGAGCGTAGGAAAATAGATAAAGAAGGAAGCGTATCGCAATCAGAGGAGGATGGGGTTTCAGATTCTTAGAGCAAGGGAAACGATTATTGAAACATTTGAAAATAATGAAAGGAGTTATGATTGACCCACCATCGAAAGCTGAGAAATGGCCGTTCTTTTTACATCATGCTGAAGTGATTCTTAATCTCTATAAAATTTCTGAAGAAGGGAAAATTATTTTGCAGAGTTTAAAAAAAAAAGTTAAAAATTTGATCGCGACTCTCGATGAAATGGATTTAAATAACTATATTATGATTAAAGACACCGTATTAAAAAAATTCGAGATTCCTCGGAAAAACCGATCGAGGCAGAGTGGTGGGGTGAATACGAGACTTGGTACATTAGCGATTGGACCGGCAGCCATGCCGTGTGGAAAGAGATTACTTAAAACATGTTTTGCGCGTCTTATATTATGTATATAGATGATATTACTTAAAACATGTTTTGCACGCCTTATATTATGTATATAATTGAATGTATACTATACTAGTGATATTTGTTTTATTGTGTATTGCGTACCGTTATGTATAATAAATTAGAGGATAAAATTTCAAAGATAGAGATTATTTTTTTACTATGGCGAGTGCATAGACGAACCTGCCTCGTGCTTGAAAGAGCGCGAGGTGATAGATGTACTTTAATTACGTAAGAACCTTAAAGCCTGTAAGAACAGTAGATTTTTCAGAAAAGGTAATCCAAAAATGGCCAATTTAACATTGTTGCTATAGGGTTTCCAACACCCCTTAATAAAAAGGAGTAAAATATTTTTAAAAAGTGGCATTTATGGAAATAAGAAAAAGAAATATGTTTAGCTTATAAGAGTATATAATATTTCTGTAAAATAAATAAAGTGAGCATTTAAAAGTAATTTTTTAAAATAAAAAACCAAAAGGAAATATTTATAGTTTTTAAAATCAGTATTACGTTTGTAAAATGAAAGAACTTAAAATCTTTTTAAAGTAAAAATAGCGAAAAGAAAAATTTAAATGAAAGTTTCACGTTAGTAAAGTTAAATATTAAATAGAAAAACATTTTTGACACGAGAAAGGGAAAATAAAAGAATTTTAAAGTCAAAATTACATTTGCACAAGTTGCAAATTTGATAAAGATTCGCGTTCCTTTAAGCCTCGGGCGCATCCCTATGACGGTCGGTTACTATTAAGCTTGTTATTGTAAACTGGCTATTCAAATTACAGTCGGTATGCGCAAAGGGGGCCTGAATCTTCATCCTGAAAAATAAACAAAATTATTGTTACACATCAGATAAAAATATCAGTTAAAATGATAATTCAATTCTGAGTCACAAGCATGAGAATATTTGAGAAGGTTATATCGCATACGCAAATAACCAAAATGAAAGATACTCGAAACGGATGACTGTGCACTGTCTGCAAAATTTCAGACCGGATCTTGGTCGTTTGTGGTGGGCATTGACTTCCAAGTACAAAAGTGTTTTGAAAAACGTAAATGTTTGCGCTTTGGTACTTTTAAATTTAAAATAATTTGTTTTGTAAAAATTACGAAGCCTAGCTCTTCATATGTTTCTCCGACACTCATGATTTTATGAGGAAAAAGTTTGCACTCGTTATGAAATAATTTTGAACATAAGTATCTCCGTCTGATTTCGATGGACATCAGTCAATTGTTTTGTGATTTATTTCTTATAACCAAATACCTAGACAGAAGTCTAGGTATTGGAGGAAAAAATAATTAGTCAGATTTCGTACTTTGTGCAATAATAACCGTTTATTATTCGAAAAGACAAAAAGTTGCGTCATTTAAAACAGATTATTAATTGAAGTATATCCACGGTTGCACAAATAAAGAGCGAGTGAATATTTTGTGGACAGAGCGTGTACAATTTGATGAAAGGCATATGCAGTAGAAAAGTGCCCAAACTGGCGTAAATGGATAAAACGGCTTTTGTGGGAGTAAAATCTTTTTTATAATTAAATTTTAAATTAGTAAGTTATTTATTATGATATAAATAGTAAAATATAGATAACTGGTACTTTTATTTTCAGCTTTTTTGAAATAAACTCATTACGCATCGTGCCAAAAGAAAATAAAAAACTTCTTTCAAAATTTAATGCTTAACGTTCTTTTTTGGAAATGAAAACATCAATTAACAATAGACAAAACTCTTCCTTGACCTTGCAAATTATTCTAGAAATCCTTAACTTCCTTTAGCTGGTAAAAACCTGAAATCTCTTACTAAATTTGGCATGGAATATGCCAGTAAATTTCAAACGTAAAAATGTGCGCCATTTGTTTTTACATAAAATTTCTCATATAAATAACTCTTGGATTAGACTTTTTTTGAAAAGTATCTTGACCCAAAACGTCTAAACTGTTTTCTTAAAACATTCGTTTGCTATTGAAAATTTTATAAATATAACTAGACTGAGTTTTGAATAAATGAAATTACAACGCATAAGCACATTCTTGGAACATTTTGTATAAGAAAACGTAATCGCATATAAATCAAGTTCTTATATCGCTTAATTACAATGCATCAGGTCTTTAGTAAATAAAGAAAGCAATAAAATACACATGGTGGTTTGACAATACCAAAAACATCATATCCCGCAACAGCTCTTCTTGATTATTTCATACCTTAGGAAACACGAGCAAATATGTCAATTGCGGAAACATTGCAGTTTGGCAAGCGATAAGGTGGTGCGCAGGAGAAATGATTATCGGGGAAAATATTTCTGCAAGGTAGGAGGTGATTTGTATTCATTCTGGATGTGGAAGAGAATGTTATTCTAGGACTTCCAGAAACAAGGAACATAATTTGGATAAGAGTGCACTTTCGACCAAAGTGAATTTGAGGAATTAGGAGTCATGTTCTTCTTTCTGTAGTCATTTGAAACCGTGGTTCTGATGTCAACATCAAAGACTTAACGATATCACATTTGATTTTAGTGAAGTGTAGTTCATCCAGTGCTTTCATCAGCAGCAGTTATGGCTTTTGCCGAACGAAACAAACACAATGCAAGTTTCAAATGTTAAGTCATTCAGTTTGCGAAAGAAAATGGAAATCATGCAGTTTGGTTTTCGTGAGTGCTTCGTACACGAGTGGAGGAAACATGAAATTTTACAATGATTATTGCGCCAAAGAATAACTGTGCATTGCATAAAGAAGTAATGAAATAGCTTACCGTCGGCGAAAGTGTTGGAAACTGCATTGTAGAAAATCCCCATCATCGCTAGAATGAATTAATTGTAACAAGAAACAGCGTACGTTTCTTTGACTTAAAAATAGAAAAAAGGAGTGCAAATGGAAGTGAAAACTCTAAAGCAAACTGAGTTTGTGTTTTCGATTTACTTCACGGAATAATTCAGTTCTCCGGGAAAAAAAGACAAAATTTTTTCAAAGGCTTCGCAAATATAGAGATAAAACTTTGATGAGTTTTTAAAAATATGGAAAAATTTAATTACTATCACGTGTTGCAAATATGGATGTCATTCCAGTAGTTTTTATACGGTAGGAGATAAATAAACAATGATATGAAAGAAAAATAACGGTTAACATAGAAACAATAGTCCAACTAGAAATCTCACCTCACCGTACTGATCTCCTGCTTAGCCGACCGTACGAAATTAAAATCCCATCGATATCTTTAAAAGAAAGATTTTGCAGAAGTGCAGTTTCCCGAAAGTGTTTTCATCCGTATTCAAGAGAAATGATCGGCGGAGAAAAATGTCGTGAAACTGTGGATAAGAAATATTTGGCAAAAGCTTCCTTTTGTCTCAGATAATCAAGAAAATCCAATACTTTGGGACATGTTCAGCCTCCATCTAACGGATAACACAAATATGTTGTTGAAATAATGTTATACAGATATGACAGTTTATCCAGGCGGATTATTGCCATTAGTTCAGATATTAGACATATATGTCAATATATCATCGATAGAATATTTTTAACGTCAGTGGAATACTCGAGCAAACGTGAAGATGAAAAAACTGGTTACAAATGGAGACCAAATACGTCATGCCAGTCCATAAATAGTGTGTCAGTAAATAATAAAAGCGCGGAATAAAATTAAACCCATTTAATATATGTGGTATATCTGACGGTCTAGTTGAAACGGAAGATGATTATTTATCTGTGGATCAGAGAAAAAGTGACGGCGAAAATGAAACAGAATCCGATGATGTGCTTGAAGATATAACTTAAGCCGAATATGAGGAACTTGGATCTATGGAAGTATGGATCAGATGTGAAGGTGAAAATGAAACAGAATTTTTATAACGAAAATTTTTAAGTACATAAACTGTGTTATTTCTTTTAAAGAAAACAAATTTAATTACACGCAGAAATCTAATTTTCGTATGCTCACTTTTTCCATATTTTCAAACATAAAATTTTTATAGCTGGCGTACAGCGCGCACGCATAAATTTCCATCTTACATTTTGTTTTAAAAGTGCGTCTTATACGCCTGAATATACTATAACAAACATAGCTGAAACTTAAGTGATAGAGATATTTACATGCTTGCTGAACCATTATATTCTGCTTTTTCCCTTCTATTAGTTTACAAATGTTTTCAAAATGTCGATGTTACGTTTTTCGATCTTTGTGTTGAGAAAAGAGATAAGGAATTAAAATTTTTATCTCGGAAAACAAAATTCCAAATCAGATTTCTAATGAAGAAGTGAAATTTTCTATAGCTTTACTTTCCAGATTATTTAAAATTAAGAAAAAGAAGAGAGGAAAAAAAGAACTGATTTGGGTAACCAGAATATTTAGCCATTGAGTATCTATTGATGGGAATGTATATAACTCTAATGAATAGTACAGAAATAAGTTACGTTTCGGTTTGTAGGCCTTACATTTCAAAATGCTTTTATACATCTTAAAGCGCATAGCAAAAGATTAGGCTCTCAACCGCTTTTTGTGTAATAACGTCAGAGAATAATTCTTACAGTTACAAGGTTTTCAAATAATACATTCCTTCAAAAGTAATCTATTGTATTAAGATAATGTGTTTTCGAGGGGGAAGAAAATGAAACAGAACGGCGAGATCCTTCAGAGTATGATCCTGTAATGCTTTAGCAAATCTTTCGCAGTCTAAAGTAATAGAGAAATGTGGTAGAGCTTCATCTTACACTATAGTAATGTAGTCAGATTATTTATATTATGTGACTATGTGTCTCTATTCGATGTGTGGGAAAAAAACGTCTCCAACAGGTTTATATATACGATACCATTCAGATAAACGCAAAGCAAACCAACATTTCCATCTAATAATATTTATTTTATTTTAGTTATACCATTTTCTAGTTAGATAACCAATTTGTGAGCAAGAATTTGTATCGTAACAGTGAATCATATTGCTGCCAAATTCCAAATATAAAAAACTAAAGCTCACGAATCACAAACCGAGAGTTTCTGTGAGATTTGTGAGGTGCGAAGGAATCTCTATTTTGAAAGAAATCGAAATTGATATAAATTCGCTTTATAATATATTATTCAGTTTTTTCTCTAATTATATTATGATTCTGATTTAATGTATACACACATTTTAAAAGTTATTTTTTCGCTCATTTTAATTTGTAATCTTGAATTTTTACACTAGAAAAATCCTGAGTAGAAACGGAAACTGTGGTATGTCAAACTACATTTAAACAAGGTGAAAGCAAATTAAAAGCTAATGTACATACTACAATAGCTTTTAATTTGTTTAGAATTACAATCTTGGTAATGCAACTCAAGCTGATTAACACATAATTAAAAGCGGATAAACATTCCTTTTTGAGCGTTTCTTTGAATCTTGATATAAAGTCCTATAAATATCTGCAGTTGGATAAGACAGCTCAGGGTCAAACAAATTTTAAAATGAAATCTGTATAAATTAATTTCATGAGTTCAATTATGAAAGATATGACGTGCAATATTTATTTGCACAATTTAAAGCCAGTAGCATAACATAAATTTATTGTTGAAAAATATTGTCATGTGACTATGTGTTAAAAAAGTCAATAAACTGTGACTTTCCAGGTAAAACCGGAAGACCTCGCAGCCATGAAAGGCACTGAAAACATAGATCTGAACTACGAAAGAGTGTACTTAGTTGCTGCTAAAATAATACTGGTATCTTAAAGTTAGCATGACTAATTACTAGCTAATAATATATCAGTAGTTACACTTACCGAGCAAAATATTATCAAATGCTGTCCATATACTAAGAATACCATAAAGTTCTTCATAATAAAAATGTTATTGATAATAAATTTTGGTAAAATGAAGCAGGTGTATGATTTATTTGTTCTATTTTTCTTTTCCGGGTCTTGCTTCGTTTGATCATTAAATCAATCGTTCTACAGTTGTTATCGAGTTCTGGCTCTTTTCGCAGTTCATCCGGTTTCCTTTTCGGGTTTGACAGTTCTTTTCCGGTTCCAGCTTGTTTTTCAGATGAGGATTCTTTTCCGTTTTTTGCTTTTTTTTCAGGTATTGCGTCTTTTCTGACTCGTCTATATTTTCCAGTTCTGGCATCTTTTCCGGCTCTTGCTTCTTTTCCAGTTTTTGCATTTTTTCCAGTTTCTTATTCTTTTTCAGTTCTTCTTTGTTTGTTGTTTTTTGCATTTTTTCCAGTTTCTTCTTCTTTTTCAGTTCTTCTTTGTTTTTTAGTTTTTGCATTTTTTCCAGTTTCTTTTGACTTTTCAGTTCTTCTTTGTTTACTAGTTTTTGTATCTCTTTCAGTTGTTTCTCCATTTTCAGTTCTTCTTTCTTTTCTAGTTTTAGTATCTCTTCCCGTTTTTTCTTCTTTTTCAGTTCTTCTTTCTTTTCTAGTTTTTGAATCCATTCTAGTGTTTGTTTCTCTTTCAGTTCTTGCTTCTTTTCTAGTTTCTGTTGCTTTTCCAGTTTTTGTTTGTTTTTCAGTTCTTCCTTCTTTTCCAATTTTTGCTTCTTTTTCTGCTCTTGTTTCATTTTCAGTTCTTGCTTCTTTTCCAGTTTTTGCTTCTTTTTCAGCTCTTGCTTCTTTTTCAGTTCTTGCTTCTTTTCTAATTCTTGTATCTTTTCCTGCTCTTGCTTCTTTTCTAGTTTTTGTATCTTTTCCAGCTTTTGCTTCTTTTTCAGTTCTTGCTTCTTTTTTAGTTTTTGTGTCAATTCCAGTTTTTTCTTGTTTTTCAGTTCTTGCTTCTTTTGCAGTTTCTCCTTCTTTTCATGTTCTTCCTTTTTATCCAGTTCTTGATTCTTTTCCAGTTTTTGCATCTTTTCGGGTTCTCGCTTTTTTTCCAGTTCTTTCTCGTTTTCCAGTTTTTGCTCCTTTTCATGATCACAAGGAGGGTTTTCCAATCTACAAAATAATCAGTATATCTTTATTTCAGTAGTAAAAAAGTGAAAGTAATGCAACGACTATCACGTTTAACATGCACAACACTTCCATATTTAGATACTATATAACACTTTTGGCTCAGTTTCATAGGGAAAAGTCTCCCCGTAGATTTATTGCCTGACAGAATGTTTTTCTACAAAACGCGAATTTGTTGCTTTTGTTCTTCTGACCTAAAGCCAAGCAGAAAAGTTAAAGCATTTGGCGTGATTTGTATGCAATAAGCGACCTCCATGAATCTCACGTAGAGCGTAATAATTTGCAAAGTTTCAGTGCCTTACTTTTCCTTACTTAATTTTTACATAAGTTGAAATAATAATAATAGTAATAATAAACAGGTGGCTTAAAACAGAGGGAAACAATGGCGAAAATTGCAAAATAGGAGGAAAAATGAAACTGAAATGAAAAATAAAACAACTACAAACAAAGGATGGAAAAAGCATTTTAGAAGATATACACATAACGTTCTTTCTGAATCAGCAAAACCTGTATTTAAACGAGTATAAGTTTGAAAGCTTTGGATTCATTTATTTTTTGAATCAATTACTATTTCTTACGCATGCCAGATATTTTAAATTTCTTCAATTTTTGTATAATTTACTTACGTATTTTACCATTTCTTATTATTATCCAGTAGAGGTAACCTTACACATCATTAAAATATCTCCGAGTTTCCTCATTTAAGTCATCTTTCTCGCAGATCAATCTCTTTGCATCGCTGGCTGCACAGGTTTCAAATTTTCTCTCGTTATTCCGAATTCGGAACATAATGCTGGTCTATTTTGTCATCCAGCAAGAAGCACTAGGATTTTTGCCATCATTTGTTTTCAATTGAAAAATTTATTCTCATCTTCAGTTGCATTCTTAAAGTTTTATTATTTATACAGGTATAAAGAAAGAAATCAAACAAAGCAAAACAAATTAGGAAAAGAAATATCTGTTTTCTCCTATATTTATTGTTCCCTGTAATTTCTTTTGCCTGTTCCATTAAATTTATTGAAGGAAAATTTGCTAAATCTTTCAAAATGTATTTCCTAAATCCTTATGCGAATTAAACCTTTCTGAGCGTTTCGGCTACACTTTAAAGGCTTTTACAATTTAATGTTTGAATACTGACAGCTGCCTATGCTGAAATAATTTCTCCATTGACCTCGAAAAAAGAAGAATTAAAGTTCCAGGAGATTTTACAATGAAGGACACATATTTCTTATTTGAAGGGCAAGAGGATAAAAAAAAGATATTTTCGGATGGGAATATGTAGCATTTTAAACACCGTGTTTGTATATTTCATCATATAGTAGCAACACTTGAGTCATAAGTATTTATGCACATATATGAGAGAGACGACGATGACGAAAAATAAAATGGCAAAACATGGCCGAAAACACTTTCCTGGCCGGTACAAACAACACAAAACACAAGAAAGAACGGACACCAGTTATGCTTAGCGCAAGAGAAATTAAAAAATAGGAACAAAATTAGACACTTATGGACCTGAAAGAAGGTGTTCGAAATTACGACCTGCACCCTGATGCGGGTATCACATCTCTCGCACATCGAACATAAGATGTTCTCGAAAATACCGTGCATTCCCAGGACTTTCCCAGCAGCTGCCACGATATGTGTCACAAGTTCCTGTGTGACTTCTAACAGGTTTCGTGCAATAATGTGTTGACGTATCCCGAGAGGAAGTCACCGAAGGAACTTTCGAATACTTTCTTTGATGACGATCCCCTGTTTTTGTTCTTATTTCTTAGTTTCCGCTGCGCTAAGAATAATAAACAAATACCTTTACACTGTTCGTACGCTATTTTTCTTGTGTTGTGTCTCGTCACTATGGGGCCAGGAAAGCGTTTTCGATCATGAATTGCAATAAACGATTATATATATATATATACGGGAGTTGGTTTGTTCCCCTTGAAAAGTCAACTATTTTCCGATCAATGACAATGATTACATGTTTTTAATTTAATTTTTCCTTTTAAAATTGAAATTTTGTTCTTCATGATGATTTAATTCTAGTCCCCGTTAAAACATTATTAACAATTTACTTTCAAGTTACCTCAAAACATCTTTCAAAATATAACTTACCAGTATTGATTCACTATTTTAAAATAATTCTACTTTAAATAAACTTAGGAGACAATATAATCAATTAATCAATATTGTTTAGGAAATAAATTATATATATATAATCGTATATATATATATATATGTTACCGTGAAAGATCGAAACTGGAGAATGTCGACTTTCACCGGAGAATGTCAACATTCACCAAATACGTCGGTGAATGATCGAATATTGCATTACATTTTTGTACATTCGGACCCTCACCGGTGTATGTCGACAATCACAGATATGCTCTGGTGTAGGTCAAAAAGAGAGGAGTATATGTACACGCTCTCGTTGCAAAAGGAAGTGTTCCACAAATAAATGCAGTTGTAAAAGCAAGGGCCTCTTGTGCAATTGAAAGTGTCCTAATAGTTTAAGTTGTTGCAAATAATAAGATTTGAATCACGTAATTTAGTAAATTTTTAACTTCTATTATTTTCCTTTCTCATTTTGAATGTACAGTGTGTTTCAAGTTCTTATATTCTTAAGTTCTTATTTTAAGTCCCAAGTGCGTTTTTTCGCGACCGAATTACGGAGAAGAAAATGTAATATTCTTATGTGTTCAACATTCACCATTAGTAGATGGTGAATGTCGACATTTACCGGTGTAAGTCAGAAATAAGTGTTTTTGAAAAATATTTCGGACATACAACAAGCGACTATGTGAATGTTGACATTCACCGGTGAAAGCCGACATTCTCCAGATTTCGGTGTTTCACCGTAACATATATACGATAAACGTATATATATAGATATATATGCATATGTGTGTGTGTGTGTGTGTGTGAATTAATGTTAGGAATTCTGATCGCACATATTGATCTATAATACAGAGCAAATTTGGCAGATGAATAAGATAAAATATTCAGATTTATTTCAATTCACATTTGCGCCCCCAATTCATTTGAAATTCTAAACTTACCTATTTCTAGAATATTTATATTTCTCATATTGTTGGAATAGGAAGAAAGTAGCACGACAGAGATAGGAATACCGTGCCAGCGTTGACAGAGATAGAAAAAATATGCATAGTTCTACAATATTGTGGTTTAGTAAGAGAAATATTTGTTTCAGGAAAATTTATATTCCCACTTAGCTAAGTCATCATCTTTAACTGAAATCATGTGATGGGGATATATAATATTAGATTTTTTTTCATAGATAGATTTTGCACTTGATTTGCTTATGCTTCTGAATTTAAATGATATTGTAGATTAGTTCGAGAATTAAATCGTTTACATGTTTGCATATTTTTAAATTATTTTAAATTATTTGGCTTTTTTCCTTTTTTTAGAATTTAAATTTGCTTTTTTATATTTTTATTTTTTTACTTTTTTACTTTTATACGTATTTGTTAAGAATTTAAATTTGTTTAAATATATATATATATATATATATACATATATAATATATATATATATATATATACATAAACATATATTTTACTTAATTAATTTTTATTTTTTAATTTGTTATTAATTCAAAATTATTTAATATTATATATTAAAAAAATAATTGCAATGAAAAGTTAGAATCTCAAAATTTTTATTATGTTTGATGAGTAAATTCTCAAAATTATAGCTAAATAATATCATAAATCTCTGTAAATCTAGAAATATATAGTCTAACAGAAACAGGTGAAGAGAACAATTTATATGAGTTTTGTTCCGAATAGAGTATGGGATGGATTTCAGTGTTTACTTAATTTGTTTTACATACATATATATATGCATATTATTTATAAACATAAAGTCCTTTTTGTCTTTGTTACTCTAATTATATCAACTATTTCACACTTACTTCTCATTCACAAATTTTACAAACTGGCCGTTTAAACACGTGTATTTTGTATATTAGCTTTCTGTTTAGGTATTTCATTAGTTAATGCAATAAAGTTTCCTCATAATCAAAAGGTATTACAATAAATTTGAATTCTTCACAATGTGATTTTCCAACTTAAACATTTATAATCTATTTTTGTAATGAAGGAATGAAAAAACATTACGCATTATAAATCTGAAAACGTATTATTTTCCAGACCAGCGTTTTTGTCAAAAAATTATTAAACGTATAATTAAACTGGACCTGAAACATTATGTTTTGTTTTATTATTTTTTCCGAAATGACTTACGTCTCCGACACGTATTGCAATCTTAAACATTGCGGATCCAATTCTTCTAGTAATTGTTCGCTGAAGTATATTTTTGCTTCTTCTTCTTCTTCAAATATACGTCGATAATTATTTGCGCTGAAATATTTTTATTTTATTAAATATATATGTTCATATGTTTGAATTCATTAATTTAATAAATGATTATTTATACGTTTTTTGTCAAAAGTAGTAAGTCACATTTTGCGAGCATTTTTACATTACATTTTTACATTTTTGTCAAAGATTTTTAAAGGCGCTATGTTCCACGAAGAAAATAGCTTTACTTATTCAAAATCTTCAAAAAACAGTAAATATGGAAATGAATATTCGTCTTATTAGCCTAAATTCCATTATGAGGATATACAGGTATAATAGGAAATGAAGCTGCTGGCATCAGCAGCTCAGGATGCCATATTAGAAGGTCTGATTGACATCTATCATCTCAGATCAAACATTGCAATCAGGAAAAAAATTTCCAAACACGTTTTGATAAAATAACAAACAGGATGGGACGAGGCAGATACAAGAAGATTGCTCCACAGTTACTTTCCGCAAGTATCCCTATAAAGAATACATTTTTTTCTCCAATTAGATTGGCAACAAATCATGGAAAGTTTCCATTTTATTTCCAGAGATTCTTAAGAAGGCACGTAAAGCGAGCGCGAAAAACCTGCAAATCTAGCAAAACCTAAGCTTTATAAATGGCACTCTCCATTACTTTCCATTCTTAGAAAAAGAAAACTAGGATTTGCATCAAAAATTCCAGAGAATTTTTTTTCTACAATATGAAGTGTGTGTCTGCACTTAAACAATTTATGAAATATATTATTGAAAGTGATAGAACTGTGACTATAAGTATCTAATCATATTACAAGAGTTAATAAGCAAGTATTTAAGAACATGTAAATTTTTTAAACCGTGGCTTCCGTTGACCAGGCTGATCAAATTTCCAGTCGAGCGCAACTAAGCAATGATTGCGCTCTCAACCTTATGGCTGCGTATGCTGAGCCGATGAATGATCAATCGTTTGGACAATTTCCGCACAGGATTAAAAATTGCCTTCCCACAGACTTCTTCACTTAACGGGCCGTGTGTTCAAAACATAGATTTACACGTTAACTGAAATGTATAAAAATTTAGCGAAAAAAAAGAAATATTAAACGCACAATATCTCTTCGGATCTTCCTGATTATTACATCTGCGGAAAACAATTTAATACGTTTAAATGCAATTACGTTTCACTGAAGTAATCTATTAATTGTTTAACACTTTTCTGCTGTTGACTTCAATAAATTTATGATGTTTGGTATTTCATTTGTTTGCAGCAACACCTAGTCTCCTTTGCAACGAAAATTAATATGAACTTTTGCAATTAAGAAATGATTTAGATGAAAAATTAAATTGGACTGAATTTAATGTCTCGGTTGTTTCCGTTAAAAGAAGTTGGTGCTTTCCTAATTCGAAAAAATATCTCCATATATATACATAACATACATTTAATTAATTTGCACACTAAAAAAGGATTCTTCACATGGTATCTTCAAATGGGTAGATACGATAGCTGAAAAACAAGTGTCGGACAAAAGCCGAGCTGCAAAGAGCGATTTGTTGTACTGTTCTTTCCGTTTAAGTAATCCTGTTATTCGATGCATGTAATTTTGTTGAAATTCGTGTTACAAATTGCTTTATTTTCTGACGTAGAAGGAATTATCCCAAATTTTATTCAGAAGATTTAAATAACGGTTTCGATCCCAATACGCAGCAGTTACTAATAAAATATCTGGCTCAGTGGCTTTTTTGACGTCATTTAAAACGCTTAATTACAGGGCCGTAGTACAATTCCCAACCCCAGGAGTATAGCGATATACTACAATAGTGACGTGATCGAAGCGTTTTTGGAAAAAATCGTTGTCATCGCATATTCTATTTAAGTAATCATAGTCATCAGCTTTTAATATTCGTTGCAAATAATCATTGTCATCGAATAATCCTTGTAAAGAATCATTCTCATCGGATAATCATTGAAAATAATCTTTGTCATTACATAAAGGGGCATAGTAGCTGATGTATAAAGAATTGCACTCAAATTCTAATCAAAAGAATCGAATATGTATTGCAATTTATCATATGATCATTATTTACAGCAATGATTCTTAAATGTCTTCGACCTACGGCTCCTAATGACGCCGCGGAAAACTTGCGCAACACTGACGAAAAGAATATTTAAAAATACAATAAAAGCTTGAAAGCTAGGGAAAATGTCTGAATTTAATTTCTTTTTATTTAAATGAAGCTTAATGTTTTTAAAGGAAATTGAATATTGTAAAGAGTAATCAACAATATAAATATATGCGGGTTTTTGCCTCTTTGTTTTTTTTTTTTTTTTTCGTAACATCATATCCTTCGGAACGGGTGGGGGAATTTGAGTTTGGAAGGAGGTACCCTCAAATTTCAAAAATCCATGGTAAAACGTTTCGACTATTGTTATCTTCCTACGACTATCACTCGAGATATTATATAAAATTTCTTAAAACGCTAATTTTTCGCATTCATTTTTCCAAGTGGCCGATGTCTAGCGCGCTGGAAATCAAAATGCTTTATTTGGAAAAATGTTGGCCCTTCTCACTTTCATATCGTAGAGTTTGTTTAAGAGAAATTTTTAAGTTAAAAAAATATGAAATAAATAGCATTGACAAACGTGAAACTTATGGTTATTATTATTTACGGTTATATTCTGAGTTGAAGAAAGCACGTGATTCCATATAACGTCATTGTACGTCGAAAATCTTTCGTTAATGTAAGTATTTTAAATGAATAGCTGCTTTTGGCAACTTTTATGTTTCACCTTTAGATACGTGATACGATATGCTATCGCTACGTTAATTCTTTTATTGAGATTTTGAAAATTTGTTATATTAAAATAAATTTAAATCATGACCTCAAATGTATTACCTGAAGTGTCAAAGGTCTTTGTTTCCTGACTTGGCAAGAAACATTTATTTAAGAATCACTTTTTGCTTGGAAAGAATGAATACATTTTCTTCATAATGAAATGTTTTATGCATATTATGCTATTCTAAATTTATTTATAAAAATTTAATTTCTTTTATTGTACAGTTCCTTTCTGAGTAGAAGTTTAAACTTCTGTAAGTATTTAACGTTTTAGATGCAATGTTACTTTACTACAGTTACATAATTTTTTTTCAATTTACGAAAATGTCTGAACGCAAGAAGACAGCACAAATGTTACAGCGAGCTACAGAAAAAATGAAGTAAAAAGCACTAGGAGACTCAGCAGGCAAGTACAAGAAAACTTGCATGCTTCAAAAATGAATGAAGATACAACTAGAAACTCAGCAGGCAAGCATAGTGACAAGAAAGGTTACGCATTCAAGAAACTTAAGAAGAAACGAATAGGAGTTCCAGCAGACAAGCAACAACTCAAGAAACTTCGCTTGCTCAAACTGTATCAGAAACTAGTAGCAGACGCAAAAGACATTCAGAAAACCAAGAATCACTGCGTGCTCCGGAAAGGTAAGCGGAAGCGAAACGGAGGCCCACTAGGCAAGCGGAACGTCAAAAGAATATGCGCGATGACGGGAAGAAGTCGCAAGTAAACGAAGGATGCAAGACTGTCCGCGTCATCGTCAGATTCGACAGGAAATACCAGAACAGCTCAAGAAGCTGCATAAACAACTCAAGACTCTGCAGATTACGGACAATTTCGGTTCGAAGAGGCAGAGCTCATACGAGGGAACAAGCTTCGCATGAACGCATCACGACATACACGTAGTACTCTTCACAATGCAGGAAGTTTACTTTGAGCAACACACTGTATACGTAGAGCTCGTAGACATATATAGTAAAGATTTTGCTTTGTCAACAGCCCCCTAGTAAAATGTATGAAGTTTATATTGACATCTCACAATACCTGAAAGAAATTTTTCTATTTACTTCTTCATTTACTATTTTCTTACACTTCTTATCAGAAATCCTGTCTATATATTATAGATATCAAAATCAGAAAAAATTAATTAATTATCTTTAAATGTATCTAAGTGATGAATACTTCGCCCCTGTTCGTACCGAAACAACACGATGTAATTGTAGATACCTAGAAAGTAAAATGTATTCAGCAGGCTGTACAGCAAGCGACAACTATAAATGGTGATAACACAAAAATGTTATATAATGTTATATACTGGCAGAATTTTAAAAAAAGAACATATACAACAGTGTTTTAAAAATACGAATTTTGCATCAAATTGCAAAAGAAATATCTTAAAATCTGCCTTTCCATGCATAAGAGTTCAGGATTCGGAAAATTATATTTTTGTAAACGGTTTAGGAAAAATAACAAAAATTATTGCCTTGAGAAATGGATAATCTTGGTATGAATACGAATTACGCCAAGACTACTCGTCAATGGTTGTTTTGAACACGCCCTTAATGTATATATATAACCCTTAAAAAACGTAAAGTGAGTGAATCTACTATTCGAGTGTGTCTTTATATCTTGAGTATTTAAGAAATAAGAATTGCATTTATGTATCTCGATAAAGCTAACGCTATTGCCCGAATAACAACGTTTATTTAACACTTGATATAACCAACTTCATATATATCTTGAAATAAAACATAAATTTCCTAATCAGATACTACCAATTGCAGAAAAAATACAAAAATAATGGAATTTCTAATAACACTACAAGTAACATACCGAGGAATAAATTGCGCTGCAAAACTGATGCAATCTAGAATATGTAAACCACAAAATTTATGTACCGCTATAGAAATGCAATAGAATGAGAAACGAAACTGTGATGAGAATTATAATGAAAAATTTACCATAAACTATTAGTATATGATATAAGTAAATATATACTTTTAATACTATTCATTTAAATATGTTCAAACCTTCATAATATTCATTACTTACAAACGCTTCTTCATCCATCGAAGCATAGCACAAGCCATTCTCAATTCAGTGCTGGTGCACGTCAATAAAATAAGGATAAATCCAAATTTTTACAAAAAATCAATCGCTTTGACTCGTTTCTCAAAAAACGTATATTAATATATCACATCAATATAATTCGGGATCATAAAATCACCAAACAACGCATTAAACGCAAAAAATCGCATTAAGGCAGAATGAAGAATTTTCACTCTTACAATGACTTTTACAACAATATATAATAGAATCGAATTTCTAAACTAAGTGTTCATTGTTACACCATATTTCATTCTTGGGGAACCTTTCATGGTTGTTCAGTAATTCTAACTGTTAACTGGTATAAAAAGAATTATGATTTCATATATATGCACAGACTTATATATGTATTATATTAACACGTATCTGTAGTAACATACATCATCTTATATTATATGTATTCGCATAATTCTAAATTAATTATACTAGTCAACATAATTTGTATTGATAGCAGCACAGTTTTAAAATTATTTATTACTATCTGCTTGCTAACGATTATATAATTAAGTACAGTGGTACCTCGACATACGAGTTTAATATGTTTCGTCACCTTGCTCGTATCTCAAAGCAATTTTCCGCATTGAAAGTAATCGAAATGCCATTAATCCGTTCCAGCTCCCAAAACACGACCTCAGCTGTTTTTTTAAGTGTTTTTGAATAAGAAAAATGTAGTTTCTTATTCAAAAACAAGAAGAAACATTTATTTATAAATAACAAATACATATTCTATAAAAACATAATTAAAAGAAAAAGTGCCTACGGAAGCGCTTAATTTTTGTCACTGGTCTTCGCTCTTTTTGTCCTGATCTGCTCATTTTCACCCGCAGATCGTTTAAAAAAACTGTCCAAGGAGGTTTGTTTCTTCCTACCTGTCAAGGTATTGCGGAATCGAGTTATGCAAGTTTAGTTGAACAACTCCGATTTAGGACTAGTTGCAACTTTTTCGCGGTGATTTTTATCCACGAACTCTACAACTTTATCCCACATTCTCAAGAACTGTTTTATATCTCTTGTAGGGATAACCTCCTCTATCTCTGGCTCCTCTTCAAAACTAATTTTTCGTTGAACCACCGTATGCTGCTGCAAATGCAGATCGTGTAACTCCTCGGTTGTCAGCTCCTGAGACTGTTCCTCTACGAGTTCGTTCACATCTCTCTCCTCCACCTCCAGACTCATGGATTTTCCCAGAGAAACAACCTCCTCTACCACTGACACTTTGGGTTCCAATCCTTCGAATTCTCTTTCAGCTACAGTCTCAGGCCACAGCTTCTTCCATGCAGACGTTGTAACACCCAGCCAGGCCTTGTCAAACCAGCCCCGACTGGCTTTAAACGGGTCTTCCGATTCCACGTTTGTAGAAGTGTGTGGGATCTTCTTTAGAAAATAACCGTAAATCGCTCGTAAATAACTCGTAATAGTGCCTACTCACATATGATGCTTTGTGTTAAGGTTCCTCCTTGAAGCTGCTTCTCTCTCACTCACACCATCAGTAGTTTCTCTATGTCTTGACGGAGAGAAGTCGGAGCTTAAAAGTTATTGTAACGCCCTTAGTTGGCGTTATACTTTATCAACTCCTTTTGTTCAAGCACAGTAAATATCATTGATGTGTTACGCCCGCACATCGTCCCCAAGTCAATTACTCGCACACCTTGCTCATGGTTTTCTATTATTTAACGCTTTAATTCAATAGACATCATCATCTTCTTTGGACCCAGGGTTATAAAAATAAATATGATAATGTTTTCTAAATGTACAAAAAGCAAAAAACGCGAACCCAACTTATCAAAAATGCTTCCAAAACGAGGGAAACAAGCACTCAGACTGAGGACTAGTCTGAGGTGGGAGAAACTGTTAGAGGCTGCACACGACACCTACATGAGCGCGCATGTTGCGGTCGTGTACAGCGGTGTAGTGTGCGATTCCTCGTATCTCAAATCTTGCTCTCGTCTCAAAGCAAAAACATCGCTCGCTCGGTAGCTCCTGTCTCAAAACACTCGTATGTTGGGGCACTCGTATATCGAGGTACCACTGTAAATACAGTTTATAGTTTTTTTAATGTGACAATCATTATAAGCCATGTAGATTTTTCCTTGTGGCTTCATTTGTTTTCTCTTCCAAAATTTCGAACGTCCAACAGTTTTGTCAGTTTCGGGCTTTTGGTATGGAGAGTGAGAAAATGAGATAAGACCAGAATGAACTTCAGTTCTGAACTTTGCAGTTCAGCATAGAGTAAGGAGTATTGACAGATTTATGTTCGCTCTTTACGTGCGCTTTTCATCGTATTTTCTTCATCATTCTCAGCACTTTAAAGTGATAACTACTAGCAGTGTTCCTTTATATTTCGTATATTTCTGGAATTATATTTTTTTACTCGTACTTTTCGAAAAACTCCAGAAATGTTTAGTGTTTTTTCGGGACAAATAAATTCTAACAAGCTACTAGCTCTTCCGCATGCTTTACGAACCTTTATGCCAGGAACAATTTTGGGTGTTAGAAGAAGGACAGAATGCTAGTGACAAGAACAATTGAGGAGCATCTGAGGCAGCTTGTGACAGTCTTTGCTGCGTTCCAGGAAGATATAAAAGGAGAGGTTGATTCCTTTACAGAAGAGATAAATGCGTCCAACAAAAGAGGGAAAGGGGAAATAATACCAGTTCAAGGGAAGATGAAATCTATCCAAAATTGATACTTAAGCCTGTCAAGAAGAAATAAAAGACAACAGTAGAAGATTTTCGAGGATTTTGAAAGCAGAAATAACATGGTCGAAAGGAGAGTTAGAGAAACTGGAGAACGTGTTTCTGCTGTCAAACAGCAAATCAAAGAAAGAGTTAATGCTGTCAAACTACAAATCAAAGGAAGAGTTTCTGATGTCGAACAACAAATCGATGACAGAGTTTCTGCTGTTGTCGCCAAAGAATCTGACAGCTTTAACACATTCATAATGACAACTGGAGACGATTCTGATACCTTTAAATTGGTACCTATGTTTTCCAACCCATTTCTCATGCTTTCCACGTGTGATGGAAGAAACATTTGGCATATGTACAAGGCTCAGTTCTGTATAGCTCCAAATGGAAATGGGTAGGATTCCGAAGACAAACCTGTAATTTCGCAGCTTCTCTGAGAATAGAAGAAGACGATATCGGTCCCACTCTTCTAGAAACCCAGAGGCTAGATTTTGATGCTGACCCGGTACGCGAAAGCTCTACTAAGAAGTGTTTAAAAGGCTACAGAAGGCTGCAGTTAATATCTCGATAGCAGAAGCTCACCAAAATAATCCAGAAGCTCGCCACTGATATCGAAATGCTGTCCCATCTCTACTTTTTTGACTGCTCAACAGAAATACGTGAAGTACAATCCATGAAATACTTCCTCGGTGGCATACGGGAACCTGAGGTATAGAAACAACTGCGAATAGTGGATCTCAAAGATTTAAAAAATGCCTAGAGTGTACGCCATGAAAAACGTGGCAGTCCTTTCAGAAACTTGCACACACCATTGCCCAATCGGAACTACTCCAACCCAGAAGCTAGTGGACAAGTGACAGCTCGTCCAGGCAGTCTACCCACTTAAGTAAGTGCCTTGAGGCGGAACAGACGTCAGACGAAAACGACCTTAGTATGCTAGAACTGCAGTGGTGATGAACACTTACGAAAGAACTGCAGAACACATTAGGACACAGAAGATAATGCTGCTAATCAGCAAGAAGTCACGAAAACAAATCGTGGATGTTGAGCGGAATTTGCCAGAGATTGCCAGATATTGAGAAGTCCCACATAAAATCCTTTCAGATTTCGGTTATGGTTGGTGGCAATAATGGACTTTTCAATCATGAGGCATACAAATAGAGTTCCCTTAGTATAATAATCGATACATGAGTAATTTACCATCATCCAAAACCTCAAGTCGAGATGATAGAACCAGCATGAACAGAACTTTTCCTTCCAGGATTATAGCTGAAAACAGAAATTTCCGGTAAGGCATTATGAAATATGCTAAGAACGTTAAGAGCACGAAATGAGTACTAATAATATGTTCTTTCGTTGAATTATCAAGGCCGTCATTCCGGTGACGGTTGAAACGTAAGTGCCAAAGCTAAAGTCATTGGGGAATGCGAAGTGGTTGCATCACGTTCTCCATTGAACTACGTTAAGGGGTCTCATTATGAAATATGCTAAGAACGTTAAGAGCACGAAATGAGTACTAATAATATGTTCTTTCGTTGAATTATCAAGGCCGTCATTCCGGTGACGGTTGAAACGTAAGTGCCAAAGCTAAAGTCATTGGGGAATGCGAAGTGGTTGCATCACGTTCTCCATTGAACTACGTTAAGGGGTCTCGTAACCTTAAAACCCTCAAAACCTCTGAATATGATCCTGTTGTAAGGATTGGGATAACATATTTATTTTTAAAGCTATTACTTCCAGTTTTTTACAGCTCACTGCATAGCACAGCTGAATTAGTAAGCAAATAGTTTGTGTTGCCACAAATGTTTTTATAATTTAATCTTCTTTGTGAGGTAATTTATTATATGTTCACGTAATACTCCCACTTTGCGTGCACAATTTAAAACATTCTGTTATATATTTTAACTTCATAGTTAATATACAGCTTGTATAGCATCTAAAGACTACTGTGAACCAAAAATCTTAAGAATTTCATGTTAAATTCTCATTTTATTTTGAACTAAATTTATACAATGCATTTTAATAAAAAATTTTTAATATTTCCATGCGTAAAACTTTTGACTATTAAAATATTCAATATATTTTTGGTTCAGTTAGATGATAATACTCATATAAAGAAGTCCATTAAATTTAAAGTGTGTACCGAGAACCGTTTTTAAAATATCATGCGCGCAACAGTGAAAATTTATGTTTTGAGATAATCAAGTTTTAATGTAAATATTTTTTTTAAATACTTCTCTTGTCATAAAATATATAAAATGCTTATTTTCTGAGAGATATTGTAATATTATACAATTTCCAATAGTTGGTATAAGCATAATTAATGTAAAATAAGCTGCCATCATCAAAGTATAACGTATCAACTAAAAATGATTTGAAACTTCTATGCTATCAATGATACAACTAAAATTTTTCTTACAAATTGGAACTTACTTATAGGCAAATGTTTCAGGTAAAGTTCTCTGTAATGTATTATTGTATATCAAACATATAAATCATTTAATAGTTCTTCCACAGGGTAACTTTAGCATACTCTAAATGCTATGTATACAACTGGGGAAAAATGCATTTTAAGAAAATCGAGTTTTGATGCAAATATTTCAGTGTACAACTTTCTAATAATAAAGTGCATAGTATATTTATTTTCAAAATGATATATTTAAAAAGTATAAATCCTAATAAATTGCATAAGCTTTTGTCAATATGAAACACATTAAAATTACCATACTATATAAAATACCATGACAGAATGATAGCCGTGTATTAAAATACGTGTAGCATATTTGAACAAATAATTTATTTTTACATAACCACATCAGTTAAGTACTTTCAAGCATTTAAGCATATGATATGTATCATATTATGCAATATTATTTAAACATAGGTGGGAAAAAACCTTTACGACTTATTTGAAATTGTATGCTAAACTGCTACATTCATCGAAGTATAACATATCGACTAAGAATGATAAAACTAAAACTTCCTTACAAATAAGAATTTACTTATAGCCAAATGTCTTAGCTAAAGTTCTCTGTAATATATTACTGTATATCAAACATATAAAACATTTAATAGTTCTTCCACAATGTAACTTTAGCATACTTTAAATGCTGTGTATACAACTGCGAAAAATCGTGTTTTAAGAAATTTGAGTTTTAATGCCAATACTTCAGTATATAACTTTCTAATAATAAAGTGCATAGTATATTTATTTTGAAAATATATTTAAAAAGTATAAATCCTAATAAATTGCAGAAGCTTTTGTTAGTATGAAACACGTTAAATATACCTTGCTATATACATTACCATTACAGAATGATAGCCGTATATTAAAATACATGTGGCATATTTGCACAAAATTTATTTTTACATAACCACTTTAGTTAAATAAACTCAAGCATTTAAGCATATGATATGTATTATATTGTATACTATACATATTATTTAACATGGGTGAAAAAATCTTTTACCACTTACTTCAAATTGTATGCTAAACTGCTAAAATTTTATTTACAAATTAAAACGCACCAGCACAATAAACATCCCCATCATTTTTATGGAGGCCTGCACTTCTGATATTTTTTGCTGCCTTTCAAGCTTAGCTGTTGTTTTGTTTCTGACAAGCCTTTCTTTTCTGCGTTATCTATTCTCTTGTTATCAATTTGTAAAAATCCTTCAATAGAAAACTTACTTCTAAAAAGCTGTAGCTCATTTTTTACAGAATGTCTACCAACAGACCTTTCGTTAAAAGCAATTACTGCTTCATTTCCAGCAATTTGAACTATCCTACTACCAGCACGACATGTCTTTGGACAAAATTTCCAAATTAAGGAATTAAATGATTCATTATTATTTTGTGTTTTGCCGCCAAGGCAACGTCTATATAACGAAGGTTGTGACAAATCTATAAAAACTGGCTTTATTGCCTCCATTACAGCGACTGGTTCAGAATTTATATGCTTATAATCAGCTTTATTTTGCTTAGCTTTATTGTATTTGCACCATGTGGTTTCATTTGTAGGACAAACGTCATGAATCGGCTTTTCATCACTCGATATTTTGTGGTAGTAAATTGCCCAAATGGCTTTTCTCATATCACTAACAGACTCATTATATTCTCGAATCGCATTACCATAATACGAAGTTATTTCATTTATTAACTTATCTGTTAGTCTCCCTTTCCCAGACAGATTTTACCGTCATTTAATTTCACTTTTTTTCTTTCAAGTTTTAATTTGCGTAGCCATATTCCCATTCGTTTTTGAATATGTCCAACACACTCAATTTTTTCTATATTTAATGAACCATATGGTTTGGCGTCAGTTATACCTGGAAATGGTTTTGCATCACCTATGTAGGATATTAAGTTTTACTAACGTTTATTTTATTTTAAATCTTTACTATCACTTCTTATTTTCTACTTCCGGCCAGAATTAAAAGCGTTAACTTATTTATGCAAAATTTGTCTGGCGTACGCCAAGTACTTAAGATGTGGCTTTTTGCCAAGCGAGAGAGTGGAAGGAGTTAGTCGAAGCAGGCCGCTTACCTTAGAAGTTTTACTCAGTTGCTGGTTGCCTTCCAGGCCAGAGTTTTAATCCTCGTGATAATGTTTAAACGTATTGTAGTGTTAACAGTTCTCTGTACTACATACGGCTTCCTGTTAATATACGGCCAATCTTCCACGTTTATTATTCCAAAGGTAAGTTAGAGTTTAGTTAAATATTTTTATATTCTTACGTTTAGACCACAAGTAGTGGGTCTTTGTATTCCAAAGTACGGAAATTATTGTAAAGAGAGAAAAATAAAGGGTTTTATATACCTTTCTTGTGTATCCTGTCTACTTCCCACAGTTATTGAACATAGCTTTAGTAAGCTCTCTGTTCCGAGTCAGGTCCTTGCATATTCCCGAAGAAAGTAAGACGGAACATTGAACCTGATAGTGGCGCCCAACGAAGAAGAATAACCATGGCCGAGTTTCAAGAAGAACCTGTGCTGCCTGCAGAAGCGGCTCAGAATCCAGAAATGCCAGCTGCCGCCCTGGAAAGATTTGGTTACATCGTACAGACCCTGCGCGCTTCGATGAAACTAGAAGCAACATTTAATGGAAACTCACCGGTAATCAGTTTTTTGGAAAAATTGGACGACCAATGGAAGAAAAATTCACGTCTTCAAAATCTTGTATTTAAACCGTCCGGATCCTGAGATAATTCAAGTGATTTTGCCGAGGTTACTGCCCCAAGTGCAAGACTTTATTGAATTAAGAAATACGACTACACTGGAAAAGTTATTTGAGCTAGCAATCCAGTTTGAAAGTAGAAGAACGGCGGACATTGAAAGAAGACGTCAATATCAACTGCGAAACCAATTTGGTGCGCCAAGACTACAGCAAACTCAAGCACACGGCTACGGAAGCAAAGCGAATCAGTGGGCAAGGAAATCCGAGCATTCAAAAAAAGCCGGCGAACGTCGACAGTTCAATAGCAATCCAGGAAAAAGTCTCAAGGCCAGTGGAAAAAGAAGGAAAGCACGGAAATGAAAAATAATTTAAACTAAAACGGATTTCTGCTGACTGGAGGGTGCGAAAATCCGAAGGCCACGAAAACCCCTATTCCTTCAAGTTAAATACAGTAATGGTGAAAAATTTGACTCTTCCGAAGATTGAAGTGTTGGTAAATAATATCCCAGCCACCGCACTCCTGGATACAGGCGCGCAGTATTCCTGTGTGGCAGAAGATTTTTTTAGGAAGTATTTTCGTAAATATCGTATATATAATTCGGATAATACGACAGTGTTAGCTGCGCAAGGAGAAAGATGTAAGTGTATAGGTAAATTACCGCTGTATGTCCGTATCAAGGACGAACAAGTAAAGGTTATGTTTTTCATAGTAAAGAATCTGCAAGCACATATTATCTTAGGAATAGATTTTCTTTCAGAGGCACAAGCAACGCTAGATTTTAATGAAGCGTCTCTTAAGCTGACAATGAAACCAGTTCGCGAAGAAAAGGCTGAACCGCCGATGTTAAACCTTGACCACCTGCCTAATGAAGAGCAACAAAGAATCCGACAAGTGGTAAGTGAATTTGCTTCGTTATTTAGTGATATTCCAGGATTTACTCAGGTTACTAACCATAGTATTGACACCGGAGATTCAATGCCAGTTCGCCACAAATTATACCGGTATGATAAGAATAAGGAAAAAATTATAGAATAGTATATCACCGATATGCTACGTAAAAAGATCATAACGCACATCTCAAGTAGTTATGCTAGCCCGGTGGTTTTATGTAAGATAAATAATGACTATCCATTGACACATCGAAAAAGGTGGAGATTCGCAATTGACTACCGTATATTAAACTCCATAACTAAATATCCGGTATATCCGTTACCTATTATTGAAGAAATTCTAAGGAACATAACATCCACCAAATATATGACGACTTTAGACTTAACGACTGGTTATTTTCAAATAGGGATTAGGCCTGAGGACGTGCCTAAGACTGCTTTTATAACCAAGTCTGGCACTTATGCATTTCTGGGCATGCCGTTTGGCCTTTCAGGGGCACCGGCAACATTTCAGCGATGTATGGACATTGTGGTAAGGACTGTTCATGGAAAGTCCACATTTATCTATTTAGAGGATATCATTATTACTAGTGATAATCTCGACCAACATGTACAGGTTTTAAGACAGGTGTTTTCTTTATTAAATGAGGCCGGTCTAAAAGTTAATGTCGAAAAGTGCAAATTTGCAGCACTTGAATTAAAATATTTAGGTTACAAAATATCTCAGAAAGGAATAGAGACAGACGAATCAAAAATAATCGCTGTACAAAAGTATCCGACTCCAAACACGGCGAAGAAGCTCTCTTCTTTTCTAGGACTTTGTTCATATTATAGGTCCTTTATAAAAGATTTTGCAGCTATTGCTGAACCATTGTTAAAATTAAAAAGGAAACAGGCAAGATTCTCGTGGACGGCCGAAGCCAATAGTGCTTTCGAAAAATTAAAACAAGCATTAACGCAAGCCCTTGTGCTGAAATTTCCTGAAAAGGATGAGAATTTAGAAATTTCAGTGGATGCTTCGGATTATGCGGTAGGAGCGCTACTTTCGCAAAATCAGCAGCCCGTGGCATTTTTTAGCCGAACTTTAAATCAAACACAAAGAAACTATTCCGCGACCGAGAGAGAGGCACTTGCAGTTCTGTTAGTAGTGCAAAAGTTCCGAGTCTATTTTGGAAAGGCGCCAATAACAGTGTACTCTGATCATGCGGCGGTAACTAGATTGTACTCAGGGAAAAACTTATCCCCAAGGTTAATAAGATGGGCACTCAAGCTACAAGAATATAATCTGGTAATCAAGCATACCCCCGGAAAGGAAAATATCGTAGCAGATGCCCTATCCAGAATTAAAATAGATGAAGAAGGTAATACTGTAAAGGTGGCAATGCTCACAGCATGTACAATAAATTCCCGAGAAACTGTAATAACCGAACTGGGTAAGGATCCTGAGTTTGAAAGCATTTATTAGTATTTAAAGGATCCTGAAAATTTTAGCCACCAAGATATTGTGGCGATAAGAAATAGGGCGGCCCATAACGAACTAATAGATGGTCTATTATTTTATACAAAAACTACGAATTCCAACAACGAATTTCGACCTGTTATCCCAGCTAGTCTTAGATTAAATATCCTGCAGGAGCCCCATGACAGCCCTTTAGCTTTTCATGCTGGTATTCGAAAACCTATCCAACGCGTACGCGAGGCAGTCTATTTTCCTGAACTGCTAAAGTTAACAAGGGCGTATGTCCAGTCCTGCCCAACATGTCAAGCAGTTAATTATATTAATTTCCGCCCGGCCGGGTTTCTAAATAGTATTAAATCCGAATTTCCAAATGAAATAATTGGCATCGATTTATTGGGCCCTTTCCCAAAAAGTCAGTTAAATAAAAGTCGCTATGACCTTGTTATGGTTGATCATTTTAGTAAGTGGACCGAAATTGTTCCCTTAAAGCGAGACTCCGCGAAATTAGTTACTGATTCTATTTTAAATAAATATATTTTAAAATACGGAGCGCCCCTATAAGTTATATCGGATAATGGTCCTAATATTTGTAAGTAATGTATTTGAAGACATGTGCCAAAAACTGGGCATACGTCATTTAAAAATGGTCCCGTATCGGCCGCAATCAAATATAGCGGAACGGGTGAATAGAAATATAGTGAAAATTATCCGTAGTTATGTTAACAATTTTCATAAAAGCTGGGATAACTATCTCAATGAATTTGCTTTCGCCCTTAGGACCGCAAAACATGATACAACGGGCAAAACTCCTGCTGAGTTATTTTTAGGTAGAAAGATTATAACGCCGTTAGATAAATTATTTTATGTGCAACAAAGAGCCACAGAATTTAAAATGGCTGATATAGAAAAACTAATTAAAGAAGCAAAAAAGGATACTGAAGTAGCACAGAGAAAACAAAAGCTGTATTATGACTTGAAACGACGGGGAGTAACTTATAAAGTAGGGGATGAAGTGTTAAAAATTAAGCATTCACTTTCTTCAGCACCAGAAGATAAAACTGCCAAATTTTTTCCACGATTTGAAGATCCATATGTCATAGAAAAAATAACTCACGCTGTAGTAGTGTTAAAAGCCAGGAATGGTGAAACCTGCTCCGCAAACATTGATCAAATCAAACCCTACTATGATCGTAATAAAATGCAAATATTTACAGATCTTTTGCAGGATCCGGCACGGCAGACACGGCGGGCACAAGCTCCAGATGTGGAACAACGACAAGTACAAGGGCAAGCCATTAAGAGGCAGGAGCAAGTGAAAAGAAAGTTTCCCCGCTGGAAAATTAAAGGTAACAAGAAAAAGAAGCCGTTCCACCGTCCAGTAAAGAGAGCTCACGAACACCCCCAGAATGAAGAAGGGAGAAGGACGACGTATGCAAAGAGAGCCAGGAGAAAAGACGGCAACTATAATCCGGCTCTAAAACGGAAGATCTACTCATCCGACAGGACTCTCCGCAGCAAATGTCGCCGAACTGCGGAAGGGCCATCAGCGGCGGAGGAAAAGTTACAAGGAAAATTTGAACGGCCAGTAACGAGGTCCAAGCAGGAACGCGAAAGAAGTCTCCCGGTTCCGCCAAGACCAGCTGCCATCAAACGGCCAAGACCACAGGCAGAGGCGAAAAAGAAGGTATTCAAGGGTGACCGAACGGGAGAAAAAAAGAAAGCTTCTAGAGGAAGGCACTGAAGGGCGAGCCCGCACAAGAAGGAGAATAAATCAAACGAGAATCTCTGCTACCTTCCAGGACTGGGCTCAGAAAAGAATGTCCGAATATAACAAAGATAAATAAAATTTTATGTTACTTTGCAAACTTAAGTTAATCTTTCATTCTTACTGCAAGTGGCAGATTTCAAGAAGTTTTACGTCATGCGAGGTCTACCTTTATCGCCAAAAAGGCGAGAAATGATTGGTTACCGATTTTGGTATTATGTTTTTCAATTACTCGCGCGTAAAACTAAAGTTGATGTATAATAGGAATATGTAAAGACTTAAATATTGTAAAAGTTATTGTATAAATTTTATTTAAAACATTCTGGCAAGAAAGAAATTTTAGTCTGAAAGACTTTTTGAAATGTAGTATTTCAATGTAGAAGAATTGGCACTTGATTTGAAAAGAATAGAAGTTAACAATGTACTACTAATGTATGTTTTCAAATGCGTAAAATTAACGGCATTTTAATATGTTCTTATATACAACGTGAACTGTTATTTTAAATGTTAAGAAATACCGTGATATGGTAAAAGTGAAAGTAATGTTAAATTTTTTTTTTATTCGTGTGACTGTAAAAAGACCAAATCATGGTGAATATGTGTTAAAGGTTGAATGAATGTAGTTAGGTTCTCTGACGCTACACTTCAGAGTTAGCCACTTTCAGAATAGTACCTCAGGGTTTAGAGTTGAAGTTAGGGTGTGTTACGAGGTCTTGGTATGTTGAATTTTTAACACGTTAGTGTTTTGATTGTAGGAGGAAGTGTTGAACACGTATACATAAACACATTCGTGTTTGGTGTTCTTTTACAAGACATGTCAGAGAGCACGGGGAGAGATAATTAAAATAAAGTCATGAATGAAATAAGAATGTTAAGAGAAATATAAATATGCATGTTACTTGCCATTTCATTGTGTAACATTTCATTAAACTAGTTTTCCTTCCAGATCTCTGGAAGGAACCAGATTTGAATAAAAGCTCCTGTTTAGATGCAGTACAGATGAAAAATTGCGTGTCCTTGGAGCTGCTATTGTAAAAACAAATTTCTTTTTTTTTTTTTTTTTTTTAATTTCTAGTTTCTAGTGAGAAATGTTTGTAAAAGATTGGCCTCGCGTTAGATTCTAGAGCTAAAAGTTTTCAACAAGGTCGTTTTAGACCTCAGTTTAAAACTAATTAACTCTGGCGGGAAGCATGTAAGGATCTTAAGTTTTACTAACGTTTATTTTATTTTAAATCTTTACTATCACTTCTTATTTTCTACTTCCGGCCAGAATTAAAAGCGTTAACTTATTTATGCAAAATTTGTCTGGCGAACGCCAAGTACTTAAGATGTGGCTTTTTGCCAAGCGAGAGAGAGGAAGGAGTTAGTCGAAGCAGGCCGCTTACCTTAGAAGTTTTACTCAGTTGCTGGTTGCCTTCCAGGCCAGAGTTTTAATCCTCGTGATAATGTTTAAACGTATTGTAGTGTTAACAGTTCTCTGTACTACATACGGCTTCCTGTTAATATACGGCCAATCTTCCACGTTTATTATTCCAAAGTTAAGTTAGAGTTTAGTTAAATATTTTTATATTCTTACGTTTAGACCACAAGTAGTGGGTCTTTGTATTCCAAAGTACGGAAATTATTGTAAAGAGAGAAAAACAAAGGGTTTTGTATACCCTTCTTGTGTACTTCCCACAGTTCCACAGTTGTTCCCACAGTTATTGAACATAGCTTTAGTAAGCTCTCTGTTCCGAGTCAGGTCCTTGCATGTTCCCGAAGAAAGTAAGACAGAACATTGAACCTGATACCGTCACCAATATAAGAAGTATATTTTACACCTCTTTTTTCCATGGAACATGAAAAATTGTTTATCTTTCCATTCATTTCCATTTTTCCTGAAGAACCAGCATGATTCTCTAAACAGGCCTTGTGTTCACTTACGCCATTTCCTAGAAATGACTCGCAACCTTTGCAATATAAAGATAGTATTTCTGTATCGATTACTGTGTTGCTTTCTGACCCTATTACGGAACAGACTCCAACCAAAGACGTATGTCCTCGAGTCTTCCACGTACCGTCTCCACTTACAGTCACATATAACGACGAATTTGAAAGAACGATGTGCAATCACAGGAGGGAGATCCATAACGCAGCAGAATTTCTGCATAGCAGCTTTCCCTTGACCAAGAGTTCGCATTGCATACGTAAATCTTCTGTTTAGCTCTGATATATTTTTTCGGACACCCATCATATTAGAGTTTCTGAAAGTTCTTTTACATGTACACTTTGAGCATAGTAACTCAAATTTTGAGCTTAAACCATGATGAAATAGTTCACTTAAATGAACATTACAAATTTTACAACATAAATTATTTTTAATAAATTGAAATAGGATATCCAAATCAAATAGTCTATAACCACTAAAATTAGGCTCTAAAGTTATCTTTATCTCTTGGTGGCAAAACAGTGTCACTATATAATTTTTTAAACGAAGAACTGACACCACACTTCTTATTCATTGTATCATTATGCTGATTTCCCTGGAACTTTCTTTTCTTTGGTCGATGAATAAAAGACCTTTTATTTTTTACATCTTCCTTACAATTTTCCATAATTATCAGGTGATAAAAATACTAAACAAAAACTGCATTGTTATAATAAATGCACCTTCAAAAAAGTCAAAAGAAATTTAGAAATCGCAAAAGAGCTTGTAAGCAATCACGTTTCACGCTAATCCAAAGCTGGAGTAAGATTTCAACACATGCCTATGTTAGATGCCTATGTTAGAATAGTGCTATGTATAAATCTAATATATTCCTAAGTCGCGCTTTCGAGACATGAAAAACGCAGTTTGAATTTTGTCAGTCGGCCCAGTAGAACGGGAGATATAGCACAGTCCTCCCCCCCCTTTTTTTTTTTTTAGCTTGATAACACATCAGCACTGTTTTTCCACCATCTCAAAATAAATTATGAAGATTTGTGCTTTTGCAACTAGTTGAATTTCAACAGAAATACACGTTCATATGAAAACGTTGAAGCTCTTTTAAAGGGCCGGTTTTATACCTTTATGCAAATGTAATTCTACCGCATATAGCAGTACTTCCCTGTCAGCTGAATTACTTTCACACTGAGTCTTCCGATGAGAATTTTCCTATTTAAATACCAAAGGATGAATGATTATAAATTTCAAAGCACCTACTATCTTAACGATCGTTTCACTCAAAATCAAATATTCGAAAAGTGAGCAGAAAGGCAAAATAGACAATAGCTAAACATGGGAACATTGAATGTGAATAGCACTTTATTGTTGGTCTGCTGCCTTTTACCAGCTAAGATAGTACTTGCCAGAAACCGAAGATTATCCAACTGTGGGCATTGTGGTAAGAAGTCCTTTACTGAGTTCTCCAGCCGAGTAAACGTAAATGCGATTAACCTCTCGAAGCCGGCTGGTACAGCAGTTGTGCAAGGAGAATGACTTTCTCAGACGCCGGCATTGGTACAACTGTCGTACCATCCATGCCCTCCCCATTTTAGAGAATCGCCTATCTGTAGATCTTTGGGTGGTCCATTTTCGCTGCTCAGAGTAGCCGCTGGCTACGCATTATTTCCCTCTTCTTATCAGTTTAGCTACATTTTGGCAAAAACCGCAGGTTTCGTCTCGCGCGAATATACTTGAAAATTAAATAGAGGCCATCTCTTTCTCAATCTGTCTCATAATTTTAATGCTATTTTTTTTAGTACTGACTTTTGCTATGATTAAAACGTCAGCGATTTTGCACGCTCTTTAAGCATACCATATTTAATGTTCTTTAATCATAACAAATAAGAATAGATTAATATTTTAGATTTAATGCCCTTCTAGAAAATAGGTAAAACCGTTTTTATCGTTTACTCGTTTACCTCATTTTCATACTTATGAATAATAAGATTTTATTTTGACATTGTTTTGTGGAGTGCATAAAACCCTTAAGAACTGTCAACTCTTTCAAAGTGCTTCTATTATGCAGGCAATTTTGTCTGATTTATCAGGAGATAAATAAGAGACAATTGTATGCATAATAGTTTTTCTGATTTTCATTCATTCAGTGATTGCTTTCAATGATTTTCATTGATTGTAAATTAAATAAAATTAATTTATCTTTACACCCTATTTTAGGATGAGATCTGCCAAAAAATATTTAAATATCAGTAAAGCTCACGTTACTTCTAAACTGAATCAAAACATCAGTAAAATGTTATAAAATTTTGGGCCAGTTTTATTTGCTGAAATTCTTATACTCTTCAAGAGATAGAGAGAATTCAGACAAGTTGATAAAAAAATATCTTAAAAAAGTTGTTATTTTGTCTGTAATAAGGTGTATGTCAACTTACTACTAAATGTATGAAAATTAGGATTGGATTACCGAAAAGCACGCGAACGCTATCTGCTTAAGGGAATGGATGCTTTCGTGTAAACCTTTTTAAGAGAAAATTGCTCGCATTTACATTCCTGGTGGAAAACTCCACATGTAATCAACCCGTTTTTCGGTATTGATTGGATTAATTTGTTCGCTTACTGAATTACATCAAAGCACCCAACGATTACCTGTATAAGGGGAGTTATGTCTTCGCGGAGGACTTTCTAAGAGAAGCTGGCTTGCATTTACGTTACACAAAAACCATGAATCCAACTATTTATCCGGGATTCAAATCCAAGCGAGCTATAAGTGTTCAGCCACCTTTACCGCTTTACTGAAGAGCAGGTAAAAATATTGATAAAGGAAAAGTATTGAATTAACCGGTTTAATTTACTAACCTATATATCTCAATCGGCAGTATATAAATTACGCATATGAGGGGGATTATTTGTGAATAAATAAACTGTATTGGACTTTTATCCACTATGTCATATTACAATGGAATTATTGCATTTCAAAGTTATTTCTCATGAATTAATTTTGCTCTTCATGATTTTTGATATTTTCAAAGAGAAAATTCCACACTTTAAATAAAAATATACACGAGAAGATATTTTATGCAAAATTTGGCGTAAACGGTTTTCTTAATTTTGCTTTGAAAATATTGCAGTGTAATCGTTTTCATTACTGGAAGAAATATAAAAAACAAATTTACTACATGGTATCTACACCGAATATTTCCTTATTCTTTTGAAAACGTGAAAGATTACTCTTTCTAAAATAAACTAGAAAATATATTATGTGCAAATAGAATATTCGTTGAAAATGAAATAGACTTCAACTTTTGGATATAACGATAGTTTTAGACGAAATTTCTACCTATGGAAAGAAATTGACGTATTAATAATTCTTCATGAACATTTAAAACTGTTCTCAAAATTCTTTTGATGATTGCATGTATAAGTCACGAATTTTTTTCTCGGCTAACATAAACAAAAGCCAATTTTACAAAGAAAAATTCTCGTTAAAGATATACCTTCTTTGCCTGATAGTCCAATGTAATATTTGTTAAAATTAATTATTAAACGCAACCAATGTATCTCGGATTTTGATTTTTATATTATAATAACAAAATTATCGAAAAAAGCAGATTTAAATCTCTGTTATTGTTATGTAAAGCTTTATTATTGCTGTCAGTTCATCTCAAAATCTAATTGTATTGAATCTCATTCTAATCATCTAATGGTAATAAATATTATTATTATTATTATTTCATTAACTTAGTCATTACCATTATTTTATTAATGAAAATATGTTATTAAAAATCGCATTCCGGCCTGCAGACTTACAGATCTAGTCTGTATTTACTATATTTTGTTAAATTTTGTTCTCGCTTTCTAATTTCTAATACGAAAATACGCGAATATAAATAAAGAGTGAAAACAAAGTAAAAAAATTCACAAATTATTTACGAGATTGATTAGAAATAATGAATGAAATATAAACATTGCATACATTTTGTTCTAAATAAAGTGTGCACTGGATATGCATCCAGTACTGCACATTTATTTATGCACTATTTATTTAGAATTTTGCTTTCATTTAAATATGAAAGCAAAATAATCATCGAAAAAATTGCAAATCTAGCAACTCCTCTACTATGGGACGTAGGCGTCCGACAAACATGTAAATTTTACTTCATCCATGGAGGAGAACTGACGACTTTTCTCATTAGGAAAATGTCAAAGAGGGGGCAAAACTGTTTCGGATCGCGCTGGTCTGAAAGCTATAATATGAGAATTTCGGCCCGGTTTTAGAAGGTTAAGAGGGTAATGCTTGAGAACCTATTGTAATAATTTTGTGGAAACATTTATTTGGAAGAACGTTTATAAAAGTATAAAGAAACATTACAATGAGAGAGAAAATATAAATTATTATCAGGTTTTAGTCAAATTATCTGTATATGAAACGTCGAAATGGTAATATGAGGAGTATTTTATTCATTTGTGTAAGCATTTTATTTACTTGCATACCAACGAGTTCTGACGAAAGTCTGCATAGATTTATTACCTAATTATTGGCACTTCTTGCAGACGCAAATGAGATCTAATCAGAAAATAATCAAGCATCTGAATCAGTCAATCATCAACACGCACATTCTAAATCAGATTTCTGAATTACTTTCTTGAAGAGTTTACGGTCCAAATAAAACTGAAGAAACATTTTAAACACAAAACAAAGCAGCAGAAGTGTGAGAAGTATATATTACTATAAAGCCAACACTCTGTCAGTTAAAGACAAAGTAGTTTGATTAAATAAACAAGGTGAACAGAGACACAGTTGTAGCCGTTTGTAATTTTAAAGTACATAAAGCGCAGGAGTATATGAGAAAACCAGTGAGTAGCACATTGGTTACAATTTTTATTATAAACATGCTGAAACTGTGAATATAATTTCAAGCATCGGTGGCAACATCGAATGGAGACATGCTTCAGTGTCAGATGTATTTCATTAAAAGATATGAAATATTTTTAAACGTTTAAGAACACAGTTTCTGAAGTACTTGACAGCTCACACTGTATAAGCTTCATTCCTTTGTTTAAAAGTCGGTAAAGAGTTATCACAGATTTTCTTAAAAATTATCGGTGATCAATACTGGTATTGATCAATCATAACGACAATAACATACATTGTTATGGAAAGAGAGAAAGTACTTGTGAGGCTTTCTGAAAGACCGAGTCTCAGTTTTAATATTTTAATATTAATCTCTACAAGTCTGACCTAACTGACACTACTGAAATAGTTACGAAAAATTGATTCCCACTGTTAAAAAATTGATCTGCATTTTTTTTTCGTGAATTTTATTTTTTTAAACAACATGTCTGTAATCAATGTGCGCACCGCATTGATGCTGGAAAAACACTAAAATTTGAATCATCGTTGTACAAGCTAAAGAAAAAAAAACAATATTTAATTGTGAGAATAAAATATTCTAACGATTATAATGATAAGTCAAGAATAAAATCAAATCTGTAGCTGCAAGCCTTTTTTAGCGTTATGGTGGTTAGGGAAAACTTAGTGCGATACCGAAGGGCTCGGTTTCGAATCCCGGAGAAGGCATGGATGTAAAATTGTAAGTCCCTTCATAGGAGGCAATGATGGCCCGCCTACTAGGCGCCTCCATGATAAAGAGACTACCGATCTGGCCTTAGGGTAGGACGATGCCGACATAGGCAAGTGCCAACCATAAGAAAAAAATTTGATTGTAATCTTATTCAAAAATTCCTAATTATAAGACGCAAATTTTTAGACACCTTTCTCATGTTCGTTTTTAATGGTAATCAAACTAATATGAAAGTGGACTGAAAAGTCATTTTTAAATGAACCCCATAATCTTATACGTCTCTGTACATTTGCATAAATCCATAATGGGCCAGGTATTATTTTATCGAAGGACAAGAGTCTAAATGGAACGATTACTTCGCTTGCTTGCGAGTGAATTCTAGGAGGTCCGACGAAGACATCGCGGACGAAAACGTAGCGGAGAAAACAACGTAAGACGGAAACTTCGTTGTAGAAAACATGTGGGAGAAAAGAAGGCAGGAAAACATATCGTAAGTCTAAAACATCATCGAAGAAAACAATCGTGGTACAAAACATCGACCAAGAACAGAAAGCGGTTCCAAAACTTCGCAGTTTAAAAATATCGTCGTGGAAAATATATTCCTGTAAAAGAGAGTAAATAAAATAATCGCATGACGATTATTCTGCAGATATATTTTTTCTACTTTTAAAAGGTGCTGGTGCGTATTCGAATAATGAATTCTAGGTGCGAGTAAGAATGAGGAATATTTTTACCTCTATATTTCATATATTTCCTTTCATTAATAATTTTTTGCTAAAAATCCAAGAAGGAACTCTTGCATTGAAAAGTTGAAAGGAAGTAGAAAATTAATGATACGTATGGGAGTACTACGCAGTTTTTTATTTTTTATTTTAAGAGAATTTTAAATTTATTTACTTAACTACTAAACGTTATTATTTAATTAAGTCATTTCATAAAGTTGTATTGGCAGTTCTTCATGAACAATATATTTTTAAAAAATTAAAAAAGGGAAAAGGAGCATTTACTTTAGATTAAATGTATTTAAAAGTTTTATGCATGTATGAAATTTCTAATATTATGTTCTTTGAATAAAATTAAGACTTCTTTTGTTCTTTTTCCTTCATCTTCTTCAAAGTAATCCTTTTATATAAGTATCCTTTGCATGTTGCGATTCGTTAGTTGTGATGACACAAGTCAGGATGAACTACGTAATATTTCAGTACCGTATTTAAATTTATTGGATTATTGGAAGAGCACGTTAGGGCTCTTTTACTAAGGGCAGGGAAGCGTTTGGGGAGGACTTTCTCAGGAAAAGTTTCGTACGCACATTACACATTAGAAAAACCACAAAATTCTCAAGCAGCGTGTTTTTGTGCTGGGTCTAGCTACCAGCGTTCAACGACTTTACCTCTGGACCACTGCAGCCAGATAGAGTTATTAACGGAATAGATTATTAACGGAAATGCATTCATTTTCACACTATATTTTTGAGAAAGATCAAATTTAAATTTAGATCTAGAAAAGGTAAACGCAGAATTTTACAAAAAGAAAATATAGGTACAATAAACCCTCTTGTCGGTTACCATACTCAGATGACCGATGTTTTTGAAAAAATAAGTAAATATAGCTTTTTCACAATGTCTCTCTAAGATGACCGCATCAAAATGCTTTTATAATATACTTTGAACTTTTATTTTTAAACCGTAGATAGCAGCATATCACAAGGAGACACATAACTTTAATTTATTATGTGTTATTAAAATCCATTTCTTTCAAGTAATTTTCTCTATTTTTTAATGATATAAAAATTTTATTTGGAGAAAAAATAGGCATAATTTTGCTGGCTGTACTCCAAATTATTTTTTTAATCTCTCATACAAAAATCATACGCAGAATCATTGAATAAAACCAGGTGTTCCATTAGCGGGAACACTGCGCCTTTAGCAATCTCATGCTCTTACTAATCAGAACATCTGTGCTCTTAGGAGAGAACATCCGTTGTTTTCGTTTTCTCTTTCCGTTGATTTTTTTTTGGGGAGGGAATGAATTCAAACAAAGCAGCATTGAGGGGCGAGGTGGGTTTTGTGTTATGAAAGCATTAATATTGGCATCTCGAAATTTTTGGGGGTAGTTTTTAGGCGGGAATTTCATTAGTAGCTTCACTCATCTTTACTTAGACCTACGCGAATGTTTTGCTGTCTATTTAGTCTCATTCCCGTTTATTTTCAATAATTGTGTAGATATTTTTCGTGTATCTATATATTATAAGCTTATTTTTCTTTTTTGTTAATATTAATCGTAGTTAATTATTTTAATCTTAGTTGCTTTGTGCTTCCATCAAAAAGGTGTGACTTGCTTTGAACAATTTCACGAAGCTAAGAAATAGGAAAATTTATAAACATTTTTGTATATAGGACTTGTGTATATAGATATGTATCTCATTTATTCGTATATATTCAAGAATATTGTGTATATCCAGGAAACCATGTATACAGCCATAATACAGAGTTTTTTCATTCTTATGCAAACGCTTCTACTCATTTTCGTGCTTCACTGCAAAGCTCGCTTAGTCGCACTTTTATAAGCTCTGGCGGCGCAGTGTTCCACCTCATGGAACACCCACAGAATTAAAACGGTAAATGCAATTTTTACAACATTTTACCTGTATATTTATTTAGGACTAAATAGACTGAATACAACGTTTCTTGCTGAAATTCCGACTTTAACGTACAGTGCGCCGCAAAGGATTAAATATTTTAGTTCTATGTTACGCAAATTGTATTTCTTTCTTTGTACCGAGGAGAGGCGCAGACACAAATTTGTTAGGATCGTAAAGCTCGGGTTTAGAGCTTTTAAGTTGCGGTGAGTTTCAACTAAGACGAGGTTCTCCTGAGTTTACTTGGTGAGCCGCTACTGAAGTCGGAGATTTCAAAGTGTTCTTCGCCGTTCCTCAGCCAACTTAATGTTTGAAAGCCAATAAAGTAGTTTCGGTCAACATTATGACTCTGAGGTTTCTTGGGTTCTACACTGAGGGAACATCAAGTGAATTTACAGTCCACTACTTTTGAACGACGGAACATACAGTTTTCACACACAATTTATTCGAAAATGTTTTAGTTATTGCTTGAACTTTTAGAACGAAGTTCTCAGCGAACCACTTTTTTTTACGACCACTTCTTAAAAGTATAGCTGTGGAATTCTGGTACTAATTCTCATCTTTTTAAGATTTCCCATTTAGGTAATATTTTATTACTGCATTTTACAATATAAAGGAAGTATTATAATTACGAAAATTTTCAAGTATCACATTTCAGTGTAAATATCCATTTTGTCCATATCTGAATCCATTTGGATGATTTTTGTGCGACATCTCATACGGACAGAATAAAGACTTCTTCCTTTTCATAGTATATTTTATAATGCATTCAAAAGGGATTTTTTCGTGTTCTCTGTATGTATGTAGATATAATATATGTGTGTATGTATCTCGCATAACTCAAAAACGATTAGCCGAAGAATATTGAAATTTTCTAAAGAGTAGGCTTGCTTCTCTCTTTATATTGCAGGTTAGCTGTACCAACCGTATATGTATATGCTCACGTATATGTACACCAACATCCTTTATCCGGCTTAAAAGTCCCTACACGACCTTTATTTTTGCAATCGTTGCTTGTAGTAATATACTTCCAGTTATTGAAATGTTTTTAAATCACGAAAATATTCATGTTTTGGCGATGTCAAATTTTTAAAAAAATTCTTTTTTGACAAATAAGTAAATCCAAATTTTAATACAGTCTCGCGGTGTTTGTCCTCTCATAACTCGGTCACTACTATAGCTATCACCACCAAACTTTCTACAATTAGGTCAACGTCACTTTTCTGAAAAAAAAAAAAAAAAAAAAAAAAAAAAAAGTAGCTAAAATCAGAGCTATAAATTAAAAACTCGGAAAAACGATAATTTTCTTTCTCATTTTCCTAGTGGCAACAGTCTCGCAAGCTGGAGAAGAAAATCTGCTTTATTTCGAAAGTTGTTACCATTGCTCTCTTTCAAATCCTAGAGTTTGTTAAAATACGAAAATAGATAAAAGATGAAATAAAAATAGCTTTCCCAAACATTAAATACGTTATTCCCGATTCCGAAAATTCGAGGGAAGCCATTTCGACTATTCTCATCTTAACCACTTTCACGAGCCAAAATACTAATTAAAAATTCTGAAAGTTCTAATTTTCGCACTCATTTTTCCTAGTGGTAACAGTCTCGGGCGTTGGAGATAGAATTGTTTTATTTCGAAAAGTGTTGCTACTGCTCGCTTGCAAATCGTACATTTTGTTAATAAAAAAATTTGTAAATTTTACATAACCTATATATATAAAGAAGAATGTCTGTTTGTGTGTTTGTTTGTTTGTTTGCGTTATTGATTTCTGATCAATTATGATAAATATTTTGCGACATTGAATCGACTAAAGTTGAATATAGGTGAAATATTGGATGGAACTTGAGCTGTTATGGCCATTTGATTAGAAAGACGAAAATCACTAAAAGCTGAGTGACATTGCTTCTGATACAATGAGAGAGAATTATATTTTTCTATCGAAATTTTTTATGTGGGGTTGCATATCGCACCAGACTGAAAAATGTATAACTATCAATCGTATTTTTTACATCGTTAGAGAAGGATTACAACGGTATCGTTCTCTCTGTTGTTAGATACATTGCTTTCAATCTAACTTAATTGACATCGGGTACTTCCGCTAATAAAGAAATAAAATTAGAAAAAATTCATAAACGCACGACCAAAATTGTGCAGTATACGTAATTTCAAAATCAGCAACTTTCTTTTAGGAATCGGGTATTCAAGTTTGAAAGAGCAATTCGAAGAAATAAATTTAAATGATCAGCAGCAAAAAGTGTGTATATTTTAATAGGCCTTATAAGGAAATTCACATAACTAATAAGGAACATTTGTTCGCTTGAGATTTTTGATTTTAGTAAGCACATAATTTTTCGATTTTTTTCATTCGAAAAAATATGCGTCTGTTTCTCGTACTTTTCTAATATACAGTGAATTATTTCATAAGGGCATTACGCGGAAGTTTCTAATTATTAGTTTATATATAGTATATAGACATTGTGAAACATTCGTTTTCTCCAGATGTAAACCACCTGTTTCTCCACCTGGCCCAAACAGCTTTTTACATATTGTTAACTGCAAACAATCATTCGATTTACTGCATAGTTAAATGGAATGTATTCTGAGAGCTGAAAAATGTCATCTAAGCAATTTGCAATTTGATTCATTACTAGTAAATCTGAAATCAGTTTCGTTATTTTAACAAGAAAGGGTATTTTTATGCATAGTGCTGGAAATAGATTAAAGATTTAATAAAAATTAAATTTTAGGTTCGAGTTCCATTTGACGAATATCAAAATGTTTACCTTGAAATATTAATAAAAGTATTTTGAAAATAGGAATGCAATTTTTAATTATTTTAAATCTATTTACTCTAAAGCAAAATGCCGTTACATTAAATATCAGAGGCACAAGTAGAAGATATAGAACTGGATATAGATGGCTAGAAGTAAGAAACAAACAGAAAAGAAAGAGAGAGATCAGAGTAAAATTATTCATGTTAAATTCAAATGGAAAGAATCTGAAAATGCTATATTTCAATAGCTAAGATTTAGTTAACTCTAAGAGGGAGAAGGCCGGCTCTTGCTTCTTTTTTAGTTTTTGCATGTTTTCCAGTTCCTTCTTCATTTTCAGGTCTCTCTTTTTTGGTTTTTGCAATTTTTCCCTCAACTTTTGCCTTTCCAGTTCATTTTTGTGTGCTTGTTTTAGCATCTCTTCAATATGTTTCTCCATTTTCAGTTCTTCTTTCTTTTCTAGTTTTTGTATTCCTTCCCGTATTTTCTTCTTTTTCAGTTCTTCTTTCTTTTCTAGTTTTTGAATCCATTCCAGTAATTGCTTCTTTTTCAGTTCTTTCTTCTTTTCTAGTTTCTGTTGCGTTTCCAGTTTTTGTTTGTTTTTCAGTTCTTCCTTCTTTTCCAGTTTTTGCTTCTTTTTCTGCTCGTGTTTCATTTTCAGTTCTTGCTTCTTTTCCAATTTTTGCTTCTTTTTCAGTTCTTGCTTCTGTTCTGATTCTTGTATCTTTTCCTGTTCTTGCTTCTTTTCTAGTTTTTGTATCTTTTCCAGCTTTTGTTTCTTTTTCAATTCTTGCTTCTTTTCTAGTTTTTGTGTCAATTCCAGTTTTCTCTTGTTTTTGAGTTCTTGCTTCTTTTCCAGTTTCTCCTTCTTTTCCTGTTCTTCCTTTTTATTCAGTTTTTGATTCTTTTCCAGTTTTTGCATCTTTTCCGGTTCTCGCTTCTTTTCCAGTTCTTGCTCCTTTTCATGATCACAAGGAGGATTTTCCAATCTACAAAAAAATCGGTATATCTTTATTTCAGTAGTAAAATAGTGAAGGTAATGCAATGACGATTACGTTTAACATGTACAACACTTCCATATTTAGATACTATATAACACTTTTGGCTCAGTTTCATAGGGAAAAATCTCCCCGTAGATTATTGCCTGGCAGAATTGTTTTCTACAAAGGGTGAATTTGTTGTTTTCGTTGTTCTGACCTAAGGCCAAGCAGATAAGTTAAAGTATTTTGCGTTATTTGTATGCAACAAGCGGCCTCCATGAATCTCACGTAGAGCGTAATAATTTGCAAAGTTTCAGTGCCTTACTTTTCCTTACTTAATTTTTACATAAGTTGCAATAATAATAACAGAAATTATAAACAGGCGGCTTAAAAACAGAGGGAAACAATGACGAAAATGGCAAAATAGGAGGAAAAAAGGAAACTGAAATGAAAAGGGAAACAACTATAAACAAAGGATGGAAAAAGCATTTTAGAAGATATACACGTAACGTTCGTTCTGAATCAGCAAAACCTGTATTTTAACGAGTCTCTTTGCATCGCTGGCTGCACAGATTTCAAATTTTCTCTCGTTATTCCAAATTCGGATCATATTGGTGGTCTTTTTCGTCGTCCAGCAGAGCCGCACTAGGATTTTTGCCACCATTTGTTTTCAATTGAAACTTTTATTCTCATTCTTCAGTTGCATTCTTAAAGTTTATTTATTTATACAGGAATAAAGAAAGTAATCAATCAAATCAAAGTAAATTAGGAAAAGATATAACTGTTTTCAACTATATTTATTGTTCCCTGTAATTTCTTTTGCCTGTTGCATTAAATTTATTGAAGAAAAATTTACAAAATCTTTCAAAATGTATTTCCTAAATCCTTATGCGAATTTAGCCCTTCTGATCATTTCGGCCACACTTTAATGGCTTTTACAATTTGATGTTTGAATATCGACAGGTGCCTATACTGAAATATGTTCTCCATTGTCCTCGAAAAAAGAAAAATTAAAGTTCCAGGAAATTTTGCAATGAAGGACACATATATCTTATTTGAAGGGCAAGAGGAAAAGAAAAATATATTTTCGGGTGGGAATATGTAGCATTTTAAACACCGTGTTTGTAAATGTCATCATATAGTAGCAACACTTGAGTCATAAGTAATTATACACATATATGAGAGAGACGACGATGACGAAAAATTAAATGGCAAAACATGGCCGAAAACACTTTCCTGGCCGGTGCAAACAACACAAAACACAAGAAAGATCGGACACCAGTTATGCTTAGCACAAGAGAAATTAAAAAGTAGCAACAAAATTAGACACTTATGGACCTCAAAAAAGGTGTTCGAAATTACGACCTGCACCCTGTTACAGGTATCCCATCTCTCGCACATCCAACATGAGATGTTCTGGAAAATACTGTGCATCCCCAGGACTTTCCGAGCACCTGCCACAATATGTGCCACAAGTTCCTGTCGGACTTCTAACTGGGGTTTCGTGCACTTATGTGTTGAAGTACCCCGAGACGAACTGATAATGCAAGTTAGGTCTCGTGATCTTGCTGAACAATGCACTGGACTATCCCTACCAAACCCATGTTTAGGATACGTTCCGAAGGAACTTTCGAATACTTTCTTTGATGGCGATCCCCTGCTTTTGTTCTTATTTCTTGGTTTCCGCTGCGCTAAGGAAAATAAACAAATATCTTTACAATGTTCGTACCCTATTTTTCTTGTGTTGTCTCTCGTCACTATGGGCCAGGAAAGCGTTTCCGACAATGCATTGCAATAAACGATTATATATATATATATATAAAAACAATATATATATATATATATATATATAAAATCTTATAAACATATGTTACCGTGAAAGACCGAAATTGGAGAATATCGACTTTCACCGGAGAATGTCAACATTCACCAAATACGTCGGTGAAAGATCAAATATTGCATTACATTCTTCTACATTCGGACCCTCACCGGTGTATGTCGATAATCACAGATATGATCTGGTGTAGATTGAAAAGAGCGGAGTATATGTACACACTGTTATTGCAAAAGGAAGTGTTCCACAAATAAATGCAGTTGTAAAAGCAAGGGCCCTCTTGTGCAATTGAAAGTGTTATATATTATATACATATATATATATATATATATAATCGTATAAACATATGTTACTGTGAAAGACCGAAATTGGAGAATGTCGACTTTCGGTAGATTGAAAACAGAAGAGTATATGTACACACTGTTATTGCAAAAGGAAGTGTTCCACAAATAAATGCAATTGTAAATGCAAGGGCCTCTTGCGCAATAGAAAGTGTTATATATATTATATATATATATATATATGTATATAATCGTATAAAAATATGTTACCTTGAAAGACCGAAATTAAAGAATGTCGACTTTCACCGGAGAATGTTAACATTCACCAAATACGTCGGTAAAAGATCGAATATTGCATTACATTCTTCTACATTCGGACCCTCACCGGTGTATGTCGACTATCACAGATATGCTCTAGTGTAGATTGAAAAGAGAGGAGCATATGTACACACTGTTATTGCAAAAGGAAGTGTTCCACAAATAAATGCAGTTGTAGAAGCAAGGGCCTCTTGTGCAATTGAAAGTGTCATAACAGTTTAAGTTGTTACAATAAATAAGATCTGAATCACGTAATTTAGTAAACATAGCTTGAGTAAGCTCCCTGTTCCGAGTCAGGATAGTTCATGTTTCCAAAGCAAGTAAAGAGGAATACAAGTCCTGATAGTGGCGCCCGACGAAGAAGAATAACCATGGCCGAGTTTCAAGAAGAACCTGTGGTGCCTGCAGAAGCGGCTCAGAATCCAGAAATGCCAGCTGCCGCCCTGGAAGGATTTGGGTACATCGTACAGACCATGCGTGCACCGATGAAACCAGAAGCAACATTTAATGGAAACTCACCGGTAACCAGTTTTTTGGAAAAATTGGATGACCACTTCATGCTGTATCCAGTCCATGAGTTCCATAAAGTCACCTTAGCTACCAGCGCTTTGAGGGGCCAAGCGCTTAATTGGTTCAAATGTATAGGCAGAAGCTTCTTGGGTCAAGCGGGAAGTCCCACCCATACTTACGAAGATTTTAAGACTGCCTTAGTAAAAGCCTTCCCTGTCGTAAGAGATCGTGCAAGTTTAGAAACGGAACTCTTCAGCATATACCAGCAACGAATCGAAAATCTTTCCACCTTTATTTTACGGAAGCAAATCGAATCAGAGGGCAAGGAAACCTGAGTATCCAAAAACAACCGGCGAACGTCGACAGTTCAATAGTAAGCCAGAACAAAAGTCTGAAGGCCAGCGGAAAAACAAGGAAGGCATGGAAAGGAAGAAAGAAAATTTAAACTAAAACGGATTTCTGCTGACGGGAGGGTGCGGAAATCCGAAGGCCAAGAAAAGCCCTCTTTCTTCAAGTTAAATACAGTTATTGTGAAAAATTTGACTCTTCCAAAGATTGAAGTTAGAGTTTTATAAAAGATTTTGCAGCTATTGTTGAACCATTGTTAAAATTAAAAAGGAAAAAGGCAAGATTCTCGTGGACGGCCGAAGCCAATAGTGCTTTCGAAAAATTAAAGCAAGCATTAACGCAAGCCCCTGTTTTGAAATTTCCTGAAAACGATGAGAATTTAGAAATTTCAGTGGATGCTTCGGATTATGCGCTAGGAGCGGTACTTTCGCAAAATCAGCAGCCCGTTGCATTTTTTAGTAGAACTTTAAATCAAACACAAAGAAATTATTCCGCGACTGAGAGAGAGGCACTTGCACTTCTGTTAGCAGTGCAAAAGTTCCGAGTCTATTTTGGAAAGGATCCAATAACAGTGTATTCTGATCATGCGGCGGGAACTAGATTGTACTCAGGGAAAAACTTATCCCCAAGGCTAATAAGATGGGCACTAAAGTTACAAGAGTATAATCTGGTAATTAAGCACACGCCCCGGAAACGAAAATATCGTAGCACATGCCCTATCCAGAATAAAAATAGATGAAGAAGGTAATACTGTAAAGGTGGCAATGCTCACAGCATGTAAGTTACATTCCCGAGAAACTGTGATAACCGAACTGAGTAAGGATCCTGAATTTAAAAATATTTATGATTATTTAAAGGATCCTGAAAATTTTAGCCACCAAGATATTGTGGCGATAAGAAATAGGGCGGCCTATTACGAACTAATAGATGGTCTATTATTTTATACAAAAACTACGAATTCTAAAAACGAATTTCGACCTGTTATCCTAGCTAGTCTTAGATTAAATATACTGCAGGATTTACACGACTCCCCTTTAGCTTCTCATGCTGTTATTCGAAAAACCTTCCAACGCGTACGCGAAGCAGTTTATTTTCCTGAGCTGCAAAAGTTAACAAGGGCGTATGTCCAGTCCTGCCCAACATGTCAAGCCGTTAATTATATTAATTTCCGCCCGGCCGGGTTTCTAAATAGTATTAAATCCGAATTTCCAAATGAAATAATTGGCATCGATTTATTGGGCCCTTTCCCAAAAAGTCAGTTAAATAAATGTCGCTATCTCCTTGTTATGGTTGATCATTTTAGTAAGTGGATCGAAATTGTTCCTTAAAACGAGCCTCCGCGAAATTAGTTACTGATTCTATTTTAAATAAATATATTTTAAAATACGGGGCGCTCCTAAAAGTAATATCGGATAATGGTCCTCAATTTGTAAGTAATATATTTGAAGACATGTGCCAAAAACTGGGCATACGTCATTTAAAAATGGTCCCGTATCGGCCGCAATCAAATATAGCGGAACGGGTCAATAGAAATATAGTGAAAATTGTCCGAAGTTATGTTAAAAATTTTCATAAAAGCTGGGTTAACTATGTCAATGAATTAGGTTTCGCCCTTAGGACCGCAAAACATGATACGACGGGCAAAACTCCTGCTGAGTTATTTTTAGGCAGAAAGATTATAACGCCGTTAGATAAATTATTTTATGTTCAACAAAGAGCCCCAGAATTTAAAATGGGCAATATAGAAAAATAAATTAAAGAAGCAAAAAAGAACACTGAAGTAGCACAGAGAAAACAGAAGCTTTATTATGATATGAAACGACGGGGAGTAACTTATAAAGTAGGAGATGAAGTGTTAAAAATTAAGCATTAACTTTCTTCAGCACCAGAAGATAAAACTGCCAAATTTTATCCACGATTTGAAGGACCATATGTCATAGAAAAAGTAACTCAGGCTTAGTGGTGTTAAAAGCCAGGAATGGTGAAATCTGCACCGCAAACGTAGACCAGATAAAACCATTTTAGAATCGTAATAAAATGCCAATATTTCAAGATCTTTTGCAGGATTCGGCACGGCAGGCACAAGCTCCAGAGGTGGAACAACGACAATCCCAAGGGCAAACCATTAGTAGACAGGAGCAATTGAAAAGAAAGTTTCCCCGTTGGAAAACTGAAGGTAACAAGAAAAAGAAGTCGTTCCACCGACCAGAAAAGAGAGGGCACGACCACCCCCAGAATGAAGAAGGGAGAAGTACGACTAATGCAAAGAAAGCCAGGAGAAATGACAGCAACTATAACACGGCTCCAAAACAGAAGATCTACCCATCGGATAGGAGTCTACGCAGCAAATGTCGACGAACTGATGAAGGAAGACCAGCTGCAGATGCAAAGACGCAAGAAAAATTTGAACAGCCAGCAACGAGATCCAGGCAACAACGAGAGACAGTTGTCCCGGTTCCGCCAAGACCAGCTGCCATCAAACGGCCGAGACCACAGGCAGATGCTAAAAAAAGGTCTTAAACGGTGACCGAACTGGAAGAAAAAGAAAGCTCATGGAGGAAGGAACCGAAGGGCGAACCCGCACAACAAGGAAGATCAACCAGACCGTAGTCTTCGCTACCTTCCAGGACTGGGCAGAAAAAAGGATGTCTGAATATCACAAAGATAAGTAAAACTTTATGTTACTTTGAAACCATAAGTTAATTTTTCAATCTTACTGCAAGTGACAGAATTCAAGAATTTTTACCTCATGTGAGTCCTACCTTTGTCGCCAAAAAGGCGAGAAAGGAGTTGTTGCCTATTTTGGTATTGTTTTTCAATTACTCGCGAGTAAAACTAAAATTAATGTATAATAGGAATGTGTAAAAACTTGAATATTGAAAAAGCATTGATAATCTTTGAGAAAGGTACCTTAAGAAAATTGTAAAAATTATTGTATAAAATTTTATTTACAAGATTCTGGCAAGAAAGAAGTTTTAATCTGAAAGACTTTTGAAATGTAGAATTTCAATGCAGAAGAATTGGCACTTGCTTGGAAAAGAATAGAAGTTAACAATGTACTACTAATGTATGTTTTAAAATGCGTAAAATTAACGGCATGTTAATATGTCCTTATATACAATGTGAACTGTTATCTTAAAAGTTAAGAAATATTGTGATATGTTAATTGCAAAAATATTAGAGTAATGCCAAAAATTTTAACTTATTCGTGTGACTGTAAAAAGAGCAAATTATTGTGAATATGTTATTAGGTTGAATGAATAAGGTTGAATGAATGTAGTTAGGCTCTCTGACGCTACACTTCAGAGTTAGCCACTTTTTAGAATAGTACCTCAGGGTTTAGAGATGAATATAAGGTGTGTTCTGAGGTCTTGTTATGTTGAATTTTAACACGTTAGAGTTTTGATTGCAGGCGGTAGTGTTGAACACTTGTACATAGACACGCTCGTGTTTGGTGTTTTTCTTTACAACACAAGTCAGAGAGCACGGGGAGATAATTAAATAACGTCATGAATGGAATAAGAATTTTAAAGGCGAAATATAAATATTCATGTTACTTGCCATTTGATTGTGTAACATTTCATTAAACTAGTTTTCCTTCCATAAGGAACCAGATTTCAACTAAGAAACTACTGTTTATAGATGCAGTACAGATGAAAATACTTGTCCATAGAGATGATAATGTAAAAACGACTTTTTCATATCTAGTTTCTAGAGAGAAATGTTTGTAAAAGATTGGCCTCGCGTTAGATTCTAGAGCTAAAAGTTTTCAACAAGGTCGTTTTAGACCTCAGTTTCAAACTAATTAACTCTGGCGGGTAGTATGTAAGGATCCTAAGTTTTACTAACGTTTTTGATGTCATTTAAAACGCTTAATTACAGGGCCGTAGTACAATACACAACCCCCCAACCCCAGAAGTATAGCGATATACAATAGTGACGTGATCGAAGATTCTTTGGAAATAATCGTTGTCATCGTATGACATGCATATTCAAGTAATCGTAGTCATCGGCTTTTAATATTCTTTGCAAATGATCATTGTCATAAAATAATCATTGTAAAGAATCATTCTCATCGGATAATCATTGAAAATAATCCTTGTCGTTACATAAAGGGGCATAGTAGCTGATGTATAAAGAATTGTACTCAAATTCTAATCAAAAGAATCGAATATGTATGCAATTTATCATATGATCATTATTTACAGCAATGATTCTTATATGTTTTCGACCTACGGCTCCTAATGACGCCGCGGAAAACTTGCGCAACAGTGACAAAAAGAATATTTAAAAATACAATAAAAGCTTGAAAGCTAGGGAAAATGTGTGAATTTATTTTCCTTTTATTTAAATGAAGCTTAATGTTTTTAAAGGAAATTGAATATTGTAAACAGGAATCAGCAGTTTAAATATATGTGGGATTTTGCCTCTTTTTTTTTTTTTCTTCGTAACATCATATCCTCCGGAACGGGGGGGGGGAGATTTGAGTTTAAAAGGAGGTACCCTCGGATTTCAAAAATTCTTGGTAAAACTTTTCGACTATTGTTATCTTCCTACGACTATCACTCGAGATGTTATATAAAATTTCGGAAAGCGCTGGAGATCAAATTGCTTTATTTAGAAAAATGATGGCACTTCTCACTCTCAAATCGTATTGTTTAAGAGAAATTTTTAAGTTAAAAAAGTATGAAATAAATAGTATTGCCAAATTCGAAACTTATTGTTATTATTTACGGTTATATTCTGAGTTGAAGAAAGCACGTGATTCCATATAACGTCACTGTATGTCGAAAAATATTTCGTTAATTTCAGTATTTTAAATGAATAGCTGCTTTTGGCAACTTTTATGTTTCACCTTTAGATACGTGACACGATATGCTATCGCTACGTTAATTCTTTTATTGAGATTTTGCAAATTTGTTATATTAAAATTAATTTAAATAATAATTTCAAATGTATTACCCCAAGTGTCAAAGGTCTTTGTTTCCTGACTTGGCAAGAAAAATTTATTTACGAATAGCTGGTTGCTAGGAAAGAATGAATACATTTTCTTTATAATGAAATGTTTCTATGCATTTTATGCTATTCTAATTTTATTTATAAAAATTTAATTTCTTTTATTGTATAGTTCCATGCTGAGTAGAAGTTTAAACTTCTGTAGGTATTTAACATATTTTAGATGCAATGTTACTTTACTACAGTTACATATTTTTTTTTCAATTTACTAAAATGTCTGAACGCAAGAAGACAGCACAAACGTTACAGCGAGCTACAGAAAAAATGAAGTAAATAGCACTAGGAGACTCAGCAGGCAAGTACAAGAAATTTGTTGCAAGTAAACGAAGGATACAAGACTGTCCGCGTCATCGTCAGATTCGACAGGAAATACCAGAACAGCTCAAGAAGCTGCATAAACAACTCAAGACGCTGCAGATTACGGACAATTTCGGTTCGAAGAAGCAGAGCTCATACGAGGAAACAAGCTTGAATGTCGTGTTGCATGAACGTATCACGACATACACGTAGTACTCTTCACAATGCAGGAAGTTTACTTTGAGCAAAACACTGTATACGTAGAGCTCGTAGACATGTATAGTAAAGATTTTGCTTTGTCAACAGCCCCCTAGTAAAATCTATGAAGTTTATATTGACATCTCACAATACCTGAAAGAAATTTTTCTATTTACTTTTTCATTTACTATTTTCTTAAATTTCTTATCAGTAATCCTGTCTATATATTATAGATATCAAAATCAGAAAAAATTAATTAATTATCTTTAAATGTATCTAAGTGATGTATACTTCGCCCCTGTTCGTATCGAAACAACACGATGTAATTGTAGATACCTAGAAAGTAAAATGTATTCAGCATGCTGTACAGCAAGTGACAACTATAAATGGTGATAACACAAGAATGTTATATAATGTTATATACTGGCAGAATTTAAAAAAAAGAACATATACATCGGTGTTTTAAAAATACGAATTTTGCATCAAATTGCAAAACAAATATCTTAAAATCTGCCTTTCCATGCATAAGAGTTCAGGATTCGGAAAATTATATTTTCGTAAACGGTTTAGCAAAAATAACAAAAATTATTGCCTTGAGAAATGGATAATCTTGGTATGAATACGAATTACGCCAAGACTACTCGTCAATGGTTGTTTTGAACACGCCCTTAATGTATATATATAACCCTTAAAAAACGTAAAGTGAGTGAATCTCCTATTCGAGTGTGTCTTTATATCTTGAGTATTTAAGAAATAAGAATTGCATTTATCTATCTCGATAAAGCTAACGCTATTGCCCGAATAACAAAGTTTATTTAACACTTGATATAACCAACTTCATATATATCTTGAAATAAAACATAAATTTCCTAATCAGATACTACCAATTGCAGAAAAAATACAAAAATAATGGAATTTCTAATAACACTACAAGTAACATACCGAGGAATAAATTGCGCTGCAAAACTGATGCAATCTACAATATGTAAACCACAAAATTTATGTTACGCTATAGAAATGCAATAGAATGAGAAATGAAACTGTGATGAGATTTATAATGAAAAATTTACCATAAACTATTAGTATATGATATAAGTAAATATATACTTTTAATACTATTCATTTAAATATGTTCAAACGTTCATAATATTCATTACTTACAAACGCTTCTTCATCCATCGAAGCATAGCACAAGCCATTCTCAATTCAGTGCTGGTGGACGTCAATAAAATAAGGATAAATCCAAATTTTTACAAAAAATCAATCGCTTTGACTCGTTTCTCAAAAAACGTATATCTACAAATGCAGTATTAATATATCACATCAATATAATTCGGGATCATAAAATCACCAAACAACGCATTAAACGCAAAAAATCGCATTAAGACAGAATGAAGAATTTTCACTCTTACAATGACTTTTACAACAATATATAATAGAATCGAATTTCTAAACTAAGTGTTCATTGTTACACCATATTTCATTCTTGGGGAACCTTTCATGGTTGTTCAGTAATTCTAACTGTTAACTGGTATAAAAAGAATTATGATTTCATATATATGCACAGACTTATATATGTATTATATTAATACGTATCTGTAGTAACATACATCATCTTATATTATATGTATTCGCATAATTCTAAATTAATTATACTAGTCAACATAATTTGTATATTGATAGCAGCACAGTTTTAAAATTATTTATTACTATCTGCTTGCTAACGATTATATAATTAAGTACAGTGGTACCTCAACATACGAGTTTAATATGTTTCGTAACCTTGCTCGTATCTCAAAGCAATTTTCCGCATTGAAAGTAATCGAAATGCCATTAATCCGTTCCAGCTCCCAAAACACGACCTCAGCTGTTTTTTTAAGTGTTTTTGAATAAGAAAAATGTAGTTTCTTATTCAAAAACAAGAAGAAACATTTATTTATAAATAACAAATACATATTCTATAAAAACATAGTTAAAAGAAAAAGTGCCTACGGAAGCGCTTAATTTTTGTCACTGGTCTTTGCTCTTTTTGTCATGATCTGCTCATTTTCACCCGCAGATCGTTTAAAAAAACTGTCCAAGGATGTTTGTTTCTTCCTACCTGTCAAGGTATTGCGGAATCGAGTTAGGCAAGTTTCGTTGAACAACTCCGATTTAGGACTAGTTGCAACTTTTTCGCGGTCATTTTTATCCACGAACTCTACAACTTTATCCCACATTCTCAAGATCTGTTTTATATCTCTTGTAGGGATAACCTCCTCCATCTCTGGCTCCTCTTCAAAACTAATTTTTCGTTGAACCACCGTATGCTGCTGCAAATGCAGATCGTGTAACTCCTCGGTTGTCAGCTCCTGAGACTGTTCCTCTACGAGTTCGTTCACATCTCTCTCCTCCACCTCCAGACTCATGGATTTTCCCAGAGAAACAAGCTCCTCTACCACTGACACTTTGGGTTCCAATCCTTCGAATTCTCTTTCAGCTACAGCCTCAGGCCACAGCTTCTTCCATGCAGACGTTGTAACACCCAGCCAGGCCTGAACAATAATTCTTAGGCACATCACGATGTTAAAGTGGTTTTTCCAGAACTCTCGAATGGTAAGGTTTGTGTTCTCTGTCACCTCAAAGCAGCGGCGGAAAATGTGCTTGGTGTACAAATTCTTAAAATTAGAAATCTCCTGCTGATCCATGGGCTGCAGGATAGGAGTGGTGTTGGGTGGTAGGTAGGGAAATTTTATATACTTGAACTCTTCGAGTAAATCATCTTCGAGATTTGATGGGTGAGTAGGGGCATTGTCGAGGCCAACACCAGAACAGAACACCAGAATTATCCACTCCACAAAGAAGTTCATTCTGTCCCACGCCTTCGGATTTGCCCTCGACATATCTTCTTAAAATTATAACTGGCAGGTTTTCTTTTAAAATATTATATGACTTAAAGCCTCTGGGGTTTTCCGAATGGTATACTAGCGGAGGCTTGATTTTACAGTCGCCACTCGCATTGACGCAAATTGCTAGATTTAATCTATCCTTAATGGGTTTGTGACCTGGCATCTTCTCCTCTGCCGTTATGTAAGTTCTATTCGGCATCCTTTTCCAGAAAAGCCCTGTCTCCTCACAGTTGAGGACTTGCTGGGGGGGATGTATCCTTTGGCTACTATCTGTTCGGAAAACATTTTGATGTAAACATCAGCTGCCTTTACATCCGGATTTGCTGCTTCACCATGCCTGACGACGGAGTGAAGGTCGGTCCTTTCCCTAAAGTTGTCAAACCAGCCCCGACTGGCTTTAAACGGGTCTTCCGATTCCGCGTTTGTAGAAGTGTGTGGGATCTTCTTTAGAAAATAACCGTAAATCGCTCGTAAATAACTCGTAATAGTGCCTTCTCACATATGATGCTTTGTGTTAAGGTTCCTCCTTGAAGCTGCTTCTCTCTCACTCACACCATCAGTAGTTTCTCCATGTCTTGACGGAGAGAAGTCGGAGCTTAAAAGTTATTGTAACGCCCTTAGTTGGCGTTATACTTTATCAACTCCTTTTGTTCAAGCACAGTAAATATCATTGATGTGTTACGCCCGTACATCGTCCCCAAGTCAATTACTCGCACACCTTGCTCATGGTTTTCTATTATTTAACGCTTTAATTCAATAGACATCATCATCTTCTTTGGACCCAGGGTTATAAAAATAAATATGATAATGTTTTCTAAATGTACAAAAAGCAAAAAACGCGAACCCAACTTATCAAAAATGCTTCCAAAACGAGGGAAACAAGCACTCAGACTGAGGACTAGTCTGAGGTGGGAGAAACTGTTAGACGCTGCACACGACACCTACATGCGCGCGCATGTTGCGGTCGTGTACAGCGGTGTAGTGTGCGATTCCTCGTATCTCAAATCTTGCTCTCGTCTCAAAGCAAAAACATCGCTCGCTCGGTAGCTCCTGTCTCAAAACACTCGTATGTTGGGGTACTCGTATATCGAGGTACCACTGTAAATACAGTTTATAGTTTTTTTAATGTGACAATCATTATAAGCCATGTAGATTTTTCCTTGTGGCTTCATTTGTTTTCTCTTCCAAAATTTCGGACGTCCAACAGTTTTGTCAGTTTCGGGCTTTTGGTATGGAGAGTGAGAAAATGAGATAAGACCAGAATGAACTTCAGTTCTGAACTTTGCAGTTCAGCATAGAGTAAGGAGTATTGACAGATTTATGTTCGCTCTTTACGTGCGCTTTTCATCGTATTTTCTTCATCATTCTCAGCACTTTAAAGTGATAACTACTAGCAGTGTTCCTTTATATTTCGTATATTTTTGGAATTATATTTTTTTACTCGTACTTTTCGAAAAACTCCAGAATTGTTTAGTGTTTTTTCGGGACAAATAAATTCTAACAAGCTACCAGCTCTTCCGCATGCTTTACGAACCTATGTGCCAGGAACAATTTTGGGTGTTAGAAGTAGGACAGAATGCTAGTGACAAGAACAATTGAGGAGCATCTGAGGCAGTTTGTGACAGTCTTTGCTGCGTTCCAGGAAGATATAAAAGGAGAGGTTGATTCCTTTACAGAAGAGATAAATGCGTCCAACAAAAGAGGGAAAGCTGAAATAATACCAGTTCAAGGAAAGATGGAATCTATCCAAATTTGATACTTAAGCCTGTCAAGAAGAAATAAAAGACAACAGTAGAAGATTTTCGAGGATTTTGAAAGCAGAGATAACATGGTCGAAAGGAGAGTTAGAGAAACTGGAGAACGTCTTTCTGTTGTCAAACAGCAAATCAAAGAAAGAGTTAATGCTGTCAAACTACAAATCAAAGGAAGAGTTTCTGATGTCGAACAACAAATCGATGACAGAGTTTCTGCTGTTGTCGCCAAAGAATCTGACAGCTTGAACACATTCTTAATGCAACTGGAGACGATTCTGATACCTTTAAATTGGTACCTATGTTTTCCAACCCATTTCTCATGCTTTCCACGTGTGATGGAAAAAACATTTGGCATATGGACAAGGCGCAGTTCTGTATAGCTCCAAATGGAAATGGGTAGGATTCCGAAGACAAACCTGTAATTTCGCAGCTTCTCTGAGAATAGAAGAAGACGATATCGATCCCACTCTTCTAGAAAACCAGAGGCTAGATTTTGATGCTGTACCCGGTACGCGAAAGCTCTACTAAGAAGTGTTTAAAAGGCTACAGAAGGCTGCAGTTAATATCTCGATAGCAGAAGCACACCAAAATAATCCAGATGCTCGCCACTGATATCGAAATGCTCTCCCATCTCTCCTTTTTTTACTGCTCAACAGAAATACGTGAAGTACAATCCGTGAAATACTTCCTCGGTGGCATACGGGAACCTGAGGTACAGAAACAACTGCGAATAGTGGATATCAAGGATTTAAAAAATGCCTAGAGTGTACGCCATGAAAAACGTGGCAGTCCTTTCAGAAACTTGCACACACCATTGCCCAATCGGAACTACTCCAATCCAGAAGCTAGTGGACAAGTGACAGCTCGTCCAGGCAGTCTACCCACTTAAGTAAGTGCCTTGAGGCGGAACAGACGTCAGACGAAAACGACCTTAGTATGCTAGAACTGCAGTGGTGATGAACACTTACGAAAGAACTGCAGAACACATTAGGACACAGAAGATAATGCTGCTAATCAGCAAGAAGTCACGAAAACAAATCGTGGATGTTGAGCGGAATTTGCCAGAGATTGCCAGATATTGAGAAGTCCCACATAAAATCCTTTCAGATTTCGGTTATGGTTGGTGGCAATAATGGACTTTTCAATCATGAGGCATTTAAAAAGAGTTCCCTTAGTATAACAATCGATACAGGAGTAATTTACCATCATCCAAAACCTCAAGTCGAGATGATAGAACTAGCATGAACAGAACTTTTCCTTCCAGGATTATAGCTGAAAACAGAAATTTCCGGTAAGGCATTATGAAATATGCTAAGAACGTTAAGAGCACGAAATGAGTACTAATAATATGTTCTTTCGTTGAATTATCAAGGCCGTCATTCCGGTGACGGTTGAAACGTAAGTGCCAAAGCTAAAGTCATTGGGGAATGCGAAGTGGTTGCATCACGTTCTCCATTGAAGAACTACGTTAAGGGGTCTCGTACACCTTAGAACCCTCAAAACCTCTGAATATGATCCTGTTGTAAGAATTGGGATAACATATTTATTTTTAAAGCTATTACTTCCAGTTTTTTACAGCTCACTACATAGCACAGCTGAATTAGTAAGCAAATAGTTTGTGTTGCCACAAATGTTTTTATAATTTATCTTCTTTGTGAGGTAATTTTTATATGTTCACGTAATACTCCCACTTTGCGTGCACAATTTAAAACATTCTGTTATATATTTTAACTTCGTAGTTAATATACAGCTTGTATAGCATCTAAAGACTACTGTGAACCAAAAATCTTAAGCATTTCATGTTAAATTCTCATTTTATTTTGAACTAAATTTATACAATGCATTTTAATAAAAAATTTTTAATATTTCCATGCGTAAAATTTTTGACTATTAAAATATTCAATATATTTTTCGTTCAGTTAGATGATAATACTCATATAAAGAAGTCCATTAAATTTAAAGTGTGTACCAAGAACCGTTTTTTAAATATCATGCGCGCAACAGTGAAAATTTATGTTTTGAGATAATCAAGTTTTAATGTAAATATTTTTTTAAATACTTCTCTTGTTATAAAATATATAAAATGCTTATTTTCTGAGAGATATTGTAATATTATACAATTTCCAATAGTTGGTATAAGCATAATTAATGTAAAATAAGCTGCCATCATCAAAGTATAACATATCAACTAAAAATGATTTGAAACTTCTACGCTATCAATAATACAACTAAAATTTTTCTTACAAATTGGAACTTACTTATAGGCAAATGTTTCAGGTAAAGTTCTCTGTAATGTATTATTGTATATCAAAGATATAAATCATTTAATAGTTCTTCCACAGGGTAACTTTAGCATACTCTAAATGCTATGTATACAACTGGGAAAAAATGCATTTTAAGAAAATCGAGTTTTGATGCAAATATTTCAGTATACAACTTTCTAATAATAAAGTGCATAGTATATTTATTTTCAAAATGATATATTTAAAAAGTATAAATCCTAATAAATTGCATAAGCTTTTGTCAATATGAAACACATTAAAATTACCATACTATATAAAATACCATGACAGAATGATAGCCGTGTATTAAAATACGTGTAGCATATTTGAACAAATAATTTATTTTTACATAACCACATCAGTTAAGTACTTTCAAGCATTTAAGCATATGATATGTATCATATTATGCAATATTATTTAAACATAAGTGGGAAAAAACCTTTACGACTTATTTGAAATTGTATGCTAAACTGCTACATTCATCGAAGTATAACATATCGACTAAGAATGATAAAACTAAAACTTCCTTACAAATAAGAATTTACTTATAGCCAAATGTCTTAGCTAAAGTTCTCTGTAATATATTACTGTATATCCACGTATAAAACATTTAATAGTTCTTCCACAATGTAACTTTAGCATACTTTAAATGCTATGTATACAACTGCGAAAAATCGTGTTTTAAGAAATTTGAGTTTTAATGCCAATACTTCAGTATATAACTTTCTAATAATAAAGTGCATAGTATATTTATTTTGAAAATACATTTAAAAAGTATAAATCCTAATAAATTGCAGAAGCTTTTGTTAGTATGAAACACGTTAAATTTACCTTGCTATATACATTACCATGACAGAATGATAGCCGTATATTAAAATACATGTGGCATATTTGCACAAAAATTTATTTTTACATAACCACTTTAGTTAAATAAACTCAAGCATTTAAGCATATGATATGTATTATATTGTATAATATACATATTATTTAACATGGGTGAAAAAATCTTTTACGACTTACATCAAATTGTATGCTAAACTGCTAAAATTTTATTTACAAATTAAAACACACCAGCACAATAAACATCCCCATCATTTTTATGAAGGCCTGCACTTCTGACATTTTTTGCTGCCTTTCAAGCTTAGCTGTTGTTTTGTTTCTGACAATCCTTTCTTTTCTGCGTTATCTATTCTCTTGTTATCAATTTGTAAATATCCTTCAATAGAAAACTTACTTCTAAAAAGCTGTAGCTCATTTTTTACAGAATGTCTACCAACAGACCTTTCGTTAAAAGCAATTACTGCTTCATTTGAAGCAATTTGAACTATCCTACTACCAGCACGACATGTCTTTGGACAAAATTTCGAAATTAAGGAATTAAATGATTCATTATTATTTTGTGTTTTGCCGCCAAGGCAACGTCTATATAACGAAGGTTGTGACAAATCTATAAAAACTGGCTTTATTGCCTCCATTACAGTGACTGGTTCAGAATTTATATGCTTATAATCAGCTTTATTTAGCTCAGCTTTATTGTATTTGCACCATGTGGTTTCATTTGTAGGACAAACGTCATGAATCGGCTTTTCATCACTCGATATTTTGTGGTAGTAAATTGCCCAAATGGCTTTTCTCATATCACTAACAGACTCATTATATTCTCGAATCGCATTACCATAATACGAAGTTATTTCATTTATTAACTTATCTGTTAGTCTCCCTTTTCCAGACAGATTTTACCGTCATTTAATTTTACTTTTTTTCTTTCAAGTTTTAATTTGCGTAGCCATATTCCCATTCGTTTTTGAATATGTCCAACACACTCAATTTTTTCTATATTTAATGAACCATATGGTTTGGCGTCAGATATACCTGCAAATGGTTTTGCATCAACTATGTAAGGATCTTAAGTTTTACTAACGTTTATTTTATTTTAAATCTTTACTATCACTTCTTATTTTCTACTTCCGGCCAGAATTAAAAGCGTTAACTTATTTATGCAAAATTTGTGTGGCGAACGCCAAGTACTTAAGATGTGGCTTTTTGCCAAGCGAGAGAGAGGAAGGAGTTAGTCGAAGCAGGCCGCTTACCTTAGAAGTTTTACTCAGTTGCTGGTTGCCTTCTAGGCCAGAGGTTTAATCCTCGTGATAATTTTTAAACGTATTGTAGTGTTAACAGTTCTCTGTACTACATACGGCTTCCTGTTAATATAAGGCCAATCTTCCACGTTTATTATTCCAAAGTTAAGTTAGAGTTTAGTTAAATATTTTTATATTCTTACGTTTAGACCACAAGTAGTGGATCTTTGTATTCCGAAGTACGGAAATTATTGTAAAGAGAGAAAAATAAAGGATTTTGTATACCTTTCTGGTGTATCCTGTCTACTTCCCACAGTTATTGAACATAGCTTTAGTAAGCTCTCTGTTCCGAGTCAGGTCCTTGCATATTCCCGAAGAAAGTAAGACGGAACATTGAACCTGATAGTGGCGCCCAACGAAGAAGAATAACCATGGCCGAGTTTCAAGAAGAACCTGTGCTGCCTGCTGAAGCGGCTCAGAATCCAGAAATGCCAGCTGCCGCCCTGGAAAGATTTGGTTACATCGTCCAGACCATGCGCGCTTCGATGAAACCAGAAGCAACATTTAATGGAAACTCACCGGTAACCAGTTTTTTGGAAAAATTGGATGAGCACTTCATGCTCTACCCCGTGCACGAATTTCAAAAAGTTACCTTAGCTACCAGCGTTTGAGGGGCCAAGCGCTTAATTGGTTCAAATGTATAGGCAGAAGTCTCTTGGGTCAAGCAGGAAGTCCCACCTATACTTACGAGAATTTCAAGACTGCCCTAGTAAAAGCCTTCCCTGTCGTAAGGGTTCGTGCGAAATTAGAAACGGAACTTTTCAGCATATATCAGCAAAGAATCGAAAATCTCTCAAGCTGTATTTTAAGAAAAATTCACGTCTTCAAAATCTTGTATGGAAACCGTCCGGATCCTGAGATAATTCAAGTGATTTTGCGGAGGTTACTGCCCCAAGTGCAAGACTTTATTGAATTAAGAAATCCGACTACACTGGAAAATTTATTTGAGCTAGCAATCCAGTTTGAAAGTAGAAGAACGGCGGACATTGAAAGAAGACGCCAATATCAACTGCGAAACCAATTTGGTGCGCCAAGTCTACAGCAAACTCAAGCACACGGCTACGGAAGCAAAGTGAATCAGTGGGCAAGGAAACCCGAGCATTCAAAAAAAGCCGGCGAACGTCGACAGTTCAATAGCAATCCAGGAAAAAAGTCTCAAGGCCAGTGGAAAAAGAAGGAAAGCACGGAAATGAAAAATAATTTAAACTAAAACGGATTTCTGCTGATTGGAGGGTGCGAAAATCCGAAGGCCACGAAAAGCCCTATTCCTTCAAGTTAAATACAGTAATGGTGAAAAATTTGACTCTTCCGAAGATTGAAGTGTTGGTAAATAATATCCCAGCCACCGCACTCCTGGATACAGGCGCGCAGTGTTCCTCTGTGGCAGAAGATTTTTTTAGGAAGTATTTTCGTAAATATCGTATATATAATTCGGATAATACGACAGTGTTAGCTGCGCAAGGAGAAAGATGTAAGTGTATAGGTAAATTACCGCTGTATGTCCGTATCAAGGACGAACAAGTAAAGGTTATGTTTTTCATAGTAAAGAATCTGCAAGCACATATTATCTTAGGAATAGATTTTCTTTCAGAGGCACAAGCAACGCTAGATTTTAATGAAGCGTCTCTTCAGCTGACAATGAAACCAGTTCGTGAAGAGAAGGCTGAACCGCCGATGTTAAACCATGACCACCTGCCTAATGAAGAGCAACAAAGAATCCGACAAGTGGTAAGTGAATTTGCTTCGTTATTTAGTGATATTCCAGGATTTACTCAGGTTAGTAACCATAGTATTGAAACCGGAGATTCAATGCCAGTTCGCCACAAAGCATACCGGTATGATAAGAATAAGGAAAAAATTATAGAATGGCATATCACCGATATGCTACGTAAAAAGATCATAACGCCCATCTGAAATAGTTATGCTAGCCCGGTGGTTTTATGTAAGATAAATAATGACTATCCACTGACACATCCAAAAAGGTGGAGATTCGCAATTGACTACCGTATATTAAACTCCATAACTAAATATCCGGTATATCCGTTACCTATTATTGAAGAAATTCTAAGGAACATAACATCCACCAAATATATGTCGACTTTAGACTTAACGACTGGTTATTTTCAAATAGGGATTAGGCCTGAGGACGTGCCTAAGACTGCTTTTATAACCAAGTCTGGCACTTATGCATTTCTGCGCATGCCGTTTGGCCTTTCAGGGGCACCGGCAACATTTCAGCGATGCATGGACATTGTGTTAAGGACTGTTCATGGAAAGTCCACATTTATCTATTTAGAGGATATCATTATTACTAGTGATAATCTCGACCAAAATGTACAGGATTTAAGACAGGTGTTTTCTTTATTAAATGAGGCCGGTCTAAAAGTTAATGTCGAAAAGTGCAAATTAGCAGCACTTGAATTAAAATATTTAGGTTACAAAATATCTCAGAAAGGAATAGAGACAGACGAATCAAAAATAATCGCTGTACAAAAGTATCCGACCCCAAACACGGCGAAGAAGCTCTCTTCTTTTCTAGGACTTTGTTCATATTATAGGTCCTTTATAAAAGATTTTGCAGCTATTGCTGAACCATTGTTAAAATTAAAAAGGAAAAAGGCAAGATTCTCGTGGACGGCCGAAGCCAATAGTGCTTTCGAAAAATTAAAACAAGCATTAACGCAAGCCCCTGTGCTGAAATTTCCTGAAATAGATGAGAATTTAGAAATTTCAGCGGATGCTTCGGATTATGCCGTAGGAGCGCTACTTTCGCAAAATCAGCAGCCCGTGGCATTTTTGAGCCGAACTTTAAATCAAACACAAAGAAACTATTCCGCGACCGAGAGAGAGGCAATTGCAGTTCTGTTAGTAGTGCAAAAGTTCCGAGTCTATTTTGGAAAGGCGCCAATAACAGTGTACTCTGATCATGGGCGGTAACTAGATTGTACTCAGGGAAAAACTTATCCCCAAGGTTAATAAGATGGGCACTCAAGCTACAAGAATATAATCTGGTAATCAAGCATACCCCCGGAAAGGAAAATATCGTAGCAGATGCCCTATCCAGAATTAAAATAGATGAAGAAGGTAATACTGTAAAAGTGGCAATGCTCACAGAATGTACAATAAATTCCCGAGAAACTGTCATAACCGAACTGGGTAAGGATCCTGAGTTTGAAAGCATTTATTAGTATTTAAAGGATCCTGAAAATTTTAGCCACCAAGATATTGTGGCGATAAGAAATAGGGCGGCCCATAACGAACTAATAGATGGTTTATTATTTTATACAAAAACTACGAATTCCAACAACGAATTTCGACCTGTTATCCCAGCTAGTCTTAGATTAAATATCCTGCAGGAGCTCCATGACAGCCCTTTAGCTTCTCATTCTGGTATTCGAAAACCTATCCAAGGCGTACGCGAGGCAGTCTATTTTCCTGAACTGCAAAAGTTAACAAGGGCGCATGTCCAGTCCTGCCCAACATGTCAAGCAGTTAATTATATTAATTTCCGCCCGGCCGGGTTTCTAAATAGTATTAAATCCGAATTTCCAAATGAAATAATTAACATCGATTTATTGGGCCCTTTCCCAAAAAGTCAGTTAAATAAAAGTCGCTATCTCCTTGTTATGGTTGATCATTTTCGTAAGTGGACCGAAATTTTTCCCTTAAAGCGAGCCTCCGCGAAATTAGTTACTGATTCTATTTTAAATAAACATATTTTAAAATACGGAGCGCCCCTATAAGTTATATCGGATAATGGTCCTCAATTTGTAAGTAATGTATTTGAAGACATGTGCCAAAAACTGGGCATACGTCATTTAAAAATGGTCCCGTATCGGCCGCAATCAAATATAGCTGAACGGGTGAATAGAAATATAGTGAAAATTATCCGTAGTTATGTTAACAATTTTCATAAAAGCTGGGATAAGTATGTCAATGAATTTGCTTTCGCCCTTAGGACCGCTAAACATGATACAACGGGCAAAACTCCTGGTGAGTTATTTTTAGGCAGAAAGATTATAACGCCGTTAGATAAATTAATTTATGTGCAACAAAGAGCCACATAATTTAAAATGGGTGATATAGAAAAACTAATTAAAGAAGCAAAAAAGAATACTGAAGTAGCACAGAGAAAACAAAAGCTGTATTATGACTTGAAACGACGGGGAGTATCTTATAAAGTAGGGGATGAAGTGTTAAAAATTAAGCATTCACTTTCTTCAGCACCAGAAGATAAAACTGCCAAATTTTTTCCACGATTTGAAGATCCATATATCATAGAAAAAATAACTCATGTTGTAGTAGTGTTAAAAGCCAGGAATGGTGAAACCTGCTCCGCAAACATTGATCAAATCAAACCCTACTATGATCGTAATAAAATGCAAATATTTACAGATCTTTTGCAGGATCCGGCACAGCAGACACGGCGGGCACAAGCTCCAGAGGTGGAACAACGACAAGTACAAGGGCAAGCCATTAAGAGGCAGGAGCAAGTGAAAAGAAAGTTTCCCCGCGGAAAAATTAAAGGTAACAAGAAAAAGAAGCCGTTCCACCGTCCAGAAAAGAGAGCTCACGAACACCCCCAGAATGAAGAAGGGAGAAGGACGACGTATGCAAAGAGAGCCAGGAGAAAAGACGGCAACTATAATCCGGCTCTAAAACAGAAGATCTACTCATCCGACAGGACTCTCCGCAGCAAATGTCGCCGAACTGCGGAAGGGCCACCAGCGGCGGAGGAAAAGTTACAAGGAAAATTTGAACGGCCAGCAACGAGGTCCAAGCAGGAACGCGAAAGAAGTCTCCCGGTTTCGCCAAGACCAGCTGCCATCAAACGGCCAAGACCACAGGCAGAGGCGAAAAAGAAGGTATTCAAGGGTGACCGAACGGGAAAAAAAAAAGAAAGCTTCTAGAGGAAGGCACTGAAGGGCGAGCCCGCACAAGAAGGAGGATAAATCAAACGAGAATCTCTGCTACTTTCCAGGACTGGGCTCAGAAAAGAATGTCCGAATATAACAAAGATAAGTAAAATTTTATGTTACTTTGCAAACTTAAGTTAATCTTTCATTCTTACTGCAAGTGGCAGATTTCAAAAAGTTTTACGTCATGCGAGGTCTACCTTTATCGCCAAAAAGGCGAGAAATGAGTTGTTACCGATTTTGGTATTATGTTTTTCAATTACTCGCGCGTAAAACTAAAGTTGATGTATAATAGGAATATGTAAAGACTTAAATATTGTAAAAGTTACTGTATAAATTTTATTTAAAACATTCTGGCAAGAAAGAAGTTTTAGTCTGAAAGACTTTTTGAAATGTAGTATTTCAATGTAGAAGAATTGGCACTTGATTTGAAAAGAATAGAAGTTAACAATGTGCTACTAATGTATGTTTTCAAATGCGTAAAATTAACGGCATGTTAATATGTTCTTATATACAATGTGAACTGTTATTTTAAATGTTAAGAAATACCGGGATATGGTAAAAGTGAAAGTAATGTTAAATTTTTTTTTATTCGTGTGACTGTAAAAAGACCAAATCATGGTGAATATGTGTTAAAGGTTGAATGAATGTAGTTAGGCTCTCTGACGCTACACTTCAGAGTTAGCCACTTTCAGAATAGTACCTCAGGGTTTAGAGTTGAAGTTAGGGTGTGTTATGAGGTCTTGGTATGTTGAAGTTTTAACATGTTAGTGTTTTGATTGTAGGAGGAAGTGTTGAACACGTATACATAAACACATTCGTGTTTGGTGTTCTTTTACAAGACATGTCAGAGAGCACGGGGAGAGATAATTAAAATAAAGTCATGAATGAAATAAGAATGTTAAGAGAAATATAAATATGCATGTTACTTGCCATTTCATTGTGTAACATTTCATTAAACTAGTTTTCCTTCCAGATCTCTGGAAGGAACCAGATTTGAATAAAAGCTCCTGTTTAGATGCAGTACAGATGAAAAATTGCGTGTCCTTGGAGCTGCTATTGTAAAAACAAATTTCTTTCTTTTTTTTTTTTAATTTCTAATTTCTAGTGAGAAATGTTTGTAAAAGATTGGCCTCGCGTTAGATTCTAGAGCTAAAAGTTTTCAACAAGGTCGTTTTAGACCTCAGTTTAAAACTAATTAACTCTGGCGGGAAGTATGTAAGGATCTTAAGTTTTACTAACGTTTATTTTATTTTAAATCTTTACTATCACTTCTTATTTTCTACTTCCGGCCAGAATTAAAAGCGTTAACTTATTTATGCAAAATTTGTCTGGCGAAAGCCAAGTACTTAAGTTGTGGCTTTTTGCCAAGCGAGAGAGAGGATGGAGTTAGTCGAAGCAGGCCGCTTACCTTAGTAGTTTTACTCAGTTGCTGGTTGCCTTCCAGGCCAGAGGTTTAATCCTCGTGATATTTTTTAAACGTATTGTAGTGTTAACAGTTCTCTGTACTACATACGGCTTCCTGTTAATATAAGGCCAATCTTCCACGTTTATTATTCCAAAGTTAAGTTAGAGTTTAGTTAAATATTTTTATATTCTTACGTTTAGACCACAAGTAGTTTGTCTTTGTATTCCGAAGTACGGAAATTATTGTAAAGAGAGAAAAACAAAGGGTTTTGTATACCCTTCTTGTGTATCCTGTCTACTTCCCACAGTTATTGAAGATAGCTTTAGTAAGCTCTCTGTTCCGAGTCAGGTCCTTGCATGTTCCCGAAGAAAGTAAGACAGAACATTGAACCTGATACCGTCACCAATATAAGAAGTATATTTTACACCTCTTTTTTCCATGGAACATGAAAAATTGTTTATCTTTCCATTCATTTCCATTTTTCCTGAAGAACCAGCATGATTCTCTAAACAGGCCTTGTGTTCACTTACGCCATTTCCTAGAAATGACTGGCAACCTTTGCAATATAAAGATAGTATTTCTGTATCGATTACTGTGTTGCTTTCTGACCCTATTACGGAACAGACTCCAACCAAAGACGTATGTCCTCGAGTCTTCCACGTACCGTCTCCACTTACAGTCACATATAACGACGAATTTGAAAGAACGATGTGCAATCACAGGAGGGAGATCCATAACGCAGCAGAATTTCTGCATAGCAGCTTTCCCTTGACCAAGAGTTCGCATTGCATACGTAAATCTTCTGTTTAGCTCTGATATATTCTTTCGGACACCCATCATATTAGAGTTTCTGAAAGTTCTTTTACATGAACACTTTGAGCATAGTAACTCAAATTTTGAGCTTAAACCATGATGAAATAGTTCACTTAAATGAACATTACAAATTTTACAACATAAATTATTTTCAATAAATTGAAATAGGATATCCAAATCAAATAGTCTAAAACCACTAAAATTAGACTCTAAAGTTATCTTTATCTCTTGGTGGCAAAACAGTGTCACTATTTAATTTTTTAAACGAAGAACTCACACCACACTTCTTATTCATTGTATCATTATGCTGATTTCCCTGGTACTTTCTTTTCTTTGGTCGATGACCATAAGATCTTTTATTTTTTACATTTTCCTCACAATTTTCCATAATTATCAGGTGATAAAAATACTAAACAAAAACTGCAATGTTATAATAAAAACACCTTCAAAAAAGTCAAAAGAAATTTAGAAATCGCAAAAGAGCTTGTAAACAATCACGTTTCACGCTAATCCAAAGCTGGAGTAAGATTTCAACACATGCCTATGTTAGATGCCTATGTTAGAATAGTGCTATGTATAAATCTAATATATTCCTAAGTCGCGCTTTCGAGACATGAAAAACGCAGTTTGAATTTTGTCAATCGGCCCAGTAGAACGGGAGATATAGCACAGTCCTCCCCCCCTTTTTTTTTTAGCTTGATAACACAGCAGCACTGTTTTTCCTCCATCTCAAAATAATTTATGAAGATTTGTGCTTTTGCAACTAGTTGAATTTCAACAGAAATACACGTTCATATGAAAACGTTGAAGCTCTTTTAAGGCGCCGGTTTTATACCTTTATGCAAATGTAATTCTACCGCATATAGCAGTACTTCCCTGTTAGCTGAATTACTTTCACACTGAGTCTTCCGATGAGAATTTTCCTAATTAAATACCAAAGGATGAATGATTATAAATTTCAAAGCACCTACTATCTTAACGATCGTTTCACTCAAAATCAAATATTCGAAAAGTGAGCAGAAAGGCAAAATAGACAATAGCTAAACATGGGAACATTGAATGTGAATAGCACTTTATTGTTGGTCTGCTGCCTTTTACCAGCTAAGATAGTACTTGCCAGAAACCGAAGATTATCCAACTGTGGGCATTGTGGTAAGAAGTCCTTTACTGAGTTCTCCAGCCGAGTAAATGTAAATGCGATTAACCTCTCGAAGGCGGCTCGTACAGCAGTTGTACAAGGAGAATGACTTTCTCAGACGCCGGCATTGGTACAACTGTCGTACCATCCATGCCCTCCCCATTTTAGAGAATCGCCTATCTGTAGATCTTTGGGTGGTCCATTGTCGCTGCTAGGAGTAGCCGCTGGCTACGCATTATTTCCCTCTTATTATCAGTTTAGCTACATTTTGGCAAAAACCGCAGGTTTCGTCTCGCGCCAATATACTTGAAAGTTAAATAGAGGCCATCTCTTTCTCAATCTGTCTCATAATTTTAATGCTACTTTTTTTAGTACTGACTTTTGCTATGATTAAAACGTCAGCGATTTTGCACGCTCTTTAAGCATACCATATTTAATGTTCTTTAATCATAACAAATAAGAATAGATTAATATTTTAGATTTAATGCCCTTCTAGAAAATAGGTAAAACCGTTTTTATCGTTTACTCGTTTACCTCATTTTCATACTTATGAATAATAAGATTTTATTTTGACATTGTTTTGTGGAGTGCATAAAACCCTTAAGAACTGTCAACTCTTTCAAAGTGCTTCTATTATGCAGGCAATTTTGTCTGATTTATCAGGAGATAAATAAGAGACAATTGTATGCATAATAGTTTTTCTGATTTTCATTCATTCAGTGATTGCTTTCAATGATTTTCATTGATTGTAAATTAAATAAAATTAATTTATCTTTACACCCTATTTTAGGATGAGATCTGCCAAAAAATATTTAAATATCAGTAAAGCTCACGTTACTTCTAAACTGAATCAAAACATCAGTTAAATGTTATAAAATTTTGGCCAGTTTTATTTGCTGAAATTCTTATACTCTTCAAGAGATAGAGAGAATTCAGACAAGTTGATAATAAATATCTTTTATGTTATTTTGTCTGTAATAAGGTGTATGTCAACTTACTACTAAATGTATGAAAATTAGGATTGGATTACGGAAAAGCACGCGAACGCTATCTGCTTAAGGGAATGGATGCTTTCGTGTAAACCTTTTTAAGAGAAACTTGCTCGCATTTAAATTCCTGGTGGAAACCTCCACATGTAATCAACCCGTTCTTCGGTATTGATTGGATTAATTTGTTCGCTTACTGAATTACATCAAAGCACCCAACGATTACCTGTATAAGGGGAGTTATGTCTTCGCGGAGGACTTTCTAAGAGAAGCTGGCTTGCATTTACGTTACACAAAAACCATGAATCCAACTATTTATCCGGGATTCAAATCCAAGCGAGCTATAAGTGTTCAGCCACCTTTACCGCTTTACTGAAGAGCAGGTAAAAATATTGATAAAGGAAAAGTATTGAATTAACCGGTTTAATTTACTAACCTATCTTTCTCAATCGGCAGTATATAAATTACGCATATGAGGGGGATTATTTGTGAATAAATAAACTGTATTGGACTTTTATCCACTATGTCATATTACAATGGAATTATTGCATTTCAAAGTTATTTGTCATGAATTAATTTTGCTCTTCATGATTTTTGATATTTTCAAAGAGAAAATTCCACACTTTAAATAAAAATATACACGAGAAGATACTTTATGCAAAATTTGGCGTAAACGGTTTTCTTAATTTTGCTTTGAAAATATTGCAGGGTAATCGTTTTCATTACTGGAAGAAATATAAAAAACAAATTTACTACATGGTATCAACACCCAATATTTCCTTATTCTTTTGAAAACGTGAAAGATTACTCTTTCTAAAATAAATTGGAAAATATATTATGTGCAAATAGAATATTCGTTGAAAATGAAATAGACTTCAACTTTTGGATATAACGATAGTTTTAGACGAAATTTCTACCTATGGAAAGAAATTGACGTATAATTAAATCTTCATGAACATTTAAAACTGTTCTCAAAATTCTTTTGATGATTGCATGTATAAGTCACGAATTTGTTTCTCTAACATAAACAAAAGCCAATTTTACAAAGAAAAATTCTCGTTAAAGATATACCTTCTTTGCCTGATAGTCCAATGTAATATTTGTTAAAATTAATTATTAAACGCAACCAATGTATCTCGGATTTTGATTTTTATATTATAATAACAAAATTATCGAAAAAAGCAGATTTAAATCTCTGTTATTGTTATGTAAAGCTTTATTATTGCTGTCAGTTCATCTCAAAATCTATTTGTATTGAATCTCATTCTAATCATCTAATGGTAATAAATATTATTATTATTATTTCATTAAATTAATCATTACCATTATTTTATTAATGAAAATATGTTATTAAAAATCGCATTCCGGCCTGCAGACTTACAGATCTAGTCTGTATTTACTATATTTTGTTAAATTTTGTTCTCGCTTTCTAATTTCTAATACGAAAATACGTGAATATAAATGAAGAGTGAAAACAAAGTTAAAAAATTCACAAATTATTTACGAGATTGATTAGAAATAATGAATGAAATATAAACATTGCATACATTTTGTTCTAAATAAAGTGTGCACTGGATATGCATCCAGTACTGCACATTTATTTACGCACTATTTATTTAGAATTTTGCTTTCATTTAAATATGAAAACAAAATAATCATCGAAAAAATTGCAAATCTTGCAACTCCTCTACTATGGGACGTAGGCGTCCGACAAACATGTAAATTTTACTTCATCCATGGAGGGGAACTGACGACTTTTCTCATTAGGAAAATGTCAAAGAGGGGGCAAAACTGTTTCGGATCGCGCTGGTCTGAAAGCTATAATATGAGAATTTCGGCTCGGTTTTAGAAGGTTAAGAGGGTAATGCTTGAGAACCTATTGTAATAATTTTGTGGAAACATTTATTTGGAAGAACGTTTATAAAAGTATAAAGAAACATTACAATGAGAGAGAAAATATAAATTATTATCAGGTTTTAGTCAAATTATCTGTATATGAAACGTCGAAATGGTAATATGAGGAGGATTTTATTCATTTGTGTAAGCATTTTATTTACTTGCATACCAACGAGTTCTGACGAAACGTCTGCATAGATTTATTACCTAATTATTGGCACTTCTTGCAGACGCAAATGAGATCTAATCAGAAAATAACCAAGCATCTGAATCAGTCAATCATCAACACGCACATTCTAAATCAGATTTCTGAATTACTTTCTTGAAGAGTTTACGGTCCAAATAAAACTGAAGAAACATTTTAAACACAAAACAAAGCAGCAGAAGTGTGAGAAGTATATATTACTATAAAGCCAACACTCTGTCAGTTAAAGACAAAGTAGTTTGATTAAATAAACAAGGTGAACAGAGACACAGTTGTAGCCGTTTGTAATTTTAAAGTACATAAAGCGCAGGAGTATATGAGAAAACTAGTGAGTAGCACATTGGTTACAATTTTTATTATAAACATGCTGAAACTGTGAATATAATTTCAAGCATCGGTGGCAACATCGAATGGAGACATGCTTCAGTGTCAGATGTATTTCATTAAAAGATATGAAATATTTTTAAACGTTTAAGAACACAGTTTCTGAAGTACTTGACAGCTCACCCTGTATAAGCTTCATTCCTTTGTTTAAAAGTCGGTAAAGAGTTATCACAGATTTTCTTAAAAATTATCGGTGATCAATACTGGTATTGATCAATCATAACGACAATAACATACATTGTTATGGAAAGAGAGAAAGTACTTGTGAGGCTTTCTGAAAGACCGAGTCTCAGTTTTAATATTTTAATATTAATCTCTACAAGTCTGACCTAACTGACACTACTGAAATAGTTACGAAAAATTGATTCCCACTGTTAAAAAATTGATCTGCATTTTTTTTCGTAAATTTTATTTTTTTAAACAACATGTCTGTAATCAATGTGCGCACCGCATTGATGCTGGAAAAACACTAAAATTTGAATCATCGTTGTACAAGCTAAAGAAAAAAAAACAATATTTAATTGTGAGAATAAAATATTCTAACGACTATAATGATAAGTCAAGAATAAAATCAAATCTGTAGCTGCAAGCCTTTTTTAGCGTTATGGTGGTTAGGGAAAACTGAGTGCGATATCGAAGGGCTCGGGTTCGAATCCCGGAGAAGGCATGGATGTAAAATTGTATGTCCCTTCATAGGAGGCAATGATGGCCCGCCTACTAGGCGCCTCCATGATAAAGAGACTACCGATCTGGCCTTAGGGCAGGACGATGCCGACATAGGCAAGTGCCAACCATAAGAAAAAAAAGTTTTTGTAATTTTATTCAAAAATTCCTAATTATAAGACGCAAAATTTTAGACACCTTTCTCATGTTCGTTTTTAATGGTAATCAAACTAATACGAAAGTGGACTGAAAAGTCATTTTTAAATGAACCCCATAATCTTATACGTCTCTGTACATTTGCATAAATCCATAATGGGCCAGGTATTATTTTGTCGAAGGACAAGAGTCTAAATGGAACGATTACTTCGCTTGCTTGCGAGTGAATTCTAGGAGGTCCGACGAAGACATCGCGGACGAAAACGTAGCGGAGAAAACATCGTAAGACGGAAACTTCGTTGTAGAAAACATGTGGGAGAAAAGAAGGCAGGAAAACATATCGTAAGTCTAAAACATCATCGAAGAAAACAATCGTGGTACAAAACATCGACGAAGAACAGAAAGCGGTTCCAAAACTTCGCAGTTTAAAAATATCGTCGTGGAAAATATATTCCTATAAAAGAGAGTATATAAAATAATCGCATGACGATTATTCTGCAGATATATCTTTTCTACTTTTAAAAGGTGCTGGTGCGTATTCGAGTAATGAATTCTAGGTGCGAGTAAGAATGAGGAATATTCTTACCTCTATATTTCATATATTTCCTTTCATTAATAATTTTTTGCTAAAAATCCAAGAAGGAACTCTTGCATTGAAAAGTTGAAAGGAAGTAGAAAATTAATGATACGTATGGGAGTACTACGCAGTTTTTTATTTTTTATTTTAAGAGAATTTTAAATTTATTTACTTAACTATTAAACGTTATTATTTAATTACGTCATTTCATAAAGTTGTATTGGCAGTTCTTCATGAACAATATATTTTTAAAAAATTAAAAAAGGGAAAAGGAGCATTTACTTTAGATTAAATGTATTTAAAAGTTTTATGCATGTCTGAAATTTCTAATATTATGTTCTTTGAATAAAATTAAGACTTCTTTTGTTCTTTTTCCTTCAGCTTCTTCAAAGTAATCCTTTTATATGAGTATCCTTTGCATGTTGCGATTCGTTAGTTGTGATGACACAAGTCAGGATGAACTACGTAATATTTCAGTACCGTATTTATATTTATTGGATTATTGGAAGAGCACGTTAGGGCTCTTTTCCTAAGGGGAGGGAAGCGTTTGGGGAGGACTTTCTCAGGAAAAGTTTCGTACGCACATTACACATTAGAAAAACCACAAAATTCTCAAGCAGCGTGTTTTTGTGCTGGGTCTAGCTACCAGCGTTCAACGACTTTACCTCTGGACCACTGCAGCCAGATAGAGTTATTAACGGAATAGATTATTAACCGAAATGCATTCATTTTCACACTATTTGTTTGAGAAAGATCAAATTTAAATTTAGATCTAGAAAATGTAAACGCAGAATTTTACAAAAAGAAAACATAGGTACAATAAATCCTCTTGTTGATTACCATCCTAAGATGACCGATGTTTCTGAGAAAATAAGTAAATATAGGTTTTTCACAATGTCTCTCTAAGATGACCGCATCAACGGAAGACTAAAGAGATATGGAATCGTCAACGATCGCTTTGAAACGAATATTTTATATTTAACTTTACATTTATATATTTTTATAAATGATTCTAAAATATGGTTAAGCTTTTGTGTCTCAGTGTGCCACTACATGGAACACCCAAATTGAATCGCTTCGAAAGCCTCTAAATTCAACCGTAAATAGATAAAAATTCTTTTATAATATACTTTGAACTTTTCTTTTTAAACCGTAGATAGCAGCATATCACAAGGAGACACATAACGTTAATTTATTATGTGTTATTAAAATCCATTTTTTCAAGTAATTTTCTCTGTTTTTTTAATGATATAAAAATTTTATTTGGAGAATAAATAGGCATAATTTTGCTGGCTGTACTCCAAATTATTTTTTTAATCTTTCATACAAAAATCAAACGCAGAATCATTGAATAAAACCAGGTGTTCCATTAGCGGGAACACTGCGCCTTTAGCAATCTCATGCTCTTACTAATCAGAACATCTGTGCTCTTAGGAGAGAACATCCGTTGTTTTCGTTTTCTGTTTCCGTTGATTTTTTTTGGGGAGGGAATGAATTCAAACAAAGCAGCATTGAAAGGCGAGGTGGTTTTTGTGTTATGAAAGCATTAATATTGGCATCTCGAAATTTTTGGGGGCAATTTTTAGGCGGGAATTTCATTAGTAGCTTGACTCATCTTTACTTAGACCTACGCGAATTTTTTGCTGTCTTTTTAGTCTCATTCGCGTTTATTTTCAATAATTGTGTAGATATATTTCGTGTATCTCTATATTATAAGCTTATTTTTCTTTTTTGTTAATATTAATCGTAGTTAATTATTTTAATCTTAGTTGGTTTGTGCTTCCATCAAAAAGGTGTGACTTGCTTTGAACAATTTCACGAAGCTAAGAAATAGGAAAATTTATAAACATTTTTGTATATAGGACTTGTGTACATAGATATGTATCTCATTTATCCGTATACATTCAAGAATATTGTGTATATCCAGGGAACCATGTATACAGCCATAATACAGAGTTTTTTCATTCTTATGCAAACGCTTCTACTCATTTTCGTGCTTCACTGCAATGCTCGCTTAGTCGCACTTTTAAAAGCTCTGGCGGCGCAGTGTTCCACCTCATGGAACACCCACAGAATTAAAACGGTAAGTGCAATTTTTACAATCTTTTACCTGTATACTTATTTAGGACTAAATAGACTGAATACAACGTTTCTTGCTGAAATTCCGACTTTAACGTACAGTGCGCCGCAAAGGATTAAATATTTTAGTTCTATGTTACGCAAATTGTATTTCTTTCTTTGTACCGAGGAGAGGCGCAGACACAAATTTGTTAGGATCGTAAAGCTCGGGTTTAGAGCTTTTAAGTTGCGGTGAGTTTCAACTAAGACGAGGTTCTCCTGAGTTTACTTGGTGAGCCGCTACTGAAGTCGGAGATTTCAAAGTGTTCTTCGCCGTTCCTCAGCCAACTTAATGTTTGAAAGCCAATAAAGTAGTTTCGGTCAACATTATGACTCTGAGGTTTCTTGGGTTCTACACTGAGGGAACATCAAGTGAATTTACAGTCCACTACTTTTGAACGACGGGACATACAGTTTTCACACACAATTTATTCGAAAATGTTTTAGTTATTGCTTGAACGTTTAGAACGAAGTTCTCAGCGAACCACTTTTTTTTACGACCACTTCTTAAACCTATAGCTGTGGAATTCTGGTACTAATTCTCATCTTTTTAAGATTTCCCATTTAGGTAATATTTTATTACTGTATTTTACAATATAAAGGAAGTATTATAATTACGAAAATTTTTAAATATCACATTTCAGTGGAAATATCCATTTTGTCCATATCTGAATCCATTTGGATGATTTTTGTGCGACATCTCATACGGACAGAATAAAGACATCTTCCTTTTCATAATATATTTTATAATGCATTCAAAAGGGATTTTTTCGTGTTCTCTGTATGTATGTAGATATAATCTATGTGTGTATGTATCTCGCATAACTCAAAAACGTTTAGCCGAAGAATATTGAAATTTTCTAAAGAGTAGGCTTGCTTCTCTCTTTATATTGCAGGTTAGCTGTACCAACCGTATATGTATATGCTCACGTATATGTACACCAACATCCTTTATCCGGCTTAAAAGTCCCTACACGACCTTTATTTTTGCAATCGTTGCTTGTAGTAATATACTTCCAGTTATCGAAATGTTTTTAAATCACGAAAATATTCATGTTTTGGCGATGTCAAATTTTAAAAAAAATTCTTTTTTGACAAATAAGTAAATCCAAATTTTAATACAGTCTCGCGGTTCGTATACTTACATTTGGGAAAGTTTCATACTTGTTATCTATATAGTATATAAAGAAGAAAGTTTGTGTGTTTGTCCTCTCATAACTAGGTCACTACTATAGCTATCAGCACCAAACTTTCTACAATTCTTTTATCGTTCCCGGAATAGGTCGACGTCACTTTTCTCCAAAAAAAAAAAAAAAAAAAAAAAAAAAAAAAAGTAGCTAAAATCAGAGCTATAAATTAAAAACTCGGAAAAACGATAATTTTCTTTCTCATTTTTCGAGTGGCAACAGTCTCACAAGCTGGAGACGAAAATCTGCTTTATTTCGAATGTTGTTACCATTGCTCTCTTTCAAATCCTAGAGTTTGTTAAAATACGAAAATAGACAAAAGATGAAATAAAAATAGCTTTCCCAAACATTAAATACGTTATTCCCGACTCCGAAAATTCGAGGGAAGCCATTTCGACTATTCTCATCTTAACCACTTTCATGAGCCAAAATACTAATTAAAAATTCTGAAAGTTCTAATTTTCGCACTCATTTTTCTTAGTGGTAACAGACTCGGGCGTTGGAGATAGAATTGCTTTATTTCGAAAAGTGTTGCTACTGCTCGCTTGCAAATCGTACATTTTGTTAATAAAAAAATTTGTAAATTTTACATAACCTATATATATAAAGAAGAATGTCTGTTTGTGTGTTTGTTTGCGTTATTGATTTCTGATCAATTATGATAAATATTTTGCGACATTGAATCGACTAAAGTTGAATATAGGTGAAATATTGGATGGAACTTGAACTGTTATGGCCATTTGATTAGAAAGACGAAAATCACTAAAACCTTAGTGACATTGCTTCTGATACAATGAGAGAGAATTATATTTTTCTATCGAAATTTTTTATGTGGGGTTGCATATCGCACCAGACTGAAAAATGTATAACTATGAATCGTATTTTTTACATCGTTAGAGAAGGATTACAACGGTATCGTTCTCTCTGTTGTTAGATACATTGCTTTCAATCTAACTTAATTGACATCGGGTACTTCCGCTAATAAAGAAATAAAATTAGAAAAAATTCATAAACGCACGACCAAAATTGTGCAGTATACGTAATTTCAAAATCAGCAACTTTCTTTTAGGAATTGGGTATTCAAGTTTGAAAGAGCAATTCGAAGAAATAAATTTAAATGATCAGCAGCAAAAAGTGTGTATAATTTAATAGGCCTTATAAGGAAATTCACATAACTTATAAGGAACAACACATAAGGCCTTACAAGGCCTTATTTGTTGTTCGCCTGAGATTTTTGATTTTAGTAAGCACATAATTTTTCGATTTTTTTCATTCGAAAAAATATGCGTCTGTTTCTCGTACTTTTCTAATATACAGTGAATTATTTCATAAGGGCATTACGCGGAAGTTTCTAATTATTAGTTTATATATAGTATATAGACATTGTCAAACATTCGTTTCCTCCAGATGTAAACCATCTGTTTCTCGACCTGGCCCAAACAGCTTTTTACATATTGTTAACTGCAAACAATCATTCGATTTACTGCATAGTTAAATGGAATGTATTCTGAGAGCTGAAAAATGTCATCTAAGGAATTTGCAATTTGATTCATTACTAGTAAATCTGAAATCAGTTTCGTTCTTTTAACAAGAAAGGGCATTTTTATGCATAGTGCTGGAAATAGAATAAAGATTTAATAAAAATTAAATTTTAGGTTCGAGTTCCATTTGACGAATATCAAAATGTTTACCTTGAAATATTAATAAAAGTTTTTTGAAAATAGGAATGTAATTTTTAATTATTTTAAATCTATTTACTCTAAAGCAAAATGCCGTTACATTAAATATCAGAGGCACAAGTAGAAGATATAGAACTGGATATAGATGGCTAGAAGTAAGAAACAAACAGAAAAGAAAGATAGAGATCAGAGTAAAATTATTCATGTTAAATTCAAATGGAAAGAATTTGAAAATGCTATATTTCAATAGCTAAGATTTAGTTAACTCTAACAGGGAGAAGTACCTCATATGGGCATAGTATACATCATAAGTGAAGTGGTGAAAGCATACGGTATCGTGTTTTTACTATTTGAACACTTTCGAAGATCTGAATGATGAGTTTATATATGTCAAATACTCTATTAATTACTTATCTCTATCTATCTCTAATTTTACACGTACTGTCCACCAATGAATGCTCGATGTATAGGTCACAGCCACTATCCCACCAAAAGAGAAAACTTTCATTTATGAAACTTCCTAGTACGTCTGCCAGGGAAACGAAAACTGGCTTTACATCTAACATTATCCTGCACATTTTTATGAAACATTAACATTTTGATTCGACCCTTTTGTTTTATTTTGTTTTGAGTTTTGTTCAAGCAAACGTTTCGAAAATCATTCCTACTAGTAAATATCTGTTTGTTTCTTGTATGTTTGGGGCACCATTGGTCATGTGGTTAGGATTGCAGAATACTGAGAGTTTTATGGAACTTATCATCCCAATTGTAATTTCCATTATTTATATACAAAAACAATATAGGAGCATGAAAAACACCAATATGGATAGTTTAATAAGACGAAACTTCAGCTCGTAAGTGCTGATAAAAAACAATGTACAATAACTAAATGTTACTGTAGGATGTTTATTATAGCTTAAATAAACAATATTCTGTTTTTGCTCAAACACAGCGTTAAAAATATCAAGTGGTTGACACGAAGCCACATAAATTTCGTTTGACTAATTATTAATATATTATTATATCATAATATTAGTTAGCAGTGGTAAATCTAGGTATTAAAAAACCGTAAACACGAATTTTTGAAAATTTTAATATTTCTCCTTTGACCACGTTTGAATTATCCATTTGAAGGTGGCAAGGGGCCTTCATTTTCAAGGAATGATTTCTACCGGCAGTAATTTTACAATAATATTATAAGATTAGACATAATAAATCTGACAGCATGAATGCATTATATGAAAAAAACCAGGAATTTGCATTATTTTGCTGTAGAATGTTATACTAATTCTCGATTATCCGTGTGTGGAATACCCGTCTTGCAATTTGGAACTAGGTACCGTTGAAGCAATTTTAAGCGACCAGCGAATATATTTTTCATTTAGTCAATTTGTCGAAATTTTAATCTTTTTAATTGCAGTTTTACATATTTTGATTACCATTAAAAACGAACGTGAGTAACTCATCTGAAAATCTATAAGCTGTGAGAGAAATCATATTGAATGATCTGAGCATACAGAGGAGACTAATTATATGCCTTTGGCTTTACAATCCTTGTTAGAATATTTCATTTTCAGAGTTGTGTTTTTGTGTTTATTGCAGCTTGTAGGATGATGAGTGAAATTGCTTGGAACTCCGTGCATTAAATAAGTGCAAACATTGATTACAGACCTTGTTAATTAAAAAAAAATAAACTTTACAAAAAATAATATTACAGAATACATATATTTCTTTTACATTCCGAATCAATTTTCCGTACCTAGTTGAGTCACATAAATTATGACAAACTTTGAGAAATGAATTTAAAAGAATTAAATATGAAAAAAAGAATTTAACAAAACAATTATAAATTGGCTGTGCGAGAAATCTCACAAATACTACGTTTATGTTTCTGAACAAATGCATAATATTCCCTTCATTTCTATCCATCAATTTTATCATTTATCTCTCACACACTTTTTTATAAAAATCTGTGATAACACTTTACAAACATTTAAACAAATAAATGAAACTTATACAGATTGGACTGTCAAATACCTCGAAAAATTAGTTGTTAAATTTCAAAAAATTTCAGATTTGATTACGAGATATATCTCATAGATATCTGACATCGAAACAGGTCTCAATTCGATGATGTCATGGATTTTTAGAATTATGTTTACAGTTTGAAATTATCCTCATTATACGAAAAATATTAAATAAATTTGTTAATTATTAGTTTCCTTGCACACTCTTGTGCTATATGTACTTTAACGTACAAAGAACGTTATAGAATAGTGTTATCAAGGGTTATTTAAATCAAACTGCTCTGCGTTTTAAGGCTGAGCGGTGGCTTTCCAATTAACACGCTGAGTTCGGCGCCGAATTTGCTGTCCTTTCCATTCAGCCGGCAGCGAGTTAAACCTTAAAGCTAAGCCGTATTATTGTTTAGAATGTTTCAATACATTTCATTAAAGCTAAATTTGATCACATTTCATTGACACTATGTTTATTAACTTATACTGTCGGTCCCGTGGAACGACGCCAGGCAAACGAAAATTCCAGTGCCGGTCCCCAGGGACCGACGCCGGCCACACGGAAAGTTCACTGTCGGTCCCCAAAGAGCGGCGCCGCGATCAACGTGTTAAGAAAGTTTCGGGCCGGTAAGTAAATATGTATTTAATTCAAATATATGAATTAATATGTAATCTATATATATGATTGATTGCATTTGAGTTCCATTTCGAATACTCAAAACTTAAACACAAAGAACTAGAGCCAGCAGATACATAAATCAGTTTATTGAACGCAATTTAACAGAATCGTTACAGGTGATGAGATGTGGGTAGCTCACTTCACCACAGAAACCAGCAACTCACGATTGATTGGCGTCACAGGGATCCACGCGCCGGACGATCCTCAGTCTATGCACGGAAATTGATGTGCACGGTATTCTGGGATAGTAAAGGCATTCTGCTCATTGACGTATTGGCGAGTGGTGCTCCGGTGAAAGCTGATCTTTATTACGCTTTACTAGAGAATATCTGAAGAGCCATTCAGAACAAATGGCTTGGGATGTTCAGTGCTGGTGTTGTGGTGTCCTACGACAACATCGGACGCATACGGGGAATTCCACAAAATATATGTTGTAGACGTTTCGCTGGGAGATGTCTCACCATCATGGCTCCGATCTTGCTGTCAAGTACTTTCACGTGTTATTGCACCTGAAGACGTTCTTTTCTGGGCACACTTTCCTACAGGTGAAATGTTGCAGACAACTGTGACGGGCTTCCTTTCTTCCCAGGCGACAGACTTCTATGACACTCTAATGGAAATAGGTAACCGACGCTATGACAATTGGTATAGTTCCGATGTTTCTTATGCTGAGAAGTAGCAGAAATATAGCTGTATCTTTTGCAATAGATCTTTCCAGGTAATAAGACTTTGTTTTTATGGTTTACGGCAAAGTAATTTTTCGGACGACCCTCTTATTGTTTAAATAATCATTATCAAATGAATATACCTTCATCTAAATAAATATCTAACACATTGAAATCATCATCTATATAAATTTCCTTCTAAATCCAATCAACTTCATCTGCTAAATTTAAATCATCATCTAAGACATCTAACTAAGCATAACTACCCAAAACACATCTTCATGTTAAACCATCATATATATATTATCATCATCATCGTCATTGAAAATATCGCCAAATTAAGATAAATCATCATAGCTCAAATCAACTAAATAAAAAGCAGTATCATCTAAATCACCACCGTCAACAATATGATTCTCATTTGATCATCGTCTTCATCACCTCAACCGTCTAAATCACCATCAAAATTGTTATCTGAATAACCAAGAAAGAAATTATAAAATTATCACCAGATAATTCAAAACCATCATTTAAATAATCATCATCATCGAAATCATACCTTCAGTTTAAACCGTCGTATGTGTCATCATCACCATTATCATCGTCGAGATAGATAAATCATAATCCTCCAGATCATCTAAATAGAAAGCAATATCAACCAAATCATGATCTCCTTCATCCTCATTTAATCATCGTCTTCATTGCCTAACTCCTCTAAATTATTATATAAATCACTCTCACATCATGTATAAAATCGTCATCAGTCAAAACTATGTCACCATCAAATTCATCTAAATATTTATTATCACTTAATACACATCGTCATTTTAACCATCATGTATATCGCGTCACCATGATCATCGTCAGAATAAGATAAACCATCATCACCCAAATCACAAAATTTTAAACCATCCTTTGTATCATCTTCATCATCATCATTGAAGTCGTCGTCAAAATAAAAGATCTTCACCTAGATACAAAGCCCAATCACCTCAAGTTTTATTATCATCCTACTCAAATATTCATACTCTTCATAATTAAACCATATACTCACGATCACCTAAATAAAAAATCATCAGCAGTTAATCTAAATCCTCGTCCTTAAAATACCAGTTAAATTATTTAAATCATGATTTTTTAGTGTTTCGCTAGTGTGCCGTCAAAAAGAGCCAGTTTCGTTCAGGTACAGACAGAAGGATATCACCGGAAGTTCACTATCTTTGGTACAGGTGTAGTAACCAAACGCCCTCAGGAGATGCCAGAGGCTTGGGTACGTAGCGAAACCTATGCCATCTTAGATAACGTGACACTCGGAAGTGACATAAGAGTTTGAATAACGTAATGTTTCAAAAAGTTTGGTTTTTGTGACAACGAAAATATTTTTTAAAGTTTCATTTCTTCCGGAAACGACGAATTGTTTTCTTATTTTTTAGGCAACGGCCTCTTGAACCCCTTGAAATCTTGTTTGTAATGACATTAAAAATTTCAGTTTTATCATTAAATCTGTATTTGATTTTGATTGAGCATCTCATTACTTACTGTTTGTTCATTTTGCATAATTTTAATATAATAATAATAAGCAAAATGCAAAATGTTAATCGTTAATGAAAAATGCGACCAGAGATATAAAATAAAAAATTAAAAGACAAAGAATTAAATTTATATATAAAGTTTTACCAGAATAGAAAAAAAAGAGAAAGGACTTTAAAGAATAGAATAGTTGAAGGGGTGTTGTTTATGTGAGTATCGTTTGCTTCATTTTATTGTTGCAAACAACGTAAATTCCTTTTGCTTTTCTTCCTTTAGTTTTGAACTTTATGTGTGGCAACAAGATAATTGAGTGATAGAATTGTGTTTGTGACAGCCATGTAGAATGGCTCGCTTATTTTGTATCAATTATTTTGCATCGCTGACAAGTGTAATTTAATAAAAGTGTAGGAATACAGTTCATTTGTTGATTGATTATAGTTTGTGAAACATATTAATTTAATAGAATACAGGTGTTGAAAGCCAAAACATTTCATAAAATGAGGATTTCTGATATTTGCATTTTCAAATTCTCTATAATTTTAGCTTTCTTAAAACACCATTCTTTAATCTCTATGATAATTAGGACTGTACAAAATCTAGCTTTAATTTGTGATTGAATGCTTTGATAATTGAGAATTTTTACATAAAATCGCCTTTTTCGAACGTGATTTTTTTATACTCGATGTAGTACCTGTTCTCAAGAACTACTGCTCACAGGTATCCGAAATTTTTATACCTTATTTACTACGTTTCCAAATATTTGCCGAATTGAGCTTTTGATTATAATCAGTGCTAAATTTTACTATGCGTAACAAAATATTCTGTAAAATACTCTAAAATTTAAAATGATAAAAAAGCTCGTTTCAGGATATTCAGCTAGGTATTGTGATGTTCCTTCCCTTAGCGAAAGACGTTTCCAGAACATTTTATCCGCGAGGGGCGAAAGACGTTTCCAGAACATTTTATCCGCGAGGGGCGAAAGACGTTTCCAGAACATTTTATCCGCGAGGGGCGAAAGACGTTTCCAGAACATTTTATCCGCGAGGGGCGAAAGACGTTTCCAGAACATTTTATCCGCGAGGGGCGAAAGACGGTTAAAGGAAGGGACGTAGTTACGCCGGAAAACAGAGTGGAGGCAAGCTGGTGGGAAGAATACGAGACTTGTGACTTTTGCGGTTGGACCGGCAGTCATGCCGTGTGCAAAGAGGTAACTTAAGCTAAATGTATAGTAGTGGTATTTGTTTTATTGTGTATTGTGTAATAAATTAGTGGATAAAATTTCAAAGCTGATGGAGATTATTTTCCTATTATGGCGAGTGCATGAGAAATAGACGAACCCGCCTCGGAGTTGAAACGGCGCGAGGTGCAAATCGGCGCAGTCCATAGGATAAGATTGTGAAAAAGGAAATCACTGAATAGTGAAAATAATAAATAAATATTATCGTAAAAAGTTACTGAAAATTATAAAATGAAATTCGGTGATAGTTCACGAATGGATCTACGGTATGAGAAGATTTTTATGACGAAAGAAAATGGCGCGTTTAAGGCAATGTGTGCGAATAAATCATCAGATTTTGAAAGCGTGATGTGCTAAAACGTTCACAGCCAGTAAGTGGTAAAATGTGATCATCAGTGTTCATCATCCTAGTGAAATCGTGAAAAGTTAAATCAGGGTAACGTGAATTACCGTGTTGTAATCATGTCAAGTTACGTGCCAGTGCAGTGTGCTCATGATTAAAGTTTACAACGTCAAGTTGTGCTCTTCGTTCGACATTTTCACTATCGGGATCAAAGGTAAGTCCTTCTTAATTTATATATTAACCATATTAACTTGGAAAATTAAAATTGTTTTTATGTCTGGTAATAACATGATTCGAATGTCAGGCGTTAAAACCAGTAGACGCCGAGAAAGTATTTTTTATATGCAAATGAGAAGTTAAGGTTCTTATTTTTATCAAGATATAGGAGATATTGATTGTTAAATGAAAGTTAAAATAGTTCGGAAATATGATATCAGAAGTGATTCTGAAGCATTTGATTGTTTACTCAGATTACTAAGCAAGGTCGAACGGACTTGTTTGTTGTCTTGTTTTACCAAAATGTTTTAGTCACTGAAGTTAATAAGTTGATTAAAAATTAATTCGTTTAACCATTTGAAACAATACGTTTAATATGTGTGTCAAAAAGAGCCAGTTTCATTCAGGTACAGACAGAAAGATATCACCGGAAGTTCACTATCGTTGGTACAGGTGTAGTAACCAACCGCCCTCAGGAGATGCCAGAGGCTTGGGTACGTAGCCGAAACCTATGCCATCTTAGATAACGTGACACTCGGAAGTGACATAAGAGTTTGAATAACGTAATGTTTCAAAAAGTTTTGTTTTTGTGACAACGAAAATATTTTTTAAAGTTTCAGGTCAAAACGACGAATTGTTTTCTTTTTTTTTAGGCAACGGCCTCTTGAACCTCTTGAAATCTTATGCTGCTGCATTGCCGTGCGCAATGCAGCAGTCAGTACAGGAATGCGTAAATGCGATACGGCGCAATGCAGCAGTATTCAAAACATTTTATTTTCAGGATAATTTAAAAGATTAGCATATTTCTTTTTGCATTTATGTGTTTAACAATATATGGTTAAATATATGTTAAAAGTTTAATATGAGAATCTATTATTCATTATTGTGTTCCCTAATGATATTGTATGCTAAGTGAATAATGGTAGTATTCAGTAGTAATGAAATATGTACGTTTGCCTATAATCAAGTGTTATTATTGTATTGCATGTGTAACGCTGTAAAACGGAAATATCACAGATTAATAAGGGTCTTAAAAGGAGAAATAGGGTGGCAGAAGAATCAGACGAAGTCATAAAATCCATGCAGACTTAAATTAAGTTAAAGGAAATGGGGCTACAGCTAGAAAAGTGTAAGTTGGAGGCAGATGCGGCTAAAAAGCGGTTAAAAGAGATGGGATTTAGGGAAACACAATTAGAGAGAGAGCGAGATAAAAATTAAAGAAATAGAGCGTAGGAAAATAGATAAAGAAGGAAGCGTATCGCAATCAGAGGAGGATGGGGTTTCAGATTCTTAGAGCAAGGGAAACGATTATTGAAACATTTGAAAATAATGAAAGGAGTTATGATTGACCCACCATCGAAAGCTGAGAAATGGCCGTTCTTTTTACATCATGCTGAAGTGATTCTTAATCTCTATAAAATTTCTGAAGAAGGGAAAATTATTTTGCAGAGTTTAAAAAAAAAAGTTAAAAATTTGATCGCGACTCTCGATGAAATGGATTTAAATAACTATATTATGATTAAAGACACCGTATTAAAAAAATTCGAGATTCCTCGGAAAAACCGATCGAGGCAGAGTGGTGGGGTGAATACGAGACTTGGTACATTAGCGATTGGACCGGCAGCCATGCCGTGTGGAAAGAGATTACTTAAAACATGTTTTGCGCGTCTTATATTATGTATATAGATGATATTACTTAAAACATGTTTTGCACGCCTTATATTATGTATATAATTGAATGTATACTATACTAGTGATATTTGTTTTATTGTGTATTGCGTACCGTTATGTATAATAAATTAGAGGATAAAATTTCAAAGATAGAGATTATTTTTTTACTATGGCGAGTGCATAGACGAACCTGCCTCGTGCTTGAAAGAGCGCGAGGTGATAGATGTACTTTAATTACGTAAGAACCTTAAAGCCTGTAAGAACAGTAGATTTTTCAGAAAAGGTAATCCAAAAATGGCCAATTTAACATTGTTGCTATAGGGTTTCCAACACCCCTTAATAAAAAGGAGTAAAATATTTTTAAAAAGTGGCATTTATGGAAATAAGAAAAAGAAATATGTTTAGCTTATAAGAGTATATAATATTTCTGTAAAATAAATAAAGTGAGCATTTAAAAGTAATTTTTTAAAATAAAAAACCAAAAGGAAATATTTATAGTTTTTAAAATCAGTATTACGTTTGTAAAATGAAAGAACTTAAAATCTTTTTAAAGTAAAAATAGCGAAAAGAAAAATTTAAATGAAAGTTTCACGTTAGTAAAGTTAAATATTAAATAGAAAAACATTTTTGACACGAGAAAGGGAAAATAAAAGAATTTTAAAGTCAAAATTACATTTGCACAAGTTGCAAATTTGATAAAGATTCGCGTTCCTTTAAGCCTCGGGCGCATCCCTATGACGGTCGGTTACTATTAAGCTTGTTATTGTAAACTGGCTATTCAAATTACAGTCGGTATGCGCAAAGGGGGCCTGAATCTTCATCCTGAAAAATAAACAAAATTATTGTTACACATCAGATAAAAATATCAGTTAAAATGATAATTCAATTCTGAGTCACAAGCATGAGAATATTTGAGAAGGTTATATCGCATACGCAAATAACCAAAATGAAAGATACTCGAAACGGATGACTGTGCACTGTCTGCAAAATTTCAGACCGGATCTTGGTCGTTTGTGGTGGGCATTGACTTCCAAGTACAAAAGTGTTTTGAAAAACGTAAATGTTTGCGCTTTGGTACTTTTAAATTTAAAATAATTTGTTTTGTAAAAATTACGAAGCCTAGCTCTTCATATGTTTCTCCGACACTCATGATTTTATGAGGAAAAAGTTTGCACTCGTTATGAAATAATTTTGAACATAAGTATCTCCGTCTGATTTCGATGGACATCAGTCAATTGTTTTGTGATTTATTTCTTATAACCAAATACCTAGACAGAAGTCTAGGTATTGGAGGAAAAAATAATTAGTCAGATTTCGTACTTTGTGCAATAATAACCGTTTATTATTCGAAAAGACAAAAAGTTGCGTCATTTAAAACAGATTATTAATTGAAGTATATCCACGGTTGCACAAATAAAGAGCGAGTGAATATTTTGTGGACAGAGCGTGTACAATTTGATGAAAGGCATATGCAGTAGAAAAGTGCCCAAACTGGCGTAAATGGATAAAACGGCTTTTGTGGGAGTAAAATCTTTTTTATAATTAAATTTTAAATTAGTAAGTTATTTATTATGATATAAATAGTAAAATATAGATAACTGGTACTTTTATTTTCAGCTTTTTTGAAATAAACTCATTACGCATCGTGCCAAAAGAAAATAAAAAACTTCTTTCAAAATTTAATGCTTAACGTTCTTTTTTGGAAATGAAAACATCAATTAACAATAGACAAAACTCTTCCTTGACCTTGCAAATTATTCTAGAAATCCTTAACTTCCTTTAGCTGGTAAAAACCTGAAATCTCTTACTAAATTTGGCATGGAATATGCCAGTAAATTTCAAACGTAAAAATGTGCGCCATTTGTTTTTACATAAAATTTCTCATATAAATAACTCTTGGATTAGACTTTTTTTGAAAAGTATCTTGACCCAAAACGTCTAAACTGTTTTCTTAAAACATTCGTTTGCTATTGAAAATTTTATAAATATAACTAGACTGAGTTTTGAATAAATGAAATTACAACGCATAAGCACATTCTTGGAACATTTTGTATAAGAAAACGTAATCGCATATAAATCAAGTTCTTATATCGCTTAATTACAATGCATCAGGTCTTTAGTAAATAAAGAAAGCAATAAAATACACATGGTGGTTTGACAATACCAAAAACATCATATCCCGCAACAGCTCTTCTTGATTATTTCATACCTTAGGAAACACGAGCAAATATGTCAATTGCGGAAACATTGCAGTTTGGCAAGCGATAAGGTGGTGCGCAGGAGAAATGATTATCGGGGAAAATATTTCTGCAAGGTAGGAGGTGATTTGTATTCATTCTGGATGTGGAAGAGAATGTTATTCTAGGACTTCCAGAAACAAGGAACATAATTTGGATAAGAGTGCACTTTCGACCAAAGTGAATTTGAGGAATTAGGAGTCATGTTCTTCTTTCTGTAGTCATTTGAAACCGTGGTTCTGATGTCAACATCAAAGACTTAACGATATCACATTTGATTTTAGTGAAGTGTAGTTCATCCAGTGCTTTCATCAGCAGCAGTTATGGCTTTTGCCGAACGAAACAAACACAATGCAAGTTTCAAATGTTAAGTCATTCAGTTTGCGAAAGAAAATGGAAATCATGCAGTTTGGTTTTCGTGAGTGCTTCGTACACGAGTGGAGGAAACATGAAATTTTACAATGATTATTGCGCCAAAGAATAACTGTGCATTGCATAAAGAAGTAATGAAATAGCTTACCGTCGGCGAAAGTGTTGGAAACTGCATTGTAGAAAATCCCCATCATCGCTAGAATGAATTAATTGTAACAAGAAACAGCGTACGTTTCTTTGACTTAAAAATAGAAAAAAGGAGTGCAAATGGAAGTGAAAACTCTAAAGCAAACTGAGTTTGTGTTTTCGATTTACTTCACGGAATAATTCAGTTCTCCGGGAAAAAAAGACAAAATTTTTTCAAAGGCTTCGCAAATATAGAGATAAAACTTTGATGAGTTTTTAAAAATATGGAAAAATTTAATTACTATCACGTGTTGCAAATATGGATGTCATTCCAGTAGTTTTTATACGGTAGGAGATAAATAAACAATGATATGAAAGAAAAATAACGGTTAACATAGAAACAATAGTCCAACTAGAAATCTCACCTCACCGTACTGATCTCCTGCTTAGCCGACCGTACGAAATTAAAATCCCATCGATATCTTTAAAAGAAAGATTTTGCAGAAGTGCAGTTTCCCGAAAGTGTTTTCATCCGTATTCAAGAGAAATGATCGGCGGAGAAAAATGTCGTGAAACTGTGGATAAGAAATATTTGGCAAAAGCTTCCTTTTGTCTCAGATAATCAAGAAAATCCAATACTTTGGGACATGTTCAGCCTCCATCTAACGGATAACACAAATATGTTGTTGAAATAATGTTATACAGATATGACAGTTTATCCAGGCGGATTATTGCCATTAGTTCAGATATTAGACATATATGTCAATATATCATCGATAGAATATTTTTAACGTCAGTGGAATACTCGAGCAAACGTGAAGATGAAAAAACTGGTTACAAATGGAGACCAAATACGTCATGCCAGTCCATAAATAGTGTGTCAGTAAATAATAAAAGCGCGGAATAAAATTAAACCCATTTAATATATGTGGTATATCTGACGGTCTAGTTGAAACGGAAGATGATTATTTATCTGTGGATCAGAGAAAAAGTGACGGCGAAAATGAAACAGAATCCGATGATGTGCTTGAAGATATAACTTAAGCCGAATATGAGGAACTTGGATCTATGGAAGTATGGATCAGATGTGAAGGTGAAAATGAAACAGAATTTTTATAACGAAAATTTTTAAGTACATAAACTGTGTTATTTCTTTTAAAGAAAACAAATTTAATTACACGCAGAAATCTAATTTTCGTATGCTCACTTTTTCCATATTTTCAAACATAAAATTTTTATAGCTGGCGTACAGCGCGCACGCATAAATTTCCATCTTACATTTTGTTTTAAAAGTGCGTCTTATACGCCTGAATATACTATAACAAACATAGCTGAAACTTAAGTGATAGAGATATTTACATGCTTGCTGAACCATTATATTCTGCTTTTTCCCTTCTATTAGTTTACAAATGTTTTCAAAATGTCGATGTTACGTTTTTCGATCTTTGTGTTGAGAAAAGAGATAAGGAATTAAAATTTTTATCTCGGAAAACAAAATTCCAAATCAGATTTCTAATGAAGAAGTGAAATTTTCTATAGCTTTACTTTCCAGATTATTTAAAATTAAGAAAAAGAAGAGAGGAAAAAAAGAACTGATTTGGGTAACCAGAATATTTAGCCATTGAGTATCTATTGATGGGAATGTATATAACTCTAATGAATAGTACAGAAATAAGTTACGTTTCGGTTTGTAGGCCTTACATTTCAAAATGCTTTTATACATCTTAAAGCGCATAGCAAAAGATTAGGCTCTCAACCGCTTTTTGTGTAATAACGTCAGAGAATAATTCTTACAGTTACAAGGTTTTCAAATAATACATTCCTTCAAAAGTAATCTATTGTATTAAGATAATGTGTTTTCGAGGGGGAAGAAAATGAAACAGAACGGCGAGATCCTTCAGAGTATGATCCTGTAATGCTTTAGCAAATCTTTCGCAGTCTAAAGTAATAGAGAAATGTGGTAGAGCTTCATCTTACACTATAGTAATGTAGTCAGATTATTTATATTATGTGACTATGTGTCTCTATTCGATGTGTGGGAAAAAAACGTCTCCAACAGGTTTATATATACGATACCATTCAGATAAACGCAAAGCAAACCAACATTTCCATCTAATAATATTTATTTTATTTTAGTTATACCATTTTCTAGTTAGATAACCAATTTGTGAGCAAGAATTTGTATCGTAACAGTGAATCATATTGCTGCCAAATTCCAAATATAAAAAACTAAAGCTCACGAATCACAAACCGAGAGTTTCTGTGAGATTTGTGAGGTGCGAAGGAATCTCTATTTTGAAAGAAATCGAAATTGATATAAATTCGCTTTATAATATATTATTCAGTTTTTTCTCTAATTATATTATGATTCTGATTTAATGTATACACACATTTTAAAAGTTATTTTTTCGCTCATTTTAATTTGTAATCTTGAATTTTTACACTAGAAAAATCCTGAGTAGAAACGGAAACTGTGGTATGTCAAACTACATTTAAACAAGGTGAAAGCAAATTAAAAGCTAATGTACATACTACAATAGCTTTTAATTTGTTTAGAATTACAATCTTGGTAATGCAACTCAAGCTGATTAACACATAATTAAAAGCGGATAAACATTCCTTTTTGAGCGTTTCTTTGAATCTTGATATAAAGTCCTATAAATATCTGCAGTTGGATAAGACAGCTCAGGGTCAAACAAATTTTAAAATGAAATCTGTATAAATTAATTTCATGAGTTCAATTATGAAAGATATGACGTGCAATATTTATTTGCACAATTTAAAGCCAGTAGCATAACATAAATTTATTGTTGAAAAATATTGTCATGTGACTATGTGTTAAAAAAGTCAATAAACTGTGACTTTCCAGGTAAAACCGGAAGACCTCGCAGCCATGAAAGGCACTGAAAACATAGATCTGAACTACGAAAGAGTGTACTTAGTTGCTGCTAAAATAATACTGGTATCTTAAAGTTAGCATGACTAATTACTAGCTAATAATATATCAGTAGTTACACTTACCGAGCAAAATATTATCAAATGCTGTCCATATACTAAGAATACCATAAAGTTCTTCATAATAAAAATGTTATTGATAATAAATTTTGGTAAAATGAAGCAGGTGTATGATTTATTTGTTCTATTTTTCTTTTCCGGGTCTTGCTTCGTTTGATCATTAAATCAATCGTTCTACAGTTGTTATCGAGTTCTGGCTCTTTTCGCAGTTCATCCGGTTTCCTTTTCGGGTTTGACAGTTCTTTTCCGGTTCCAGCTTGTTTTTCAGATGAGGATTCTTTTCCGTTTTTTGCTTTTTTTTCAGGTATTGCGTCTTTTCTGACTCGTCTATATTTTCCAGTTCTGGCATCTTTTCCGGCTCTTGCTTCTTTTCCAGTTTTTGCATTTTTTCCAGTTTCTTATTCTTTTTCAGTTCTTCTTTGTTTGTTGTTTTTTGCATTTTTTCCAGTTTCTTCTTCTTTTTCAGTTCTTCTTTGTTTTTTAGTTTTTGCATTTTTTCCAGTTTCTTTTGACTTTTCAGTTCTTCTTTGTTTACTAGTTTTTGTATCTCTTTCAGTTGTTTCTCCATTTTCAGTTCTTCTTTCTTTTCTAGTTTTAGTATCTCTTCCCGTTTTTTCTTCTTTTTCAGTTCTTCTTTCTTTTCTAGTTTTTGAATCCATTCTAGTGTTTGTTTCTCTTTCAGTTCTTGCTTCTTTTCTAGTTTCTGTTGCTTTTCCAGTTTTTGTTTGTTTTTCAGTTCTTCCTTCTTTTCCAATTTTTGCTTCTTTTTCTGCTCTTGTTTCATTTTCAGTTCTTGCTTCTTTTCCAGTTTTTGCTTCTTTTTCAGCTCTTGCTTCTTTTTCAGTTCTTGCTTCTTTTCTAATTCTTGTATCTTTTCCTGCTCTTGCTTCTTTTCTAGTTTTTGTATCTTTTCCAGCTTTTGCTTCTTTTTCAGTTCTTGCTTCTTTTTTAGTTTTTGTGTCAATTCCAGTTTTTTCTTGTTTTTCAGTTCTTGCTTCTTTTGCAGTTTCTCCTTCTTTTCATGTTCTTCCTTTTTATCCAGTTCTTGATTCTTTTCCAGTTTTTGCATCTTTTCGGGTTCTCGCTTTTTTTCCAGTTCTTTCTCGTTTTCCAGTTTTTGCTCCTTTTCATGATCACAAGGAGGGTTTTCCAATCTACAAAATAATCAGTATATCTTTATTTCAGTAGTAAAAAAGTGAAAGTAATGCAACGACTATCACGTTTAACATGCACAACACTTCCATATTTAGATACTATATAACACTTTTGGCTCAGTTTCATAGGGAAAAGTCTCCCCATAGATTTATTGCCTGACAGAATGTTTTTCTACAAAACGCGAATTTGTTCCTTTTGTTCTTCTGACCTAAAGCCAAGCAGAAAAGTTAAAGCATTTGGCGTGATTTGTATGCAATAAGCGACCTCCATGAATCTCACGTAGAGCGTAATAATTTGCAAAGTTTCAGTGCCTTACTTTTCCTTACTTAATTTTTACATAAGTTGAAATAATAATAATAGTAATAATAAACAGGTGGCTTAAAACAGAGGGAAACAATGGCGAAAATTGCAAAATAGGAGGAAAAATGAAACTGAAATGAAAAATAAAACAACTACAAACAAAGGATGGAAAAAGCATTTTAGAAGATATACACATAACGTTCTTTCTGAATCAGCAAAACCTGTATTTAAACGAGTATAAGTTTGAAAGCTTTGGATTCATTTATTTTTTGAATCAATTACTATTTCTTACGCATGCCAGATATTTTAAATTTCTTCAATTTTTGTATAATTTACTTACGTATTTTACCATTTCTTATTATTATCCAGTAGAGGTAACCTTACACATCATTAAAATATCTCCGAGTTTCCTCATTTAAGTCATCTTTCTCGCAGATCAATCTCTTTGCATCGCTGGCTGCACAGGTTTCAAATTTTCTCTCGTTATTCCGAATTCGGAACATAATGCTGGTCTATTTTGTCGTCCAGCAAGAAGCACTAGGATTTTTGCCATCATTTGTTTTCAATTGAAAAATTTATTCTCATCTTCAGTTGCATTCTTAAAGTTTTATTATTTATACAGGTATAAAGAAAGAAATCAAACAAAGCAAAACAAATTAGGAAAAGAAATATCTGTTTTCTCCTATATTTATTGTTCCCTGTAATTTCTTTTGCCTGTTCCATTAAATTTATTGAAGGAAAATTTGCTAAATCTTTCAGAATGTATTTCCTAAATCCTTATGCGAATTAAACCTTTCTGAGCGTTTCGGCTACACTTTAAAGGCTTTTACAATTTAATGTTTGAATACTGACAGCTGCCTATGCTGAAATAATTTCTCCATTGACCTCGAAAAAAGAAGAATTAAAGTTCCAGGAGATTTTACAATGAAGGACACATATTTCTTATTTGAAGGGCAAGAGGATAAAAAAAAGATATTTTCGGATGGGAATATGTAGCATTTTAAACACCGTGTTTGTATATTTCATCATATAGTAGCAACACTTGAGTCATAAGTATTTATGCACATATATGAGAGAGACGACGATGACGAAAAATAAAATGGCAAAACATGGCCGAAAACACTTTCCTGGCCGGTACAAACAACACAAAACACAAGAAAGAACGGACACCAGTTATGCTTAGCGCAAGAGAAATTAAAAAATAGGAACAAAATTAGACACTTATGGACCTGAAAGAAGGTGTTCGAAATTACGACCTGCACCCTGATGCGGGTATCACATCTCTCGCACATCGAACATAAGATGTTCTCGAAAATACCGTGCATTCCCAGGACTTTCCCAGCAGCTGCCACGATATGTGTCACAAGTTCCTGTGTGACTTCTAACAGGTTTCGTGCAATAATGTGTTGACGTATCCCGAGAGGAAGTCACCGAAGGAACTTTCGAATACTTTCTTTGATGACGATCCCCTGTTTTTGTTCTTATTTCTTAGTTTCCGCTGCGCTAAGAATAATAAACAAATACCTTTACACTGTTCGTACGCTATTTTTCTTGTGTTGTGTCTCGTCACTATGGGGCCAGGAAAGCGTTTTCGATCATGAATTGCAATAAACGATTATATATATATATATACGGGAGTTGGTTTGTTCCCCTTGAAAAGTCAACTATTTTCCGATCAATGACAATGATTACATGTTTTTAATTTAATTTTTCCTTTTAAAATTGAAATTTTGTTCTTCATGATGATTTAATTCTAGTCCCCGTTAAAACATTATTAACAATTTACTTTCAAGTTACCTCAAAACATCTTTCAAAATATAACTTACCAGTATTGATTCACTATTTTAAAATAATTCTACTTTAAATAAACTTAGGAGACAATATAATCAATTAATCAATATTGTTTAGGAAATAAATTATATATATATAATCGTATATATATATATATATGTTACCGTGAAAGATCGAAACTGGAGAATGTCGACTTTCACCGGAGAATGTCAACATTCACCAAATACGTCGGTGAATGATCGAATATTGCATTACATTTTTGTACATTCGGACCCTCACCGGTGTATGTCGACAATCACAGATATGCTCTGGTGTAGGTCAAAAAGAGAGGAGTATATGTACACGCTCTCGTTGCAAAAGGAAGTGTTCCACAAATAAATGCAGTTGTAAAAGCAAGGGCCTCTTGTGCAATTGAAAGTGTCCTAATAGTTTAAGTTGTTGCAAATAATAAGATTTGAATCACGTAATTTAGTAAATTTTTAACTTCTATTATTTTCCTTTCTCATTTTGAATGTACAGTGTGTTTCAAGTTCTTATATTCTTAAGTTCTTATTTTAAGTCCCAAGTGCGTTTTTTCGCGACCGAATTACGGAGAAGAAAATGTAATATTCTTATGTGTTCAACATTCACCATTAGTAGATGGTGAATGTCGACATTTACCGGTGTAAGTCAGAAATAAGTGTTTTTGAAAAATATTTCGGACATACAACAAGCGACTATGTGAATGTTGACATTCACCGGTGAAAGCCGACATTCTCCAGATTTCGGTGTTTCACCGTAACATATATACGATAAACGTATATATATAGATATATATGCATATGTGTGTGTGTGTGTGTGTGTGTGAATTAATGTTAGGAATTCTGATCGCACATATTGATCTATAATACAGAGCAAATTTGGCAGATGAATAAGATAAAATATTCAGATTTATTTCAATTCACATTTGCGCCCCCAATTCATTTGAAATTCTAAACTTACCTATTTCTAGAATATTTATATTTCTCATATTGTTGGAATAGGAAGAAAGTAGCACGACAGAGATAGGAATACCGTGCCAGCGTTGACAGAGATAGAAAAAATATGCATAGTTCTACAATATTGTGGTTTAGTAAGAGAAATATTTGTTTCAGGAAAATTTATATTCCCACTTAGCTAAGTCATCATCTTTAACTGAAATCATGTGATGGGGATATATAATATTAGATTTTTTTTCATAGATAGATTTTGCACTTGATTTGCTTAAGCTTCTGAATTTAAATGATATTGTAGATTAGTTCGAGAATTAAATCGTTTACATGTTTGCATATTTTTAAATTATTTTAAATTATTTGGCTTTTTTCCTTTTTTTAGAATTTAAATTTGCTTTTTTATATTTTTATTTTTTTACTTTTTTACTTTTATACGTATTTGTTAAGAATTTAAATTTGTTTAAATATATATATATATATATATATATATATATATATACATATATAATATATATATATATATATATATATATATACATAAACATATATTTTACTTAATTAATTTTTATTTTTTAATTTGTTATTAATTCAAAATTATTTAATATTATATATTAAAAAAATAATTGCAATGAAAAGTTAGAATCTCAAAATTTTTATTATGTTTGATGAGTAAATTCTCAAAATTATAGCTAAATAATATCATAAATCTCTGTAAATCTAGAAATATATAGTCTAACAGAAACAGGTGAAGAGAACAATTTATATGAGTTTTGTTCCGAATAGAGTATGGGATGGATTTCAGTGTTTACTTAATTTGTTTTACATACATATATATATGCATATTATTTATAAACATAAAGTCCTTTTTGTCTTTGTTACTCTAATTATATCAACTATTTCACACTTACTTCTCATTCACAAATTTTACAAACTGGCCGTTTAAACACGTGTATTTTGTATATTAGCTTTCTGTTTAGGTATTTCATTAGTTAATGCAATAAAGTTTCCTCATAATCAAAAGGTATTACAATAAATTTGAATTCTTCACAATGTGATTTTCCAACTTAAACATTTATAATCTATTTTTGTAATGAAGGAATGAAAAAACATTACGCATTATAAATCTGAAAACGTATTATTTTCCAGACCAGCGTTTTTGTCAAAAAATTATTAAACGTATAATTAAACTGGACCTGAAACATTATGTTTTGTTTTATTATTTTTTCCGAAATGACTTACGTCTCCGACACGTATTGCAATCTTAAACATTGCGGATCCAATTCTTCTAGTAATTGTTCGCTGAAGTATATTTTTGCTTCTTCTTCTTCTTCAAATATACGTCGATAATTATTTGCGCTGAAATATTTTTATTTTATTAAATATATATGTTCATATGTTTGAATTCATTAATTTAATAAATGATTATTTATACGTTTTTTGTCAAAAGTAGTAAGTCACATTTTGCGAGCATTTTTACATTACATTTTTACATTTTTGTCAAAGATTTTTAAAGGCGCTATGTTCCACGAAGAAAATAGCTTTACTTATTCAAAATCTTCAAAAAACAGTAAATATGGAAATGAATATTCGTCTTATTAGCCTAAATTCCATTATGAGGATATACAGGTATAATAGGAAATGAAGCTGCTGGCATCAGCAGCTCAGGATGCCATATTAGAAGGTCTGATTGACATCTATCATCTCAGATCAAACATTGCAATCAGGAAAAAAATTTCCAAACACGTTTTGATAAAATAACAAACAGGATGGGACGAGGCAGATACAAGAAGATTGCTCCACAGTTACTTTCCGCAAGTATCCCTATAAAGAATACATTTTTTTCTCCAATTAGATTGGCAACAAATCATGGAAAGTTTCCATTTTATTTCCAGAGATTCTTAAGAAGGCACGTAAAGCGAGCGCGAAAAACCTGAAAATCTAGCAAAACCTAAGCTTTATAAATGGCACTCTCCATTACTTTCCATTCTTAGAAAAAGAAAACTAGGATTTGCATCAAAAATTCCAGAGAATTTTTTTTCTACAATATGAAGTGTGTGTCTGCACTTAAACAATTTATGAAATATATTATTGAAAGTGATAGAACTGTGACTATAAGTATCTAATCATATTACAAGAGTTAATAAGCAAGTATTTAAGAACATGTAAATTTTTTAAACCGTGGCTTCCGTTGACCAGGCTGATCAAATTTCCAGTCGAGCGCAACTAAGCAATGATTGCGCTCTCAACCTTATGGCTGCGTATGCTGAGCCGATGAATGATCAATCGTTTGGACAATTTCCGCACAGGATTAAAAATTGCCTTCCCACAGACTTCTTCACTTAACGGGCCGTGTGTTCAAAACATAGATTTACACGTTAACTGAAATGTATAAAAATTTAGCGAAAAAAAAGAAATATTAAACGCACAATATCTCTTCGGATCTTCCTGATTATTACATCTGCGGAAAACAATTTAATACGTTTAAATGCAATTACGTTTCACTGAAGTAATCTATTAATTGTTTAACACTTTTCTGCTGTTGACTTCAATAAATTTATGATGTTTGGTATTTCATTTGTTTGCAGCAACACCTAGTCTCCTTTGCAACGAAAATTAATATGAACTTTTGCAATTAAGAAATGATTTAGATGAAAAATTAAATTGGACTGAATTTAATGTCTCGGTTGTTTCCGTTAAAAGAAGTTGGTGCTTTCCTAATTCGAAAAAATATCTCCATATATATACATAACATACATTTAATTAATTTGCACACTAAAAAAGGATTCTTCACATGGTATCTTCAAATGGGTAGATACGATAGCTGAAAAACAAGTGTCGGACAAAAGCCGAGCTGCAAAGAGCGATTTGTTGTACTGTTCTTTCCGTTTAAGTAATCCTGTTATTCGATGCATGTAATTTTGTTGAAATTCGTGTTACAAATTGCTTTATTTTCTGACGTAGAAGGAATTATCCCAAATTTTATTCAGAAGATTTAAATAACGGTTTCGATCCCAATACGCAGCAGTTACTAATAAAATATCTGGCTCAGTGGCTTTTTTGACGTCATTTAAAACGCTTAATTACAGGGCCGTAGTACAATTCCCAACCCCAGGAGTATAGCGATATACTACAATAGTGACGTGATCGAAGCGTTTTTGGAAAAAATCGTTGTCATCGCATATTCTATTTAAGTAATCATAGTCATCAGCTTTTAATATTCGTTGCAAATAATCATTGTCATCGAATAATCATTGTAAAGAATCATTCTCATCGGATAATCATTGAAAATAATCTTTGTCATTACATAAAGGGGCATAGTAGCTGATGTATAAAGAATTGCACTCAAATTTTAATCAAAAGAATCGAATATATATTGCAATTTATCATATGATCATTATTTACAGCAATGATTCTTAAATGTCTTCGACCTACGGCTCCTAATGACGCCGCGGAAAACTTGCGCAACACTGACAAAAAGAATATTTAAAAATACAATAAAAGCTTGAAAGCTAGGGAAAATGTCTGAATTTAATTTCTTTTTATTTAAATGAAGCTTAATGTTTTTAAAGGAAATTGAATATTGTAAAGAGTAATCAACAATATAAATATATGCGGGTTTTTGCCTCTTTGTTTTTTTTTTTTTTTTTTCGTAACATCATATCCTTCGGAACCGGTGGGGGAATTTGAGTTTGGAAGGAGGTACCTTCAAATTTCAAAAATCCATGGTAAAACGTTTCGACTATTGTTATCTTCCTACGACTATCACTCGAGATATTATATAAAATTTCTTAAAACGCTAATTTTTCGCATTCATTTTTCCAAGTGGCCGATGTCTAGCGCGCTGGAAATCAAAATGCTTTATTTGGAAAAATGTTGGCCCTTCTCACTTTCATATCGTAGAGTTTGTTTAAGAGAAATTTTTAAGTTAAAAAAATATGAAATAAATAGCATTGACAAACGTGAAACTTATGGTTATTATTATTTACGGTTATATTCTGAGTTGAAGAAAGCACGTGATTCCATATAACGTCATTGTACGTCGAAAATCTTTCGTTAATGTAAGTATTTTAAATGAATAGCTGCTTTTGGCAACTTTTATGTTTCACCTTTAGATACGTGATACGATATGCTATCGCTACGTTAATTCTTTTATTGAGATTTTGAAAATTTGTTATATTAAAATAAATTTAAATCATGACCTCAAATGTATTACCTGAAGTGTCAAAGGTCTTTGTTTCCTGACTTGGCAAGAAACATTTATTTAAGAATCACTTTTTGCTTGGAAAGAATGAATACATTTTCTTCATAATGAAATGTTTTATGCATATTATGCTATTCTAAATTTATTTATAAAAATTTAATTTCTTTTATTGTACAGTTCCTTTCTGAGTAGAAGTTTAAACTTCTGTAAGTATTTAACGTTTTAGATGCAATGTTACTTTACTACAGTTAGATAATTTTTTTTTCAATTTACGAAAATGTCTGAACGCAAGAAGACAGCACAAATGTTACAGCGAGCTACAGAAAAAATGAAGTAAAAAGCACTAGGAGACTCAGCAGGCAAGTACAAGAAAACTTGCATGCTTCAAAAATGAATGAAGATACAACTAGAAACTCAGCAGGCAAGCATAGTGACAAGAAAGGTTACGCATTCAAGAAACTGAAGAAGAAACGAATAGGAGTTCCAGCAGACAAGCAACAACTCAAGAAACTTCGCTTGCTCAAACTGTATCAGAAACTAGTAGCAGACGCAAAAGACATTCAGAAAACCAAGAATCACTGCGTGCTCCGGAAAGGTAAGCAGAAGCGAAACGGAGGCCCATTAGGCAAGCGGAACGTCAAAAGAATATGCGCGATGACGGGAAGAAGTCGCAAGTAAACGAAGGATGCAAGACTATCTGCGTCATCGTCAGATTCGACAGGAAATACCAGAACAGCTCAAGAAGCTGCATAAACAACTCAAGACGCTGCAGATTACGGACAATTTCGGTTCGAAGAGGCAGAGCTCATACGAGGGAACAAGCTTCGCATGAACGCATCACGACATACACGTAGTACTCTTCACAATGCAGGAAGTTTACTTTGAGCAACACACTGTATACGTAGAGCTCGTAGACATATATAGTAAAGATTTTGCTTTGTCAACAGCCCCCTAGTAAAATGTATGAAGTTTATATTGACATCTCACAATACCTAAAAGAAATTTTTCTATTTACTTCTTCATTTACTATTTTCTTACATTTCTTATCAGTAATCCTGTCTATATATTATAGATATCAAAATCAGAAAAAATTAATTAATTATCTTTAAATGTATCTAAGTGATGAATACTTCGCTCCTGTTCGTACCGAAACAACACGATGTAATTGTAGATACCTAGAAAGTAAAATGTATTCAGCAGGCTGTACAGCAAGCGACAACTATAAATGGTGATAACACAAAAATGTTATATAATGTTATATACTGGCAGAATTTTAAAAAAAGAACATATACATCAGTGTTTTAAAAATACGAATTTTGCATCAAATTGCAAAACAAATATCTTAAAATCTGCCTTTCCATGCATAAGAGTTCAGGATTCGGAAAATTATATTTTCGTAAACGGTTTAGGAAAAATAACAAAAATTATTGCCTTGAGAAATGGATAATCTTGGTATGAATACGAATTACGCCAAGACTACTCGTCAATGGTTGTTTTGAACACGCCCTTAATGTATATATATAACCCTTAAAAAACGTAAAGTGAGTGAATCTACTATTCGAGTGTGTCTTTATATCTTGAGTATTTAAGAAATAAGAATTGCATTTATGTATCTCGATAAAGCTAACGCTATTGCCCGAATAACAACGTTTATTTAACACTTGATATAACCAACTTCATATATATCTTGAAATAAAACATAAATTTCCTAATCAGATACTACCAATTGCAGAAAAAATACAAAAATAATGGAATTTCTAATAACACTACAAGTAACATACCGAGGAATAAATTGCGCTGCAAAACTGATGCAATCTACAATACGTAAACCACAAAATTTATGTACCGCTATAGAAATGCAATAGAATGAGAAACGAAACTGTGATGAGAATTATAATGAAAAATTTACCATAAACTATTAGTATATGATATAAGTAAATATATACTTTTAATACTATTCATTTAAATATGTTCAAACGTTCATAATATTCATTACTTACAAACGCTTCTTCATCCATCGAAGCATAGCACAAGCCATTCTCAATTCAGTGCTGGTGCACGTCAATAAAATAAGGATAAATCCAAATTTTTACAAAAAATCAATCGCTTTGACTCGTTTCTCAAAAAACGTATATCTACAAATGCAGTATTAATATATCACATCAATATAATTCGGGATCATAAAATCCCCAAACAACGCATTAAACGCAAAAAATCGCATTAAGGCAGAATGAAGAATTTTCACTCTTACAATGACTTTTACAACAATATATAATAGAATCGAATTTCTAAACTAAGTGTTCATTGTTACACCATATTTCATTCTTGGGGAACCTTTCATGGTTGTTCAGTAATTCTAACTGTTAACTGGTATAAAAAGAATTATGATTTCATATATATGCACAGACTTATATATGTATTATATTAACACGTATCTGTAGTAACATAGATCATCTTATATTATATGTATTCGCATAATTCTAAATTAATTATACTAGTCAACATAATTTGTATTGATAGCAGCACAGTTTTAAAATTATTTATTACTATCTGCTTGCTAACGATTATATAATTAAGTACAGTGGTACCTCGACATACGAGTTTAATATGTTTCGTAACCTTGCTCGTATCTCAAAGCAATTTTCCGCATTGAAAGTAATCGAAATGCCATTAATCCGTTCCAGCTCCCAAAACACGACCTCAGCTGTTTTTTTAAGTGTTTTTGAATAAGAAAAATGTAGTTTCTTATTCAAAAACAAGAAGAAACATTTATTTATAAATAACAAATACATATTCTATAAAAACATAATTAAAAGTAAAAGTGCCTACGGAAGCGCTTAATTTTTGTCACTGGTCTTCGCTCTTTTTGTCATGATCTGCTCATTTTCACCCGCAGATCGTTTAAAAAAACTGTCCAAGGAGGTTTGTTTCTTCCTACCTGTCAAGGTATTGCGGAATCGAGTTATGCAAGTTTAGTTGAACAACTCCGATTTAGGACTAGTTGCAACTTTTTCGCGGTGATTTTTATCCACGAACTCTACAACTTTATCCCACATTCTCAAGATCTGTTTTATATCTCTTGTAGGGATAACCTCCTCCATCTCTGGCTCCTCTTCAAAACTAATTTTTCGTTGAACCACCGTATGCTGCTGCAAATGCAGATCGTGTAACTCCTCGGTTGTCAGCTCCTGAGACTGTTCCTCTACGAGTTCGTTCACATCTCTCTCCTCCACCTCCAGACTCATGGATTTTCCCAGAGAAACAAGATCCTCTACCACTGACACTTTGGGTTCCAATCCTTCGAATTCTCTTTCACCTACAGCCTCAGGCCACAGCTTCTTCCATGCAGACGTTGTAACACCCAGCCAGGCCTTGTCAAACCAGCCCCGACTGGCTTTAAACGGGTCTTCCGATTCCACGTTTGTAGAAGTGTGTGGGATCTTCTTTAGAAAATAACCGTAAATCGCTCCTAAATAACTCGTAATAGTGCCTACTCACATATGATGCTTTGTGTTAAGGTTCCTCCTTGAAGCTGCTTCTCTCTCACTCACACCATCAGTAGTTTCTCCATGTCTTGACGGAGAGAAGTCGGAGCTTAAAAGTTATTGTAACGCCCTTAGTTGGCGTTATACTTTATCAACTCCTTTTGTTCAAGCACAGTAAATATCATTGATGTGTTACGCCCGTACATCGTCCCCAAGTCAATTACTCGCACACCTTGCTCATGGTTTTCTATTATTTAACGCTTTAATTCAATAGACATCATCATCTTCTTTGGACCCAGGGTTATAAAAATAAATATGATAATGTTTTCTAAATGTACAAAAAGCAAAAAACGCGAACCCAACTTATCAAAAATGCTTCCAAAACGAGGGAAACAAGCACTCAGACTGAGGACTAGTCTGAGGTGGGAGAAACTGTTAGACGCTGCACACGACACCTACATGCGCGCGCATGTTGCGGTCGTGTACAGCGGTGTAGTGTGCGATTCCTCGTATCTCAAATCTTGCTCTCGTCTCAAAGCAAAAACATCGCTCGCTCGGTAGCTCCTGTCTCAAAACACTCGTATGTTGGGGCACTCGTATATCGAGGTACCACTGTAAATACAGTTTATAGTTTTTTTAATGTGACAATCATTATAAGCCATGTAGATTTTTCCTTGTGGCTTCATTTGTTTTCTCTTCCAAAATTTCGAACGTCCAACAGTTTTGTCAGTTTCGGGCTTTTGGTATGGAGAGTGAGAAAATGAGATAAGACCAGAATGAACTTCAGTTCTGAACTTTGCAGTTCAGCATAGAGTAAGGAGTATTGATAGATTTATGTTCGCTCTTTACGTGCGCTTTTCATCGTATTTTCTTCATCATTCTCAGCACTTTAAAGTGATAACTACTAGCAGTGTTCCTTTATATTTCGTATATTTTTGGAATTATATTTTTTTACTCGTACTTTTCGAAAAACTCCAGAATTGTTTAGTGTTTTTTCGGGACAAATAAATTCTAACAAGCTACCAGCTCTTCCGCATGCTTTACGAACCTTTATGCCAGGAACAATTTTGGGTGTTAGAAGTAGGACAGAATGCTAGTGACAAGAACAATTGAGGAGCATCTGGGGCAGCTTGTGACAGTCTTTGCTGCGTTCCAGGAAGATATAAAAGGAGAGGTTGATTCCTTTACAGAAGAGATAAATGCGTCCTACAAAAGAGGGAAAGGGGAAATAATACCAGTTCAAGGAAAGATGGAATCTATCCAAAATTGATACTTAAGCCTGTCAAGAAGAAATAAAAGACAACAGTAGAAGATTTTCGAGGATTTTGAAAGCAGAAATAACATGGTCGAAAGGAGAGTTAGAGAAACTGGAGAACGTGTTTCTGTTGTCAAACAGCAAATCAAAGAAAGAGTTAATGCTGTCAAACTACAAATCAAAGGAAGAGTTTCTGATGTCGAACAACAAATCGATGACAGAGTTTCTGCTGTTGTCGCCAAAGAATCTGACAGCTTGAACACATTCATAATGACAAAATGGAGTCGATTCTGATACCTTTAAATTGGTATCTATGTTTTCCGACCCATTTCTCATGCTTTCCACGTGTGATGGAAAAAACATTTGGCATATGGACAAGGCGCAGTTCTGTATAGCTCCAAATGGAAATGGGTAGGATTCCGAAGACAAACCTGTAATTTCCCAGCTTCTCTGAGAATAGAAGAAGACGATATCGGTCCCACTCTTCTAGAAACCCAGAGGCTAGATTTTGATGCTGTACCCGGTACGCGAAAGCTCTACTAAGAAGTGTTTAAAAGGCTACAGAAGGCTGCAGTTAATATCTCGATAGCAGAAGCTCACCAAAATAATCCAGAAGCTCGCCGCTGATATCGAAATGCTGTCCCATCTCTACTTTTTTGACTGCTCAACAGAAATACGTGAAGTACAATCCATGAAATACTTCCTCGGTGGCATACGGGAACCTGAGGTATAGAAACAACTGCGAATAGTGGATCTCAAACATTTAAAAAATGCCTAGAGTGTACGCCATGAAAAACGTGGCAGTCCTTTTAGAAACTTGCACACACCATTGCCCAATCGGAACTACTCCAACCCAGAAACTAGTGGACAAGTGACAGCTCGTCCAGGCAGTCTACCCACTTAAGTAAGTGCCTTGAGGCGGAACAGACGTCAGACGAAAGCGACCTTAGTATGCTAGAACTGCAGTGGTGATGAACACTTATGAAAGAACTACAGAACACATTAGGACACAGAAGATAATGCTGCTAATCAGCAAGAAGTCACGAAAACAAATCGTGGATGTTGAGCGGAATTTGCCAGAGATTGCCAGATATTGAGAAGTCCCACATAAAATCCTTTCAGATTTCGGTTATGGTTGGTGGCAATAATGGACTTTTCAATCATGAGGCATTTAAAAAGAGTTCCCTTAGTATAACAATCGATACAGGAGTAATTTACCATCATCCAAAACCTCAAGTCGAGATGATAGAACTAGCATGAACAGAACTTTTCCTTCCAGGATTATAGCTGAAAACAGAAATTTCCGGTAAGGCATTATGAAATATGCTAAGAACGTTAAGAGCACGAAATGAGTACTAATAATATGTTCTTTCGTTGAATTATCAAGGCCGTCATTCCGGTGACGGTTGAAACGTAAGTGCCAAAGCTAAAGTCATTGGGGAATGCGAAGTGGTTGCATCACGTTCTCCATTGAACTACGTTAAGGGGTCTCGTACACCTTAAAACCCTCAAAACCTCTGAATATGATCCTGTTGTAAGGATTGGGATAACATATTTATTTTTAAAGCTATTACTTCCAGTTTTTTACAGCTCACTACATAGCACAGCTGAATTAGTAAGCAAATAGTTTGTGTTGCCACAAATGTTTTTATAATTTAATCTTCTTTGTGAGGTAATTTATTATATGTTCACGTAATATTCCCACTTTGCATGCACAATTTAAAACATTCTGTTATATATTTTAACTTCATAGTTAATATACAGCTTGTATAGCATCTAAAGACTACTGTGAACCAAAAATCTTAAGAATTTCATGTTAAATTCTCATTTTATTTAGAACTAAATTTATACAATGCATTTTAATAAAAAATTTTTAATATTTACATGCGTAAAACTTTTGACTATTAAAATATTCAATATATTTTTGGTTCAGTAATACTCATATAAAGAAGTCCATTAAATTTAAAGTGTGTACCAAGAACCGTTTTTAAAATATCATGCGCGCAACAGTGAAAATTTATGTTTTGAGATAATCAAGTTTTAATGTAAATATTTTTTTAAATACTTCTCTTGTCATAAAATATATAAAATGCTTATTTTCTGAGAGATATTGTAATATTATACAATTTCCAATAGTTGGTATAAGCATAATTAATGTAAAATAAGCTGCCATCATCAAAGTATAACATATCAACTAAAAATGATTTGAAACTTCTACGCTATCAATGATACAACTAAAATTTTTCTTACAAATTGGAACTTACTTATAGGCAAATGTTTCAGGTAAAGTTCTCTGTAATGTATTATTGTATATCAAACATATAAATCATTTAATAGTTCTTCCACAGGGTAACTTTAGCATACTCTAAATGCTATGTATACAACTGGGAAAAAATGCATTTTAAGAAAATCGAGTTTTGATGCAAATATTTCAGTATACAACTTTCTAATAATAAAGTGCATAGTATATTTATTTTCAAAATGATATATTTAAAAAGTATAAATCCTAATAAATTGCATAAGCTTTCGTCAATATGAAACACATTAAAATTACCATACTATATAAAATACCATGACAGAATGATAGCCGTGTATTAAAATACGTGTAGCATATTTGAACAAATAATTTATTTTTACATAACCACATCAGTTAAGTACTTTACAGCATTTAAGCATATGATATGTATCATATTATGCAATATTATTTAAACATAAGTGGGAAAAAACTTTTACGACTTATTTGAAATTGTATGCTAAACTGCTACATTCATCGAAGTATAACATATCGACTAAGAATGATAAAACTAAAACTTCCTTACAAATAAGAATTTACTTATAGCCAAATGTCTTAGCTAAAGTTCTCTGTAATATATTACTGTATATCAAACATATAAAACATTTAATAGTTCTTCCACAATGTAACTTTAGCATACTTTAAACGCTATGTATACAACTGCGAAAAATCGTGTTTTAAGAAATTTGAGTTTTAATGCCAATACTTCAGTATATAACTTTCTAATAATAAAGTGCATAGTATATTTATTTTGAAAATACATTTAAAAAGTATAAATCCTAATAAATTGCAGAAGCTTTTGTTAGTATGAAACACGTTAAAGTTACCTTGCTATATACATTAGCATGACAGAATGATAGCCGTATATTAAAATACATGTGGCATATTTGCACAAAAATTTATTTTTACATAACCACTTTAGTTAAATAAACTCAAGCATTTAAGCATATGATATGTATTATATTGTATAATATACATATTATTTAACATGGGTGAAAAAATCTTTTACGACTTACTTCAAATTGTATGCTAAACTGCTAAAATTTTATTTACAAATTAAAACGCACCAGCACAATAAACATCCCCATCATTTTTATGGAGGCCTGCACTTCTGACATTTTTTGCTGCCTTTCAAGCTTAGCTGTTGTTTTGTTTCTGACAAGCCTTTCTTTTCTGCGTTATCTATTCTCTTGTTATCAATTTGTAAATATCCTTCAATAGAAAACTTACTTCTAAAAAGCTGTAGCTCATTCATTACAGAATGTCTACCAACAGACCTTTCGTTAAAAGTAATTACTGCTTCATTTCCAGCAATTTGAACTATCCTACTACCAGCACGACATGTCTTTGGACAAAATTTCCAAATTAAGGTATTAAATGATTCATTATTATTTTGTGTTTTGCCGCCAAGGCAACGTCTCAATAACGAAGGTTGTGACAAATCTATAAAAACTGGCTTTATTGCCTCCATTACAGCGACTGGTTCAGAATTTATATGCTTATAATCAGCTTTGTTTAGCTTAGCTTTATTGTATTTGCACCATGTGGTTTCATTTGTAGGACAAACGTCATGAATCGGCTTTTCATCACTCGATATTTTGTGGTAGTAAATTGCCCAAATGGCTTTTCTCATATCACTAACAGACTCATTATATTCTCTAATCACATTACCATAATACGAAGTTATTTCATTTATTAACTTATCTGTTAGTCTCCCTTTCCCAGACAGATTTTACCGTCATTTAATTTCACTTTTTTTCTTTCAAGTTTTAATTTGCGTAGCCATATTCCCATTCGTTTTTGAATATGTCCAACACACTCAATTTTTTCTATATTTAATGAACCATATGGTTTGGCGTCAGTTATACCTGCAAATGGTTTTGCATCAACTATGTAAGGATCTTAAGTTTTACTAACGTTTATTTTATTTTAAATCTTTACTATCACTTCTTATTTTCTACTTCCGGCCAGAATTAAAAGCGTTAACTTATTTATGCAAAATTTGTGTGGCGAACGCCAAGTACTTAAGATGTGGCTTTTTGCCAAGCGAGAGAGAGGAAGGAGTTAGTCGAAGCAGGCCGCTTACCTTAGAAGTTTTACTCAGTTGCTGGTTGCCTTCCAGGCCAGAGGTTTAATCCTCGTGATAATTTTTAAACGTATTGTAGTGTTAACAGTTCTCTGTACTACATACGGCTTCCTGTTAATATACGGCCAATCTTCCACGTTTATTATTCCAAAGTTAAGTTAGAGTTTAGTTAAATATTTTTATATTCTTACGTTTAGACCACAAGTAGTGGGTCTTTGTATTCCAAAGTACGGAAATTATTGTAAAGAGAGAAAAATAAAGGGTTTTGTGTACCTTTCTTGTGTATCCTGTCTACTTCCCACAGTTATTGAACATAGCTTTAGTAAGCTCTCTGTTCCGAGTCAGGTCCTTGCATATTCCCGAAGAAAGTAAGACGGAACATTGAACCTGATAGTGGCGCCCAACGAAGAAGAATAACCATCGCCGAGTTTCAAGAAGAACCTGTGCTGCCTGCAGAAGCGGCTCAGAATCCAGAAATGCCAGCTGCCGCCCTGGAAAGATTTGGTTACATCGTCCAGACCATGCGCGCTTCGATGAAACTAGAAGCAACATTTAATGGAAACTCACCGGTAATCAGTTTTTTGGAAAAATTGGATGACCACTTCATGCTCTACCCCGTGCACGAATTTCAAAAAGTTACCTTAGCTACCAGCGCTTTGAGGGGCCAAGCGCTTAATTGGTTCAAATGTATAGGCAGAAGTCTCTTGGGTCAAGCAGGAAGTCCCACCTATACTTACGAGAATTTCAAGACTGCCCTAGTAAAAGCCTTCCCTGACGTAAGGGATCGTGCGAAATTAGAAACGGAACTTTTCAACATATATCAGCAAAGAATCGAAAATCTGTATTTTAAGCTGTATTTTAAGAAAAATTCACGTCTTCAAAATCTTGTATGGAAACCGTCCGGATCCTGAGATAATTCAAGTCATTTTGCCGAGGTTACTGCCCCAAGTGCAAGACTTTATTAAATTAAGAAATCCAACTACACTGGAAAAGTTATTTGAGCTAGCAATCGAGTTTGAAAGTAGAAGAACGGCGGACATTGAAAGAAGACGTCAATATCAACTGCGAAACCAATTTGGTGCGCCAAGACTACAGCAAACTCAAGAACACGGCTACGGAAGCAAAGCGAATCAGTGGGCAAGGAAACCCGAGCATTCAAAAAAAGCCGGCGAACGTCGACAGTTCAATAGCAATCCAGGAAAAAAGTCTCAAGGCCAGTGGAAAAAGAAGGAAAGCACGGAAATGAAAAATAATTTAAACTAAAACGGATTTCTGCTGACTGGAGGGTGCGAAAATCCGAAGGCCACGAAAACCCCTATTCCTTCAAGTTAAATACAGTAATGGTGAAAAATTTGACTCTTCCGAAGATTGAAGTGTTGGTAAATAAAATCCCAGCCACCGCACTCCTGGATACAGGCACGCAGTATTCCTGTGTGGCAGAAGATTTTTTTAGGAAGTATTTTCGTAAATATCATATATATAATTCGGATAATACGACAGTGTTAGCTGCGCAAGGAGAAAGATGTAAGTGTATAGGTAAATTACCGCTGTATGTCCGTATCAAGGACGAACAAGTAAAGGTTATGTTTTTCATAGTAAAGAATCTGCAAGCTCATATTATCTTAGGAATAGATTTTCTTTCAGAGGCACAAGCAACGCTAGATTTTAATGAAGCGTCTCTTAAGCTGACAATGAAACCAGTTCGTGAAGAAAAGGCTGAACCGCCGATGTTAAACCTTGACCACCTGCCGAATGAAGAGCAACAAAGAATCCGACAAGTGGTAAGTGAATTTGCTTCGTTATTTAGTGATATTCCAGGATTTACTCAGGTTACTAACCATAGTATTGACACCGGAGATTCAATGCCAGTTCGCCACAAAGCATACCGGTATGATAAGAATAAGGAAAAAATTATAGAATAGTATATCACCGATATGCTACGTAAAAAGATCATAACGCCCATCTCAAGTAGTTATGCTAGCCCAGTGGTTTTATGTAAGATAAATAATGACTATCCATTGACACATCGAAATAGGTGGAGATTCGCAATTGACTACCGTATATTAAACTCCATAACTAAATATCCGGTATATCCGTTACCTATTATTGAAGAAATTCTAAGGAACATAACATCCACCAAATATATGACAACTTTAGACTTAACGACTGGTTATTTTCAAATAGGGATTAGGCCTGAGGACGTGCCTAAGACTGCTTTTATAACCAAGTCTGGCACTTATGCACTTCTGCGCATGCCGTTTGGCCTTTCAGGGGCACCGGCAACATTTCAGCGATGTATGGACATTGTGTTAAGGACTGTTCATGGAAAGTCCACATTTATCTATTTAGAGGATATCATTATTACTAGTGATAATCTCGACCAACATGTACAGGATTTAAGACAGGTGTTTTCTTTATTAAATGAGGCCGGTCTAAAAGTTAATGTCGAAAAGTGCAAATTTGCAGCACTTGAATTAAAATATTTAGGTTACAAAATATCTCAGAAAGGAATAGAGACAGACGAATCAAAAATAATCGCTGTACAAAAGTATCCGACTCCAAACACGGCGAAGAAGCTCTCTTCTTTTCTAGGACTTTGTTCATATTATAGGTCCTTTATAAAAGATTTTGCAGCTATTGGTGAACCATTGTTAAAATTAAAAAGGAAAAAGGCAAGATTCTCGTGGACGGCCGAAGCCAATAGTGCTTTCGAAAAATTAAAACAAGCATTAACGCAAACCCCTGTGCTAAAATTTCCTGAAAAGGATGAGAATTTAGAAATTTCAGTGGATGCTTCGGATTATGCGGTAGGAGCGCTACTTTCGCAAAATCAGCAGCCCGTGGCATTTTTTAGCCGAACTTTAAATCAAACACAAAGAAACTATTCCGCGACCGAGAGAGAGGCACTTGCAGTTCTGTTAGTAGTGCAAAAGTTCCGAGTCTATTTTGGAAAGGCGCCAATAACAGTGTACTCTGATCATGAGGCGGTAACTAGATTGTACTCAGGGAAAAACTTACCCCAAGGTTAATAAGATGGGCACTCGAGCTACAAGAATATAATCTGGTAATCAAGCATACCCCCGGAAAGGAAAATATCGTATCAGATGCCCTATCCAGAATTAAAATAGATGAAGAAGGTAATACTGTAAAGGTGGCAATGCTCACAGCATGTACAATAAATTCCCGAGAAACTGTAATAACCGAACTGGGTAAGGATCCTGAGTTTGAAAGCATTTATTAGTATTTAAAGGATCCTGAAAATTTTAGCCACCAAGATATTGTGGCGATAAGAAATAGGGCGGCCCATAACGAACTAATAGATGGTCTATTATTTTATACAAAAACTACGAATTCTAAAAACGAATTTCGACCTGTTATCCTAGCTAGTCTTAGATTAAATATACTGCAGGATTTACACGACTCCCCTTTAGCTTCTCATGCTGTTATTCGAAAAACCTTCCAACGCGTACGCGAAGCAGTTTATTTTCCTGAGCTGCAAAAGTTAACAAGGGCGTATGTCCAGTCCTGCCCAACATGTCAACCAGTTAATTATATTAATTTCCGCCCGGCCGGGTTTCTAAATAGTATTAAATCCGAATTTCCAAATGAAATAATTGGCATCGATTTAATGGGCCCTTTCCCAAAAAGTCAGTTAAATAAAAGTCGCTATGTCCTTGTTATATTTGATCATTTTAGTAAGTGGACCGAAATTGTTCCCTTAAAGCGAGACTCCGCGAAATTAGTTACTAATTCTATTTTAAATAAATATATTTTAAAATACGGAGCGCCCCTATAAGTTATATCGGATAATGGTCCTCAATTTGTAAGTAATGTATTTGAAGACATGTGCCAAAAACTGGGCATACGTCATTTAAAAATGGTCCCGTATCGGCCGCAATCAAATATAGCGGAACGGGTGAATAGAAATATAGTGAAAATTATCCGTAGTTATGTTAACAATTTTCATAAAAGCTGGGATAACTATCTCAATGAATTTGCTTTCGCCCTTAGGACCGCAAAACATGATACAACGGGCAAAACTCCTGCTGAGTTATTTTTAGGCAGAAAGATTATAACGCCGTTAGATAAATTAATTTATGTGCAACAAAGAGCCACATAATTTAAAATGGGTGATATAGAGAAACTAATTAAAGAAGCAAAAAAGAATACTGAAGTAGCACAGAGAAAAAAAAAATGTATTATGACTTGAAACGACGGGGAGTAACTTATAAAGTAGGGATGAAGTGTTAAAAATTAAGCATTCACTTTCTTCAGCACCAGAAGATAAAACTGCCAAATTTTTTCCACGATTTGAAGATCCATATGTCATAGAAAAAATAACTCACGCTGTAGTAGTGTTAAAAGCCAGGAATGGTGAAACCTGCTCCGCAAACATTGATCAAATCAAACCCTACTATGATCGTAATAAAATGCAAATATTTACAGATCTTTTGCAGGATCCGCACGGCAGACACGGCGGGCACAAGCTCCAGATGTGGAACAACGACAAGTACAAGGGCAAGCCATTAAGAGGCAGGAGCAAGTGAAAAGAAAGTTTCCCCGCTGGAAAATTAAAGGTAACAAGAAAAAGAAGCCGTTCCACCGTCCAGAAAAGAGAGCTCACGAACACCCCCAGAATGAAGAAGGGAGAAGGACGACGTATGCAAAGAGAGCCAGGACAAAAGACGGCAACTATAATCCGGCTCTAAAACGGAAGATCTACTCATCCGACAGGACTCTCCGCAGCAAATGTCGCCGAACTGCGGAAGGGCCACCAGCGGGGGAAGAAAAGTTACAAGGAAAATTTGAACGGCCAGCAACGAGGTCCAAGCAGGAACGCGAAAGAAGTCTCCCGGTTCCGCCAAGACCAGCTGCCATCAAACGGCCAAGACCACAGGCAGAGGCGAAAAAGAAGGTATTCAAGGGTGACCGAACGGGAGAAAAAAAGAAAGCTTCTAGAGGAAGGCACTGAAGGGCGAGCCCGCACAAGAAGGAGAATAAATCAAACGAGAATCTCTGCTACCTTCCAGGACTGGGCTCAGAAAAGAATGTCCGAATATAACAAAGATAAGTAAAATTTTATGTTACTTTGCAAACTTAAGTTAATCTTTCATTCTTACTGCAAGTGGCAGATTTCAAGAAGTTTTACATCATGCGAGGTCTACCTTTATCGCCAAAAAGGCGAGAAATGAGTTGTTACCGATTTTGGTATTATGTTTTTCAATTACTCGCGCGTAAAACTAAAGTTGATGTATAATAGGAATATGTAAAGACTTAAATATTGTAAAAGTTATTGTATAAATTTTATTTAAAACATTCTGGCAAGAAAGAAATTTTAGTCTGAAAGACTTTTTGAAATGTAGTATTTCAATGTAGAAGAATTGGCACTTGATTTGAAAAGAATAGAAGTTAACAATGTACTACTAATGTATGTTTTCAAATGCGTAAAATTAACGGCATTTTAATATGTTCTTATATACAACGTGAACTGTTATTTTAAATGTTAAGAAATACCGTGATATGGTAAAAGTGAAAGTAATGTTAAATTTTTTTTTATTCGTGTGACTGTAAAAAGACCAAATCATGGTGAATATGTGTTAAAGGTTGAATGAATGTAGTTAGGTTCTCTGACGCTACACTTCAGAGTTAGCCACTTTCAGAATTGTACCTCAGGGTTTAGAGTTGAAGTTAGGGTGTGTTACGAGGTCTTGGTATGTTGAATTTTTAACACGTTAGTGTTTTGATTGTAGGAGGAAGTGTTGAACACGTATACATAAACACATTCGTGTTTGGTGTTCTTTTACAACACATGTCAGAGAGCACGGGGAGAGATAATTAAAATAGTCATGAATGAAATAAGAATGTTAAGAGAAATATAAATATGCATGTTACTTGCCATTACATTGTGTAACATTTCATTAAACTAAGTTTCCTTCCAGATCTCTGGAAGGAACCAGATTTGAATAAAAGCTCCTGTTTAGATGCAGTACAGATGAAAAATTGCGTGTCCTTGGAGCTGCTATTGTAAAAACAAATTTCTTTTTTTTTTTTTTTTAATTTCAAGTTTCTAGTGAGAAATGTTTCTAAAAGATTAGGCCTCGCGTTAGATTCTAGAGCTAAAAGTTTTCAACAAGGTCGTTTTAGACCTCAGTTTAAAACTAATTAACTCTGGCGGGAAGTATGTAAGGATCTTAAGTTTTACTAACGTTTATTTTATTTTAAATCTTTACTATCACTTCTTATTTTCTACTTCCGGCCAGAATTAAAAGCGTTAACTTATTTATGCAAAATTTGTCTGGCGTACGCCAAGTACTTAAGATGTGGCTTTTTGCCAAGCGAGAGAGTGGAAGGAGTTAGTCGAAGCAGGCCGCTTACCTTAGAAGTTTTACTCAGTTGCTGGTTGCCTTCCAGGCCAGAGTTTTAATCCTCGTGATAATGTTTAAACGTATTGTAGTGTTAACAGTTCTCTGTACTACATACGGCTTCCTGTTAATATACGGCCAATCTTCCACGTTTATTATTCCAAAGTTAAGTTAGAGTTTAGTTAAATATTTTTATATTCTTACGTTTAGACCAAAAGTAGTGGGTCTTTGTATTCCAAAGTACGGAAATTATTGTAAAGAGAGAAAAACAAAGGGTTTTGTATACCCTTCTTGTGTATCCTGTCTACTTCCCACAGTTATTGAACATAGCTTTAGTAAGCTCTCTGTTCCGAGTCAGGTCCTTGCATGTTCCCGAAGAAAGTAAGACACAACATTGAACCTGATACCGTCACCAATATAAGAAGTATATTTTACACCTCTTTTTTCCATGGAACATGAAAAATTGTTTAGCTTTCCATTCATTTCCTTTTTTCCTGAAGAACCAGCATGATTCTCCAAACAGGCCTTGTGTTCACTTACGCCATTTCCTAGAAATGACTCGCAACCTTTGCAATATAAAGACAGTATTTCTGTATCGATTACTGTGTTGCTTTCTGACCCTATTACGGAACAGACTCCAACCAAAGACGTATGTCCTCGAGTCTTCCACGTACCGTCTCCACTTACAGTCACATTTAACGACGAATTTGAAAGAACGATGTGCAATCACAGGAGGGAGATCCATAACGCAGCAGAATTTCTGCATAGCAGCTTTCCCTTGACCAAGAATTCGCATTGCATACGTAAATCTTCTGTTTAGCTCTGATATATTTTTTCGGACACCCATCATATTAGAGTTTCTGAAAGTTCTTTTACATGAACACTTTGAGCATAGTAACTCAAATTTTGAGCTTAAACCATGATGAAATAGTTCACTTAAATGAACATTACAAATTTTACAACATAAATTATTTTCAATAAATTGAAATAGGATATCCAAATCAAATAGTCTATAACCACTAAAATTAGGCTCTAAAGTTATCTTTATCTCTTGGTGGCAAAACAGTGTCACTATATAATTTTTAAACGAAGAACTGACACCACACTTCTTATTCATTGTATCATTATGCTGATTTCCCTGGAACTTTCTTTTCTTTGGTCGATGAATATAAGACCTTTTTTTTTTACATCTTCCTTACAATTTTCCATAATTATCAGGTGATAAAAATACTAAACAAAAACTGCAATGTTATAATAAAACCACCTTCAAAAAAGTCAAAAGAAATTTAGAAATCGCAAAAGAGCTTGTAAGCAATCACGTTTCACGCTAATCCAAAGCTGGAGTAAGATTTCAACACATGCCTATGTTAGATGCCTATGTTAGAATAGTGCTATGTATAAATCTAATATATTCCTAAGTCGCGCTTTCGAGACATGAAAAACGCAGTTTGAATTTTGTCAGTCGGCCCAGTAGAACGGGAGATATAGCACAGTCCTCCCCCCCTTTTTTTTTTTTTTAGCTTGATAACACATCAGCACTGTTTTTCCACCATCTCAAAATAAATTATGAAGATTTGTGCTTTTGCAACTAGTTGAATTTCAACAGAAATACACGTTCATATGAAAACGTTGAAGCTCTTTTAAAGGGCCGGTTTTATACCTTTATGCAAATGTAATTCTACCGCATATAGCAGTACTTCCCTGTCAGCTGAATTACTTTCACACTGAGTCTTCCGATGAGAATTTTCCTATTTAAATACCAAAGGATGAATGATTATAAATTTCAAAGCACCTACTATCTTAACGATCGTTTCACTCAAAATCAAATATTCGAAAAGTGAGCAGAAAGGCAAAATAGACAATAGCTAAACATGGGAACATTGAATGTGAATAGCACTTTATTGTTGGTCTGCTGCCTTTTACCAGCTAAGGTAGTACTTGCCAGAAACCGAAGATTATCCAACTGTGGGCATTGTGGTAAGAAGTCCTTTACTGAGTTCTCCAGCCGAGTAAACGTAAATGCGATTAACCTCTCGAAGCCGGCTGGTACAGCAGTTGTACAAGGAGAATGACTTTCTCAGACGCCGGCATTGGTACAACTGTCGTACCATCCATGCCCTCCCCATTTTAGAGAATCGCCTATCTGTAGATCTTTGGGTGGTCCATTGTCGCTGCTCAGAGTAGCCGCTGGCTACGCATTATTTCCCTCTTCTTATCAGTTTAGCTACATTTTGGCAAAAACCGCAGGTTTCGTCTCGCGCGAATATACTTGAAAATTAAATAGAGGCCATCTCTTTCTCAATCTGTCTCATAATTTTAATGCTATTTTTTTTAGTACTGACTTTTGCTATGATTAAAACGTCAGCGATTTTGCACGCTCTTTAAGCATACCATATTTAATGTTCTTTAATCATAACAAATAAGAATAGATTAATATTTTAGGTTTAATGCCCTTCTAGAAAATAGGTAAAACCGTTTTTAACGTTTACTCGTTTACTTCATTTTCATACTTATGAATAATAAGATTTTATTTTGACATTGTTTTGTGGAGTGCATAAAACCCTTAAGAACTGTCAACTCTTTCAAAGTGCTTCTATTATGCAGGCAATTTTGTCTGATTTATCAGGAGATAAATAAGAGACAATTGTATGCATAATAGTTTTTCTGATTTTCATTCATTCAGTGATTGCTTTCAATGATTTTCATTGATTGTAAATTAAATAAAATTAATTTATCTTTACACCCTATTTTAGGATGAGATCTGCCAAAAAATATTTAAATATCAGTAAAGCTCACGTTACTTCTAAACTGAATCAAAACATCAGTAAAATGTTATAAAATTTTGGGCCAGTTTTATTTGCTGAAATTCTTATACTCTTCAAGAGATAGAGAGAATTCAGACAAGTTGATAAAAAATATCTTAAAAAAGTTGTTATTTTGTCTGTAATAAGGTGTATGTCAACTTACTACTAAATGTATGAAAATTAGGATTGGATTACCGAAAAGCACGCGAACGCTATCTGCTTAAGGGAATGGATGCTTTCGTGTAAACCTTTTTAAGAGAAAATTGCTCGCATTTACATTCCTGGTGGAAAACTCCACATGTAATCAACCCGTTTTTCGGTATTGATTGGATTAATTTGTTCGCTTACTGAATTACATCAAAGCACCCAACGATTACCTGTATAAGGGGAGTTATGTCTTCGCGGAGGACTTTCTAAGAGAAGCTGGCTTGCATTTACGTTACACAAAAACCATGAATCCAACTATTTATCCGGGATTCAAATCCAAGCGAGCTATAAGTGTTCAGCCACCTTTACCGCTTTACTGAAGAGCAGGTAAAAATATTGATAAAGGAAAAGTATTGAATTAACCGGTTTAATTTACTAACCTATATTTCTCAATCGACAGTACATAAATTTCGCATATGAGGGGGATTATTTGTGAATAAATAAACTGTATTGGACTTTTATCCACTATGTCATATTACAATGGAATTATTGCATTTCAAAGTTATTTCTCATGAATTAATTTTGCTCTTCATGATTTTTGATATTTTCAAAGAGAAAATTCCACACTTTAAATAAAAATATACACGAGAATATACTTTATGCAAAATTTGGCGTAAACGGTTTTCTTAATTTTGCTTTGAAAATATTGCAGTGTAATCGTTTTCATTACTGGAAGAAATATAAAAAACAAATTTACTACATGGTATCTACACCGAATATTTCCTTATTCTTTTGAAAACGTGAAAGATTACTCTTTCTAAAATAAACTAGAAAATATATTATGTGCAAATAGAATATTCGTTGAAAATGAAATAGACTTCAACTTTTGGATATAACGATAGTTTTAGACGAAATTTCTACCTATGGAAAGAAATTGACGTATAATTAATTCTTCATGAACATTTAAAACTGTTCTCAAAATTCTTTTGATGATTGCATGTATAAGTCACGAATTTTTAAAGAAAATTTAAAGATATACCTTCTTTGCCTGATAGTCCAATGTAATATTTGTTAAAATTAATTATTAAACGAAACCAATGTATCTCGGATTTTGATTTTTATATTATAATAACAAAATTATCGAAAAAAGCAGATTTAAATCTCTGTTATTGTTATGTAAAGCTTTATTATTGCTGTCAGTTCATCTCAAAATCTATTTGTATTGAATCTCATTCAAATCATCTAATGGTAATAAATATTATTATTATTATTTCATTAAATTAGTCATTACCATTATTTTATTAATGAAAATATGTTATTAAAAATCGCATTCCGGCCTGCAGACTTACAGATCTAGTCTGTATTTACTATATTTTGTTAAATTTTGTTCTCGCTTTCTAATTTCTAATACGAAAATACGCGAATATAAATGAAGAGTGAAAACAAAGTTAAAAAATTCACAAATTATTTACGAGATTGATTAGAAATAATGAATGAAGTATAAACATTGCATACATTTTGTTCTAAATAAAGTGTGCACTGGATATGCATCCAGTACTGCACATTTATTTATGCACTATTTATTTAGAATTTTGCTTTCATTTAAATATGAAAGCAAAATAATCATCGAAAAAATTGCAAATCTAGCAACTCCTCTACTATGGGACGTAGGCGTCCGACAAACATGTAAATTTTACTTCATCCATGGAGGAGAACTGACGACTTTTTTCATTAGGAAAATGTCAAAGAGGGGGCAAAACTGTTTCGGATCGCGCTGGTCTGAAAGCTATAATATGAGAATTTCGGCCCGGTTTTAGAAGGTTAAGAGGGTAATGCTTGAGAACCTATTGTAATAATTTTGTGGAAACATTTATTTGGAAGAACGTTTATAAAAGTATAAAGAAACATTACAATGAGAGAGAAAATATAAATTATTATCAGGTTTTAGTCAAATTATCTGTATATGAAACGTCGAAATGGTAATATGAGGAGTATTTTATTCATTTGTGTAAGCATTTTATTTACTTGCATACCAACGAGTTCTGACGAAAGTCTGCATAGATTTATTACCTAATTATTGGCACTTCTTGCAGACGCAAATGAGATCTAATCAGAAAATAATCAAGCATCTGAATCAGTTAATCATCAACACGCACATTCTAAATCAGATTTCTGAATTACTTTCTTGAAGAGTTTACGGTCCAAATAAAACTGAAGAAACATTTTTAACACAAAACAAAGCAGCAGAAGTGTGAGAAGTATATATTACTATAAAGCCAACACTCTGTCAGTTAAAGACAAAGTAGTTTGATTAAATAAACAAGGTGAACAGAGACACAGTTGTAGCCATTTGTAATTTTAAAGTACATAAAGCGCAGGAGTATATGAGAAAACCAGTGAGTAGCACATTGGTTACAATTTTTATTACAAACATGCTGAAACTGTGAATATAATTTCAAGCATCGGTGGCAACATCGAATGGAGACACGCTTCAGTGTCAGATGTATTTCATTAAAAGATATGAAATATTTTTAAACGTTTAAGAACACAGTTTCTGAAGTACTTGACAGCTCACACTGTATAAGCTTCATTCCTTTGTTTAAAAGTCGGTAAAGAGTTATCACAGACTTTCTTAAAAATTATCGGTGATCAATACTGGTATTGATCAATCATAACGACAATAACATACATTGTTATGGAAAGAGAGAAAGTACTTGTGAGGCTTTCTGAAAGACCGAGTCTCAGTTTTAATATTTTAATATTAATCTCTACAAGTCTGACCTAACTGACACTACTGAAATAGTTACGAAAAATTGATTCCCACTGTTAAAAAATTGATCTGCATTTTTTTTTCGTAAATTTTATTTTTTTAAACAACATGTCTGTAATCAATGTGCGCACCGCATTGATGCTGGAAAAACACTAAAATTTGAATCATCGTTGTACAAGCTAAAGAAAAAAAAACAATATTTAATTGTGAGAATAAAATATTCTAACGACTATAATGATAAGTCAAGAATAAAATCAAATCTGTAGCTGCAAGCCTTTTTTAGCGTTATGGTGGTTAGGGAAAACTTAGTGCGATACCGAAGGGCTCGGGTTCGAATCCCGGAGAAGGCATGGATGTAAAATTGTAAGTCCCTTCATAGGAGGCAATGATGGCCCGCCTACTAGGCGCCTCCATGATAAAGAGACTACCGATCTGGCCTTAGGGCAGGACGATGCCGACATAGGCAAGTGCCAACCATAAGAAAAAAAATTTGATTGTAATCTTATTCAAAAATTCCTAATTATAAGACGCAAATATTTAGACACCTTTCTCATGTTCGTTTTTAATGGTAATCAAACTAATATGAAAGTGGACTGAAAAGTCATTTTTAAATGAACCCCATAATCTTATACGTCTCTGTACATTTGCATAAATCCATAATGGGGGAGGTATTATTTTATCGAAGGACAAGAGTCTAAATGGAACGATTACTTCGCTTGCTTGCGAGTGAATTCTAGGAGGTCCGACGAAGACATCGCGGACGAAAACGTAGCGGAGAAAACAACGTAAGACGGAAACTTCGTTGTAGAAAACATGTGGGAGAAAAGAAGGCAGGAAAACATATCGTAAGTCTAAAACATCATCGAAGAAAACAATCGTGGTACAAAACATCGACGAAGAACAGAAAGCGGTTCCAAAACTTCGCAGTTTAAAAATATCGTCGTGGAAAATATATTCCTATAAAAGAGAGTAAATAAAATAATCGCATGACGATTATTCTGCAGATATATCTTTTCTACTTTTAAAAGGTGCTGGTGCGTATTCGAATAATGAATTCCAGGTGCGAGTAAGAATGAGGAATATTTTTACCTCTATATTTCATATATTTCCTTTCATTAATAATTTTTTGCTAAAAATCCAAGAAGGAACTCTTGCATTGAAAAGTTGAAAGGAAGTAGAAAATTAATGATACGTATGGGAGTACTACGCAGTTTTTTATTTTTTATTTTAAGAGAATTTTAAATTTATTTACTTAACTATTAAACGTTATTATTTAATTAAGTCATTTCATAAAGTTGTATTGGCAGTTCTTCATGAACAATATATTTTTAAAAAATTAAAAAAGGGTAAAGGAGCATTTACTTTAGATTAAATGTATTTAAAAGTTTTATGCATGTATGAAATTTCTAATATTATGTTCTTTGAATAAAATTAAGACTTCTTTTGTTCTTTTTCCTTCAGCTTCTTCAAAGTAATCCTTTTATATAAGTATCCTTTGCATGTTGCGATTCGTTAGTTGTGATGACACAAGTCAGGATGAACTACGTAATATTTCAGTACCGTATTTAAATTTATTGGATTATTGGAAGAGCACGTTAGGGCTCTTTTACTAAGGGCAGGGAAGCGTTTGGGGAGGACTTTCTCAGGAAAAGTTTCGTACGCACATTACACATTAGAAAAACCACAAAATTCTCAAGCAGCGTGTTTTTGTGCTGGGTCTAGCTACCAGCGTTCAACGACTTTACCTCTGGACCACTGCAGCCAGATAGAGTTATTAACGGAATAGATTATTAACGGAAATGCATTCATTTTCACACTATTTTTTAGAGAAAGATCAAATTTAAATTTAGATCTAGAAAATGTAAACGCAGAATTTTAGAAAAAGAAAATATAGGTACAATAAATCCTCTTGTCGGTTACCATCCTCAGATGACCGATGTTTTTGAAAAAATAAGTAAATATAGGTTTTTCACAATGTCTCTCTAAGATGACCGCATCAACGGAAGACTAAAGAGATATGGAATCGTCAACGATCGCTTTGAAACGAATATTTTATATTTAACTTTACATTTATATATTTTTATAAATGATTCTAAAATATTGTTAAGCTTTTGTGTCTCAGTGTGCCACTACATGGAACACCCAAATTGAATCGCTTCGAAAGCCTCTAAATTCAACCGTAAATAGATAAAAATGCTTTTATAATATACTTTGAACTTTTCTTTTTAAACCGTAGATAGCAGCATATCACAAGGAGACACATAACTTTAATTTATTATGTGTTATTAAAATCCATTTTTTCAAGTAATTTTCTCTATTTTTTAATGATATAAAAATTTTATTTGGAGAAAAAATAGGCATAATTTTTTTGGCTGTACTCCAAATTATTTTTTTAATCTTTCATACAAAAATCATACGCAGAATCATTGAATAAAACCAGGTGTTCCATTAGCGGGAACACTGCGCCTTTAGCAATCTCATGCTCTTACTAATCAGAACATCTGTGCTCTCAGGAGAGAACATCCGTTGTTTTCGTTTTCTCTTTCCGTTGATTTTTTATGGGGAGGGAATGAATTCAAACAAAGCAGCATTGAGGGGCGAGGTGGGTTTTGTGTTATGAAAGCATTAATATTGGCATCTCGAAATTTTTGGGGGTAGGTTTTAGGCGGGAATTTCATTAGTAGCTTCACTCATCTTTACTTAGACCTACGCGAATGTTTTGCTGTCTTTTTAGTCTCATTTCCGTTTATTTTCAATAATTGTGTAGATATTTTTCGTGTATCTATATATTATAAGCTTATTTTTCTTTTTTGTTAATATTAATCGTAGTTAATTATTTTAATCTTAGTTGGTTTGTGCTTCCATCAAAAAGGTGTGACTTGCTTTGAACAATTTCACGAAGCTAAGAAATAGGAAAATTTATAAACATTTTTGTATATAGGACTTGTGTATATAGATATGTATCTCATTTATTCGTATATATTCAAGAATATTGTGTATATCCAGGAAACCATGTATACAGCCATAATACAGAGTTTTTTCATTCTTATGCAAACGCTTCTACTCATTTTCGTGCTTCACTGCAAAGCTCGCTTAGACGCACTTTTATAAGCTCTGGCGGCGCAGTGTTCCACCTCATGGAACACCCACAGAATTAAAACGGTAAGTGCAATTTTTACAACATTTTACCTGTATATTTATTTAGAACTAAATAGACTGAATACAACGTTTCTTGCTGAAATTCCGACTTTAACGTACAGTGCGCCGCAAAGGATTAAATATTTTAGTTCTATGTTACGCAAATTGTATTTCTCCCTTTGTACCGAGGAGAGGCGCAGACACAAATTTGTTAGGATCGTAAAGCTCGGGTTTAGAGCTTTTAAGTTGCGGTGAGTTTCAACTAAGCAGAGGTTCTCCTGAGTTTACTTGGTGAGCCGCTACTGAAGTCGGAGATTTCAAAGAGTTCTTCGCCGTTCCTCAGCCAACTTAATGTTTGAAAGCCAATAAAGTAGTTTCGGTCAACATTATGACTCTGAGGTTTCTTGGGTTCTACACTGAGGGAACATCAAGTGAATTTACAGTCCACTACTTTTGAACGACGGAACATACAGTTTTCACACACAATTTATTCGAAAATGTTTTAGTTATTGCTTGAACTTTTAGAACGAAGTTCTCAGCGAACCACTTTTTTTTACGACCACTTCTTAAAAGTATAGCTGTGGAATTCTGGTACTAATTCTCATCTTTTTAAGATTTCCCATTTAGGTAATATTTTATTACTGCATTTTACAATATAAAGGAAGTATTATAATTACGAAAATTTTCAAGTATCACATTTCAGTGTAAATATCCATTTTGTCCATATCTGAATCCATTTGGATGATTTTTGTGCGACATCTCATACGGACAGAATAAAGACTTCTTCCTTTTCATAGTATATTTTATAATGCATTCAAAAGGGATTTTTTCGTGTTCTCTGTATGCATGTAGATATAATATATGTGTGTATGTATCTCGCATAACTCAAAAACGATTAGCCGAAGAATATTGAAATTTTCTAAAGAGTAGGCTTGCTTCTCTCTTTATATTGCAGGTTAGCTGTACCAACCGTATATGTATATGCTCACGTATATGTACACCAACATCCTTTATCCGGCTTAAAAGTCCCTACACGACCTTTATTTTTGCAGTCGTTGCTTGTAGTAATATACTTCCAGTTATTGAAATGTTTTTAAATCACGAAAATATTCATGTATTGGCGATGTCAAATTTTTAAAAAAATTCTTTTTTGACAAATAAGTAAATCCAAATTTTAATACAGTCTCGCGGTTCATATACTTACATTTGGGAAAGTTTCATACTTGTTATTTATATAGTATATAAAGAAGAAAGTTTGTGTGTTTGTCCTCTCATAAGTCGGTCACTACTATAGCTATCACCACCAAACTTTCTACAATTAGGTCGACGTCACTTTTCTCAAAAAAAAAAAAAAAAAAAAAAAAAAAAAAAAAAATAGCTAAAATTAGAGCTATAAATTAAAAACTCGGAAAAACGATAATTTTCTTTCTCATTTTCCGAGTGGCAACAGTCTCGCAAGCTGGAGACGAAAATCTGCTTTATTTCGAAAGTTGTTACCATTGCTCTCTTTCAAATCCTAGAGTTTGTTAAAATACGAAAATAGATAAAAGATGAAATAAAAATAGCTTTCCCAAACATTAAATACGTTATTCCCGATTCCGAAAATTCGAGGGAAGCCATTTCGACTATTCTCATCTTAACCACTTTCATGAGCCAAAATACTAATTAAAAATTCTGAAAGTTCTAATTTTCGCACTCATTTTTCCTAGTGGTAACAGTCTCGGGCGTTGGAGATAGAATTGTTTTATTTCGAAAAGTGTTGCTACTGCTCGCTTGCAAATCGTACATTTTGTTAATAAAAAAATTTGTAAATTTTACATAACCTATATATATAAAGAAGAATGTCTGTTTGTGTGTTTGTTTGTTTGTTTGCGTTATTGATTTCTGATCAATTATGATAAATATTTTGCGACATTGAATCGACTAAAGTTGAATATAGGTGAAATATTGGATGGAACTTGAGCTGTTATGGCCATTTGATTAGAAAGACGAAAATCACTAAAAGCTGAGTGACATTGCTTCTGATACAATGAGAGAGAATTATATTTTTCTATCGAAATTTTTTATGTGGCGTTGCATATCGCACCAGACTGAAAAATGTATAACTATGAATCGTATTTTTTACATCGTTAGAGAAGGATTACAACGGTATCGTTCTCTCTGTTGTTAGATACATTGCTTTCAATCTAACTTAATTGACATCGGGTACTTCCGCTAATAAAGAAATAAAATTAGAAAAAATTCATAAACGCACGACCAAAATTGTGCAGTATACGTAATTTCAAAATCAGCAACTTTCTTTTAGGAATCGGGTATTCAAGTTTGAAAGAGCAATTCGAAGAAATAAATTTAAATGATCAGCAGCAAAAAGTGTGTATATTTTAATAGGCCTTATAAGGAAATTCACATAACTAATAAGGAACAACACATAAGGCCTTTACAAGGCCTTATGTGTTGTTCGCCTGAGATTTTTGATTTTAGTAAGCACATAATTTTTCGATTTTTTTCATTCGAAAAAATATGCGTCTGTTTCTCGTACTTTTCTAATATACAGTGAATTATTTCATAAGGGCATTACGCGGAAGTTTCTAATTATTAGTTTATATATAGTATATAGACATTGTGAAACATTCGTTTTCTCCAGATGTAAACCACCTGTTTCTCCACCTGGCCCAAACAGCTTTTTACATATTGTTAACTGCAAACAATCATTCGATTTACTGCATAGTTAAATGGAATGTATTCTGAGAGCTGAAAAATGTCATCTAAGCAATTTGCAATTTGATTCATTACTAGTAAATCTGAAATCAGTTTCGTTATTTTAACAAGAAAGGGTATTTTTATGCATAGTGCTGGAAATAGATTAAAGATTTAATAAAAATTAAATTTTAGGTTCGAGTTCCATTTGACGAATATCAAAATGTTTACCTTGAAATATTAATAAAAGTATTTTGAAAATAGGAATGCAATTTTTAATTATTTTAAATCTATTTACTCTAAAGCAAAATGCCGTTACATTAAATATCAGAGGCACAAGTAGAAGATATAGATGGCTAGAAGTAGGAAACAAACAGAAAAGAAAGAGAGAGATCAGAGTAAAATTATTCATGTTAAATTCAAATGGAAAGAATTTGAAAATGCTATATTTCAATAGCTAAGATTTAGTTAACTCTAACAGGGAGAAGTACCTCATATGGGCATAGTATACATCATAAGTGAAGTGGTAAAAGCATACGGTATCGTGTTTTTACTATTTGAACACTTTGGAAATCTGAATGATGAGTTTATATATGTCAAATACTCTGTTAATTACTTATCTCTATCTATCTGTAATCATACACGTACTGTCCAGCAATGAATGTTCGATGTATAGGTCACAGCCACTATCCCACCAAAAGAGAAAACTTTCATTTATGAAACTTCCTAGTACGTCTGCCAGGGAAACGAAAACAGGCTTTACATCTAACATTATCCTGCACATTTTTATGAAACATTAACATTTTGATTCGACCCTTTTGTTTTATTTTGTTTTGAGTTTTGTTCAAGCAAACGTTTCGAAAATCATTCCTACTAGTAAATATCTGTTTGTTTCTTGTATGTTTGGGGCACCATTGGTCATGTGGTTAGGATTGCAGAATACTGAGAGTTTTATGGAACTGATCATCACAATTGTAATTTCCATTATTTATATACAAAAACAATATAGGAGCATGAAAAACACCAATATGGATAGTTTAATAAGACGAAACTTCAGCTCGTAAGTGCTGATAAAAAACAATGTACAATAACTAAATGTTACTGTAGGATGTTTATTATAGCTTAAATAAACAATATTCTGTTTTTGCTCAAACACAGCGTTAAAAATACCAAGTGGTTGACACGAAGCCACATAAATTTCATTTGACTAATTATTAATATATTATTATATCATAATATTAGTTAGCAGTGGTAAATCTAGGTATTAAAAAACCGTAAACACGAATTTTTGAAAATTTTAATATTTCTCCTTTGGCCACGTTTGAATTATCCATTTGAAATTAGGCATCAAGAAGGTGGCAAGGGGCCTTCATTTTCAAGGAATGATTTCTACCGGCAGTAATTTTACAATAATATTATAAGATTAGACATAATAAATCTGACAGCATGAATGCATTATATGAAAAAAGCATGGAATTTGCATTATTTTGCTATAGAATGTTATACTAATTCTCGATTATCCGTGTGTGGAATACCCGTCTTGCAATTTGGAACTAGGTACCGTTGAAGCAATTTTAAGCGACCAGGGAATATATTTTTCATTTAGTCGATTTGTCGAAATTTTAATCTTTTTAATTGCAGTTTTACATTATTTTGATTACCATTAAAAACGAACGTGAGTAACTCATCTGAAAATTTATAAGCTGTGAGAGAAATCATATTGAATGAACTGAGCATACAGAGGAGACTAATTATATGCCTTTGGCTTTACAATCCTTGTTAGAATATTTCATTTTCAGAGTTGTGTTTTTGTGTTTATTGCAGCTTGTAGGATGATGAGTGAAATTGCTTGGAACTCCGTGCATTAAATAAGTGCAAACATTGGTTACAGACCTTGTTAATTAAAAAAAAATTAAACTTTACAAAAAATAATGTTACAGAATACATATATTTCTTTTACATTCCGAATCAATTTTTCGTACCTAGTTGAGTCACATAAATTATGACAAACTTTGAGAAATTAATTTAAAAGAATTAAATATGAAAAAAAAAAGAATTTAACAAAACAATTATAAATTGGCTGTGCGAGAAATCTCACAAATACTACGTTTATGTTTCTGAACAAATGCATAATATTCCCTCCCTTTCTATCTATCAATTTTATCATTTATCTCTCACACCCTTTTTTATGAAAATCTGTGATAACACTTTACAAACATTTAAACAAATAAATGAAACTTATACAGGTTGGACTGTCAAATACCTCGAAAAATTAGTTGTTAAATTTCAAAAAATTTCAGATTTCATTACGAGATATATCTGACATCGAAACAGGTCTCAATTCGATAATGTCATGGATTTTTAGAATTATGTTTACAGTTTGAAATTATCCTTATTATATGAAAAATATTAAATAAATTTGTTATATATCAGTTTCCTTGCACACTTTTGTGCTATATGTACTTTAACGTACAAAGAACGTTATAGAATAATACGTTAATACGTTATAGATACGTTATAGAAACGTTATAGAAACGTTATAGAAATGTTATAGAACGTTATAGAAAGAACGTTATAGAATAGTGTTATCAATGGTTATTTAAACCAAACTGCTGTGCGTTTTTAAGGCCGAGCGGTAGCTTTCTAATTAACACGCTGAGTTCTGCGCCGAATTTGCTGTCCTTTCCGTTCAGCCGGCAGCGAGCTAAGCCTTAAAGCTAAGCCGTATTTGTGTTTAGAATGTTTCAATACATTTCATTAATGCTAAATTTGATCACATTTCATTCAGACTATATTTATTTTTTAACATATACTGTCGGTTCCGTGGAACGACGCCAGGCAAACGAAAATTCCAGTGCCGGTACCCAGGGACCGACGCCGGCCACACGGAAAGTTAACTGTCGGTCCCCAGAGACCGGCGCCGCGCTCAACGTGTTAAGAAAGTTTCGGGCCGGTAAGTAAATATGTATTTAATTCAAATATATGAATTGATATGTAATCTATATATATGATTGATTGTATTTGACTTCCATTTCGAATACTCAAAACTTAAACACAAAGAATTAGAGGCAGCAGATACATAAATCAGTTTATTGAACGCAATTTAACAGAATCGTTACAGGTGATGAGATGTGGGTAGCTCACTTCACCACAGAAAACAGCAACTCACGATTGATTGGCGTCACAGGGATCCACGCGCCGGACGATCCTCAGTCTATGCACGGAAATTGAAGTCCACGGTATTCTGGGATAGTAAAGGCATTCTGCTCATTGACGTATTGGCGAGTGGTGCTCCGGTGAAAGCTGATCTTTATTGCGCTTTACTATAGAACATCTGAAGAGCCATTCAGAACAAATGGTTTGGGATGCTCAGTGCTGGTGTTGTGGTGTCCTACGACAACATCGGACGCATACGGGGAATTCCACAAAATATATGTTGCAGTCGTTTCGCTGGGAGATGTCTGACCATCCATTCATTGGCTCCGATCTTGCTGTTAAGTACTTCCACCTGTTATTGCACCTTAAGACGTTCTTGTCTGGGCACACTTTCCTACAGGTGAAATGTTGCAGACAACTGTGACGGGCTGCCTTTCTTCCCAGGCGACAGACTTCTATGACACTCTAATGGAAATAGGTAACCGACGCTATGACAATTGGTATAGTTCCGATGTTTCTTATGCTGAGAAGTAGCAGAAATATAGCTGTATCTTTTGCAATAGGTTTTTCCAGGTAATAAGACTTTGTTTTTTATGGTTTACGGCAAAGTAATTTTTCGGACGACCCTCTTATTGTTTAAATAATCATTATCAAATGAATATACCTTCATCTAAATCAATATCTACATCATTGAAATCATCATCTATATAAATTTCCTTCTAAATCCAATCAACTTCATCTGCTAATCTAAGACATCTAACTAAGCATAACTACCCAAAACACATCTTCATGTTAGTAAAAATCCTTTCCTCATTTCAATATAATGAATATTGAATCTTGTAGGAAGAATAAAGCTAATTTCTCAGAATAAACAAAATACCTTTATTTAAATTTTAAATCAGAACCAAAAAAAAAAAAAATAAATACTGCAGCTCTGAACTATCAAAATTTTAAACTCTTGATTACTGCAGTTAAAACTCTTACAACTAGTCAAAAATTAAAAAAAAAACTTAAACTCTCTAAAACAAAATATATAAAAATCTCTCGAATCCTCTTCTTGTTGCCACACCGTAAAATGCAAGTTCTTGTCCTATTATTTATATTTCACGTTCTCTTTAAGTCACGATCTTCACAAGTCATGATCTTTACAACTCACGATCTTTACAAGTCCTTCCACAAGAAGCACATTCGTCACCGTAGAGACAATGTTGCTCAGAGTTCATTGAGAGAGAAAGAGTTAACAGCTAACCTTGACAAAGCATCAGCATTCCCACGTGAACTCCCTTTGCGGTATGTGACAGTCATGCTATACCGTTGTAACGCTAAGGCCCAACGAGACAGTTTAGCACCATGAGGGGCGCTTTGGGTCAAGTAGGTGAGGGGATTGTGATCAGACACAATCTGCACTTTGGCAGGGAAAATCAATGTGTCAAATTTTTTCAAGGCTTCGATGGCACAAACTGCTTCTCGTTCGAAGGTTGACCATCGTTGTTGACAGGGCGTTAGTTTCTTGCTGAAAAATGCTATGGGCATTTCTTTTGTAAATGGTTTATCTTCATTATCATTCTCACCTATGGTAGGCAATCCTAGTAGCTGTTGTTCCTTATCATCTTTCCTCTCTTCTATCTTTCCAATGGCTTTGTCAAGTAGCTTATACCATTTATCAATTGTTTCAGCTTTATCAATTTCTTCAAATATGGGATTTCTGTGCTTGCTGAAAGTCCTATAAACTAAAAAAAATCTCAGCAATTTTTTCTTCTACTTTTTCTAATAATTCTTCATCAACATGATGTAGATCGTCTACCTAGGACTCGGGCTCTTCTATTAATTCAGCAATTCCTTCCGTTTCTTTCTCGTCTTCCAGTTCTTCGCTGTCATCCGAATAACTTTCTGTTCAATCTTCCATGTTTTCACCCTTGAACTTGAAAGGTTTCTGTGGTTTTCAGCTTCATTGTGGATGACATTTTCCTTTTCAGTTTCAACTTTTGTTGTATAATCCACACTTTCTTTTTCATCTCCCAGTTCAACAGTATTTATGCTGTCCTTATTGTACTTTTTGTTTCTGTTATCATCCAGAATTTCTTTTTCAGTAAATTGTAATAGTTCACTGTTATCTGAAAGTTTATTTTCAGTTTCAAGATCTGCAGCTTCTGTGTGATTTACATTTTCATTTTCAGTTACTAAGTCAGCTTTCACACTTTCCTTATGGATTATTAAGTCATTCTTTTTATCATCTACTTTTTCTTTCTCGTTTCCAATTTCAGCAATATATTCTTTCTCTTCTATGTTCTCATAATCAAGATTTACTTGAGTTTTACTTTCATTGACAGTTTCTTTTTCAACTGGGATTTCAGTCTCACCCATAAATTTGTTTTTACTTTCAGGTGGAATAATTTCTACATCTGCTATTTTGCTGTCAATTAACTTTTCCTCTTTGAGTTCATCTTCTGTTTCTACCCTCTTAGTTTCTTCAGTTACAATTTCTTCCTTCTGTGCTTCCTGTTCAACAATTTTATCTTCTATCATTTCTGTTTTCTCTATTTCTGTAAAGGGCGGTTCTTTACAACTTTCACAGAATTTTTTAACATCCTGCTTAATAGTAGGCCAAAAGAATGAGTACTTGATTCGTTGAATTGTCTTTTTCTCACCGAGGTGGCCGGCAAGAGGGATTTCGTGTGCCATTCTTAGGACTTCCCTTCTTTTTTCTAAAGGTAACACAACTTGCTTAATGATTTCACCACAGATATATTCGGAAGGAAGTAATATGCCATCATCGAAAGTATATGAATTTTGATTTTTATTTGCCCATTCAAAGCATTTTTTCAGAGTTTCGTCTTGTTCTTGATGTGTCTTGAATTCTATTCTTACCCTGTTCGTTGTTTTCAGAGACTCTATGTTTTCTTGGGAAATCTGATTAACAACAGCCAAATTTGTAGTAATGTCTTCAACTGGTGAGGGTTTATCATCTGTCTCTTTGTACTCTAAGGGGGATGCATCCCAATGGCGATCACAGTTCCACAGTTCGATATTTCCACAGAGTGTTTCATAAGCTGAAGAACTCAATAGCAAGTCGGTAACTAGCTTTTTTGAAACAGCACACGTAATGGACACTCTACCGTGAAAATCATCGTCAATTTTCATCTGGAAAATCTTTAGTGGAGTAATTTCGTTTTCACCAAAAGCAGAAGATATCTCTATTTTACTTTCTCCTTCGCAAGGTATGTTGTCAACCAATTTCTCACGGACTACTGAAATTTGTGCTCCCGTGTCTACGATTCCATTTAGAATAATATCTCCACATTTAACTTTGACCAGTTTTAATTCATCTATGTTTCTAGATACGTCCACTGATTTTGAGACAGGAATAGAGATCTTGGCAGTTAGCACTTCTGGTTTTTCTTTTTCTGCTAGGGGTGCTTGTGTTTGTATTAAGTTGTTTTGTGCTGTTGCAGAAGCACTTCTTGGTATCCGATTTTTGGTACATAACTTAGATGTATGACCTTCTTTTCCACAATTATAGCAAGTTAATTTGAAATTAGTCTTTTGTGGTTCGTCACTCTTACGGGATGGGTACACTCTTGGCGTGTTTTCAGCGTACAGCGATTTATTTCTGAAAGCTCTTTCTGGAAGTGGAGAACGAGGTTGCCATTTTTTATTAGTTCTGTCTGCTGATGGATTACCACCATTCTGTTTTGAGATATTACGAACACTGTCATATTCGTCAAGTTTATCAGCTAATTTGGTTGGAGAAACGAATTTCGCCCAGTCGTCAAGGAGATGGTCTCTTACTTCATAGGGTACTCTTTTCTTAATTTGGTCAGTAATAATCAAGTCTTTTAACGCGGCAAAATTTGTGATTTCAAGACCATTGATCCATTCTTCAAAATAACTTGTAATTTCGTAGCAAAAATCTCTCCATGATTTTTCAGCGCTCTTTTGGTGCATCACAAATTTTTTTCTAAAGCTTTCAGGATTTAATTTAAATCTCTTCAATAAAATGGCCTTAATGTACTCATAATCTTCAAAATTTTCTTCAGATTCCCTACCAATTAATTGAATGATTTCAGATGGCATTAAAGTCAATAAACATGAAACCCAATCTTTAGGATCAATCTTTGTCCTTTTAGCTTGTCTTTCAAATAAGGATAAATAAATCACAATATCATCGTGTCTTAAATTGAATTTGGGAATAAGCTTAATTAAATCAAAATTATGATGTCCATTTTCATTTGTTGGTGGAGTTTGTGTTAGTCGAACACGAGATTCAATTTCGAGTTTCCTCAGTTCAAATTCCATTTGCTCTCTTTTCTGCTGTGCTTCTAATTCTTCTTTCCTTCGTCTTTCCTCAAGCTCTTCTTTTTCCTTTCTTCGCTGTTCCTCAATCTCTTCTTTCCTTCGCCTTTCCTCTCTTCAATAATCGTTAAAAACACTTCTTTAGCAAATGCTTCATCATATGTATCGCTTTGAATTATTTCATTTTTTATCGCCACGATTTTCATACTTGGATCTACTTGAATTTCTAATTCAGCAGCTAAAGCCAGCAAATCCTCTTTTTTCCCACGTCCCATAAAAGCCATGTATCGATTTTATTCAGCCAATAGACTCTTAGTTTTATGAAAAGCTATTTTTTTTCTTTTCTTTTTCTATTTAAATATAATTCACAATGAATTTAATTTTATTCGACACGAAAATCAATCAGTAGAATCAATACTTAATGTGTTGTTCACCTACTCTGGCGAGTCAAACGAAATTACATTTGAACACTAGCGTATTCATTACTTTGAAAATTACATTTGAACACTGGCGTATTCATTACTTTGAAAATTACATTTGAACACTGGCGTATTCATTACTTTGAAAATTACATTTGAACACTGGCGTATTCTGTACTTTGAAAATTACATTTGAACACTGGCGTATTCATTACTTTGAAAATTACATTTGAACACTGGCGTATTCATTACTTTGAAAATTACATTTGAACACTGGCGTATTCATTACTTTGACCAGTAAATAAACTAAGATTCCATGACGGAAACAATAATTAACTTTTCATAATCTTAATTAACTATTTTACGTTTCCAAGGTAAATTGAGCTCTCACCTGAGTTATTTTGGTTCGTAATTATATGCGGGGAAACTCCGATCCTACCGGCTGCGCCAGTAAAAATCCTTTCCTCATTTCAATATAATGAATATTGAATCTTGTAGGAAGAATAAAGCTAATTTTTCAGAATAAACAAAATACCTTTATTTAAATTTTAAATCAGAACCAAAAAAAATAAATACTGCAGCTCTAAACTATCAAAATTTTAAACTCTTAATTACTGCAGTTAAAACTCTTACAACTAGTCAAAAATTAAAAAAAAAAACTTAAACTCTCTAAAACAAAATATATAAAAATCTCTCGAAACCTCTTCTTGTTGTCACACCGTAAAATCCAAGTTCTTGTCCTATTATTTATATTTCACGTTCTCTTTAAGTCACGATCTTCACAAGTCATGATCTTTACAACTCACGATCTTTACAATGTTAAACCATCATATATATATTGTCATCATCATCGTCATTGAAAATATCGCCAAATTAAGATAAATCATCATAGCTCAAATCAACTAAATAAAAAGCAGTATCATCTAAATCACCACCATCAACAATATGATTCTCATTTGATCATCGTCTTCATCACCTCAACCGTCTAAATCACCATCAAAATTGTTATCTGAATAACCAAGAAAAAAATTATAAAATTATCACCAGATAATTCAAAACCATCATTTAAATAATCATCATCTTCGAAATCATACCTTCAGTTTAAACCGTCGTATATGTCATCATCACCATTATCATCGTCGAGAGAGATCTTCCAGATCATCTAAATAGAAAGCAATATCAACCAAATCATCATGTTCTTCATCCTAATTTAATCATCGTCTTCATTGTCTAACTCCTCTAAATTATTATATAAATCACTCTCACATCATGTACAAAATCGTCATCAGTCAAAACTATGTCACCATCAAATTCATCTAAATATTTATTATCACTTAATACACATCGTCATTTTAACCATCATGTATATCGCGTCACCATGATCATCGTCAGAATAAGATAAACCATCATCACCCAAATCACATCAGTCATTCTAAACCATCCTATGTATCATCTTCATCATCATCATTGAAGTCGTCGTCAGAATAAAAGAACTTCACCTAGATACAAAGCCCGATCACCTAAAGTTTTATTATCATCCTACTCAATTATTCATACTCTTCATCACTAAACCACATACTCACGATCACCTAAATAAAAAATCATCAGCAGTTAATCTAAATTGTCGTCCTTAAAATTCCAGTTAAATTATTCAAATCATCGTCGTTTAAATCATGACTTTTTAGTGTTTCGCTAGTGTGCCGTCAAATAGAGCCAGTTTCATTCAGCTACAGACAGAAGGATATCACCGGAAGTTCACTATCTTTGGTACAGGTGTAGTAACCAACCGGCCTCAGGAGATGCCAGAGGCTTGGGGACGTAGCCGAAACCTATGCCATCTTAAATAACGTGACACTCGGAAGTGACGTAAGAGTTTGAATAACGTAATGTTTCAAAAAGTTTGGTTTTTGTGACAACGAAAATATTTTTTAAAGTTTCATTTCTTCCGGAAACGACGAATTGTTTTCTTATTTTTTTAGGCAACGGCCTCTTGAACCCCTTGAAATCTTGTTTGTAATGACATTAAAAATTTCAGTTTTATCATTAAATCTGTATTTGTTTTTAATTGAGCATCTCATTATTTACTGTTTGTTCATTTCGCATAATTTTAATATAATAATAATAAGCCAAATGCAAAATGTTAATCGTTAAAGAGAAATGCGACCAGAGATATAAAATTAAAAATAAAAAGACAAAGAATTAAATTTATATATCAAGTTTTACCAAAATAGAAAAAAAAGAGAAAGGACCTTTAAAGAATAGAATAGTTGAAGGGGTGTTGAAAGCCAAAACATTTCATAAAATGAGGATTTCTGATATTTGCATTTTCAAATTCTCTACAATTTTAGCTTTCTTAAAACACCGTTCTTTAATCTCTTTGAAAATTAGGACTGTACAAAATCTAGCTTTAATTTGTCATTGAATACTTTGATAATTGAGAATTTTTACATAAAATCGCGTTTTTCCCCCGAACGTGATTTTTTATACTCGATGTAGTACCTGTTCTCAAGAACTACTGCTCACAGGTATCTGAAATTTTTATACCTTATTTACTACGCTTCCAAATATTTGCCGAAATGAGCTTTTGATTATAATCAGTGCTAAATTTTACTATGCGTAACAAAATATACTGTAAAATACTCTAAAATTTAAAATGATAAAAAAGCTCGTTTCAGGATATTCAGCTAGGTATTGTGATGTTCCTTCCCTTAGCGAAAGACGTTTCCAGAACATTTTATCTGCGAGGGGCTAAAGACGGTTAAAGGAAGGGACGTAGTTACGCCGGAAAACAAAGTGGAGGCAAGCTGGTGGGAAGAATACGAGACTTGTGACTTTTGCGGTTGGACCGGCAGTCATGCCGTGTGCAAAGGGATAACTTAAGCTAAATGTATAGTAGTGGTATTTGTTTTATTGTGTATTGTTTAATAAATTAGTGGATAAAATTTCAAAGCTGATCGAGATTATTTTCCTATTATGGCGAGTGCATTAGAAATGACCGAACCCGCCTCGGAGTTGAAACGCCGCGAGGTGCAAATCGGCGCAGTCGATTGGATAAGATTGTGAAAAAGGAAATCACTAAATAGTGAAAATAATAAATAAATATGGTTGTAAAAAGTTACTGAAAGTTATAAAATGAAATTCGGTGATAGTTCACGAATGGATCTACGATGAGAGAAGATTTTTATGACGAAAGAAAATGGCGCGTTTAGGGCCATGTGTGCGAATAAATTCATCCGATTTGTGAAAGCGTGATGTGCTAAAAAGTTAACAGCCAGTGAGTGGTAAAATGGGATCATCAGTGTTCATCATCCTAGTGAAATCGTGAAAAGTTAAATCAGGGGTAATGTGAATTACCGTGTTGTAATCATGTCAAGTTACGTGCCACTGCAGTGTGCTCATGATTAAAGTTAACAGCGTCAAGTTGTGCTCTTCGTTCGATATTTTCACTATCGGGATCAAAGGTAAGTCCTTCTTAATTTATATATTAACCATATTAACTTAGAAAATTATAATTGTTTTTATGTCTGTTAATAACATGATTCGAATGTCAGGCGTTAAAGCCAGTAGACACCGAGAAAGTATATTTTATATGGAAATGAGAAATTAAGGTTCTTATTTTTATCAAGATATAGGAGATTCTTAGAGATTCTTAGAGCAAGGGAAACGATTATTGAAACATTTGAAAATAATGAAAGGAGTTATGTTTGACCCACCATCGAAAGCTGAGAAATGGCTGTTCTTTTTACATCATGCTGAAGTGATTCTTAATCTCTATAAAATATCTGAAGAAGGGAAAATTATTTTGCAGAGTTTAAAAACAAAAGTTAAAAGTTTGATCGCGACTCTCGATGAAATGGATTGAAATAACAATATTATGATTAAAGACATCGTATTAAAAGAATTCGAGATTCCTCGGAAAAACCGATCGAGGCAGGCTGGTGGCGTGAATACGAGACTTGGTACTTTAGCGATTGGACCGGCAGCCATGCCGTGTGGAAAGAGATTACTGAAAACATGTTTTGCGCGCCTTATATTATGTATATAGCTGAGATTACTTAAAACATGTTTTGCACGCCTTATATTATGTATATAATTAAATGTATACTATACTAGTGATATTTGTTTTATTGTATATTGTGTACCGTTATGTGTAATAAATTAGAGGATAAAATTTCAAAGATAGAGATTATTTTCCTACTATGGCGAGTGCATAGACGAACCTGCCTCGTGCTTGAAAGAGCGCGAGGTGATAGATGTACTTTAATTACGTAAAAACCTTCAAGCCTGTAAGAACAGCAGATTTTCAGAAAAGGTAATCCAAAAATGGCCAATTCAATATTGTTGCTATAGGGTTTTCAACACCCCTTAATAAAAAGGAGTAAAATATTTTTAAAAAGTGGCATTTATGGAAATACAAAACGAAATATGTTTAGCTTATAAGAGTATATAATATTTCTGTAAAATAAATAAAGTGAGAATTTAAAAGCAATTTTTTAAAATAAAAAACCAAAAGGAAATATTTATAGTTTTTAAAATCAGTATTACTTTTGTAAAATGAAAGAACTTAAAATCTTTTTAAAGTAAAAATAGCGAAAAGAAAAATTTAAATTAAAGTTTCACGTTATTAAACTAAATATTGAAGAGAAACACACTTTTGACACGAGATAGGGAAAGTAAAAGAATTTTAAAGTCAAAATTGCATTTACACAAGTTGCAACTTTGATAGAGATTCGCGTTCCTTTAAGCCTCGGGCGTCTTCCTATAACGGTAGGTTACTATTAAGCTTGTTATTGTAAACTGGCTATTCAAATTACAGTCGGTATGCGCAAAGGGGGCCTGAATCTTCATCCTGAAAAATAAACAAAATTATTGTTACACGTCACATAAAAATATCAGTTAAAATGATAATTCAATTCTGAGTCACAAGCATGAGAATATTTGAGAAGGTTATATGGCATACGCAAATAACCAAAATGAAAGGTACTCGAAACGCATGTGTGTGCACTGTCTGCAAACGTTCAGACCGGATCTTGGTCGTTTGTGGTAGGCATTGACTTGCAAGTACAAATGTGGTTTGAAAATCGTAAATGTTTGCGCTTTGGTACTTTTAAATTTAAAGTCATTTGTTTTGTTAAAAATTACAAAGCCTAGCTCTTCGTATGTTTCTCCGACACTCATAATTTTATGAGGAAAAGGTTTGCACTCGTTATGAAATAATTTTGAACATAAGTATCTCCGTCTGATTTCGATTGACATCAGTCAATTGTTTTGTGATTTATTTCTTATAACCAAAAGGAGAGTTTCCGAAATGAAGTCTAGGTATTGGAGGAAAGAATAATTAGTAAAATGTAGAAAATTGATACTTTTATTTTCAGCTTTTTTGAAATGAACTCCTTATGCAGCGTGGCAAAAAAATTAAAAAGACTTCTCACAAAATTTAATTTTCAACGTTCTATTTTGGAAATGAAAATACCAATTAACAATAGACAGAACTCGTCCTTGACTTTGTAAATTATTCTAGAAATCCTTGACTTCCTATAGCTGGTAAAAACCTGAAATCTCTTACTAAATTTGTCATGGAATATGCCAGTAAATTTCAAACGTAAAAATGTGCGCCATTTGTTTTTACATAAAATTTCTCATATAAATAATTCTTGGATTAGACTTTTTTTGAAAAGTATCTTGACCCAAAACGTTTAAACTGTTTTCTTAAAACATTCGTTTGCTATTGAAAATTTTATAAATATAACTAGACTGAGTTTTGAATAAATGAAATTACAACGCATAAGCACATTCTTGGAACATTTTGTATAAGAAAACGTAATCGCATATAAATCAAGTTCTTATATCGCTTAATTACAATGCATCAGATCTTTAGTAAATAAAGAAAGCAATAAAATACACATGGTGGTTTGGCAATACCAAAAACATCATATCCCGCACCAGCTCTTCTTGATTATTTCATACCTTAGAAAACACGAGCAAATATGTCAATTGCGGAAACATTGCAGTTTCGCAAGCGATAAGGTGGTGCGCAGGAGAATTGATTATCGGGGAAAATATTTCTGCAAGGTAGGAGGTGATTTGTATTCATTCTGGATGTGGAAGAGAATGTTATTCTAGGACTTCGAGAAATAAGGAACATAATTTGGATAAGAGTGCACTTTCGACCAAAGTGAATTTGCGGAATTAGGAGTCATGTTTGTTCTTTCTGTAGTCATTTGAAGCCGTGGTTCTCATGTCAACATCAAAGACTTAACGATATCACATTTGATTTTAGTGAAGTGTATTTCATCCAGGGCTTTCTTCAGCAGTAGTTATGGCTTTCGCCGAACGAAACAAACAAAATGCAAGTTTCAAATGTTAAGTCATTCAGTTTGCGAAAGAAAATGGAAATCATGCACTTTGGTTTTCGTGAATGCTTCGTACACGAGTGGAAGAGGCATGAAATTTTACAATGATTATTGCGCCAAAGAATAAATGTGTATTGCATAAAGACGTAATGAAATAGCTTACCGTCGGCGAAAGTGTTGGAAACTGCATTGTAGAAAATCCCCATCATCACTAGAATGGATTAATTGTAACAAGAAACAGCGTACGTTTCTTTGCCTTAAAAATATAAAAATGGAGTGCAAATGGAAGTGAAAACTCTAAAGCAAACTGAGGTTGTGTATTCGATTTACTTCACGGAATAATTCAGTTCTCCGAGAAAAAGAGATAAAATTTTTTCAAAGGCTTCGAAAATATAGAGATAAAACTTTGATGAGTTTTTAAAAATATGTAAAAATTTATTTACTATCACGTGTTGAAAATATGGATGTCATTCCTGTAGTTTTGATAAAGTAGGATATAAAGAAACAATGATATGAAAGAAAAATAACGGTTGACATAAAATCAATAGGCCAAAGAGAAATCTGACCTCACCGTACTGATCTCCTGCTTAGCCGACCGTACGAAATTAAAAGCACATCGATATCTTGAAAAGAAAGACTTTGCTGAAGTGCAGTTTCCCGAAAGTGTTTTCATCCGTATTCACGAGAAATGATCGGCGGAGAAAAACGTTGTGAAACTGTGGATAAGAAATATTTGGCAAAAGCTTCCTTTTGCCTCAGATAATCAAGAAAGTCTAATACTTTGGGACATGCTCAGCCTCCATCTAACGGATAACACAAATATGTTGTTGAAAGAGTGTTATACAGATATGACAGTTTATCCAGGCGGATGATTGCCATTAGTTCAGATATTAGACATATATGTCAATAAATCATCGATAGAATATTTTAAACGTTAGTGGAATACTTGAACAAAAGTGAAGGTGAAAAAACCAATTACAAATGGAGACCAAATACGTCATGCCAGTCCATAAATAGTGTGTCAGTAGATAATAAAATCACGGAATAAAATTAAACCTGTTTAATTTATGTGGTATATCTGACGGTCTAGATGCAACGAAAGATGATTATTTATGTGTGGATCAGAGTAAAAGTAACGGCAAAACTGAAACAGAATTCGACGATGTGCTTGAAGTTATAGCTTGAGACGTATATGAGGAACTTGGATCTGTCTATGCAAGTATGGATCAGAGGTGAAGGTGAAAATGAAACAGAATCCGATAACGAAAATTTTAAGTACATAAACTATGTTATTTCTCTTAAATAAAAAGCATTTAATTACACGCAGAAATCTAATTTTCGTATGCTCACTTTTTCCCTATTTCTAAACAAAACATTTTTATAGCTGGCGTACAGCGCGTACCCATAAATTTCCATCTTGCATTTTCTTTTAAAAGTGCGCCTTATACGCCTGAATATACTATAACAAACATAGCTGAAACTTAAGTGATAGAGATATTTACATGCTTGCTGAAGCATTATATTCTGTTTTTTTTCCCTTCTATTAGTGTATAAATGTTTTCAAAATTTCGATGTTACGTTTTTCAATCTTTGTGTTTAGAAAAGGGATAAAGAATTCAAACTTTTATCTCCGAAAATAAAATTCTAAATCAGATTTCTAATGAAGAAGTGAAATTCTCTATAGCTTTACTTTCCGGACTAATTAAAATTAAGAAAAAGAAGAGAGGAAAAAAATAACTGATTTGGGTAAGCAGAATATTTAGCCATTCAGAATCTGTTGATGGGAATGTATATAACTCTAATGAATAGTACAGAAATAAGATAAAGTTACGTTTCAGTTTGTAGGCCTTACATTTCAAAATGGTTTTAATACAGCTTAAAGCGCATAGCCAAAGATTATGCTCTCAACCGCTTTTTCAGTAATAACGTCAGAGAATAATTCTTACAGTTACAATGTTTTCAAATAATCCATTCCTTCAAAAGTAATCTATTGTACTTGCAAAAGTAATCTATTGTACTTCAAAAGTAATCTATTGTATTGTATAACGTGTTTTCGAGGGCAGAAAATGAAACAGAACGGCGAGATCCATCAGAGTATGATCCTCTAATGCTTTAACAAATCTTTCGCAGTCTTAAGTAATAGAGAAATGTGGTAGAGCTTCATCTTACACTATATTCTTGTATTCATATTATTTGTATTATGTGACTATGTGTCTCTATTCGATGTGTGGGAAAAAAACGTCTGCAACAGGTTTATATATACGATACCATTCAGATAAACGCAAAGGAAACCAACATTTCCATCTAATAATATTCATTTTATTTTAATTATACCATTTTCTAGTTAGATAACCAATTTGTGAGCAAGAATTTGCATCGTAACAGTGAATCATATTGCTGCCAAATTCCAAATATAAAAAACTAAAGCTCACGAATCACAAACCGAAAGTTTCTGTGAGATTTGTGAGGTGCGAAGGAATCTCTATTTTGAAAGAAATCGAAATTGATATAAATTCGCTTTATAACATATTATTCAGTTTATTTATCTAATTATATTATGATTCTGATGTAATGTATACACACATTTTAAAAGTTATTTCTTTCGCTCATTTCAATTGGTAATTTGAATTTTTACACTGAAAAAATCCTGAGTAGAGACGGAAACTGTGGTATGTCAAACTGAATTTAAACAAGGTGAAAGCAAATGAAAAGCTAATGTACATACTACAATAGCTTTTAATTTGTTTAGAATTACAATCTTAGTAATGCAAATCATGCTGATTAACACATAATTAAAAGTGGATAAACATTCCTTTTTGAACGTTTCTTTGAACCTTGATATAAAGTTCTATGAATATCTGCAGTTGGATAAGACAGCTCAGGGTCAAACAAATTTTAAAATGAAATTTGTATAAATTAATTTCATGAGTTCAATTATGAAAGATATGACGTGCAATATTTATTTGCACAATTTAAAGCCAGTAGCACGACATAAATTTATTGTTAAAAAATATTGTCATGTGTAAAGCTATGTGTTAAAAAAGTCAATAAACTGTGACTTTCCAGGTAAAACCGGAAGACCTCGCAGCCATGAAAGGCACTGAAATCATAGATCTGAACTACGAAAGAGTGTACTTAGTTGCTGCTAAAATAATACTGGTATCTTAAAGTTAGCATGACTAATTACTAGCTAATAATATATCAGTAGTTACACTTACCGAGCAAAATATTATCAAATGCCGTCCATATATTAGGAATACCATAAAGTTCTTGATGATAAAAATGTTGTTGATAATAAATTTTGGTAAAATGAAGCAGGTATATGATTTATTTGTTCTATTTTTCTTTTCCGGCTCTTGCTTCGTTTGGTCATTAAATCAATCGTTCTACAGTCGGTATCCAGTTCTGGCTCTTTTCGCAGTTCAACCGGTTTCCTTTTCGGGTTTGACAGTTCTTTTCCGGTTCCAGCTTGTCTTTCAGATTTGGAATCTTTTCCGTTTTTTGCTTCTTTTCCAGGTATTGCGTCTTTTCAGACTCCTCTATATTTTCCATTTCTGGCATCTTTTCCGGCTCTTGCTTCTTTTTCAGTTTTTGCATTTTTTCCAGTTCCTTCTTCATTTTCAGGTCTCTCTTTTTTGGTTTTTGCAATTTTTCCCTCAACTTTTGCCTTTCCAGTTCATTTTTGTGTGCTTGTTTTAGCATCTCTTCAATATGTTTCTCCATTTTCAGTTCTTCTTTCTTTTCTAGTTTTGTATTCCTTCCCGTATTTTCTTCTTTTTCAGTTCTTCTTTCTTTTCTAGTTTTTGAATCCATTCCAGTAATTGCTTCTTTCTCAGTTCTTTCTTCTTTTCTAGTTTCTGTTGCTTTTCCAGTTTTTGTTTGTTTTTCAGTTCTTCCTTCTTTTCCAGTTTTTGCTTCTTTTTCTGCTCTTGTTTCATTTTCAGTTCTTGCTTCTTTTCCAATTTTTGCTTCTTTTTCAGTTCTTGCTTCTGTTCTGATTCTTGTATCTTTTCCTGTTTTTGCTTCTTTTCTAGTTTTTGTATCTTTTCCAGCTTTTGTTTCTTTTTCAGTTCTTGCTTCTTTTCTAGTTTTTGTGTCAATTCCAGTTTTCTCTTGTTTTTGAGTTCTTGCTTCTTTTCCAGTTTCTCCTTCTTTTCCTGTTCTTCCTTTTTATTCAGTTTTTGATTCTTTTCCAGTTTTTGCATCTTTTCCGGTTCTCGCTTCTTTTCCAGTTCTTGCTCCTTTTCATGATCACAAGGAGGATTTTCCAATCTACAAAAAAATCGGTATATCTTTATTTCAGTAGTAAAATAGTGAAGGTAATGCAATGACGATTACGTTTAACATGTACAACACTTCCATATTTAGATACTATATAACACTTTTGGCTCAGTTTTATAGGGAAAAATCTCCCCGTAGATTATTGCCTGGCAGAATTGTTTTCTACAAAGGGTGAATTTGTTGTTTTCGTTGTTCTGACCTAAAGCCAAGCAGATCAGTTAAAGTATTTTGCGTTATTTGTATGCAATAAGCGGCCTCCATGAATCTCACGTAGAACGTAATAATTTGCAAAGTTTCAGTGCCTTACTTTTCCTTACTTAATTTTTACATAAGTTGCAATAATAATAACAGAAATAATAAACAGGCGGCTTAAAAACAGAGGGAAACAATGACGAAAATTGCAAAATAGGAGGAAAAAAGGAAACTGAAATGAAAAGGGAAACAACTACAAACAAAGGATGGAAAAAGCATTTTAGAAGATATACACGTAACGTTCTTTCTGAATCAGCAAAACCTGTATCTTAACGAGTCTCTTTGCATCCCTGGCTGCACAGATTTCAAATTTTCTCTCGTTATTCCAAATTCGGATCATATTGCTGGTCTTTTTCGTCGTCCAGCAGAGCCGCACTAGGATTTTTGCCACCATTTGTTTTCAATTGAAACTTTTATTCTCATTCTTCAGTTGCATTCTTAAAGTTTATTTATTTATACAGGAAGAAAGAAAGAAATCAATCAAATCAAAGTAAATTAGGAAAAGATATACCTGTTTTCAACTATATTTATTGTTCCCTGTAATTTCTTTTGCCTGTTGCATTAAATTTATTGAAGGAAAATTTACAAAATCTTTCAAAATGTATTTCCTAAATCCTTATGCGAATTTAGCCCTTCTGATCATTTCGGCCACACTTTAATGGCTTTTACAATTTGATGTTTGAATATCGACAGCTGCCTATACTGAAATATGTTCTCCATTGTCCTCGAAAAAAGAAAAATTAAAGTTCCAGGAAATTTTGCAATGAAGGACACATATATCTTATTTGAAGGGCAAGAGGAAAAGAAAAGTATATTTTCGGATGGGAATATGTAGCATTTTAAACACCGTGTTTGTAAATGTCATCATATAGTAGCAACACTTGAGTCATAAGTAATTATACACATATATGAGAGAGACGACGATGACGAAAAATTAAATGGCAAAACATGGCCGAAAACACTTTCCTGGCCGGTGCAAACAACACAAAACACAAGAAAGATCGGACACCAGTTATGCTTAGCACAAGAGAAATTAAAAAGTAGCAACAAAATTAGACACTTATGGACCTCAAAAAAGGTGTTCGAAATTACGACCTGCACCCTGTTACAGGTATCCCATCTCTCGCACATCCAACATGAGATGTTCTGGAAAATACTGTGCATCCCCAGGACTTTCCGAGCACCTGCCACAATATGTGCCACAAGTTCCTGTTGGACTTCTAACTGGGGTTTCGTGCACTTATGTGTTGAAGTACCCCGAGACGAACTGATAATGCAAGTTAGGTCTCGTGATCTTGCTGAACAATGCACTGGACTATCCCTACCAAACCCATGTTTAGGATACGTTCCGAAGGAATTTTCGAATACTTTCTTTGATGGCGATCCCCTGCTTTTGTTCTTATTTCTTGGTTTCCGCTGCGCTAAGGAAAATAAACAAATATCTTTACAATGTTCGTACCCTATTTTTCTTGTGTTGTCTCTCGTCACTATGGGCCAGGAAAGCGTTTCCGACAATGCATTGCAATAAACGATTATATATATATATATATATATATATATATATAAACAATATATATATATATATATATATATATATATAATCTTATAAACATATGTTACCGTGAAAGACCGAAATTGGAGAAAATCGACTTTCACCGGAGAATATCAACATTCACCAAATACGTCGGTGAAAGATCAAATATTGCATTACATTCTTCTACATTCGGACCCTCACCGGTGTATGTCGATAATCACAGATATGATCTGGTGTAGATTGAAAAGAGCGGAGTATATGTACACACTGTTATTGCAAAAGGAAGTGTTCCACAAATAAATGCAGTTGTAAAAGCAAGGGCCTCTTGTGCAATTGAAAGTGTTATATATTATATACATACATATATATATATATATATATAATCGTATAAACATATGTTACTGTGAAAGACCGAAATTGGAGAATGTCGACTTTCGGTAGATTGAAAACAGAAGAGTATATGTACACACTGTTATTGCAAAAGGAAGTGTTCCACAAATAAATGCAATTGTAAATGCAAGGGCCTCTTCCGCAATAGAAAGTGTTATATATTATATATATATATATATATATATATATGTATGTATATAATCGTATAAAAATATGTTACCTTGAAAGACCGAAATTAAAGAATGTCGACTTTCACCGGAGAATGTTAACATTCACCAAATACGTCGGTGAAAGATCGAATATTGCATTACATTCTTCTACATTCGGACCCTCACCGGTGTATGTCGACAATCACAGATATGCTCTGGTGTAGATTGAAAAGAGAGGAGTATATGTACACACTGTTATTGCAAAAGGAAGTGTTCCACAAATAAATGCAGTTGTAAAAGCAAGGGCCTCTTGTGCAATTGAAAGTGTCATAACAGTTTAAGTTGTTACAATAAATAAGATTTGAATCACGTAATTTAGTAAACATAGGTCTAGTAAGTTCCCTGTTCCGAGTCAGGATAGTTCATGTTTCCAAAGCAAGTAAAGAGGAATACAAGTCCTGATAGTGGCGCCCGACGAAGAAGAATAACCATGGCCGAGTTTCAAGAAGAACCTGTGGTGCCTGCAGAAGCGGCTCAGAATCCAGAAATGCCAGCTGCCGCCCTGGAAGGATTTGGGTACATCGTACAGACCATGCGTGCCTCGATGAAACCAGAAGCAACATTTAATGGAAACTCACCGGTAACCAGTTTTTTGGAAAAATTGGATGACCACTTCATGCTGTATCCAGTCCATGAGTTCCATAAAGTCACCTTAGCTACCAGCGCTTTGAGGGGCCAAGCGCTTAATTGGTTCAAATGTATAGGCAGAAGCTTCTTGGGTCAAGCGGGAAGTCCCACCTATACTTACGAAGATTTTAAGACTGCCTTAGTAAAAGCCTTCCCTGTCGTAAGAGATCGTGCAAGTTTAGAAACGGAACTCTTCAGCATATACCAGCAACGAATCGAAAATCTTTCCACCTTTATTTTACGGAAGCAAATCGAATCAGAGGGCAAGGAAACCTGAGTATCCAAAAACAACCGGCGAACGTCGACAGTTCAATAGTAAGCCAGAAAGAAAGTCTGAAGGCCAGCGGAAAAACAAGTAAGGCATGGAAAGGAAGAAAGAAATTTTAAACTAAAACGGATTTCTGCTGACGGGAGGGTGCGGAAATCCGAAGGCCAAGAAAAGCCCTCTTTCTTCAAGTTAAATACAGTTATTGTGAAAAATTTGACTCTTCCAAAGATTGAAGTTAGAGTTTTATAAAAGATTTTGCAGCTATTGTTGAACCATTGTTAAATTAAAAAGGAAAAAGGCAAGATTCTCGTGGACGGCCGAAGCCAATAGTGCTTTCGAAAAATTAAAGCAAGCATTAACGCAAGCCCTTGTTTTGAAATTTCCTGAAAACGATGAGAATTTAGAAATTTCAGTGGATGCTTCGGATTATGCGCTAGGAGCGGTACTTTCGCAAAATCAGCAGCCCGTTGCATTTTTTAGTAGAACTTTAAATCAAACACAAAGAAATTATTCCGCGACTGAGAGAGAGGCACTTGCAGTTCTGTTAGCAGTGCAAGAGTTCCGAGTCTATTTTGGAAAGGATCCAATAACAGTGTATTCTGATCATGCGGCGGGAACTAGATTGTACTCAGGGAAAAACTTATCCCCAAGGCTAATAAGATGGGCACTAAAGTTACAAGAGTATAATCTGGTAATTAAGCACACGCCCCGGAAAGGAAAATATCGTAGCACATGCCCTATCCAGAATAAAAATAGATGAAGAAGGTAATAATGTAAAGGTGGCAATGCTCACAGCATGTAAGTTACATTCCCGAGAAACTGTGATAACCGAACTGAGTAAGGATCCTGAATTTAAAAATATTTATGATTATTTAAAGGATCCTGAAAATTTTAGCCACCAAGATATTGTGGCGACAAGAAATAGGGCGCCCTATTACGAACTAATAGATGGTCTATTATTTTATACAAAAACTACGAATTCTAAAAACGAATTTCGACCTGTTATCCTAGCTAGTCTTAGATTAAATATACTGCAGGATTTACACGACTCCCCTTTAGCTTCTCATGCTGTTATTCGAAAAACCTTCCAACGCGTACGCGAAGCAGTTTATTTTCCTGAGCTGCAAAAGTTAACAAGGGCGTATGTCCAGTCCTGCCCAACATGTCAAGCAGTTAATTATATTAATTTCCGCCCGGCCGGGTTTCTAAATAGTATTAAATCGGAATTTCCAAATGAAATAATTGGCATCGATTTATTGGGCCCTTTCCCAAAAAGTCAGTTAAATAAATGTCGCTATCTCCTTGTTATGGTTCATCATTTTAGTAAGTGGATCGAAATTGTTCCCTTAAAACGAGCCTCCGCGAAATTAGTTACTGATTCTATTTTAAATAAATATATTTTAAAATACGGGGCGCCCCTAAAAGTAATATCGGATAATGGTCCTCAATTTGTAAGTAATATATTTGAAGACATGTGCCAAAAACTGGGCATACGTCATTTAAAAATGGTCCCGTATCGGCCGCAATCAAATATAGCGGAACGGGTCAATAGAAATATAATGAAAATTGTCCGTAGTTATGTTAAAAATTTTCATAAAAACTATAAACTATGTCAATGAATTAGGTTTCGCCCTTAGGACCGCAAAATATGATACGACGGGCAAAACTCCTGCTGAGTTATTTTTAGGCAGAAAGATTATAACGCCGTTAGATAAATTATTTTATGTTCAACAAAGAGCCCCAGAATTTAAAATGGGCAATATAGAAAAATAAATTAAAGAAGCAAAAAAGAACACTGAAGTAGCACAGAGAAAACAGAAGCTTTATTATGATATGAAACGACGGGATAGTAACTTATAAAGTAGGAGATGAAGTGTTAAAAATTAAGCATTAACTTTCTTCAGCACCAGAACATAAAACTGCCAAATTTTATCCACGATTTGAAGGACCATATGTCATAGAAAAAGTAACTCAGGCTTAGTGGTGTTAAAAGCCAGGAATGATGAAATCTGCACCGCAAACGTAGACCAGATAAAACCATTTTAGAATCGTAATAAAATGCCAATATTTCAAGATCTTTTGCAGGATCCGGCACGGCAGGCACAAGCTCCAGAGGTGGAACAACGACAATCCCAAGGGCAAACCATTAGTAGACAGGAGCAATTGAAAAGAAAGTTCCCCCGTTGGAAAACTGAAGGTAACAAGAAAAAGAAGTCGTTCCACCGACCAGAAAAGAGAGGGCACGACCACCCCCAGAATGAAGAAGGGAGAAGTACGACTAATGCAAAGAAAGCCAGAAGAAATGACAGCAACTATAACACGGCTCCAAAACAGAAGATCTACCCATCGGATAGGAGTCTACGCAGCAAATGTCGACGAACTGATGAAGGAAGACCAGCTGCAGATGCAAAGACGCAAGAAAAATTTGAACAGCCAGCAACGAGATCCAGGCAACAACGAGAGACAGTTTCCCGGTTCCGCCAAGACCAGCTGCCATCAAACGGCCGAGACCACAGGCAGATGCTAAAAAAAAGGTCTTCAAGGGTGACCGAACTGGAAGAAAAAAAAAACTCATGGAGGAAGGAACCGAAGGGCGAACCCGCACAACAAGGAAGATCAACAAGGAAGATCAAAGACCGTAGTCTTCGCTACCTTCCAGGACTGGGCAGAAAAAAGGATGTCTGAATATCACAAAGATAAGTAAAACTTTATGTTACTTTGAAACCATAAGTTAATTTTTCAATCTTACTGCAAGTGGCAGAATTCAAGAATTTTTACCTCATGTGAGTCCTACCTTTGTCGCCAAAAAGGCGAGAAAGGAGTTGTTACCTATTTTGGTATTGTTTTTCAATTACTCGCGAGTAAAACTAAAATTAATGTATAATAGGAATGTGTAAAAACTTGAATATTGAAAAAGCATTGATAATCTTTGAGAAAGGTACCTTAAGAAAATTGTAAAAATTATTGTATAAAATTTTATTTACAAGATTCTGGCAAGAAAGAAGTTTTAATCTGAAAGACTTTTGAAATGTAGAATTTCAATGCAGAAGAATTGGCACTTGCTTGGAAAAGAATAGAAGTTAACAATGTACTACTAATGTATGTTTTAAAATGCGTAAAATTAACGGCATGTTAATATGTCCTTATATACAATGTGAACTGTTATCTTAAAAGTTAAGAAATATTGTGATATGTTAAAAGTAAAAATATTAGAGTAATGCCAAAAATTTTAACTTATTCGTGTGACTGTAAAAAGAGCAAATTATTGTGAATATGTTATTAGGTTGAATGAATAAGGTTGAATGAATGTAGTTAGGCTCTCTGACGCTACACTTCAGAGTTAGCCACTTTTCAGAATAGTACCTCAGGGTTTAGAGATGAATATAAGGTGTGTTCTGAGGTCTTGTTATGTTGAATTTTAACACGTTAGAGTTTTGATTGCAGGCGGTAGTGTTGAACACTTGTACATAGACACGCTCGTGTTTGGTGTTTTTCTTTACAACACAAGTCAGAGAGCACGGGGAGATAATTAAATAACGTCATGAATGGAATAAGAATTTTAAAGACGAAATATAAATATTCATGTTACTTGCCATTTGATTGTGTAACATTTCATTAAACTAGTTTTCCTTCCATAAGGAACCAGATTTCAACTAAGAAACTACTGTTTATAGATGCAGTACAGATGAAAATACTTGTCCATAGAGATGATAATGTAAAAACGACTTTTTAATATCTAGTTTCTAGAGAGAAATGTTTGTAAAAGATTGGCCTCGCGTTAGATTCTAGAGCTAAAAGTTTTCAACAAGGTCGTTTTAGACCTCAGTTTCAAACTAATTAACTCTGGCGGGTAGTATGTAAGGATCCTAAGTTTACTAACGTTTTTGATGTCATTTAAAACGCTTAATTACAGGGCCGTAGTACAATACACAACCCCCCAAACCCCAGAAATATCGCGATATACAATAGTGACGTGATCGAAGATTCTTTGGAAATAATCGTTGTCATCGTATGACATGCATATTCTATTTAAGTAATCGTAGTCATCGGCTTTTAATATTCTTTGCAAATGATCATTGTCATCAAATAATCATTGTAAAGAATCATTCTCATCGGATAATCATTGAAAATAATCCTTGTCGTTACATAAAGGGGCATAATAGCTGATGTATAAAGAATTGTACTCAAATTCTAATCAAAAGAATCGCATATGTATGCAATTTATCATATGATCATTATTTACAGCAATGATTCTTATATGTTTTCGACCTACGGCTCCTAATGACGCCGCGGAAAACTTGCGCAACAGTGACAAAAAGAATATTTAAAAATACAATAAAAGCTTGAAAGCTAGGGAAAATGTGTGAATTTATTTTCCTTTTATTTAAATGAAGCTTAATGTTTTTAAAGGAAATTGAATATTGTAAACAGGAATCAGCAGTTTAAATATATGTGGGATTTTGCCTCTTTGTTTTTTTTTTCTTCGTAATATCATATCCTCCGGAACGGGGGGGGGAGATTTGAGTTTAAAAGGAGGTACCCTCGGATTTCAAAAATTCTTGGTAAAACGTTTCGACTATTGTTATCTTCCTACGACTATCACTCGAGATGTTATATAAAATTTCGGAAAGCGCTGGAGATCAAATTGCCTTATTTAGAAAAATGATGGCACTTCTCACTCTCAAATCGTATTGTTTAAGAGAAATTTTTAAGTTAAAAAAATATGAAATAAATAGTATTGCCAAACTCGAAACTTATTGTTATTATTTACGGTTATATTCTGAGTTGAAGAAAGCACGTGATTCCATATAACGTCACTGTATGTCGAAAAATATTTCGTTAATTTCAGTATTTTAAATGAATAGCTGCTTTTGGCAACTTTTATGTTTCACCTTTAGATACGTGACACGATATGCTATCGCTACGTTAATTCTTTTATTGAGATTTTGCAAATTTGTTATATTAAAATTAATTTAAATCATAACTTCAAATGTATTACCCCAAGTGTCAAAGGTCTTTGTTTCCTGACTTTGCAAGAAAAATTTATTTACGAATAGCTGGTTGCTAGGAAAGAATGAATACATTTTCTTCATAATGAAATGTTTCTATGCATTTTATGCTATTCTAATTTTATTTATAAAAATTTAATTTCTTTTATTGTATAATTCCATTCTGAGTAGAAGTTTAAACTTCTGTAGGTATTTAACATATTTTAGATGCAATGTTACTTTACTACCGTTACATATTTTTTTTTTCAATTTACTAAAATGTCTGAACGCAAGAAGACAGCACAAACGTTACAGCGAGCTACAGAAAAAATGAAGTAAATAGCACTAGGAGACTCAGCAGGCAAATACAAGAAATTTGTTGCAAGTAAACGAAGGATACAAGACTGTCCGCGTCATCGTCAGATTCGACAGGAAATACCAGAACAGCTCAAGAAGCTGCATAAACAACTCAAGACGCTGCAGATTACGGACAATTTCGGTTCGAAGAGGCAGAGCTCATACGAGGAAACAAGCTTCGCATGAACCCATCACGACATACACGTAGTACTCTTCACAATGCAGGAAGTTTACTTTGAGCAAAACACTGTATACGTAGAGCTCGTAGACATGTATAGTAAAGATTTTGCTTTGTCAACAGCCCCCTAGTAAAATCTATGAAGTTTATATTGACATCTCACAATACCTGAAAGAAATTTTTCTATTTACTTCTTCATTTACTATTTTCTTAAATTTCTTATCAGTAATCCTGTCTATATATTATAGATATCAAAATCAGAAAAAATTAATTAATTATCTTTAAATGTATCTAAGTGATGAATACTTCGCCCCTGTTCGTACCGAAACAACACGATGTAATTCTAGATACCTAGAAAGTAAAATGTATTCAGCATGCTGTACAGCAAGCGACAACTATAAATGGTGATAACACAAGAATGTTATATAATGTTATACACTGGCAGAATTTAAAAAAAAAGAACATATACATCAGTGTTTTAAAAATACGAATTTTGCATCAAATTGCAAAACAAATATCTTAAAATCTGCCTTTCCATGCATAAGAGTTCAGGATTCGGAAAATTATATTTTCGTAAACGGTTTAGCAAAAAAAAACAAAAATTATTGCCTTGAGAAATGGATAATCTTGGTATGAATACGAATTACGCCAAGACTACTCGTCAATGGTTGTTTTGAACACGCCCTTAATGTATATATATAACCCTTAAAAAACGTAAAGTGAGTGAATCTCCTATTCGAGTGTGTCTTTATATCTTGAGTATTTAAGAAATAAGAATTGCATTTATGTATCTCGATAAAGCTAACGCTATTGCCCGAATAACAACGTTTATTTAACACTTGATATAACCAACTTCATATATATCTTGAAATAAAACATAAATTTCCTAATCAGATACTACGAATTGCAGAAAAAATACAAAAATAATGGAATTTCTAATAACACTACAAGTAACATACCGAGGAATAAATTGCGCTGCAAAACTGATGCAATCTACAATATGTAAACCACAAAATTTATGTTACGCTATAGAAATGCAATAGAATGAGAAATGAAACTGTGATGAGATTTATAATGAAAAATTTACCATAAACTATTAGTATATGATATAAGTAAATATATACTTTTTATACTATTCATTTAAATATGTTCAAACGTTCATAATATTCATTACTTACAAACGCTTCTTCATCCATCGAAGCATAGCACAAGCCATTCTCAATTCAGTGCTGGTGCACGTCAATAAAATAAGGATAAATCCAAATTTTTACAAAAAATCAATCGCTTTGACTCGTTTCTCAAAAAACGTATATCTACAAATGCAGTATTAATATATCACATCAATATAATTCGTGATCATAAAATCACCAAACAACGCATTAAACGCAAAAAATCGCATTAAGGCAGAATGAAGAATTTTCACTCTTACAATGACTTTTACAACAATATATAATAGAATCGAATTTCTAAACTAAGTGTTCATTGTTACACCATATTTCTTTCTTGGGGAACCTTTCATGGTTGTTCAGTAATTCTAACTGTTAACTGGTATAAAAAGAATTATGATTTCATATATATGCACAGACTTATATATGTATTATATTAACACGTATCTGTAGTATCATACATCATCTTATATTATATGTATTCGCATAATTCTAAATTAATTATACTAGTCAACATAATTTGTATATTGATAGCAGCACAGTTTTAAAATTATTCATTACTATCTGCTTGCTAACGATTATATAATTAAGTACAGTGGTACCTCGACATACGAGTTTAATATGTTTCGTAACCTTGCTCGTATCTCAAAGCAATTTTCCGCATTGAAAGTAATCGAAATGCCATTAATCCGTTCCAGCTCCCAAAACACGACCTCAGCTGTTTTTTTAAGTGTTTTTGAATAAGAAAAATGTAGTTTCTTATTCAAAAACAAGAAGAAACATTTATTTATAAATAACAAATACATATTCTATAAAAACATAATTAAAAGAAAAAGTGCCTACGGAAGCGCTTAATTTTTGTCACTGGTCTTCGCTCTTTTTGTCATGATCTGCTCATTTTCACCCGCAGATCGTTTAAAAAAACTGTCCAAGGAGGTTTGTTTCTTCCTACCTGTCAAGGTATTGCGGAATCGAGTTAGGCAAGTTTAGTTGAACAACTCCGATTTAGGACTAGTTGCAACTTTTTCGCGGTGATTTTTATCCACGAACTCTACAACTTTATCCCACATTCTCAAGATCTGTTTTATATCTCTTGTAGGGATAACCTCCTCTATCTCTGGCTCCTCTTCAAAACTAATTTTTCGTTGAACCACCGTATGCTGCTGCAAATGCAGATCGTGTAACTCCTCGGTTGTCAGCTCCTGAGACTGTTTCTCTACGAGTTCGTTCACATCTCTCTCCTCCACCTCCAGACTCATGGATTTTCCCAGAGAAACAAGCTCCTCTACCACTGACACTTTGGGTTCCAATCCTTCGAAGGCCCTTTCAGCTACAGCCTCAGGCCACAGCTTCTTCCATGCAGACGTTGTAACACCCAGCCAGGCCTGAACAATAATTCTTATGCACATCACGATGTTAAAGTGGTTTTTCCAGAACTCTCGAATGGTAAGGTTTGTGTTCTCTGTCACCTCAAAGCAGCGGCGGAAAATGTGCTTGGTGTACAAATTCTTAAAATTAGAATTCTCCTGCTGATCCATGGGCTGCAGGATAGGAGTGGTGTTGGGTGGTAGGTAGGGAAATTTTATATACTTGAACTCTTCGAGTAAATCATCTTCGAGATTTGATGGGTGAGTAGGGGCATTGTCGAGGCCAAAACCAGAACAGAACACCAGAATTATCCACTCCACAAAGAAGTTCATTCTGTCCCAAGCCTTCGGATTTGCCCTCGACATATCTTCTTAAAATTATAACTGGCAGGTTTCCTTTTAAAATATTATATGACTTAAAGCCTCTGGGGTTTTCCGAATGGTATACTAGCGGAGGCTTGATTTTACAGTCGCCACTCGCATTGACGCAAATTGCTAGATTTAATCTATCCTTAATGGGTTTGTGACCTGGCATCTTCTCCTCTGCCGTTATGTAAGTTCTATTCGGCATCCTTTTCCAGAAAAGCCCTGTCTCGTCACAGTTGAGGACTTGCTGGGGGGGATGTATCCTTTGGCTACTATCTGTTCGGAAAATATTTTGATGTAAACATCAGCTGCCTTTACATCCGGATTTGCTGCCTCACCATGCCTGACGACGGAGTGAAGGTCGGTCCTTTCCCTAAAGTTGTCAAACCAGCCCCGACTGGCTTTAAACGGGTCTTCCGATTCCACGTTTGTAGAAGTGTGTGGGATCTTCTTTAGAAAATAACCGTAAATCGCTCGTAAATAACTCGTAATAGTGCCTTCTCACATATGATGCTTTGTGTTAAGTTTCCTCCTTGAAGCTGCTTCTCTCTCACTCACACCATCAGTAGTTTCTCCATGTCTTGACGGAGAGAGGTCGGAGCTTAAAAATTATTGTAACGCCCTTAGTTGGGGTTATACTTTATCAACTCCTTTTGTTCAAGCACAGTAAATATCATTGATGTGTTACGCCCGTACATCCTCCCCAAGTCAATTACTCGCACACCTTGCTCATGGTTTTCTATTATTTAACGCTTTAATTCAATAGACATCATCATTTTCTTTGGACGCAGGGTTATAAAAATAAATATGATAATGTTTTCTAAATGTACAAAAAGCAAAAAACGCGAACCCAACTTTCCAAAAATGCTTCCAAAACGAGGGAAACAAGCACTCAGACTGAGGACTAGTCTGAGGTGGCAGAAACTGTTAGACGCTGCACACGACACCTACATGCGCGCGCATGTTGCGGTCGTGTACAGCGGTGTAGTGTGCGATTCCTCGTATCTCAAATCTTGCTCTCGTCTCAAAGCAAAAACATCGCTCGCTCGGTAGCTCCTGCCTCAAAACACTCGTATGTTGGGGCACTCGTATATCGAGGTACCACTGTAAATACAGTTTATAGTTTTTTTAATGTGACAATCATTATAAGCCATGTAGATTTTTCCTTGTGGCTTCATTTGTTTTCTCTTCCAAAATTTCGGACGTCCAACAGTTTTGTCAGTTTCGGGCTTTTGGTATGGAGAGTGAGAAAATGAGATAAGACCAGAATGAACTTCAGTTCTGAACTTTGCAGTTCAGCATAGAGTAAGGAGTATTGACAGATTTATGTTCGCTCTTTACGTGCGCTTTTCATCGTATTTTCTTCATCATTCTCAGCACTTTAAAGTGATAACTACTAGCAGTGTTCCTTTATATTTCGTATATTTTTGGAATTATATTTTTTTACTCGTACTTTTCGAAAAACTCCAGAATTGTTTAGTGTTTTTTCGGGACAAATAAATTCTAACAAGCTACCAGCTCTTCCGCATGCTTTACGAACCTTTATGCCAGGAACAATTTTGGGTGTTAGAAGTAGGACAGAATGCTAGTGACAAGAACAATTGAGGAGTATCTGAGGCAACTTGTGGCAGTCTTTGCTGCGTTCCAGGAAGATATAAAAGGAGAGGTTGATTCCTTTACAGAAGAGATAAATGCGTCCAACAAAAGAGTGAAAGGGGAAATAATACCAGTTCAAGGAAAGATGGAATCTATCCAAAATTGATACTTAAGCCTGTCAAGAAGAAATAAAAGACAACAGTAGAAGATTTTCGAGGATTTTGAAAGCAGAAATAACATGGTCGAAAGGAGAGTTAGAGAAACTGGAGAACGTGTTTCTGCTGTCAAACAGCAAATCAAAGAAAGAGTTAATGCTGTCAAACTACAAATCAAAGGAAGAGTTTCTGATGTCGAACAACAAATCGATGACAGAGTTTCTGCTGTTGTCGCCAAAGAATCTGACAGCTTGAACACATTCATAATGACAACTGGAGACGATTCTGATACCTTTAAATTGGTACCTATGTTTTCCGACCCATTTCTCATGCTTTCCACGTGTGATGGAAAAACATTTGGCATATGTACAAGGCTCAGTTCTGTATAGCTCCAAATGAAATGGGTAGGATTCCGAAGACAAACCTGTAATTTCGCAGCTTCTCTGAGAATAGAAGAAGACGATATCGGTCCCACTCTTCTAGACACCAAAGGCTAGATTTTGATGCTGTACCCTTTACGCGAAAGCTCTACTAAGAAGTGTTTAAAAGGCTACAGAAGGCTGCAGTTAATATCTCGATAGCAGAAGCTCACCAAAATAATCCAGAAGCTCGCCACTGATATCGAAATGCTCTCCTTTTTTGACTGCTCAACAGAAATACATGAAGTACAATCCATGAAATACTTCCTCGGTGGCATACGGGAACCTGAGGTATAGAAACAACTGCGAATAGTGGATCTCAAGGATTTAAAAAATGCCTAGAGTGTACGCCATGAAAAACGTGGCAGTCGTTTCAGAAACTTGCACACACCATTGCCCAATCGGAACTACTCCAACCCAGAAGCTAGTGGCCAAGTGACAGCTCGTCCAGGCAGTCTACCCACTTAAGTAAGTGCCTTGAGGCGGAACAGACGTCAGACGAAAGCGACCTTAGTATGCTAGAACTGCAGTGGTGATGAACACTTACGAAAGAACTGCAGAACACATTAGGACACAGAAGATAATGCTGCTAATCAGCAAGAAGTCACGAAAACAAATCGTGGATGTTGAGCGGAATTTGCCAGAGATTGCCAGATATTGAGAAGTCCCACATAAAATCCTTTCAGATTTCGGTTATGGTTGGTGGCAATAATGGACTTTTCAATCATGAGGCATACAAATAGAGTTCCCTTAGTATAACAATCGATACATGAGTAATTTACCATCATCCAAAACCTCAAGTCGAGATGATAGAACCAGCATGAACAGAACTTTTCCTTCCAGGATTATAGCTGAAAACAGAAATTTCCGGTAAGGCATTATGAAATATGCTAAGAACGTTAAGAGCACGAAATGAGTACTAATAATATGTTCTTTCGTTGAATTATCAAGGCCGTCATTCCGGTGACGGTTGAAACGTAAGTGCCAAAGCTAAAGTCATTATGGAATGCGAAGTGGTTGCATCACGTTCTCCATTGAACTACGTTAAGGGGTCTCGTACACCTTAAAACCCTCAAAATCTCTGAATATGATCTTGTTCTAAGAATTGGGATAGCATATTTATTTTTAAAGCTATTACTTCCAGTTTTTTACAGCTGACTACATAGCACAGCTGAATTAGTAAGCAAATAGTTTGTGTTGCCACAAATCTTTTTATAATTTAATCTTCTTTGTGAGGTAATTTTTTATATGTTCACGTAATACTCCCACTTTGCGTGCACAATTTAAAACATTCTGTTATATATTTTAACTTCATAGTTAATATACAGCTTGTATAGCATCTAAAGACTACTGTGAACCAAAAATCTTAAGAATTTCATGTTAAATTCTCATTTTATTTAGAAGTAAATTTATACAATGCATTTTAATAAAAAATTTTTAATATTTCCATGCGTAACATTTTTGACTATTAAAATATTCAATATATTTTTGGTTCAGTTAGATGATAATACTCATATAAAGAAGTCCATTAAATTTAAAGTGTGTACCAAGAACCGTTTTAAAAATATCATGCGCGCAACAGTGAAAATTTATGTTTTGAGATAATCAAGTTTTAATGTAAATATTTTTTTAAATACTTCTCTTGTTATAAAATATATAAAATGCTTATTTTCTGAGAGATATTGTAATATTATACAATTTCCAATAGTTGGTATAAGCATAATTAATGTAAAATAAGCTGCCATCATCAAAGTATAACATATCAACTAAAAATGATTTGAAACTTCTACGCTATCAATGATACAACTAAAATTTTTCTTACAAATTGGAACTTACTTATAGGAAATGTTTCAGGTAAAGTTCTCTGTAATATATTACTGTATATCAAACATATAAAACATTTAATAGTTCTTCCACAATGTAACTTTAGTATACTTTAAATGCTATGTATACAACTGCGAAAAACCGTATTTTAAGAAATTTGAGTTTTAATGCCAATACTTCAGTATATAACTTTCTAATAATAAAGTGCATAGTATATTTATTTTCAAAATGATATATTTAAAAAGTATAAATCCTAATAAATTGCATAAGCTTTTGTCAATATGAAACACATTAAAATTACCATACTATATAAAATACCATGACAGAATGATAGCCGTGTATTAAAATACGTGTAGCATATTTGAACAAATAATTTATTTTTACATAACCACATCAGTTAAGTACTTTCAAGCATTTAAGCATATGATATGTATCATATTATGCAATATTATTTAAACATAGGTGGGAAAAAACATTTACGACTTATTTGAAATTGTATGCTAAACTGCTACATTCATCGGAGTATAACATATCGACTAAGAATGATAAAACTAAAACTTCCTTACAAATAAGAATTTACTTATAGCCAAATGTCTTAGCTAAAGTTCTCTGTAATATATTACTGTATATCAAACATATAAAACATTTAATAGTTCTTCCACAATGTAACTTTAGCATACTTTAAATGCCATGTATACAAATGCGAAAAACCGTATTTGAAGAAATTTGAGTTTTAATGCCAATACTTCAGTATATAACTTTCTAATAATAAAGTGCATAGTATATTTATTTTCAAAATACATTTAAAAAGTATAAATCCTAATAAATTGCAGAAGCTTTTGTTAGTATGAAACACGTTAAATTTACCTTGCTATATACATTACCATGACAGAATGATAGCCGTATATTAAAATACATGTAGCATATTTGCACAAAAATTTATTTTTACATAACCACTTTAGTTAAATAAACTCAAGCATTTGAGCATATGATATGTATTATATTGTATAATATACATATTATTTAACATGGGTGAAAAATCGTTTACGACTTACTTCAAATTGTATGCTAAACTGCTAAAATTTTATTTACAAAATAAAACGCACCAGCACAATAAACATCCCCATCATTTTTATGGAGGCCTGCACTTCTGACATTTTTTGCTGCCTTTCAAGTTTACGCTGTTGTTTTGTTTCTGACAAGCCTTTCTTTTCTGCGTTATCTATTCTCTTGTTATCAATTTGTAAAAATCCTTCAATAGAAAACTTACTTCTAAAAAGCTGTAGCTCATTCATTACAGAATGTCTACCAACAGACCTTTCGTTAAAAGCAATTACTGCTTCATTTCCAGCAATTTGAACTATCCTACTACCAGCACGACATGCCTTTGGACAAATTTTCCAAATTAAGGAATTAAATGATTCATTATTATTTTGTGTTTTGCCGCCAAGGCAACGTCTGAGTAACGAAGGTTGTGACAAATCTATAAAAACTGGCTTTATTGCCTCCATTACAGCGACTGGTTCAGAATTTATATGCTTATAATCAGCTTTATTTTGCTTAGCTATATTGTATTTGCACCATGTGGTTTCATTTGTAGGACAAACGTCATGAATCGGCTTTTCATCACTCGATATTTTGTGGTAGTAAATTGCCCAAATGGCTTTTCTCATATCACTAACAGACTCATTATATTCTCTAATCGCATTACCATAATACGAAGTTATTTCATTTATTAACTTATCTGTTAGTCTCGCTTTCCCAGACAGATTTTACCGTCATTTAATTTTACTTTTTTTCTTTCAAGTTTTAATTTGCGTAGCCATATTCCCATTCGTTTTTGAATATGTCCAACACACTCAATTTTTTCTATATTTAATGAACCATATGGTTTGGCGTCAGTTATACCTTCAAATGGTTTTGCATCACCTATGTAAGGATCTTAAGTTTTACTAACGTTTATTTTATTTTAAATCTTTACTATCACTTCTTATTTTCTACTTCCGGCCAGAATTAAAACCGTTAACTTATTTATGCAAAATTTGTGTGGCGAACGCCAAGTACTTAAGATGTGGCTTTTTGCCAAGCGAGAGAGAGGAAGGAGTTAGTCGAAGCAGGCCGCTTACCTTAGAAGTTTTACTCAGTTGCTGGTTGCCTTCCAGGCCAGAGGTTTAATCCTCGTGATAATTTTTAAACGTATTGTAGTGTTAACAGTTCTCTGTACTACATACGGCTTCCTGTTAATATAAGGCCAATCTTCCACGTTTATTATTCCAAAGTTAAGTTAGAGTTTAGTTAAATATTTTTATATTCTTACGTTTAGACCACAAGTAGTGGGTCTTTGTATTCCGAAGTACGGAAATTATTGTAAAGAGAGAAAAATAAAGGGTTTTGTATACTTTTCTTGTGTATCCTGTCTACTTCCCATAGTTATTGAACATAGCTTTAGTAAGCTCTCTGTTCCAAGTCAGGTCCTTGCATATTCCCGAAGAAAGTAAGACGGAACATTGAACCTGATAGTGGCGCCCAACGAAGAAGAATAAACATTGCCGAGTTTCAAGAAGAACCTGTGCTGCCTGCAGAAGCGGCTCAGAATCCAGAAATGCCAGCTGCCGCCCTGGAAAGATTTGGTTACATCGTCCAGACCATGCGCGCTTCGATGAGACCAGAAGCAACATTTAATGGAAACTCACCGGTAACCAGTTTTTTGGAAAAATTGGATGACCACTTCATGCTCTACCCCGTGCACGAATTTCAAAAAGTTACCTTAGCTACCAGCGCTTTGAGGGGCCAAGCGCTTAATTGGTTCAAATGTATAGGCAGAAGTCTCTTGGGTCAAGCAGGAAGTCCCACCTATACTTACGAGAATTTCAAGACTGCCCTAGTAAAAGCCTTCCCTGTCGTAAGGGATCGTGCGAAATTAGAAACGGAACTTTTCAGCATATATCAGCAAAGAATCGAAAATCTCTCAAGCTGTATTTTAAGAAAAATTCACGTCTTCAAAATCTTGTATGGAAACCGTCCGGATCCTGAGATAATTCAAGTGATTTTGCCGAGGTTACTGGCCCAAGTGCAAGACTTTATTGAATTAAGAAATCCGACTATACTGGAAAAGTTATTTGTGCTAGCAATCCAGTTTGAAAGTAGAAGAACGACGGACATTGAAAGAAGACGTCAATATCAACAGCGAAACCAATTTGGTGCGCCAAGACTACAGCAAACTCAAGCACACGGCTACGGAAGCAAAGCGAATCAGTGGGCAAGGAAACCCGAGCATTCAAAAACAGCCGGCGAACGTCGTCAGTTCAATAGCAATCCAGGAAAAAAGTCCCAAGGCCAGTGGAAAAAGAAGGAAAGCACGGAAATGAAAAATAATTTAAACTAAAACGGATTTCTGCTGACGGGAGGGTGCGGAAATCCGAAGTCCACGAAAACCCCTCTTCCTTCAAGTTAAATACAGTAATGGTGAAAAATTCGACTCTTCCGAAGATTGAAGTGTTGGTGAATAATATGCCTGCCACCGCACTCCTGGATACCGGCGCGCAGTGTTCCTGTGTGGCAGAAGATTTTTTTAGGAAGTATTTTCGTAAATATCGTATATATAATTCGGATAATACGACAGTGTTAGCTGCGCAAGGAGAAAGATGTAAGTGTATAGGTAAATTACCGCTGTATATCCGTATCAAGGACGAACAAGTAAAGGTTATGTTTTTCATAGTAAAGAATCTGCAAGCACATATTATCTTAGGAATAGATTTTCTTTCAGAGGCACAAGCAACGCTAGATTTTAATGAAGCGTCCCTTAAGCTGACAATGAAACCAGTTCGTGAAGAAAAGGCTGAACCGCCGATGTTAAACCTTGACCACCTGCCTAATGAAGAGCAACGAAGAATCCGACAAGTGGTAAGTCAATTTGCTTCGTTATTTAGTGATATTCCAGGATTTACTCAGGTTAGTAACCATAGTATTGACACCGCAGATTCAATGCCAGTTCGCCACAAAGCATACCGGTATGATAAGAATAAGGAAAAAATTATAGAATGGCATATCACCGATATGCTACGTATAAAGATCATAACGCCCATCTCAAGTAGTTATGCTAGCCCGGTGGTTTTATGTAAGATAAATAATGACTATCCATTGACACATCCAGAAAGGTGGACATTCGCAATTGACTACCGTAAATTAAACTCCATAACTAAATATCCGGTATATTCGTTACCTATTATTGAAGAAATTCTAAGGAACATAACATCCACCAAATATATGACGACTTTAGACTTAACGACTGGTTATTTTCAAATAGGGGTTAGGCCTGAGGACGTGCCTAAGACTGCTTTTATAAGCAAGTCTGGCACTTATGCATTTCTGCGTATGCCGTTTGGCCTTTCAGGGGCACCGGCAACATTTCAGCGATGTATGGACATTGTGTTAAGGCCTGTTCATGGAAAGTCCACATTTATCTATTTAGAGGATATCATTATTACTAGTGATAATCTCGACCAACATGTACAGGATTTAAGACAGGTGTTTTCTTTATTAACCACTTCACCGGCAAGCAAAACTTCTATATTTTGTACCATTTTGCTCTTCCAAAGGTAAACATTTTGTGTCTGAAATTTAGCTCAGTTAACGAGAGAAATATTTCCTTCCCCCTTCCACTACCTGTGAGGTCTATTGAGAAATTCTATTGAAATGAACCTGAACCCCGTACTTGTCACACTCAAGGACGTCACTTACAACCCCATAAAGGCGACCATCGAACACAAAAGCTGGTACCTCGTAGATGAGATATTATCAGCTTTGACCACACTACCATTTAAGACCAAGCTATGTCGTCCCTGGAAATCTGTTTTTATAATTATTTAAATATAGGAATAATTTTAAAGTGTAATATATCATACATCATTTTATAAATAATAAAACTATATTCGTACGAAATATTCCTAAATTAAAAATCTTACATAAAAATAAATAAAATATCTTAATATCTTATATAATATATAATATATATATATATATATATATATATATATATATAAATGTGTGTGTGTGTATTCGGGGTAATGATGTGATGATAAAACGTGTTAAAAACTCGCATCCGTCTCATCTAATGCTATGCATTTTAGGACTTTTAGATTTGCATCTGATAATTAGTAAGAAGAGTAAAATCGATTGAAAGTTATTTAAATGCAAATGCCATTTTTGATTGTGAAATAAAAGCTTTGTTAATTAAAGCAAAAATCAGTATATTTTCTTATTTGAAATAGCTATAAATAATGTTTTGCTACTATTTTTCTTAATGCACTGTAATAAAACACGCTCGAATTACTTCTCATATATTTTCATACATTTAATTATTAGCCCAAAAGCGCTATTAATCTCATATCGGGATTTTTCGTCCTGTCACTTTAAATGTCTGAATCATTTTTAAATTGTTCCCACCAAGTATGTTATCGCCTTGCATTATTTTTAAAGAAATTAAATAATGAAGAATCTGCATGTATTGTGAAAAAATGATGGTAGATACAACCGTCAAATTTTGAATAATGTAATTTTCATGCGAACATGTGCACCTGAAAGCACAAATTTTAATTTCGAATTTGTTTTATTATTTTTTCATATTTTGTAATACTTTAATTAATTATTAGTTAACAGTCTCAAAGATCGGAAAGCGAGCAGTGGCAACACTATTCCAAATAAAACATTTTTTATCTCCGACTCGCGAGACTGTTGCTATTCGGAAAAAAAAATAAGATATTTCTCTTTCATTATCAAATATTTTGTCATTTTGCTGCTGAATATAATTTTATGTAGCGAAAGTTTATATTTAATAAATAAAATTCACATACGAAAACTTAGTAAAATAAATAAATAAATAAATAAATAAATAAAAAAAATCTGAAATGTTTCAGATTTTAAATTACGTCCAAAGGGGCGTTTTTTAACATTTTGTGTGTTACCTTTCTTTATTAAATATCATGTTCCTCGCACTTAAACCATAAGATCCAGTGCAACAGCAATATCGCAAAATAGTTTTAAAACGAGCATATCTTTAGAATTTCCGATACAGAGACTCACGCGCTGGAGATAAAAATGTTTTTTCTGCACAACGTTGCCATTGCTCGCTTTGAAATCCTTGAGTTTGTTAATCAAAAATTCGTCAAATTTTAAAAAATAGGAAATCGATCATAAAACAAATTTCAAATTTCAAATTTGGTCTTCCACATGCTCATATTCGTTGGAGAATTACGTTATTCAAAATTCGATGACTCTATGTACCGTTGTTTTATCACAATACGAGAAATATACATACATTTATGCAGATTTTTCATTATTTAATTTCTTCAAATATAATGCTGGACTCTAACATTTTGTGGCAACAGTTTGAAAAGTGAACCGACATTGATGAGTCCGACGCAAAATGCCAAAACGAAACTAATAGTCCTTCGGGATTCAAATCCCTTTGGACTAATAAAAAGAAACAAAAAAGAAAAGTTCTCTAAGCCATGTTATTAAGAAAACTGAGGATTGGTATTATGAAATGAGAAAAGACTGAATAAAATAGAAAAATATATTGCAGCATTTAAAACTGCATCGGGAATTCAAAAAATAGGCTGCTTTTAAAAAAGTTGTGATTTTGCTGTTGAAGTGTATGCGCGATGAAAGCGATACTTAATATTAAAGCTAAGAATACAAACAAAAATGGGTTAGCAGGAATGAGTGCAATAGAGACTAAGGACTCAGTGAGAGTGTTAAGATACGCTATCAAATCCGTTAGTTGACCGTTAAAATCTTAAAACTTTAAGATTTTTTTTTTTAGCCCAAAAGGACTATTAGTCTCAGTTTTACCATCGCCATTGAAAATTTGCGTTGTGTCATTTTCCTGTCTGTATCACTTTTCAAATTGTTGCCACAAAATATGCTATCTCCCTGCATTATATTTAAAGAAATTAAATAATGAAAAATCTGCATAGATTGTAAAAAAACGATGCTACACAGAGCTATCAAATTTTGAATAAAGTAATCCTTCACGCGAACATGGGCACCCGAAAGCACAAATTTTGAATTTCGAATTTGTTTTTTTATTTTATTATTATCTTTTTTCATATTTCGTAAAATTCTAATTCATTTCCGATCATTAAAATCTGAATTTTTCAGATTTTATTTTATTTATTTATTTTTTTTTTTTTTTTTTGTGTGTGTGTGTGTCTATTTATTTTTCTTTATGTACGTGTGGGGGGGGGAACTTCGGTAGCTTAGATGTTTAAAATTCGTATTTAAAATTGCAATTATTTAAGTTACAGTTTTTTAGCTTATTGTAATTTTTCTACAGCAAAGAATGTTTTAATTATGTATAGTGCCTGTGTCAAAGAGTAAGAAGGTAGTAAATTTTCAGTTGTTCTTGTAACAGATGCCTGGAGAAATGACAATGCTTTGAATAATGGACTGAAAATTCAATGTTATTCTTAATAAAATTAAGCAGTAAATTTTTGATAATTTTTTTTTAACTTTCTTGTACGAAATATTGCAATCGTGAAAAATTTCAGGTATCATATTTGAACTGAAGCATACATTTTAAACATTCCCGAATGCATTTAGACGACTTTTTTTTTTTTTCTTTTTTTCCTTTTTCTTTTTTTTTTTTTTTTTTTTTCTGAAACAATAACCAAAGAAGAATAAATTAAGATTTATTCTTTCCAAAAATAAGTTAAACTATTGACCAAAAAATGAAAACAACTCGTTTATTTTCGTGATCCCACCAGCAACTGAGCGGTAAACTCGCTGAAAACTGGTAGTTTGGTCTGGGGTTCGAATCCCTGCGGAGAGGCTGGCTGCATGGGCGCTTTCGTTGTTTTCCGATTTGTAACATGTATACGAGCCAGATTCCCTTACAAAGGCCTCTACGAAGGCATCCCTCCTCTTATGCAGATAGCCCTCGAATGTTTTGCCGTATAAATCTAAACCAAACCGAAATACTTTGGGGAATGAACAAAAAGAAGAATAAAAAAAAAACTGATGTGAACAACCACAAGACGACTTATTTACATCATACATATTTTTTCTGCGTTTCATTTAAACTTATTTTCTCGAATTATTCTAATTAACCGATCCCTCATGGAAGTTGAAAATGAGACGAAAAATAGCACTGAATATTCCGGGAAATTTTTGTCGTGCAGATGTCAAGCTTCTTGTAACTTTTTTTTTTTTTTTTCATAACGAGTACAGAACTAGCCTAAATAGGCATGGGAACCTGAAGAACACATTGAAAGATAGATTTCAATATTTATCCAAATAATTTTTTTTCTTTTAATTTGACATTGTCAAAACATGCATATTTTCATCATTTATAATACTTTCATAATTGGATATACATGACTACCACCAAAGATTGAGAAAATAAAATAAAAGCCGTGTAAAACATTTAAGCTGGTAAGGGGCAGTATATATATATTTCCTAAACAGTATTGATTAATTGATTATATTATCTCCTAAATTTAATTAAAGTGGAATTATTTTAAAAGTGTGCATATATATATATTTGGTACTGCCGATTGCAATAAAAAAGAGAAGTGCACAACTAGATGTTATAGCTGCCCAACATACAAAATTTCATTGTTATAGGACTAATCGTTTTTGAGTTATGCGAGATACATACATACGTATGTACGTACCATACAGATGTCAGGAAAAAAATCTATTTTGAATCTATTTTACTGTTTAACTACCCATTTAAGAAAAAATGACTTCTTTATTCTTTCCTTACGCACAGTTGGAAAAGGATTGTGAAAATGGATTTGGGAACGGGCAAAATGGATATTTCCGATGAAATATGAACCCCAAAAATTTTCGCGCTTATAAACTTCCTTTACTTCTCACAGTAATAAAATAAAACAAAAGCGAATACAATTACTTCAACTAAAAAACAGCCAAATAACATGAAAAAGTGGTACGTTTTCAAAGTGAATTCATTTCTCTACATTCAAAAAGTTAAAAAAAAAAAAAAAAAAAAAAAAAAAAAAAAAAAATTCTTCAAGGAATCAAAATTAAAACAGAAAATATTTTATTTACACTAAGTTAATCATGAAAGGGTAAGGGAATTATTTCTATGCGAAATTCTAATTACTTCAGAAAGAGTTCAGAGTATACAGTGTATGTACTCAAAAAAAAAAAAAAAAAAAAAGGCCACGTTCGGATTTGAAAGGATAGCATTTAAAACCTTCAGACTTGTTTGTCAGTTAATGGGAAGGTGTGTGAATTGTTGTGCATCTCTCGAAATCTGTGTTAAGGGGGATTATTCCCTCGGAAAAAGCGATCCCCCGTCGTTTGCTTTTCAGGTACAATCTGTGGAGTGAGTCTGGTCAATTAACCCATCAATCACTTCTTTTCCTTTTCGACTGGTACTGAGGGGTAGGAAAAATAACAAGCGTCGAATCTCTCTCGGGGGTCACGGTTCATGCCAAATTTCACCTCGACGATAGTCTGCCGTCGCTGACGGTTAAATAAACATTTCAAACTGACGATACTCTATCGGGGCAAACGGTGAAGTGGTTAATCTGAAAGACTTTTGAAATGTAGAATTTCAATGCAGAAGAATTGGCACTTGCTTGGAAAAGAATAGAAGTTAACAATGTACTACTAATGTATGTTTTAAAATGCGTAAAATTAACGGCATGTTCATATGTCCTTATATACAATGTGAACTGTTATCTTAAAAGTTAAGAAATATTGTGATATGTTAAAAGTAAAAATATTAGAGTAATGCCAAAAATTTTAACTTATTCGTGTGACTGTAAAAAGAGCAAATTATTGTGAATATGTGATAAAGGTTGAATGAATGTAGTTAGGCTCTCTGACGCTACACTTCAGAGTTAGCCACTTTTCAGAATAGTACCTCAGGGTTTAGAGATGAATATAAGGTGTGTTCTGAGGTCTTGTTATGTTGAATTTTAACACGTTAGAGTTTTGATTGCAGGCGGTAGTGTTGAACACTTGTACATAGACACGCTCGTGTTTGGTGTTTTTCTTTACAACACAAGTCAGAGAGCACGGGGAGATAATTAAATAACGTCATGAATGGAATAAGAATTTTAAAGACGAAATATAAATATTCATGTTACTTGCCATTTGATTGTGTAACATTTCATTAAACTAGTTTTCCTTCCATAAGGAACCAGATTTCAACTAAGAAACTACTGTTTATAGATGCAGTACAGATGAAAATACTTGTCCATAGAGATGATAATGTAAAAACGACTTTTTAATATCTAGTTTCTAGAGAGAAATGTTTGTAAAAGATTGGCCTCGCGTTAGATTCTAGAGCTAAAAGTTTTCAACAAGGTCGTTTTAGACCTCAGTTTCAAACTAATTAACTCTGGCGGGTAGTATGTAAGGATCCTAAGTTTTACTAACGTTTTTGATGTCATTTAAAACGCTTAATTACAGTGCCGTAATACAATACACAACCCCCCAAACCCCAGAAGTATAGCGATATACAATAGTGACGTGATCGAAGATTCTTTGGAAATAATCGTTGTCATCGTATGACATGCATATTCTATTTAAGTAATCGTAGTCATCGGCTTTTAATATTCTTTGCAAATGATCATTGTCATCAAATAATCATTGTAAAGAATCATTCTCATCGGATAATCATTGAAAATAATCCTTGTCGTTACATAAAGGGGCATAGTAGCTGATGTATAAAGAATTGTACTCAAATTCTAATCAAAAGAATCGCATATGTATGCAATTTATCATATGATCATTATTTACAGCAATGATTCTTATATGTTTTCGACCTACGGCTCCTAATGACGCCGCGGAAAACTTGCGCAACAGTGACAAAAAGAATATTTAAAAATACAATAAAAGCTTGAAAGCTAGGGAAAATGTGTGAATTTATTTTCCTTTTATTTAAATGAAGCTTAATGTTTTTAAAGGAAATTGAATATTGTAAACAGGAATCAGCAGTTTAAATATATGTGGGATTTTGCCCCTTTGTTTTTTTTTCCTTCGTAACATCATATCCTCCGGAACGGGGGGGGAGATTTGAGTTTAGAAGGAGGTACCCTCGGATTTCAAAAATCCTTGGTAAAACCTTTTGACTATTGTTATCTTCCTACGACTATCACTCGAGATGTTATATAAAATTTCGGAAAGCGCTGGAGATCAAATTGCTTTATTTAGAAAAATGATGGCTCTTCTCACTCTCAAATCGTATTGTTTAAGAGACATTTTTAAGTTAAAAGAATATGAAATAAATAGTATTGCCAAACTCGAAACTTATTGTTATTATTTACGGTTATATTCTGAGTTGAAGAAAGCACGTGATTCCATATAACGTCACTGTATGTCGAAAAATATTTCGTTAATTTCAGTATTTTAAATGAATAGCTGCTTTTGGCAACTCTTATGTTTCACCTTTAGATACGTGACACGATATGCTATCGCTACGTTAATTCTTTTATTGAGATTTTGCAAATTTGTTATATTAAAATTAATTTAAATCATAACTTCAAATGTATTACCCCAAGTGTCAAAGGTCTTTGTTTCCTGACTTGGCAAGAAAAATTTATTTACGAATCGCTGGTTGCTTGGAAAGAATGAATACATTTTCTTCATAATAAAATGTTTCTATGCGTTTTATGCTATTCTAATTTTATTTATAAAAATTTAATTTCTTTTATTGTATAGTTCCTTTCTGAGTAGAATTTTAAACTCCTGTAGGTATTTAACATATTTTAGATGCAATGTTACTTTACTACAGTTACATAATTTTTTTTTCAATTTACTAAAATGTCTGAACGCAAGAAGACAGCACAAATGTTACAGCGAGCTACAGAAAAAATGAAGTAAAAAGCAGTAGGAGACTCAGCAGGCAAGTACAAGAAAACTTGCATGCTTCAGAAATGAATGAAGATACAACTAGAAACTCAGCAGGCAAGCATAGTGACAAGAAAGGTTACGCATTCAAGAAACTGAAGAAGAAACGAATAGGAGTTCCAGCAGACAAGCAACAACTCAAGAAACTTCGCTTGCTCAAACTGTATCAGAAACTAGTAGCAGACGCAAAAGACATTCAGAAAACCAAGAATCACTGCGTGATCCGGAAAGGTAAGCAGAAGCGAAACGGAGGCCCATTAGGCAAGCGGAACGTCAAAAGAATATGCGCGATGACGGGAAGAAGTCGCAAGTAAACGAAGGATGCAAGACTATCCGCGTCATCGTCAGATTCGACAGGAAATACCAGAACAGCTCAAGAAGCTGCATAAACAACTCAAGACGCTGCAGATTAGGGACAATTTCGGTTCGAAGAGGCAGAGCTCATACGAGGAAACAAACTTCGCATGAACGCATCACGACATACACGTAGTACTCTTCACAATGCAGGAAGTTTACTTTGAGCAACACACTGTATACGTAGAGCTCGTAGACATATATAGTAAAGATTTTGCTTTGTCAACAGCCCCCTAGTAAAATGTATGAAGTTTATATTGACATCTCACAATACCTGAAAGAAATTTTTCTATTTACTTCTTCATTTACTATTTTCTTAAATTTCTTATCAGTAATCCTGTCAGTATATTATAGATATCAAAATCAGAAAAAATTAATTAATTATCTTTAAATGTATCTAAGTGATGAATACTTCGCCCCTGTTCGTACCGAAACAACACGATGTAATTGTAGATACCTAGAAAGTAAAATGTATTCAGCAGGCTGTACAGCAAACGACAACTATAAATGGTGGTAACACAAGAATGTTATATAATGTTATATACTGGCAGAATTTTAAATAAAGAACATATACATCAGTGTTTTAAAAATACGAATTTTGCATCAAATTGCAAAACAAATATCTTAAAATCTGCCTTTCCATGCATAAGAGTTCAGGATTCGGAAAATTATATTTTCGTAAACGGTTTTAGCAAAAATAACAAAAATTATTGCCTTGAGAAATGGATAATCTTGGTATGAATACGAATTACGCCAAGACTACTCGTCAATGGTTGTTTTGAACACGCACTTAATGTATATATATATAAGCCTTAAAAAACGTAAAGTGAGTGAATCTACTATTCGAGTGTGTCTTTATATCTGGAGTATTTAAGAAATAAGAACTGCATTTATCTATCTCGATAAAGGTAACGCTATTGCCCGTATAACAACGTTTATTTAACACTTGATATAACCAACTTCATATATATCTTGAAATAAGACATAAATTTCCTAATCAGATACTACGAATTGCAGAAAAAATACAAAAATAATGGAATTTCTAATAACACTACAAGTAACATACCGAGGAATAAATTGCGCTGCAAAACTGATGCAATCTACAATATGTAAACCACAAAATTTATGTACCGCAAAGAAATGCAATAGAATGAGAAATGAAACTGTGATGAGATTTATAATGAAAAATTTACCATAAACTATTAGTATATGATATAAGTAAATATATACTTTTAATACTATTCATTTAAATATGTTCAAACGTTCATAATATTCATTACTTACAAACGCTTCTTCATCCATCGAAGCATAGCACAAGCCATTCTCAATTCAGTGCTGGTGCACGTCAATAAAATAAGGATAAATCCAAATTTTTACAAAAAATCAATCGCTTTGACTCGTTTCTCAGAAAACGTATATCTACAAATGCAGTATTAATATATCACATCAATATAATTCGGGATCATAAAATCACCAAACAACGCATTAAACGCAAAAAATCGCATTAAGGCAGAATGAAGAATTTTCACTCTTACAATGACTTTTACAGCAATGTATAATAGAATCGAATTTCTAAACTAAGTATTCATTGTTACACCATATTTCATTCTTGGGGAACCTTTCATGGTTGTTCAGTAATTCTAACTGTTAACTGGTATAAAAAGAATTATGATTTCATATATATGCACAGACTTATATATGTATTATATTAACACGTATCTGTAGTAACATACATCATCTTATATTATATGTATTCGCATAATTCTAAATTAATTATACTAGTCAACATAATTTGTATATTGATAGCAGCACAGTTTTAAAATTATTTATTACTCTCTGCTTGCTAACGATTATATAATTAAGTACAGTGGTACCTCGACATACGAGTTTAATATGTTTCGTAACCTTGCTCGTATCTGAAAGCAATTTTCCGCATTGAAAGTAATCGAAATGCCATTAATCCGTTCCAGCTCCCAAAACACGACCTCAGCTGTTTTTTAAGTGTTTTTGAATAAGAAAATGTAGTTTCTTATTCAAAAACAAGAAGAAACATTTATTTATAAATAACAAATACATATTCTATAAAAACATAATTAAAAGAAAAAGTGCTACGGAAGCGCTTAATTTTTGTCACTGGTCGTCGCTCTTTTTGTCATGATCTGCTCATTTTCACCCGCAGATCGTTTAAAAAAACTGTCCAAGGAGGTTTGTTTCTTCCTACCTGTCAAGGTATTGCGGAATCGAGTTAGGCAAGTTTCGTTGAACAACTCCGATTTAGGACTAGTTCAACTTTTTCGCGGTCATTTTTATCCACGAACTCTACAACTTTATCCCACATTCTCAAGATCTGTTTTATATCTCTTGTAGGGATAACCTCCTCCATCTCCGGCTCCTCTTCAAAACTAATTTTTCGTTGAACCACCGTATGCTGCTGCAAATGCAGATCGTGTAACTCCTCGGTTGTCAGCTCCTGAGACTGTTCCTCTACGAGTTCGTTCACATCTCTCTTCTCCACCTCCAGACTTATGGATTTTCCCAGAGAAACAAGCTCCTCTACCACTGACACTTTGGGTTCCAATCCTTCGAATTCTCTTTCAGCTACAGCCTCAGGCCACAGCTTCTTCCATGCAGACGTTGTAACACCCAGCCAGGCCTTGTCAAACCAGCCCCGACTGCTTTAAACGGGTCTTCCCATTCCACGTTTGTAGAAGTGTGTGGGATCTTCTTTAGAAAATAACCGTAAATCGCTCGTAAATAACTCGTAATAGTGCCTTCTCACATATGATGCTTTGTGTTAAGGTTCCTCCTTGAAGCTGCTTCTCTCTCACTCACACCATCAGTAGTTTCTCCATGTCTTGACGGAGAGAGGTCGGAGCTTAAAAGTTATTGTAACGCCCTTAGTTGGCGTTATACTTTATCAACTCCTTTTGTTCAAGCACAGTAAATATCATTGATGTGTTACGCCCGTACATCGTCCCCAAGTCAATTACTCGCACACCTTGCTCATGGTTTTCTATTATTTAACGCTTTAATTCAATAGACATCATCATCTTCTTTGGACCCAGGGTTATAAAAATAAATATGATAATGTTTTCTAAATGTACAAAAAGCAAAAAACGCGAACCCAACTTATCAAAAATGCTTCCAAAACGAGGGAAACAAGCACTCAGACTGAGGACTAGTCTGAGGTGGGAGAAACTGTTAGACGCTGCACACGACACCTACATGCGCGCGCATGTTGCGGTCGTGTACAGCGGTGTAGTGTGCGATTCCTCGTATCTCAAATCTTGCTCTCGTCTCAAAGCAAAAACATCGCTCGCTCGGTAGCTCCTGTCTCAAAACACTCGTATGTTGGGGCACTCGTATATCGAGGTACCACTGTAAATACAGTTTATAGTTTTTTTAATGTGACAATCATTATAAGCCATGTAGATTTTTTCTTGTGGCTTCATTTGTTTTCTCTTCCAAAATTTCGAACGTCCAACAGTTTTGTCAGTTTCGGGCTTTTGGTATGGAGAGTGAGAAAATGAGATAAGACCAGAATGAACTTCAGTTCTGAACTTTGCAGTTCAGCATAGAGTAAGGAGTATTGACAGATTTATGTTCGCTCTTTACGTGCGCTTTTCATCGTATTTTCTTCATCATTCTCAGCACTTTAAAGTGATAACTACTAGCAGTGTTCCTTTATATTTCGTATATTTTTGGAATTATATTTTTTTACTCGTACTTTTCGAAAAACTCCAGAATTGTTTAGTGTTTTTTCGGGACAAATAAATTCTAACAAGCTACCAGCTCTTCCGCATGCTTTACGAACCTTTATGCCAGGAACAATTTTGGGTGTTAGAAGTAGGACAGAATGCTAGTGACAAGAACAATTGAGGAGCATCTGGGGCAGCTTGTGACAGTCTTTGCTGCGTTCCAGGAAGATATAAAAGGAGAGGTTGATTCCTTTACAGAAGAGATAAATGCGTCCAACAAAAGAGGGAACGGGGAAATAATACCAGTTCAAGGAAAGATGGAATCTATCCAAAATTGATACTTAAGCCTGTCAAGAAGAAATAAAAGACAACAGTAGAAGATTTTCGAGGATTTTGAAAGCAGAAATAACATGGTCGAAAGGAGAGTTAGAGAAACTAGAGAACGTGTTTCTGTTGTCAAACAGCAAATCAAAGAAAGAGTTAATGCTGTCAAACTACAAATCAAAGGAAGAGTTTCTGATGTCGAACAACAAATCGATGACAGAGTTTCTGCTGTTGTCGCCAAAGAATCTGACAGCTTGAACACATTCATAATGACAACTGGAGACGATTCTGATACCTTTAAATTGGTACCTATGTTTTCTGACCCATTTCTCATGCTTTCCACGTGTGATGGAAAAAACATTTGGCATATGGACAAGGCTCAGTTCTGTATAGCTCCAAATGGAAATGGGTAGGATTCCGAAGACAAACCTGTAATTTCGCAGCTTCTCTGAGAATAGAAGAAGACGATATCGGTCCCACTCTTCTAGAAACCCAGAGGCTAGATTTTGATGCTGTACCCGGTACGCGAGAGCTCTACTAAGAAGTGTTTAAAAGGCTACAGAAGGCTGCAGTTAATATCTCGATAGCAGATGCTCACCAAAATAATCCAGAAGCTCGCCACTGATATCGAAATGCTGTCCCATCTCTACTTTTTTGACTGCTCAACAGAAATACGTGAAGTACAATCCATGAAATACTTCCTCGGTGGCATACGGGAACCTGAGGTATAGAAACAACTGCGAATAGTGGATCTCAAACATTTAAAAAATGCCTAGAGTGTACGCCATTAAAAACGTGGCAGTCCTTTTAGAAACTTGCACACACCATTGCCCAATCGGAACTACTCCAACCCAGAAACTAGTGGACAAGTGACAGCTCGTCCAGGCAGTCTACCCACTTAAGTAAGTGCCTTGAGGCGGAACAGACGTCAGACGAAAGCGACCTTAGTATGCTAGAACTGCAGTGGTGATGAACACTTACGAAAGAACTGCAGAACACATTAGGACACAGAAGATAATGCTGCTAATCAGCAAGAAGTCACGAAAACAAATCGTGGATGTTGAGCGGAATTTGCCAGAGATTGCCAGATATTGAGAAGTCCCACATAAAATCCTTTCAGATTTCGGTTATGGTTGGTGGCAATAATGGACTTTTCAATCATGAGGCATACAAATAGAGTTCCCTTAGTATAACAATCGATACATGAGTAATTTACCATCATCCAAAACCTCAAGTCGAGATGATAGAACCAGCATGAACAGAACTTTTCCTTCCAGGATTATAGCTGAAAACAGAAATTTCCGGTAAGGCATTATGAAATATGCTAAGAACGTTAAGAGCACGAAATGAGTACTAATAATATGTTCTTTCGTTGAATTATCAAGCCTGTCATTCCGGTGACGGTTGAAACGTAAGTGCCAAAGCTAACGTCATTGGGGAATGCGAAGTGCTTGCATCACGTTCTCCATTGAACTACGTTAAGGGGTCTCGTACACCTTAAAACCCTCAAAACCTCTGAATATGATCCTGTTGTAAGGATTGGGATAACATATTTATTTTTAAAGCTATTACTATATATAAAATGCTTATTTTCTGAGAGATATTGTAATATTATACAATTTCCAATAGTTGGTATAAGCATAATTAATGTAAAATAATCTGCCATCATCAAAGTATAACATATCAACTAAAAATGATTTGAAACTTCTACGCTATCAATGATACAACTAAAATTTTTCTTACAAATTGGAACTTACTTATAGGCAAATTTTTCAGGTAAAGTTCTCTGTAATATATTACTGTATATCAAACATATAAAACATTTAATAGTTCTTCCACAATGTAACTTTAGCATACTTTAAATGCTATGTATACAACTGCGAAAAATCGTGTTTTAAGAAATTTGAGTTTTAATGCCAATACTTCAGTATATAACTTTCTAATAATAAAGTGCATAGTATATTTATTTTGAATATACATTTAAAAAGTATAAATCCTAATAAATTGCAGAAGCTTTTGTTAGTATGAAACACGTTAAATTTACCTTGCTATATACATTACCATGACAGAATGATAGCCGTATATTAAAATACATGTGGCATATTTGCACAATTTATTTTTACATAACTACTTTAGTTAAATAAACTCAAGCATTTAAGGATATGATATGTATTATATTGTATAATATACATATTATTTAACATGGGTGAAAAAATCTTTTACGACTTACTTCAAATTGTATGCTAAACTGCTAAAATTTTATTTACAAATTAAAACGCACCAGCACAATAAACATCCCCATCATTTTTATGGAGGCCTGCACTTCTGACATTTTTTGCTGCCTTTCAAGCTTAGCTGTTGTTTTGTTTCTGACAAGCCTTTCTTTTCTGCGTTATCTATTCTCTTGTTATCAATTTGTAAAAATCCTTCAATAGAAAACTTACTTCTAAAAAGCTGTAGTTCATTTTTTACAGAATGTCTACCAACAGACCTTTCGTTAAAAGCAATTACTGCTTCATTTCCAGCAATTTGAACTATCCTACTACCAGCACGACATGTCTTTAGACAAAATTTCCAAATTAAGGAATTAAATGATTCATTATTATTTTGTGTTTTGCCGCCAAGGCAACGTCTATATAACGAAGGTTGTGACAAATCTATAAAAACTGGCTTTATTGCCTCCATTACAGCGACTGGTTCAGAATTTATATGCTTATAATCAGCTTTATTTTGCTTAGCTTTATTGCATTTGCACCATGTGGTTTCATTTGTAGGACAAACGTCATGAATCGGCTTTTCATCACTCGATATTTTGTGGTAGTAAATTGCCCAAATGGCTTTTCTCATATCACTAACAGACTCATTATATTCTCTAATCGCATTACCATAATACGAAGTTATTTCATTTATTAACTTATCTGTTAGTCTCCCTTTCCCAGACAGATTTTACCGTCATTTAATTTCACTTTTTTTCTTTCAAGTTTTAATTTGCGTAGCCATATTCCCATTCGTTTTTGAATATGTCCAACACACTCAATTTTTTCTATATTTAATGAACCATATGGTTTGGCGTCAGTTATACCTGCAAATGGTTTTGCATCAACTATGTAAGGATCTTAAGTTTTACTAACGTTTATTTTATTTTAAATCTTTACTATCACTTCTTATTTTCTACTTCCGGCCAGAATTAAAAGCGTTAACTTATTTATGCAAAATTTGTGTGGCGAACGCCAAGTACTTAAGATGTGGCTTTTTGCCAAGCGAGAGAGAGGAAGGAGTTAGTCGAAGCAGGCCGCTTACCTTAGAAGTTTTACTCAGTTGCTGGTTGCCTTCCAGGCCAGAATTTGAATCCTCGTGATAATGTTTAAACGTATTGTAGTGTTAACATTTCTCTGTACTACATACGGCTTCCTGTTAATATACGGCCAATCTTCCATGTTTATTATTCCAAAGTTTAGTTAGAGTTTAGTTAAATATTTTTATATTCTTACGTTTAGACCACAAGTAGTGGGTCTTTGTATTCCAAAGTACGGAAATTATTGTAAAGAGAGAAAAATAAAGGGTTTTGTATACTTTTCTTGTGTATCCTGTCTACTTCCCATAGTTATTGAACATAGCTTTAGTAAGCTCTCTGTTCCAAGTCAGGTCCTTGCATATTCCCGAAGAAAGTAAGACGGAACATTGAACCTGATAGTGGCGCCCAACGAAGAAGAATAAACATTGCCGAGTTTCAAGAAGAACCTGTGCTGCCTGCAGAAGCGGCTCAGAATCCAGAAATGCCAGCTGCCGCCCTGGAAAGATTTGGTTACATCGTCCAGACCATGCGCGCTTCGATGAAACCAGAAGCAACATTTAATGGAAACTCACCGGTAATCAGTTTTTTGGAAAAATTGGATGACCACTTCATGCTCTACCCCGTGCACGAATTTCAAAAAGTTACCTTAGCTACCAGCGCTTTGAGGGGCCAAGCGCTTAATTGGTTCAAATGTATAGGCAGAAGTCTCTTGGGTCAAGCAGGAAGTCCCACCTATACTTACGAGAATTTCAAGACTGCCCTAGTAAAAGCCTTCCCTGACGTAAGGGATCGTGCGAAATTAGAAACGGAACTTTTCAGCATATATCAGCAAAGAATCGAAAATCTCTCAAGCTGTATTTTAAGAAAAATTCACGTCTTCAAAATCTTGTATGGAAACCGTCCGGATCCTGAGATAATTCAAGTGATTTTGCCGAGGTTACTGCCCCAAGTGCAAGACTTTATTGAATTAAGAAATCCGACTACACTGGAAAAGTTATTTGAGCTAGCAATCCAGTTTGAAAGTAGAAGAACGGCGGACATTGAAAGAAGACGTCAATATCAACTGCGAAACCAATTTGGTGCGCCAAGACTACAGCAAACTCAAGCACACGGCTACGGAAGCAAAGCGAATCAGTGGGCAAGGAAACCCGAGCATTCAAAAAAAGCCGGCGAACGTCGACAGTTCAATAGGAATCCAGGAAAAAGTCTCAAGGCCAGTGGAAAAAGAAGGAAAGCACGGAAATGAAAAATAATTTAAACTAAAACGGATTTCTGCTGACTGGAGGGTGCGAAAATCCGAAGGCCACGAAAACCCCTATTCCTTCAAGTTAAATACAGTAATGGTGAAAAATTTGACTCTTCCGAAGATTGAAGTGTTGGTAAATAATATCCCAGCCACCGCACTCCTGGATACAAGCGCGCAGTATTCCTGTGTGGCAGAAGATTTTTTTAGGAAGTATTTTCGTAAATATCGTATATATAATTCGGATAATACGACAGTGTTAGCTGCGCAAAGAGAAAGATGTAAGTGTATAGGTAAATTACCGCTGTATGTCCGTATCAAGGACGAACAAGTAAAGGTTATGTTTTTCATAGTAAAGAATCTGCAAGCACATATTATCTTAGGAATAGATTTTCTTTCAGAGGCACAAGCAACGCTAGATTTTAATGAAGCGTCTCTTAAGCTGACAATGAAACTAGTTCGTGAAGAAAAGGCTGAACCGCCGATGTTAAACCTTGACCACCTGCCTAATGAAGAGCAACGAAGAATCCGACAAATGGTAAGTGAATTTGCTTCGTTATTTAGTGATATTCCAGGATTTACTCAGGTTACTAACCATAGTATTGACACCGGAGATTCAATGCCAGTTCGCCACAAAGCATACCGGTATGATATGAATAAGGCAAAAATTATAGAATAGCATATCACCAATATGCTACGTAAAAAGATCATAACGCCCATCTCAAGTAGTTATGCTAGCCCGGTGGTTTTATGTAAGATAAATAATGACTATCCATTGACACATCGAAAAAGGTGGAGATTCGCAATTGACTACCGTATATTAAACTCCATAACTAAATATCCGGTATATCCGTTACCTATTATTGAAGAAATTCTAAGGAACATAACATCCACCAAATATATGACGACTTTAGACTTAACGACTGGTTATTTTCAAATAGGGATTAGGCCTGAGGACGTGCCTAAGACTGCTTTTATAACCAAGTCTGGCACTTATGCATTTCTGCGCATGCCGTTTGGCCTTTCAGGGGCACCGGCAACATTTCAGCGATGTATGGACATTGTGTTAAGGACTGTTCATGGAAAGTCCACATTTATCTATTTAGAGGATATCATTATTACTAGTGATAATCTCGACCAACATGTACAGGATTTAAGACAGGTGTTTTCTTTATTAAATGAGGCCGGTCTAAAAGTTAATGTCGAAAAGTGCAAATTTGCAGCACTTGAATTAAAATATTTAGGTTACAAAATATCTCAGAAAGGAATAGAGACAGACGAATCAAAAATAATCGCTGTACAAAAGTATCCGACTCCAAACACGGCGAAGAAGCTCTCTTCTTTTCTAGGACTTTGTTCATATTATAGGTCCTTTATAAAAGATTTTGCAGCTATTGCTGAACCATTGTTAAAATTAAAAAGGAAAAAGGCAAGATTCTCGTGGACGGCCGAAGCCAATAGTGCTTTCGAAAAATTAAAACAAGCATTAACGCAAGCCCCTGTGCTGAAATTTCCTGAAAAGGATGAGAATTTAGAAATTTCAGTGGATGCTTCGGATTATGCGGTAGGAGCGCTACTTTCGCAAAATCAGCAGCCCGTGGCATTTTTTAGCCGAACTTTAAATCAAACACAAAGAAACTATTCCGCGACCGAGAGAGAGGCACTTGCAGTTCTGTTAGTAGTGCAAAAGTTCCGAGTCTATTTTGGAAAGGCGCCAATAACAGTGTACTCTGATCATGCGGCGGTAACTAGATTGTACTCAGGGAAAAACTTATCCCCAAGGTTAATAAGATGGGAACTCAAGCTACAAGAATATAATCTGGTACTCAAGCCTACCCCCGCAAAGGAAAATATCGTAGCAGATGCCCTATCCAGAATTAAAATAGATGAAGAAGGTAATACTGTAAAGGTGGCAATGCTCACAGCATGTACAATAAATTCCCGAGAAACTGTAATAACCGAACTGGGTACGGATCCTGAGTTTGAAAGCATTTATTAGTATTTAAAGGATCCTGAAAATTTTAGCCACCAAGATATTGTGGCGATAAGAAATAGGGCGGCGCATAACGAACTAATAGATGGTCTATTATTTTATACAAAAACTACGAATTCCAACAACGAATTTCGACCTGTTATCCCAGCTAGTCTTAGATTAAATATCCTGCAGGAGCTCCATGACAGCCCTTTAGCTTTTCATGCTGGTATTCGAAAACCTATCCAACGCGTACGCGAGGCAGTCTATTTTCCTGAACTGCAAAAGTTAACAAGGGCGTATGTCCAGTCCTGCCCAACATGTCAAGCAGTTAATTATATTAATTTCCGCCCGGCCGGGTTTCTAAATAGTATTAAATCCGAATTTCCAAATGAAATAATTGGCATCGATTTATTGGGCCCTTTCCCAAAAAGTCATTTAAATAAAAGTCGCTATCTCCTTGTTATGGTTGATCATTTTAGTAAGTGGACCGAAATTGTTCCCTTAAAACGAGCCTCCGCGAAATTAGTTACTGATTCTATTTTAAATAAATTTATTTTAAAATACGGGGCGCTCCTAAAAGTTATATCGGATAATGGTCCTCAATTTGTAAGTAATATATTTGAAGACATGTGCCAAAAACTGGGCATACGTCATTTAAAAATGGTCCCGTATCGGCCGCAATCAAATATAGCGGAACGGGTCAATAGAAATATAGTGAAAATTATCCGTAGTTATGTTAAAAATTTTCATAATAGCTGGGATAACTATGTCAATGAATTTGCTTTCGCCCTTAGGACCGCAAAACATGATACAACGGGCAAAACTCTTGCTGAGTTATTTTTAGGTAGAAAGATTATAACGCCGTTAGATAAATTATTTTATGTGCAACAAAGAGCCCCAGAAATTAAAATGGCTGATATAGAAAAACTAATTAAAGAAGCAAAAAAGAATACTGAAGTAGCACAGAGAAAACAAAAGCTGTATTATGACTTGAAACGACGGGGAGTAACTTATAAAGTAGGGGATGAAGTGTTAAAAATTAAGCATTCACTTTCTTCAGCACCAGAAGATAAAACTGCCAAATTTTTTCCACGATTTGAAGATCCATATGTCATAGAAAAAATAACTCACGCTGTAGTAGTGTTAAAAGCCAGGAATGGTGAAACCTGCTCCGCAAACATTGATCAAATCAAACCCTACTATGATCGTAATAAAATGCAAATATTTACAGATCTTTTGCAGGATCCGGCACGGCAGACACGGCGGGCACAAGCTCCAGATGTGGAACAACGACAAGTACAAGGGCAAGCCATTAAGAGGCAGGAGCAAGTGAAAAGAAAGTTTCCCCGCTGGAAAATTAAAGGTAACAAGAAAAAGAAGCCGTTCCACCGTCCAGAAAAGAGAGCTCACGAACACCCCCAGAATGAAGAAGGGAGAAGGACGACGTATGCAATGAGAGCCAGGACAAAAGACGGCTACTATAATCAGGCTCTAAAACGGAACATCTACTCATCCGACAGGACTCTCCGCAGCAAATGTCGCCGAACGGCGGAAGGGCCACCAGCGGCGGAAGAAACGTTACAAGGAAAATTTGAAAGGCCAGCAACGAGGTCCAAGCAGGAACGCGAAAGAAGTCTCCCGGTTCCGCCAAGACCAGCTGCCATCAAACGGCCAAGACCACAGGCAGAGGCGAAAAAGAAGGTATTCAAGGGTGACCGAACGGGAGAAAAAAAGAAAGCTTCTAGAGGAAGGCACTGAAGGGCGAGCCCGCACAAGAAGGAGAATAAATCAGACGAGAATCTCTGCTACCTTCCAGGACTGGGCTCAGAAAAGAATGTCCGAATATAACAAAGATAAGTAAAATTTTATGTTACTTTGCAAACTTAAGTTAATCTTTCATTCTTACTGCAAGTGGCAGATTTCAAGAAGTTTTACGTCATGCGAGGTCTACCTTTATCGCCAAAAAGGCGAGAAATGAGTTGTTACCGATTTTGGTATTATGTTTTTCAATTACTCGCGCGTAAAACTAAAGTTGATGTATAATAGGAATATGTAAAGACTTAAATATTGTAAAAGTTATTGTATAAATTTTATTTAAAACATTCTGGCAAGAAAGAAATTTTAGTCTGAAAGACTTTTTGAAATGTAGTATTTCAATGTAGAAGAATTGGCACTTGATTTGAAAAGAATAGAAGTTAACAATGTACTACTAATGTATGTTTTCAAATGCGTAAAATTAACGGCATTTTAATATGTTCTTATATACAACGTGAACTGTTATTTTAAATGTTAAGAAATACCGTGATATGGTAAAAGTGAAAGTAATGTTAACTTTTTTTTTATTCGTGTGACTGTAAAAAGACCAAATCATGGTGAATATGTGTTAAAGGTTGAATGAATGTAGTTAGGTTCTCTGACGCTACACTTCAGAGTTAGCCACTTTCAGAATTGTACCTCAGGGTTTAGAGTTGAAGTTAGGGTGTGTTACGAGGTCTTGGTATGTTGAATTTTTAACACGTTAGTGTTTTGATTGTAGGAGGAAGTGTTGAACACGTATACATAAACACATTCGTGTTTGGTGTTATTTTGCAACACATGTCAGAGAGCACGGGAAGAGATAATTAAAATAGTCATGAATGAAATAAGAACGTTAAGAGAAATATAAATATCCATGTTACTTGCCATTACATTGTGTAACATTTCATTAAACTAGTTTTCCTTCCAGATATCTGGAAGGAACCAGATTTGAATAAAAGCTCCTGTTTAGATGCAGTACAGATGAAAAATTGCGTGTCCTTGGAGCTGCTATTGTAAAAACAAATTTCTTTTTTTTTTTTTTTAATTTCAAGTTTCTAGTGAGAAATGTTTGTAAAAGATTAGGCCTCGTGTTAGATTCTAGAGCTAAAAGTTTTCAACAAGGTCGTTTTAGACCTCAGTTTAAAACTAATTAACTCTGGCGGGAAGTATGTAAGGATCTTAAGTTTTACTAACGTTTATTTTATTTTAAATCTTTACTATCACTTCTTATTTTCTACTTCCGGCCAGATTTAAAAGCGTTAACTTATTTATGCAAAATTTGTCTGGCGAACGCCAAGTACTTAAGATGTGGCTTTTTGCCAAGCGAGAGAGAGGAAGGAGTTAGTCGAAGCAGGCCGCTTACCTTAGAAGTTTTACTCAGTTGCTGGTTGCCTTCCAGGCCAGAGTTTTAATCCTCGTGATAATGTTTAAACGTATTGTAGTGTTAACAGTTCTCTGTACTACATACGGCTTCCTGTTAATATACGGCCAATCTTCCACGTTTATTATTCCAAAGTTAAGTTAGAGTTTAGTTAAATATTTTTATATTCTTACGTTTAGACCACAAGTAGTGGGTCTTTGTATTCCAAAGTACGGAAATTATTGTAAAGAGAGAAAAACAAAGGGTTTTGTATACCCTTCTTGTGTACTTCCCACAGTTCCACAGTTGTTCCCACAGTTATTGAACATAGCTTTAGTAAGCTCTCTGTTCCGAGTCAGGTCCTTGCATGTTCCCGAAGAAAGTAAGACAGAACATTGAACCTGATACCGTCACCAATATAAGAAGTATATTTTACACCTCTTTTTTCCATGGAACATGAAAAATTGTTTATCTTTCCATTCATTTCCTTTTTTCCTGAAGAACCAGCATGATTCTCCAAACAGGCCTTGTGTTCACTTACGCCATTTCCTAGAAATGACTCGCAAACTTTGCAATATAAAGACAGTATTTCTGTATCGATTACTGTGTTGCTTTCTGACCCTATTACGGAACAGACTCCAACCAAAGACGTATGTCCTCGAGTCTTCCACGTACCGTCTCCACTTACAGTCACATTTAACGACGAATTTGATAGAACGATGTGCAATCACAGGAGGGAGATCCATAACGCAGCAGAATTTCTGCATAGCAGCTTTCCCTTGACCAAGAGTTCGCATTGCATACGTAAATCTTCTGTTTAGCTCTGATATATTTTTTCGGACACCCATCATATTAGAGTTTCTGAAAGTTCTTTTACATGAACACTTTGAGCATAGTAACTCAAATTTTGAGCTTAAACCATGATGAAATAGTTCACTTAAATGAACATTACAAATTTTACAATATAAATTATTTTCAATAAATTGAAATAGGATATCCAAATCAAATAGTCTATAACCACTAAAATTAGGCTCTAAAGTTATCTTTATCTCTTGGTGGCAAAACAGTGTCACTATTTAATTTTTTAAACGAAGAACTGACACCATTTGTCACTATTTAATTTTTTAAACGAAGAACTGACACCATTTGTCACTATTTAATTTTTTAAACGAAGAACTGACACCACACTTCTTATTCATTGTATCATTATGCTGATTTCCCTGGAACTTTCTTTTCTTTGGTCGATGACCATAAGATCTTTTATTTTTTACATCTTCCTCACAATTTTCCATAATTATCAGGTGATACAAATACTAAACAAAAACTGCAATGTTATAATAAAAGCACCTTCAAAAAAGTCAAAAGAAATTTAGAAATCGCAAAAGAGCTTGTAAACAATCACGTTTCACGCTAATCCAAAGCTGGAGTAAGATTTCAACACATGCCTATGTTAGATGCCTATGTTAGAATAGTGCTATGTATAAATCTAATATATTCCTAAATCGCGCTTTTGAGACATGAAAAACGCAGTTTGAATTTTCTCAATCGGCCCAGTAGAACGGGAGATATAGCACAGTCCTCCCCCCCTTTTTTTTTTTAGCTTGATAACACATCAGCACTGTTTTTCCACCATCTCAAAATAAATTATGAAGATTTGTGCTTTTGCAACTAGTTGAATTTCAACAGAAATACACGTTCATATGAAAACGTTGAAGCTCTTTTAAAGGGCCGGTTTTATACCTTTATGCAAATGTAATTCTACCGCATATAGCAGTACTTCCCTGTCAGCTGAATTACTTTCACACTGAGTCTTCCGATGAGAACTTTCCTATTTAAATACCAAAGGATGAATGATTATAAATTTCAAAGCACCTACTATCTTAACGATCGTTTCACTCAAAATCAAATATTCGAAAAGTGAGCAGAAAGGCAAAATAGACAATAGCTAAACATGGGAACATTGAATGTGAATAGCACTTTATTGTTGGTCTGCTGCCTTTTACCAGCTAAGATAGTACTTGCCAGAAACCGAAGATTATCCAACTGTGGGCATTGTGGTAAGAAGTCCTTTACTGAGTTCTCCAGCCGAGTAAACGTAAATGCGATTAACCTCTCGAAGCCGGCTGGTACAGCAGTTGTACAAGGAGAATGACTTTCTCAGACGCCGGCATCGGTACAACTGTCGTACCATCCATGCCCTCCCCATTTTAGAGAATCGCCTATCTGTAGATCTTTGGGTGGTCCATTGTCGCTGCTCAGAGTAGCCGCTGGCTACGCATTATTTCCCTCTTCTTATCAGTTTAGCTACATTTTGGCAAAAACCGCAGGTTTCGTCTCGCGCGAATATACTTGAAAATTAAATAGAGGCCATCTCTTTCTCAATCTGTCTCATAATTTTAATGCTATTTTTTTTAGTACTGACATTTGCTATGATTAAAACGTCAGCGATTTTGCACGCTCTTTAAGCATACCATATTTAATGTTCTTTAATCATAACAAATAAGAATAGATTAATATTTTAGATTTAATGCCCTTCTAGAAAATAGGTAAAACCGTTTTTATCGTTTACTCGTTTACTTCATTTTCATACTTATGAATGATAAGATTTTATTTTGACATTGTTTTGTGGAGTGCATAAAACCCTTAAGAACTGTCAACTCTTTCAAAGTGCTTCTATTATGCAGGCAATTTTGTCTGATCATGCTATTATTATTTTATCGCAATATTATTATTATCGCATTTACGTTTACTCGGCTGGAGAACTCAGTAAAGGACTTCTTACCACAATGCCCACAGTTTGAGATAAATAAGAGACAATTGTATGCATAATAGTTTTTCTGATTTTCATTCATTCAGTGATTGCTTTCAATGATTTTCATTGATTGTAAATTAAGTAAAATTAATTTATCTTTACACCCTATTTTAGGATGAGATCTGACAAAAAATATTTAAATATCAGTAAAGCTCACGTTACTTCTAAACTGAATCAAAACATCAGTAAAATGTTATAAAATTTTGGCCAGTTTTATTTGCTGAAATTCTTATACTCTTCAAGAGATAGAGAGAATTCAGACAAGTTGATAAAAAAACATCTTAAAAAAAGTTGTTATTTTGTCTGTAATAAGGTGTATGTCAACTTACTACTAAATGTATGAAAATTAGGATTGGATTACGGAAAAGCACGCGAACGCTATCTGCTTAAGGGAATGGATGCTTTCGTGTAAACCTTTTTAAGAGAAAATGGCTCGCATTTACATTCCTGGTGGAAAACTCCACATGTAATCAACCCGTTTTTCGGTATTGATTGGATTAATTTGTTCGCTTACTGAATTACATCAAAGCACCCAACGATTACCTGTATAAGGGGAGTTATGTCTTCGCGGAGGACTTTCTAAGAGAAGCTGGCTTGCATTTACGTTACACAAAAACCATGAATCCAACTATTTATCCGGGATTCAAATCCAAGCGAGCTATAAGTGTTCAGCCACCTTTACCGCTTTACTGAAGAGCAGGTAAAAATATTGATAAAGGAAAAGTATTGAATTAACCGGTTTAATTTACTAACCTATATTTCTCAATCGGCAGTATATAAATTACGCATATGAGGGGGATTATTTTTTGAATAAATAAACTGCATTGGACTTTTATCCACTATGTCATATTACAATGGAATTATTGCATTTCAAAGTTATTTCTCATGAATTAATTTTGCTCTTCATGATTTTTGATATTTTCAAAGAGAAAATTCCACACTTTAAATAAGAATATACACGAGAAGATACTTTATGCAAAATTTGGCGTAAACGGTTTTCTTAATTTTGCTTTGAAAATATTGCAGTGTAATCGTTTTCATTACTGGAAGAAATATGAAAAACAAATTTACTACATGGTATCTACACCGAATATTTCCTTATTCTTTTGAAAACGTGAAAGATTACTCTTTCTAAAATAAATTAGAAACTATATTATGTGCAAATAGAATATTCGTTGAAAATGAAATAGACTTCAACTTTTGGATATAACGATAGTTTTAGACGAAATTTCTACCTATGGAAAGAAATTGACGTATAATTAATTCTTCATGAACATTTAAAACTGTTCTCAAAATTCTTTTGATGATTGAATGTATAAGTCACGAATTTTTTTCTCGGCTAACATAAACAAAAGCCAATTTTACAAAGAAAAATTCTCGTTAAAGATATACCTTCTTTGCCTGATAGTCCAATGTAATATTTGTTAAAATTAATTATTAAACGCAACCAATGTATCTCGGATTTTGATTTTTATATTATAATAACAAAATTATCGAAACAAGCAGATTTAAATCTCTGTTATTGTTATGTAAACTTTATTATTGCTGTAAGTTCATCTCAAAATCTAATTGTATTGAATCTCATTCTAATCATCTAATGGTAATAAATATTATTATTATTATTTCATTAACTTAGTCATTACCATTATTTTATTAATGAAAACATGTTATTAAAAATCGCATTCCGGCCTGCAGACTTACAGATCTAGTCTGTATTTACTATATTTTGTTAAATTTTGTTCTCGCTTTCTAATTTCTAATACGAAAATACGCGAATATAAATGAAGAGTGAAAACAAAGTTAAAAAATTCACAAATTATTTACGAGATTGATTAGAAATAATGAATGAAATATAAACATTGCATACATTTTGTTCTAAATAAAGTGTGCACTGGATATGCATCCAGTACTGCACATTTATTTAAGCACTATTTATTTAGAATTTTGCTTTCATTTAAATATGAAAGCAAAATAATCATCGAAAAAATTGCAAATCTAGCAACTCCTCTACTATGGGACGTAGGCGTCCGACAAACATGTAAATTTTACTTCATCCATGGAGGAGAACTGACGACTTTTCTCATTAGGAAAATGTCAAAGAGGGGGCAAAACTGTTTCGGATCGCGCTGGTCTGAAAGCTATAATATGAGAATTTCGGCCCGGTTTTAGAAGGTTAAGAGGGTAATGCTTGAGAACCTATTGTAATAATTTTGTGGAAACATTTATTTGGAAGAACGTTTATAAAAGTATAAAGAAACATTACAATGAGAGAGAAAATATAAATTATTATCAGGTTTTAGTCAAATTATCTGTATATGAAACGTCGAAATGGTAATATGAGGAGTATTTTATTCATTTGTGTAAGCATTTTATTTACTTGCATACCAACGAGTTCTGACGAAAGTCTGCATAGATTTATTACCTAATTATTGGCACTTCTTGCAGACGCAAATGAGATCTAATCAGAAAATAATCAAGCATCTGAATCAGTCAATCATCAACACGCACATTCTAAATCAGATTTCTGAATTACTTTCTTGAAGAGTTTACGGTCCAAATAAAACTGAAGAAACATTTTAAACACAAAACAAAGCAGCAGAAGTGTGAGAAGTATATATTACTATAAAGCCAACACTGTCAGTTAAGGACAATGTAGTTTGATAAAATAAACAAGGTGAACAGAGACACAGTTGTAGCCGTTTGTAATTTTAAAGTACATAAAGCGCAGGAGTATATGAGAAAACCAGTGAGTAGCACATTGGTTACAATTTTTATTATAAACATGCTGAAACTGTGAATATAATTTCAAGCATCGGTGGCAACATCGAATGGAGACATGCTTCAGTGTCAGATGTATTTCATTAAAAGATATGAAATATTTTTAAACGTTTAAGAACACAGTTTCTGAAGTACTTGACAGCTCACACTGTATAAGCTTCATTCCTTTGTTTCAAAGTCGGTAAAGAGTTATCACAGATTTTCTTAAAAATTATCGGTGATCAATACTGGTATTGATCAATCATAACGACAATAACATACATTGTTATGGAAAGAGAGAAAGTACTTGTGAGGCTTTCTGAAAGACCGAGTCTCAGTTTTAATATTTTAATATTAATCTCTACAAGTCTGACCTAACTGACACTACTGAAATAGTTACGAAAAATTGATTCCCACTGTTAAAAAATTGATCTGCATTTTTTTTTTCGTAAATTTTATTTTTTTAAACAACATGTCTGTAATCAATGTGCGCACCGCATTGATGCTGGAAAAACACTAAAATTTGAATCATCGTTGTACAAGCTAAAGAAAAAAAAACAATATTTAATTGTGAGAATAAAATATTCTAACGATTATAATGATAAGTCAAGAATAAAATCAAATCTGTAGCTGCAAGCCTTTTTTAGCGTTATGGTGGTTAGGGAAAACTTAGTGCGATACCGAAGGGCTCGGGTTCGAATCCCGGAGAAGGCATGGATGTAAAATTGTAAGTCCCTTCATAGGAGGCAATGATGGCCCGCCTACTAGGCGCCTCCATGATAAAGAGACTACCGATCTGGCCTTAGGGCAGGACGATGCCGACATAGGCAAGTGCCAACCATAAGAAAAAAAATTTGATTGTAATCTTATTCAAAAATTCCTAATTATAAGACGCAAATTTTTAGACACCTTTCTCATGTTCGTTTTTAATGGTAATCAAACTAATATGAAAGTGGACTGAAAAGTCATTTTTAAATGAACCCCATAATCTTATACGTCTCTGTACATTTGCATAAATCCATAATGGGCCAGGTATTATTTTATCGAAGGACAAGAGTCTAAATGGAACGATTACTTCGCTTGCTTGCGAGTGAATTCTAGGAGGTCCGACGAAGACATCGCGGACGAAAACGTAGCGGAGAAAACAACGTAAGACGGAAACTTCGTTGTAGAAAACATGTGGGAGAAAAGAAGGCAGGAAAACATATCGTAAGTCTAAAACATCATCAAAGAAAACAATCGTGGTACAAAACATCGACGAAGAACAGAAAGCGGTTCCAAAACTTCGCAGTTTAAAAATATCGTCGTGGAAAATACATTCCTATAAAAGAGAGTAAATAAAATAATCGCATGACGATTATTCTGCAGATATATCTTTTCTACATTTAAAAGGTGCTGGTGCGTATTCGAATAATGAATTCTAGGTGCGAGTAAGAATGAGGAATATTTTTACCTCTATATTTCATATATTTCCTTTCATTAATAATTTTTTGCTAAAAATCCAAGAAGGAACTCTTGCATTGAAAAGTTGAAAGGAAGTAGAAAATTAATGATACGCATGGGAGTACAACGCAGTTTTTTATTTTTTATTTTAAGAGAATTTTAAATTTATTTACTTAACTATTAAACGTTATTATTTAATTAAGTCATTTCATAAAGTTGTATTGGCAGTTCTTCATGAACAATATATTTTTAAAAAATTAAAAAAGGGAAAAGGAGCATTTACTTTAGATTAAATGTATTTAAAAGTTTTATGCATGTATGAAATTTCTAATATTATGTTCTTTGAACAAAATTAAGACTTCTTTTGTTCTTTTTCCTTCAGCTTCTTCAAAGTAATCCTTTTATATAAGTATCCTTTGCATGTTGCGATTCGTTAGTTGTGATGACACAAGTCAGCATGAACTACGTAATATTTCAGTACCGTATTTATATTTATTGGATTATTGGAAGAGCACGTTAGGGCTCTTTTACTAAGGGGAGGGAAGCGTTTGGGGAGGACTTTCTCAGGAAAAGTTTCGTACGCACATTACACATTAGAAAAACCACAAAATTCTCAAGCAGCGTGTTTTTGTGCTGGGTCTAGCTACCAGCGTTCAACGACTTTACCTCTGGACCACTGCAGCCAGATAGAGTTATTAACGGAATAGATTATTAACGAAAATGCATTCATTTTCACACTATTTTTTTGAGAAAGATCAAATTTAAATTTAGATCTAGAAAATGTAAACGCAGAATTTTACAAAAAGAAAATATAGGTACAATAAATCCTCTTGTCGGTTACCATCCTAAGATGACCGATGTTTTTGAAAAAATAAGTATATATAGGTTTTTCACAATGTCTCTCTAAGATGACCGCATCAACGGAAGACTAAAGAGATATGGAATCGTCAACGATCGCTTTGAAACGAATATTTTATATTTAACTTTACATTTATATATTTTTATAAATGATTCTAAAATATGGTTAAGCTTTTGTGTCTCAGTGTGCCACTAGATGGAACACCCAAATTGAATCGCTTCGAAAGCCTCTAAATTCAACCGTAAATAGATAAAAATGCTTTTATAATATACTTTGAACTTTTCTTTTTAAACCGTAGATAGCAGCATATCACAAGGAGACACAGAACTTTAATTTATTATGTGTTATTAAAATCCATTTTTTTCAAGTAATTTTCTCTATTTTTTAATGATATAAAAATTTTATTTGGAGAAAAAATAGGCATACGTTTTTGGCTGTACTCCAAATTATTTTTTTAATCTTTCATACAAAAATCATACGCAGAATCATTGAATAAAACCAGGTGTTCCATTAGCGGGAACACTGCGCCTTTAGCAATCTCATGCTCTTACTAATCAGAACATCTGTGCTCTCAGGAGAGAACATCCGTTGTTTTCGTTTTCTCTTTCCGTTGATTTTTTTTGGGGAGGGAATGAATTCAAACAAAGCAGCATTGAGGGGCGAGGTGGGTTTTGTGTTATGAAAGCATTAATATTGGCATCTCGAAATTTTTGGGGGTAGTTTTTAGGCGGGAATTTCATTAGTAGCTTCACTCATCTTTACTTAGACCTACGCGAATGTTTTGCTGTCTTTTTAGTCTTTCTACAATTCTTTTATCGTTCCCGGAATAGGTCGACGTCACTTTTCTCAAAAAAAAAAAAAAAAAAAAAAAAAAAAAAAAAGTAGCTAAAATCAGAGCTATAAATTAAAAACTCAGAAAAACGATAATTTTCTTTCTCATTTTCCGAGTGGCAACAGTCTCGCAAGCTGGAGACGAAAATCTGCTTTATTCCGAAATTTGTTACCATTGCTCTCTTTCAAATCCTAGAGTTTGTGAAAATACGAAAATAGATAAAAGATGAAATAAAAATAGCTTTCCCAAACATTAAATACGTTATTCCAGATTCCGAAAATTCGAGGGAAGCCATTTCGACTATTCTCATCTTAACCACTTTCATGAGCCAAAATACTAATTAAAAATTCTGAAAGTTCTAATTTTCGCACTCATTTTTCCTAGTGGTAACAGTCTCGGGCGTTGGAGATAGAATTGCTTTATTTCGAAAAGTGTTGCTACTGCTCGCTTGCAAATCGTACATTTTGTTAATAAAAAAATTTGTAAATTTTACATAACCTATATATATAAAGAAGAATGTCTGTTTGTGTGTTTGTTTGTTTGTTTGCGTTATTGATTTCTGATCAATTATGATAAATATTTTGCGACATTGAATCGGCTAAAGTTGAATATAGGTGAAATATTGGATGGAACTTGAGCTGTTATGGCCATTTGATTAGAAAGACGAAAATCACTAAAAGCTGAGTGACATTGCTTCTGATACAATGAGAGAGAATTATATTTTTCTATCGAAATTTTTTATGTGGGGTTGCATATCGCACCAGACTGAAAAATGTATAACTATGAATCGTATTTTTTACATCGTTAGAGAAGGATTACAACGGTATCGTTCTCTCTGTTGTTAGATACATTGCTTTCAATCTAACTTAATTGACATCGGGTACTTCCGCTAATAAAGAAATAAAATTAGAAAAAATTCATAAACGCACGACCAAAATTGTGCAGTATACGTAATTTCAAAATCAGCAACTTTCTTTTAGGAATCGGGTATTCAAGTTTGAAAGAGCAATTCGAAGAAATAAATTTAAATGATCAGCAGCAAAAAGTGTGTATATTTTAATAGGCCTTATAAGGAAATTCACATAACTAATAAGGATTCGCCTGAGATTTTTGATTTTAGTAAGCACATAATTTTTCGATTTTTTTCATTCGAAAAAATATGCGTCTGTTTCTCGTACTTTTCTAATATACAGTGAATTATTTCATAAGGGCATTACGCGGAAGTTTCTAATTATTAGTTTATATATAGTATATAGACATTGTCAAACATTCGTTTTCTCCAGATGTAAACCACCTGTTTCTCCACCTGGCCCAAACAGCTTTTTACATATTGTTAACTGCAAACAATCATTCGATTTCCTGCATAGTTAAATGGAATGTATTCTGAGAGCTGAAAAATGTCATCTAAGCAATTTGCAATTTGATTCATTACTAGTAAATCTGAAATCAGTTTCGTTATTTTAACAAGAAAGGGTATTTTTATGCATAGTGCTGGAAATAGATTAAAGATTTAATAAAAATTAAATTTTAGGTTCGAGTTCCATTTGACGAATATCAAAATGTTTACCTTGAAATATTAATAAAAGTATTTTGAAAATAGGAATGCAATTTTTAATTATTTTAAATCTATTTACTCTAAAGCAAAATGCCGTTACATTAAATATCAGAGGCACAAGTAGAAGATATAGATCTGGATATAGATGGCTAGAAGTAAGAAACAAACAGAAAAGAAAGAGAGAGATCAGAGTAAAATTATTCATGTTAAATTCAAATGGAAAGAATTTGAAAATGCTATATTTCAATAGCTAAGATTTAGTTAACTCTAACAGGGAGAAGTACCTCATATGGGCATAGTATACATCATAAGTGAAGTGGTAAAAGCATACGGTATCGTGTTTTTACTATTTGAACACTTTGGAAATCTGAATGATGAGTTTATATATGTCAAATACTCTGTTAATTACTTATCTCTATCTATCTGTAATTATACACGTACTGTCCAGCAATGAATGTTCGATGTATAGGTCACAGCCACTATCCCACCAAAAGAGAAAACTTTCATTTATGAAACTTCCTAGTACGTCTGCCAGGGAAACGAAAACAGGCTTTACATCTAACATTATCCTGCACATTTTTATGAAACATTAACATTTTGATTCGACCCTTTTGTTTTATTTTGTTTTGAGTTTTGTTCAAGCAAACGTTTTGAAAATCATTCCTACTAGTAAATATCTGTTTGTTTCTTGTATGTTTGGGGCACCATTGGTCACGTGGTTAGGATTGCAGAATACTGAGAGTTTTATAAAACTGATCATCACAATTGTAATTTCCATTATTTATATACAAAAACAATATAGGAGCATGAAAAACACCAATATGGATAGTTTAATAAGACGAAACTTCAGCTCGTAAGTGCTGATAAAAAACAATGTACAATAACTAAATGTTACTGTAGGATGTTTATTATAGCTTAAATAAACAATATTCTGTTTTTGCTCAAACACAGCGTTAAAAATACCAAGTGGTTGACACGAAGCCACATAAATTTCATTTGACTAATTATTAATATATTATTATATCATAATATTAGTTAGCAGTGGTAAATCTAGGTATTAAAAAACCGTAAACACGAATTTTTGAAAATTTTAATATTTCTCCTTTGGCCACGTTTGAATTATCCATTTGAAATTAGGCATCAAGAAGGTGGCAAGGGGCCTTCATTTTCAAGGAATGATTTCTACCGGCAGTAATTTTACAATAATATTATAAGATTAGACATAATAAATCTGACAGCATGAATGCATTATATGAAAAAAGCATGGAATTTGCATTATTTTGCTATAGAATGTTATACTAATTCTCGGTTATCCGTGTGTGGAATACCCGTCTTGCAATTTGGAACTAGGTACCGTTGTAGCAATTTTAAGCGACCAGCGAATATATTTTTCATTTAGTCAATTTGTCGAAATTTTAATCTTTTTAATTGCAGTTTTACATTATTTTGATTACCATTAAAAACGAACGTGAGTAACTCATCTGAAAATTTATAAGCTGTGAGAGAAATCATATTGAATGAACTGAACATACAGAGGAGACTAATTATATGGCTTTGGCTTTACAATCCTTGTTAGAATATTTCATTTTCAGAGTTGTGTTTTTGTGTTTATTGCAGCTTGTAGGATGATGAGTGAAATTGCTTGGAACTCCGTGCATTAAATAAGTGCAAACATTGGTTACATACCTTGTTAATTAAAAAAAATTAAACTTTACAAAAAATAATGTTACAGAATACATATATTTCTTTTACATTCCGAATCAATTTTTCGTACCTAGTTGAGTCACATAAATTATGACAAACTTTGAGAAATGAATTTAAAAGAATTAAATATGAAAAAAAAGAATTTAACAAAACAATTATAACTTGGCTGTGCGAGAAATCTCACAAATACTACGTTTATGGTTCTGAACAAATGCATAATATTCCCTCCCTTTCTATCTATCAATTTTATCATTTATCTCTCACACCCTTTTTTATGAAAATCTGTGATAACACTTTACAAACATTTAAACAAATAAATGAAACTTATACAGGTTGGACTGTCAAATACCTCGAAAAATTAGTTGTTAAATTTCAAAAAATTTCAGATTTCATTACGAGATATATCTGACATCGAAACAGGTCTCAATTCGATAATGTCATGGATTTTTAGAATTACGTTTACAGTTTGAAATTATCCTCATTATACGAAAAATATTAAATAAATTTGTTATATATCAGTTTCCTTGCACACTCTTGTGCTATATGTACTTTAACGTACAAAGAACGTTATAGAATAATACGTTAATACGTTATAGATACGTTATAGAAACGTTATAGAAATGTTATAGAACGTTATAGAAAGAACGTTATAGAATAGTGTTATCAATGGTTATTTAAACCAAACTGCTGTGCGTTTTTAAGGCCGAGCGGTAGCTTTCTAGTTAACACGCTGAGTTTGGCGCCGAATTTGCTGTCCTTCCGTTCAGCCGGCAGCGAGCTAAGCCTTAAATCTAAGCCGTATTTGTGTTTAGAATGTTTCAATACATTTCATTAATGCTAAATTTGATCACATTTCATTGAGACTATATTTATTTTTTAATTTATGCTGTCGGTTCCGTGGAACGACGCCAGGCAAATGAAAATTCCAGTGCCGGTTCCCAGGGACCGACGCCGGCCACACGGAAAGTTCACTGTCGGTCCCCAGAGACCGGCCCCGCGCTCAACGTGTTAAGAAAGTTTCGGGTCGGTAAGTAAATATGTATTTAATTCAAATATATGAATTGATATGTAATCTATATATATGATTGATTGTATTTGAGTTCCATTTCGAATACTCAAAACTTAAACACAAAGAACTAGAGGCAGCAGATACATAAATCAGTTTATTGAACGCAATTTAACAGAATCGTTACAGGTGATGAGATGTGGGTAGCTCACTTCACCACAGAAAACAGCAACTCACGATTGATTGGCGTCACAGGGATCCACGCGCCGGACGATCCTCAGTCTATGCACGGAAATTGAAGTCCACGGTATTCTGGGATAGTAAAGGCATTCTGCTCATTGACGTATTGGCGAGTGGTGCTCCGGTGAAAGCTGATCTTTATTGCGCTTTACTATAGAACATCTGAAGAGCCATTCAGAACAAATGGTTTGGGATGCTCAGTGCTGGTGTTGTGGTGTCCTACGACAACATCGGACGCATACGGGGAATTCCACAAAATATATGTTGCAGACGTTTCGCTGGGAGATGTCTGACCATCCATTCTATGGCTCCGATCTTGCTGTTAAGTACTTCCACCTGTTATTGCACCTGAAGACGTTCTTGTCTGGGCACACTTTCCTACAGGTGAAATGTTGCAGACAAATGTGACGGGCTGCCTTTCTTCCCAGGCGACAGACTTCTATGACACTCTAATGGAAATAGGTAACCGACGCTATGACAATTGGTATAGTTCCGATGTTTCTTATGCTGAGAAGTAGCAGAAATATAGCTGTATCTTTTGCAATAGGTTTTTCCAGGTAATAAGACTTTGTTTTTTATGGTTTACGGCAAAGTAATTTTTCGGACGACCCTCTTATTGTTTAAATAATCATTATCAAATGAATATACCTTCATCTAAATAAATATCTAACACATTGAAATCATCATCTATATAAATTTCCTTCTAAATCCAATCAACTTCATCTGCTAAATTTAAATCATCATCTAAGACATCTAACTAAGCATAACTACCCAAAACACATCTTCATGTTAAACCATCATATATATATTATCATCATCATCGTCATTGAAAATATCGCCAAATTAAGATAAATCATCATAGCTCAAATCAACTAAATAAAAAGCAGTATCATCTAAATCACCACCGTCAACAATATGATTCTCATTTGATCATCGTCTTCATCACCTCAACCGTCTAAATCACCATCAAAATTGTTATCTGAATAACCAAGAAAAAAATTATAAAATTATCACCAGATAATTCAAAACCATCATTTAAATAATCATCATCATCGAAATCATACCTTCAGTTTAAACCGTCGTATATGTCATCATCACCATTATCATCGTCGAGAGAGATCTTCCAGACCATCTAAATAGAAAGCAATATCAACCAAATCATCATGTTCTTCATCCTAATTTAATCATCGTCTTCATTGTCTAACTCCTCTAAATTATTATATAAATCACTCTCACATCATGTACAAAATCGTCATCAGTCAAAACTATGTCACCATCAAATTCATCTAAATATTTATTATCACTTAATACACATCGTCATTTTAACCATCATGTATATCGCGTCACCATGATCATCGTCAGAATAAGATAAACCATCATCACCCAAATCACATCAGTCATTCTAAACCATCCTATGTATCATCTTCATCATCATCATTGAAGTCGTCGTCAGAATAAAAGAACTTCACCTAGATACAAAGCCCGATCACCTAAAGTTTTATTATCATCCTACTCCATTATTCATACTCTTCATCACTAAACCATATACTCACGATCACCTAAATAAAAAATCATCAGCAGTTAATCTAAATTGTCGTCCTTAAAATTCCAGTTAAATTATTCAAATCATCGTCGTTTAAATCATGACTTTTTAGTGTTTCGCAAGTGTGCCGTCAAATAGAGCCAGTTTCATTCAGCTACAGACAGAAGGATATCACCGGAAGTTCACTATCTTTGGTACAGGTGTAGTAACCAACCGCCCTCAGGAGATGCCAGAGGCTTGGGGACGTAGCCGAAACCTATGCCATCTTAAATAACGTGACACTCGGGAGTGACGTAAGAGTTTGAATAACGTAATGTTTCAAAAAGTTTGGTTTTTGTGACAACGAAAATATTTTTTAAAGTTTCATTTCTTCCGGAAACGACGAATTGTTTTCTTATTTTTTTAGGCAACGGCCTCTTGAACCCCTTGAAATCTTGTTTGTAATGACATTAAAAATTTCAGTTTTATCATTAAATCTGTATTTGTTTTTAATTGAGCATCTCATTATTTACTGTTTGTTCATTTCGCATAATTTTAATATAATAATAATAAGCCAAATGCAAAATCTTAATCGTTAAAGAGAAATGCGACCAGAGATATAAAATTAAAAATTAAAAGACAAAGAATTAAATTTATATATCAAGTTTTACCAAAATAGAAAAAAAAGAGAAAGGACCTTTAAAGAATAGAATAGTTGAAGGGGTGTTGAAAGCCAAAACATTTCTTTCATAAAATGAGGATTTCTGATATTTGCATTTTCAAATTCTCTACAATTTTAGCTTTCTTAAAACACCGTTCTTTAATCTCTTTGAAAATTAGGACTGTACAAAATCTAGCTTTAATTTGTCATTGAATACTTTGATAATTGAGAATTTTTACATAAAATCGCGTTTTTCTCCCGAACGTGATTTTTTATACTCGATGACCTGTTCTCAAGAACTACTGCTCACAGGTATCTGAAATTTTTATACCTTATTTACTACGCTTCCAAATATTTGCCGAAATGAGCTTTTGATTATAATCAGTGCTAAATTTTACTATGCGTAACAAAATATACTGTAAAATACTCTAAAGTTTAAAATGATAAAAAAGCTCGTTTCAGGATATTCAGCTAGGTATTGTGATGTTCCTTCCCTTAGCGAAAGACGTTTCCAGAACATTTTATCCGCGAGGGGCGAAAGACGGTTAAAGGAAGGGACGTAGTTACGCCGGAAAACAGAGTGGAGGCAAGCTGGTGGGAAGAATACGAGACTTGTGACTTTTGCGGTTGGACCGGCAGTTCCAACCGCAAAGGCCGTGTGCAAAGGGATAACTTAAGCTAAATGTATAGTAGTGGTATTTGTTTTATTGTGTATTGTTTAATAAATTAGTGGATAAAATTTCAAAGCTGATCGAGATTATTTTCCTATTATGGCGAGTGCATTAGAAATGACCGAACCCGCCTCGGAGTTGAAACGGCGCGAGGTGCAAATCGGCGCAGTCGATTGGATAAGATTGTGAAAAAGGAAATCACTAAATAGTGAAAATAATAAATAAATATGGTTGTAAAAAGTTACTGAAAGTTATAAAATGAAATTCGGTGATAGTTCACGAATAGATCTACGATGAGAGAAGATTTTTTTGACGAAAGAAAATGGCGCGTTTAGGGCCATGTGTGCGAATAAATTCATCCGATTTGTGAAAGCGTGATGTGCTAAAAAGTTAACAGCCAGTGAGTGGTAAAATGGGATCATCAGTGTTCATCATCCTAGTGAAATCGTGAAAAGTTAAATCAGGGGTAATGTGAATTACCGTGTTGTAATCATGTCAAGTTACGTGCCACTGCAGTGTGCTCATGATTAAAGTTAACAGCGTCAAGTTGTGCTCTTCGTTCGATATTTTCACTATCGGGATCAAAGGTAAGTCCTTCTTAATTTATATATTAACCATATTAACTTAGAAAATTATAATTGTTTTTATGTCTGTTAATAACATGATTCGAATGTCAGGCGTTAAAGCCAGTAGACACCGAGAAAGTATATTTTATATGGAAATGAGAAATTAAGGTTCTTATTTTTATCAAGATATAGGAGATTCTTAGAGATTCTTAGAGCAAGGGAAACGATTATTGAAACATTTGAAAATAATGAAAGGAGTTATGTTTGACCCACCATCGAAAGCTGAGAAATGGCTGTTCATTTTACATCATGCTGAAGTGATTCTTAATCTCTATAAAATATCTGAAGAAGGGAAAATTATTTTGCAGAGTTTAAAAACAAAAGTTAAAAGTTTGATCGCGACTCTCGATGAAATGGATTGAAATAACAATATTAAGATTAAAGACACCGTATTAAAAGAATTCGAGATTCCTCGGAAAAACCGATCGAGGCAGGCTGGTGGCGTGAATACGAGACTTGGTACTTTAGCGATTGGACCGGCAGCCATGCCGTGTGGAAAGAGATTACTTAAAACATGTTTTGCGCGCCTTATATTATGTATATAGCTGAGATTACTTAAAACGTGTTTTGCACGCCTTATATTATGTATATAATTAAATGTATACTATACTAGTGATATTTGTTTTATTGTATATTGTGTACCGTTATGTGTAATAAATTAGAGGATAAAATTTCAAAGATAGAGATTATTTTCCTACTATGGCGAGTGCATAGACGAACCTGCCTCGTGCTTGAAAGAGCGCGAGGTGATAGATGTACTTTAATTACGTAAAAACCTTCAAGCCTGTAAGAACAGCAGATTTTCAGAAAAGGTAATCCAAAAATGGCCAATTCAACATTGTTGCTATAGGGTTTCCAACACCCCTTAATAAAAAGGAGTAAAATATTTTTACAAAGTGGCATTTATGGAAATACAAAACGAAATATGTTTAGCTTATAAGAGTATATAATATTTCTGTAAAATAAATAAAGTGAGAATTTAAAAGCAATTTTTTAAAATAAAAAACCAAAAGGAAATATTTATAGTTTTTAAAATCAGTATTACTTTTGTAAAATGAAAGAACTTAAAATCTTTTTAAAGTAAAAATAGCGAAAAGAAAAATTTAAATTAAAGTTTTACGTTATTAAACTAAAAATTGAAGAGAAAAACACTTTTGACACGAGAAAGGGAAAATAAAAGAATTTAAAAGTCAAAATTGCATTTACACAAGTTGCAACTTTGATAGAGATTCGCGTTCCTTTAAGCCTCGGGCGTCTTCCTATGACAGTCTGTTACTATTAAGCTTGTTATTGTAAACTGGCTATTCAAATTACAGTCGGTATGCGCAAAGGGGGCCTGAATCTTCATCCTGAAAAATAAACAAAATTATTGTTACACATCACATAAAAATATCAGTTAAAATGATAATTCAATTCTGAGTCACAAGCATGAGAATATTTGAGAAGGTTATATGGCATACGCAAATAACCAAAATGAAAGGTACTCGAAACGCATGTGTGTGCACTGTCTGCAAACGTTCAGACCGGATCTTGGTCGTTTGTGGTAGGCATTGACTTGCAAGTACAAATGTGGTTTGAAAATCGTAAATGTTTGCGCTTTGGTACTTTTAAATTTAAAGTCATTTGTTTTGTAAAATTTACGAAGCCTAGCTCTTCATATGTTTCTCCGACACTCATAATTTTATGAGGAAAAGGTTTGCACTCGTTATGAAATAATTTTGAACATAAGTATCTCCGTCTGATTTCGATTGACATCAGTCAATTGTTTTGTGATTTATTTCTTATAACCAAAAGGAAAGTTTCCGAAATGAAGTCTAAGTATTGGAGGAAAGAATAATTAGTAAAATGTAGAAAATTGATACTTTTATTTTCAGCTTTTTAGAAATGAACTCATTATGCAGCGTGGCAAAAAAATTAAAAAGACTTCTCTCAAAATTTAATTTTCAACGTTCTATTTTGGAAATGAAAATACCAATTAACAATAGACAGAACTCGTCCTTGACTTTGTAAATTATTCTAGAAATCCTTGACTTCCTATAGCTGGTAAAAACCTGAAATCTCTTACTAAATTTGTCATGGAATATGCCAGTAAATTTCAAAAGTAAAAATGTGCGCTATTTGTTTTTACATAAAATTTCTCATATAAATAATTCTTGGATTAGACTTTTTTTGAAAAGTATCTTGACCCAAAACGTTTAAACTGTTTTCTTAAAACATTCGTTTGCTATTGAAAATTTTATAAATATAACTAGACTGAGTTTTGAATAAATGAAATTACAACGCATAAGCACATTCTTGGAACATTTTGTATAAGAAAACGTAATCGCATATAAATCAAGTTCTTATATCGCTTAATTACAATGCATCAGATCTTTAGTAAATAAAGAAAGCAATAAAATACACATGGTGGTTTGGCAATACCAAAAACATCATATCCCGCAACAGCTCTTCTTGATTATTTCATACCTTAGAAAACACGAGCAAATATGTCAATTGCGGAAACATTGCAGTTTCGCAAGCGATAAGGTGGTGCGCAGGAGAATTGATTATCGGGGAAAATATTTCTGCAAGGTAGGAGGTGATTTGTATTCATTCTGGATGTGGAAGAGAATGTTATTCTAGGACTTCGAGAAATAAGGAACATAATTTGGATAAGAGTGCACTTTCGACCAAAGTGAATTTGCGGAATTAGGAGTCATGTTTCTTCTTTCTGTAGTCATTTGAAGCCGTGGTTCTGATGTCAACATCAAAGACTTAACGATATCACATTTGATTTTCGTGAAGTGTAGTTCATCCAGTGCTTTCTTCAGCAGTAGTTATGGCTTTCGCCGAACGAAACAAACACAATGCAAGTTTCAAATGTTAAGTCATTCAGTTTGCGAAAGAAAATGGAAATCATGCAGTTTGGTTTTCGTGAATGCTTCGTACACGAGTGGAAAAGGCATGAAATTTTACAATGATTATTGCGCCAAAGAATAAATGTGTATTGCATAAAGAAGTAATGAAATAGCTTACCGTCGGCGAAAGTGTTGGAAACTGCATTGTAGAAAATCCCCATCATCACTAGAATGGATTAATTGTAACAAGAAACAGCGTACGTTTCTTTGCCTTAAAAATAGAAAAATGGAGTGCAAATGAAAGTGAAAACTCTAAAGCAAACTGAGGTTGTGTATTCGATTTACTTCACGGAATAATTCAGTTCTCCGAGAAAAAGAGATAAAATTTTTTCAAAGGCTTCGAAAATATAGAGATAAAACTTTGATGAGTTTTTAAAAATATGTAAAAATTTATTTACTATCACGTGTTGCAAATATGGATGTCATTCCTGTAGTTTTGATATAGTAGGAGATAAAGAAACAATGATATGAAAGAAAAATAACGGTTAACATAAAATCAATAGGCCAACGAGAAATCTCACCTCACCGTACTGATCTCCTGCTTAGCCGACAGTACGAAATTAAAAGCTCATCGATATCTTGAAAAGAAAGACTTTGCTGAAGTGCAGTTTCCCGAAAGTGTTTTCATCCGTATTCACGAGAAATGATCGGTGGAGAAAAATGTTGTGAAACTGTGGATAAGAAATATTTGGCAAAAGCTTCCTTTTGCCTCAGATAATCAAGAAAGTCTAATACTTTGGGACATGCTCAGCCTCCATCTAACGGATAACACAAATATGTTGTTGAAAGAGTGTTATACAGATATGACAGTTTATCCAGGCGGATTATTGCCATTAGTTCAGATATTAGACATATATGTCAATAAATCATCGATAGAATATTTTAAACGTTAGTGGAATACTCGAACAAAAGTGAAGGTGAAAAAAACAATTACGAATGGAGACCAAATACGTCATACCAGTCCATATATAGTGTGTCAGTAGATAATAAAATCACGGAATAAAATTAAACCCGTTTAATTTATGTGGTATATCTGACGGTCTAGATGCAACGAAAGATGATTATTTATGTGTGGATCAGAGTAAAAGTAACGGCAAAACTGAAAGAGAATTCGATGATGTGCTTGAAGTTATAGCTTGAGACGTATATGAGGAACTTGGATCTGTCTATGCAAGTATGGATCAGAGGTGAAGGTGAAAATGAAACAGAATCCGATAACGAAAATTTTTAAGTACATAAACTATGTTATTTCTCTTAAATAAAAAGCATTTAATTACACGCAGAAATCTAATTTTCGTATGCTCACTTTTTCCATATTTCTAAACATAACATTTTTATAGCTGGCGTACAGCGCGTACCCATAAATTTCTATCTTGCGTTTTCTTTTAAAAGTGCGCCTTATACGCCTGAATATACTATAACAAACATAGCTGAAACTTAAGTGATAGAGATATTTACATGCTTGCTGAAGCATTATATTCTGTTTTTTTCCCTTCTATTAGTGTATAAATGTTTTCAAAATTTCGATGTTACGTTTTTCAATCTTTGTGTTTAGAAAAGGGATAAAGAATTCAAAATTTTATCTCCGAAAACAAAATTCTAAACCAGATTTCTAATGAAGAAGTGAAATTCTCTATAGCTTTACTTTCCGGACTAATTAAAATTAAGAAAAAGAAGAGAGGAAAAAAATAACTGATTTGGGTAAGCAGAATATTTAGCCATTCAGAATCTATTGATGGGAATGTATATAACTCTAATGAATAGTACTGAAAGAAGATAAAGTTACGTTTCAGTTTGTAGGCCTTACATTTCAAAATGGTTTTAATACAGCTTAAAGCGCATAGCCAAAGATTATGCTCTCAACCGCTTTTTCAGTAATAACGTCAGAGAATAATTCTTACAGTTACAATGTTTTCAAATAATCCATTCCTTCAAAAGTAATCTATTGTACTTGCAAAAGTAATCTATTGTACTTCAAAAGTAATCTATTGTATTGTATAATGTGTTTTCGAGGGCAGAAAATGAAACAGAACGGCGAGATCCATCAGAGTATGATCCTGTAATGCTTTAACAAATCTTTCGCAGTCTTAAGTAATAGAGAAATGTGGTAGAGCTTCATCTTACACTATATTCTTGTATTCATATTATTTGTATTATGTGACTAAGTGTCTCTATTCGATGAGTGGGAAAAAAAACGTCTCCAACAGGTTTATATATACGATACCATTCAGATAAACGCAAAGGAAACCAACATTTCCATCTAATAATATTCATTTTATTTTAATTATACCATTTTCTAGTTAGATAACCAATTTGTGAGCAAGAATTTGCATCGTAACAGTGAATCATATTGCTGCCAAATTCCAAATATAAAAAACTAAAGCTCACGAATCACAAACCGAGAGTTTCTGTGAGATTTGTGAGGTGCGAAGGAATCTCTATTTTGAAAGAAATCGAAATTGATATAAATTCGCTTTATAACATATTATTCAGTTTATTTATCTAATTATATTTTGATTCTGATGTAATGTATACACACATTTGTAAAGTTATTTCTTTCGCTCATTTCAATTTGTAATCTTGAATTTTTACACTGAAAAAATCCTGAGTAGAGACGGAAACTGTGGTATGCCAAACTGAATTTAAACAAGGTGAAAGCAAATGAAAAGCTAATGTACATACAACAATAGCTTTTAATTTGTTTAGAATTACAATCTTAGTAATGAAAATCATGCTGATTAACACATAATTAAAAGTGGATTAACATTCCTTTTTGAACGTTTCTTTGAACCTTGATATAAAGTTCTATGAATATCTGCAGTTGGATAAGACAGCTCAGGGTCAAACAAATTTTAAAATGAAATTTGTATAAATTAATTTCATGAGTTCAATTATGAAAGTTATGCCGTGCAATATTTATTTGCACAATTTAAAGCCAGTAGCACAACATAAATTTATTGTTGAAAAATATTGTCATGTGTAAAGTTATGTGTCAATAAACTGTGACTTTCCAGGTAAAACCGGAAGACCTCGCAGCCATGAAAGGCACTGAAAACATAGATCTGAACTACGAAAGAGTGTACTTAGTTGCTGCTAAAATAATACTGGTATCTTAAAGTTAGCATGACTAATTACTAGCTAATAATATATCAGTAGTTACACTTACCGAGCAAAATATTATCAAATGCCGTCCATATACTAAGAATACCATAAAGTTCTTGATAATAAAAATGTTGTTGATAATAAATTTTGGTAAAATGAAGCAGGTATATGATTTATTTGTTCTATTTTTCTTTTCCGGGTCTTGCTTCGTTTGGTCATTAAATCAATCGTTCTACAGTCGGTATCCAGTTCTGCCTCTTTTCGCAGTTCAACCGGTTTCCTTTTCGAGTTTGACAGTTCTTTCCCGATTCCAGCTTGTCTTTCAGATTTGGAATCTTTTCCGTTTTTTGCTTCTTTTCCAGGTGTTGCATCTTTTCAGACTCCTCTATATTTTCCATTTCTGGCATCTTTTCCGGCTCTTGCTTCTTTTTCAGTTTTTGCATTTTTTCCAGTTCCCTCTTCATTTTCAGGTCTCTCTTTTTTGGTTTTTGCAATTTTTCCCTCAACTTTTGCCTTTCCAGTTCATTTTTGTGTGCTTGTTTTAGCATCTCTTCAATATGTTTCTCCATTTTCAGTTCTTCTTTCTTTTCTAGTTTTTGTATTCCTTCCCGTATTTTCTTCTTTTTCAGTTCTTCTTTCTTTTCAAGTTTTTGAATCCATTCCAGTAATTGCTTCTTTTTCAGCTCTTTCTTCTTTTCTAGTTTCTGTTGCTTTTCCAGTTTTTGTTTGTTTTTCAGTTCTTCCTTCTTTTCCAGTTTTTGCTTCTTTTTCTGCTCTTGTTTCATTTTCAGTTCTTGCTTCTTTTCCAATTTTTGCTTCTTTTTCAGTTCTTGCTTCTGTTCTGATTCTTGTATATTTTCCTGTTCTTGCTTCTTTTCTAGTTTTTGTATCTTTTCCAGCTTTTGTTTCTTTTTCAGTTCTTGCTTCTTTTCTAGTTTTTGTGTCAATTCCAGTTTTCTCTTGTTTTTGAGTTCTTGCTTCTTTTCCAGTTTCTCCTTCTTTTCCTGTTCTTCCTTTTTATTCAGTTTTTGATTCTTTTCCAGTTTTTGCATCTTTTCCGGTTCTCGCTTCTTTTCCAGTTCTTGCTCCTTTTCATGATCACAAGGAGGATTTTCCAATCTACAAAAAAATCGGTATATCTTTATTTCAGTAGTAAAATAGTGAAGGTAATGCAATGACGATTACGTTTAACATGTACAACACTTCCATATTTAGATACTATATAACACTTTTGGCTCAGTTTCATAGGGAAAAATCTCCCCGTAGATTATTGCCTGGCAGAATTGTTTTCTACAAAGGGTGAATTTGTTGTTTTCGTTGTTCTGACCTAAAGCCAAGTAGATAAGTTAAAGTATTTTGCGTTATTTGTATGCAATAAGCGGCCTCCATGAATCTCACGTAGAGCGTAATAATTTGCAAAGTTTCAGTGCCTTACTTTTCCTTACTTAATTTTTACATAAGTTGCAATAATAATAACAGAAATAATAAACAGGCGGCTTAAAAACAGAGGGAAACAATGACGAAAATTGCAAAATAGGAGGAAAAAAGGAAACTGAAATGAAAAGGGAAACAACTACAAACAAAGGATGGAAAAAGCATTTTAGAAGATATACACGTAACGTTCTTTCTGAATCAGCAAAACCTGTATTTTAACGAGTGTCTTTGCATCGCTGGCTGCACAGATTTCAAATTTTCTCTCGTTATTCCAAATTCGGATCATATTGCTGGTCTTGTTCGTCGTCCAGCAGAGCCGCACTAGGATTTTTTCCACCATTTGTTTTCAATTGAAACTTTTATTCTCATTCTTCAGTTGCATTCTTAAAGTTTATTTATTTATACAGGAAGAAAGAAAGAAATCAATCAAATCAAAGTAAATTAGGAAAAGATATAACTGTTTTCAACTATATTTATTGTTCCCTGTAATTTCTTTTGCCTGTTGCATTAAATTTATTGAAGGAAAATTTACAAAATCTTTCAAAATGTATTTCCTAAATCCTTATGCGAATTTAGCCCTTCTGATCATTTCGGCCACACTTTAATGGCTTTTACAATTTGATGTTTGAATATCGACAGCTGCCTATACTGAAATATGTTCTCCATTGTCCTCGAAAAAAGAAAAATTAAAGTTCCAGGAAATTTTGCAATGAAGGACACATATATCTTATTTGAAGGGCAAGAGGAAAAGAAAAATATATTTTCGGATGGGAATATGTAGCATTTTAAACACCGTGTTTGTAAATGTCATCATATAGTAGCAACACTTGAGTCATAAGTAATTATACACATATATGAGAGAGACGACGATGACGAAAAATTAAATGGCAAAACATGGCCGAAAACACTTTCCTGGCCGGTGCAAACAACACAAAACACAAGAAAGATCGGACACCAGTTATGCTTAGCACAAGAGAAATTAAAAAGTAGCAACAAAATTAGACACTTATGGACCTCAAAAAAGGTGTTCGAAATTACGACCTGCACCCTGTTACAGGTATCCCATCTCTCGCACATCCAACATGAGATGTTCTGGAAAATACTGTGCATCCCCAGGACTTTCCGAGCACCTGCCACAATATGTGCCACAAGTTCCTGTTGGACTTCTAACTGGGGTTTCGTGCACTTATGTGTTGAAGTACCCCGAGACGAACTGATAATGCAAGTTAGGTCTCGTGATCTTGCTGAACAATGCACTGGACTATCCCTACCAAACCCATGTTTAGGATACGTTCCGAAGGAACTTTCGAATACTTTCTTTGATGGCGATCCCCTGCTTTTGTTCTTATTTCTTGGTTTCCGCTGCGCTAAGGAAAATAAACAAATATCTTTACAATGTTCGTACCCTATTTTTCTTGTGTTGTCTCTCGTCACTATGGGCCAGGAAAGCGTTTCCGACAATGCATTGCAATAAACGATTATATATATATATATATATATATAATATATATATATATATATATATATAATCTTATAAACATATGTTACCGTGAAAGACCGAAATTGGAGAATATCGACTTTCACCGGAGAATGTCAACATTCACCAAATACGTCGGTGAAAGATCAAATATTGCATTACATTCTTCTACATTCGGACCCTCACCGGTGTATGTCGATAATCACAGATATGCTCTGGTGTAGATTGAAAAGAGCGGAGTATATGTACACACTGTTATTGCAAAAGGAAATGTTCCACAAATAAATGCAGTTGTAAAAGCAAGGGCCTCTTGTGCAATTGAAAGTGTTATATATTATATACATATATATATATATATATATATAATCGTATAAACATATGTTACTGTGAAAGTCCTAAATTGGAGAATGTCGACTTTCGGTAGATTGAAAACAGAAGAGTATATGTACACACTGTTATTGCAAAAGGAAGTGTTCCACAAATAAATGCAATTGTAAATGCAAGGGCCTCTTCCGCAATAGAAAGTGTTATATATATTATATATATATATATATATATATGTATATAATCGTATAAAAATATGTTACCTTGAAAGACCGAAATTAAAGAATGTCGACTTTCACCGGAGAATGTTAACATTCACCAAATACGTCGGTGAAAGATCAAATATTGCATTACATTCTTCTACATTCGGACCCTCACCGGTGTATGTCGACTATCACAGATATGCTCTGGTGTAGATTGAAAAGAGAGGAGTATATGTACACACTGGTATTACAAAAGGAAGTGTTCCACAAATAAATGCAGTTGTAAAAGCAAGGGCCTCTTGTGCAATTGAAAGTGTCACAACAGTTTAAGTTGTTACAATAAATAAGATCTGAATCACGTAATTTATTAAACATAGCTTGAGTAAGCTCCCTGTTCCGAGTCAGGATAGTTCATGTTTCCAAAGCAAGTAAAGAGGAATACAAGTTCTGATAGTGGCGCGCGACGAAGAAGAATAACCATGGCCGAGTTTCAAGAAGAACCTGTGGTGCCTGCAGAAGCGGCTCAGAATCCAGAAATGCCAGCTGCCGCCCTGGAAGGATTTGGGTACATCGTACAGACCATGCGTGCATCGATGAAACCAGAAGCAACATTTAATGGAAACTCACCGGTAACCAGTTTTTTGGAAAAATTGGATGACCACTTCATGCTGTATCCAGTCCATGAGTTCCATAAAGTCACCTTAGCTACCAGCGCTTTGAGGGGCCAAGCGCTTAATTGGTACAAATGTATAGGCAGAAGCTTCTTGGGTCAAGCGGGAAGTCCCACCTATACTTACGAAGACTGCCTTAGTAAAAGCCTTCCCTGTCGTAAGAGATCGTGCAAGTTTAGAAACGGAACTCTTCAACATATACCAGCAACGAATCGAAAATCTTTCCACCTTTATTTTACGGAAGCAAATCGAATCAGAGGGCAAGGAAACCTGAGTATCCGAATGCAACCGGCGAACGTCGACAGTTCAATAGTAAGCCAGAAAAAAAGTCTGAAGGCCAGCGGAAAAACAAGGAAGGCATTTAAAGGAAGAAAGAAAATTTAAACTAAAACAGATTTCTGCTGACGGGAGGGTGCGGAAATCCGAAGGCCAAGAAAAGCCCTCTTTCTTCAAGTTAAATACAGTTATTGTGAAAAATTTGACTCTTCCAAAGATTGAAGTTAGAGTTTTATAAAAGAATTGGCAGCTATTGTTGAACCATTGTTAAAATTAAAAAGGAAAAAGGCAAGATTCTCGTGGACGGCCGAAGCCAATAGTGCTTTCGAAAAATTAAAGCAAGCATTAACGCAAGCCCCTGTTTTGAAATTTCCTGAAAACGATGAGAATTTAGAAATTTCAGTGGATGCTTCGGATTATGCGCTAGGAGCGGTACTTACGCAAAATCAGCAGCCCGTTGCATTTTTTAGTAGAACTTTAAATCAAACACAAAGAAATTATTCCGCGACTGAGAGAGAGGCACTTGCACTTCTGTTAGCAGTGCAAAAGTTCCGAGTCTATTTTGGAAAGGATCCAATAACAGTGTATTCTGATCATGCGGCGGGAACTACATTGTACTCAGGGAAAAACTTATCCCCAAGGCTAATAAGATGGGCACTAAAGTTACAAGAGTATAATCTGGTAATTAAGCACACGCCCCGGAAAGGAAAATATCGTAGCACATGCCCTATCCAGAATAAAAATAGATGAAGAAGGTAATACTGTTAAGGTGGCAATGCTCACAGCATGTAAGTTACATTCCCGAGAAACTGTGATAACCGAACTGAGTAAGGATCCTGAATTTAAAAATATTTATGATTATTTAAAGGATCCTGAAAATTTTAGCCACCAAGATATTGTGGCGATAAGAAATAGGGCGGCCTATTACGAACTAATAGATGGTCTATTATTTTATACAAAAACTACGAATTCTAAAAACGAATTTCGACCTGTTATCCTAGCTAGTCTTAGATTAAATATACTGCAGGATTTACACGACTCCCCTTTAGCTTCTCATGCTGTTATTCAAAAAACCTTCCAACGCGTACGCGAAGCAGTTTATTTTCCTGAGCTGCAAAAGTTAACAAGGGCGTATGTCCAGTCCTGCCCAACATGTCAAGCAGTTAATTATATTAATTTCCGCCCGGCCGGGTTTCTTAATAGTATTAAATCGGAATTTCCAAATGAAATAATTGGCATCGATTTATTGGGCCCTTTCCCAAAAAGTCAGTTAAATAAATGTCGCTATCTCCTTGTTATGGTTGATCATTTTAGTAAGTGGATCGAAATTGTTCCTTAAAACGAGCCTCCGCGAAATTAGTTACTGATTCTATTTTAAATAAATATATTTTAAAATACGTGGCGCCCCTAAAAGTAATATCGGATAATGGTCCTCAATTTGTAAGTAATATATTTGAAGACATGTGCCAAAAACTGGGCATACGTCATTTAAAAATGGTCCCGTATCGGCCGCAATCAAATATAGCGGAACGGGTCAATAGAAATATAATGAAAATTGTCCGTAGTTATGTTAAAAGTTTTCATAAAAGCTGGGTTAACTATGTCAATGAATTAGGTTTCGCCCTTAGGACCGCAAAACATGATACGACGGGCAAAACTCCTGCTGAGTTATTTTTAGGCAGAAAGATTATAACGCCGTTAGATAAATTATTTTATGTTCAACAGAGAGCCCCAGAATTTAAAATGGGCAATATAGAAAAATAAATTAAAGAAGCAAAAAAGAACACTGAAGTAGCACAGAGAAAACAGAAGCTTTATCATGATATGAAACGACGGGATAGTAACTTATAAAGTAGGAGATGAAGTGTTAAAAATTAAGCATTAACTTTCTTCAGCACCAGAACATAAAACTGCCAAATTTTATCCACGATTTGAAGGACCATATGTCATAGAAAAAGTAACTCAGGCTTAGTGGTGTTAAAAGCCAGGAATGATGAAATCTGCACCGCAAACGTAGACCAGATAAAACCATTTTAGAATCGTAATAAAATGCCAATATTTCAAGATCTTTTGCAGGATCCGGCACGGCAGGCACAAGCTCCAGAGGTGGAACAACGACAATCCCAAGGGCAAACCATTAGTAGACAGGAGCAATTGAAAAGAAAGTTCCCCCGTTGGAAAACTGAAGGTAACAAGAAAAAGAAGTCGTTCCACCGACCAGAAAAGAGAGGGCACGACCACCCCCAGAATGAAGAAGGGAGAAGTACGACTAATGCAAAGAAAGCCAGAAGAAATGACAGCAACTATAACACGGCTCCAAAACAGAAGATCTACCCATCGGATAGGAGTCTACGCAGCAAATGTCGACGAACTGATGAAGGAAGACCAGCTGCAGATGCAAAGACGCAAGAAAAATTTGAACAGCCAGCAACGAGATCCAGGCAACAACGAGAGACAGTTGTCCCGGTTCCGCCAAGACCAGCTGCCATCAAACGGCCGAGACCACAGGCAGATGCTAAAAAAAAGGTCTTCAAGGGTGACCGAACTGGAAGAAAAAGAAAGCTCATGGAGGAAGGAACCGAAGGGCGAACCCGCACAACAAGGAAGATCAACCAGACCGTAGTCTTCGCTACCTTCCAGGACTGGGCAGAAAAAAGGATGTCTGAATATCACAAAGATAAGTAAAACTTTATGTTACTTTGAAACCATAAGTTAATTTTTCAATCTTACTGCATGTGGCAGAATTCAAGAATTTTTACCTCATGTGAGTTCTACCTTTGTCGCCAAAAAGGCGAGAAAGGAGTTGTTACCTATTTTGGTATTGTTTTTCAATTACTCGCGAGTAAAACTAAAATTAATGTATAATAGGAATGTGTAAAAACTTGAATATTGAAAAAGCATTGATAATCTTTGAGAAAGGTACCTTAAGAAAATTGTAAAAATTATTGTATAAAATTTTATTTACAAGATTCTGGCAAGAAAGAAGTTTTAATCTGAAAGACTTTTGAAATGTAGAATTTCAATGCAGAAGAATTGGCACTTGCTTGGAAAAGAATAGAAGTTAACAATGTACTACTAATGTATGTTTTAAAATGCGTAAAATTAACGGCATGTTAATATGTCCTTATATACAATAGGAACTGTTATCTTAAAAGTTAAGAAATATTGTGATATGTTAAAAGTAAAAATATTAGAGTAATGCCAAAAATTTTAACTTATTCGTGTGACTGTAAAAAGAGCAAATTATTGTGAATATGTTATTAGGTTGAATGAATAAGGTTGAATGAATGTAGTTAGGCTCTCTGACGCTGCACTTCAGAGTTAGCCACTTTTCAGAATAGTACCTCAGGGTTTAGAGATGAATATAAGGTGTGTTCTGAGGTCTTGTTATGTTGAATTTTAACACGTTAGAGTTTTGATTGCAGGCGGTAGTGTTGAACACTTGTACATAGACACGCTCGTGTTTGGTGTTTTTCTTTACAACACAAGTCAGAGAGCACGGGGAGATAATTAAATAACGTCATGAATGGAATAAGAATTTTAAAGGCGAAATATAAATATTCATGTTACTTGCCATTTGATTGTGTAACATTTGATTAAACTAGTTTTCCTTCCATAAGGAACCAGATTTCAACTAAGAAACTACTGTTTATAGATGCAGTACAGATGAAAATACTTGTCCATAGAGATGATAATGTAAAAACGACTTTTTAATATCTAGTTTCTACAGAGAAATGTTTGTAAAAGATTGGCCTCGCGTTAGATTCTAGAGCTAAAAGTTTTCAACAAGGTCGTTTTAGACCTCAGTTTCAAACTAATTAACTCTGGCGGGTAGTATGTAAGGATCCTAAGTTTTACTAACGTTTTTGATGTCATTTAAAACGCTTAATTACAGGGCCGTAGTACAATACACAACCCCCCTAACCCCAGAAGTATAGCGATATACAATAGTGACGTGATCGAAGATTCTTTGGAAATAATCGTTGTCATCGTATGACATGCATATTCTATTTAAGTAATCGCAGTCATCGGCTTTTAATATTCTTTGCAAATGATCATTGTCATAAAATAATCATTGTAAAGAATCATTCTCATCGGATAATCATTGAAAATAATCCTTGTCGTTACATAAAGGGGCATAGTAGCTGATGTATAAAGAATTGTACTCAAATTCTAATCAAAAGAATCGCATATGTATGCAATTTATCATATGATCATTATTTACAGCAATGATTCTTATATGTTTTCGACCTACGGCTCCTAATGACGCCGCCGAAAACTTGCGCAACAGTGACAAAAAGAATATTTAAAAATACAAGAAAAGCTTGAAAGCTAGGGAAAATGTGTGTATTTATTTTCCTTTTATTTAAATGAAGCTTAATGTTTTTAAAGGAAATTGAATATTGTAAACAGGAATCAGCAGTTTAAATATATGTGGGATTTTGCCTCTTTGTTTTTTTTTTCTTCGTAACATCATATCCTCCGGAACGGGGGGGGGAGATTTGAGTTTAAAAGGAGGTACCCTCGGATTTCAAAAATTCTTGGTAAAACTTTTCGACTATTGTTATCTTCCTACGACTATCACTCGAGATGTTATATAAAATTTCGGAAAGCGCTGGAGATCAAATTGCTTTATTTAGAAAAATGATGGCACTTCTCACTCTCAAATCGTATTGTTTAAGAGAAATTTTTAAGTTAAAAAAATATGAAATAAATAGTATTGCCAAACTCGAAACTTATTGTTATTATTTACGGTTATATTCTGAGTTGAAGAAAGCACGTGATTCCATATAACGTCACTGTATGTCGAAAAATATTTCGTTAATTTCAGTATTTTAAATGAATAGCTGCTTTTGGCAACTTTTATGTTTCACCTTTAGATACGTGACACGATATGCTATCGCTACGTTAATTCTTTTATTGAGATTTTGCAAATTTGTTATATTAAAATTAATTTAAATAATAACTTCAAATGTATTACCCCAAGTGTCAAAGGTCTTTGTTTCCTGACTTGGCAAGAAAAATTTATTTACGAATAGCTGGTTGCTAGGAAAGAATGAATACATTTTCTTCATAATGAAATGTTTCTATGCATTTTATGCTATTCTAATTTTATTTATAAAAATTTAATTTCTTTTATTGTATAGTTCCATTCTGAGTAGAAGTTTAAACTTCTGTAGGTATTTAACATATTTTAGATGCAATGTTACTTTACTACAGTTACATATTTTTTTTTTCAATTTACTAAAATGTCTGAACGCAAGAAGACAGCACAAACGTTACAGCGAGCTACAGAAAAAATGAAGTAAATAGCACTAGGAGACTCAGCAGGCAAGTACAAGAAATTTGTTGCAAGTAAACGAAGGATACAAGACTGTCCGCGTCATCGTCAGATTCGACAGGAAATACCAGAACAGCTCAAGAAGCTGCATAAACAACTCAAGACGCTGCAGATTACGGACAATTTCGGTTCAAAGAGGCAGAGCTCATACGAGGAAACAAGCTTGTATGTCGTGATGCATGAACGCATCACGACATACACGTAGTACTCTTCACAATGCAGGAAGTTTACTTTGAGCAAAACACTGTATACGTAGAGCTCGTAGACATGTATAGTAAAGATTTTGCTTTGTCAACAGCCCCCTAGTAAAATCTATGAAGTTTATATTGACATCTCACAATACCTGAAAGAAATTTTTCTATTTACTTCTTCATTTTCTATTTTCTTAAATTTCTTATCAGTAATCCTGTCTATATATTATAGATATCAAAATCAGAAAAAATTAATTAATTATCTTTAAATGTATCTAAGTGATGAATACTTCGCCCCTGTTCGTACCGAATAAACACGATGTAATTGTAGATACCTAGAAAGTAAAATGTATTCAGCATGCTGTACAGCAAGCGACAACTATAAATTGTGATAACACAAGAATGTTATATAATGTTATATACTGGCAGAATTTAAAAAAAAGGACATATACATCGGTGTTTTAAAAATACGAATTTTGCATCAAATTGCAAAACAAATATCTTAAAATCTGCCTTTCCATGCATAAGAGTTCAGGATTCGGAAAATTATATTTTCGTAAACGGTTTAGCAAAAATAACAAAAATTATTGCCTTGAGAAATGGATAATCTTGGTATGAATACGAATTACGCCAAGACTACTCGTCAATGGTTGTTTTGAACACGCCCTTAATGTATATATATAACCCTTAAAAAACGTAAAGTGAGTGAATCTCCTATTCGAGTGTGTCTTTATAACTTGAGTATTTAAGAAATAAGAATTGCATTTATCTATCTCGATAAAGCTAACGCTATTGCCCGAATAACAAAGTTTATTTAACACTTGATATAACCAACTTCATATATATCTTGAAATAAAACATAAATTTCCTAATCAGATACTACCAATTGCAGAAAAAATACAAAAATAATGGAATTTCTAATAACACTACAAGTAACATACCGAGGAATAAATTGCGCTGCAAAACTGATGCAATCTACAATATGTAAACCACAAAATTTATGTTACGCTATAGAAATGCAATAGAATGAGAAATGAAACTGTGATGAGATTTATAATGAAAAATTTACCATAAACTATTAGTATATGATATAAGTAAATATATACTTTTTATACTATTCATTTAAATATGTTCAAACGTTCATAATATTCATTACTTACAAACGCTTCTTCATCCATCGAAGCATAGCACAAGCCATTCTCAATTCAGTGCTGGTGCACGTCAATAAAATAAGGATAAATCCAAATTTTTACAAAAAATCAATCGCTTTGACTCGTTTCTCAAAAAACGTATATCTACAAATGCAGTATTAATATATCACATCAATATAATTCGGGATCATAAAATCACCAAACAACGCATTAAACGCAAAAAATCGCATTAAGACAGAATGAAGAATTTTCACTCTTACAATGACTTTTACAACAATATATAATAGAATCGAATTTCTAAACTAAGTGTTCATTGTTACACCATATTTCATTCTTGGGGAACCTTTCATGGTTGTTCGAGAAGGGAATTCTAAATTAATTATACTAGTCAACATAATTTGTATATTAATAGCAGCACAGTTTTAAAATTATTTATTACTATTTGCTTGCTAACGATTATATAATTAAGTACAGTGGTACCTCGACATACGAGTTTAATATGTTTCGTAACCTTGCTCGTATCTCAAAGCAATTTTCCGCATTGAAAGTAATCGAAATGCCATTAATCCGTTCCAGCTCCCAAAACACGACCTCAGCTGTTTTTTTAAGTGTTTTTGAATAAGAAAAATGTAGTTTCTTATTCAAAAACAAGAAGAAACATTTATTTATAAATAACAAATACATATTCTATAAAAACATAATTAAAAGAAAAAGTGCCTACGGAAGCGCTTAATTTTTGTCACTGGTTTTCGCTCTTTTTGTCATGATCTGCTCATTTTCACCCGCAGATCGTTTAAAAAAACTGTCCAAGGAGGTTTGTTTCTTCCTACCTGTCAAAGTATTGCGGAATCGAGTTAGGCAAGTTTCGTTGTACAACTCCGATTTAGGACTAGTTGCAACTTTTTCGCGGTGACTTTTATCCACGAACTCTACAACTTTATCCCACATTCTCAAGATCTGTTTTATATCTCTTGTAGGGATAACCTCCTCTATCTCTGGCTCCTCTTCAAAACTAATTTTTCGTTGAACCACCGTATGCTGCTGCAAATGCAGATCGTGTAACTCCTCGGTTGTCAGCTCCTGAGACTGTTCCTCTACGAGTTCGTTCACATCTCTCTCCTCCACCTCCAGACTCATGGATTTTCCCAGAGAAACAAGCTCCTCTACCACTGACACTTTGGGTTCCAATCCTTCGAAGGCCCTTTCAGCTACAGCCTCAGGCCACAGCTTCTTCCATGCAGACGTTGTAACACCCAGCCAGGCCTGAACAATAATTCTTATGCACATCACGATGTTAAAGTGGTTTTTCCAGAACTCTCGAATGGTAAGGTTTGTGTTCTCTGTCACCTCAAAGCAGCGGCGGAAAATGTGCTTGGTGTACAAATTCTTAAAATTAGAATTCTCCTGCTGATCCATGGGCTGCAGGATAGGAGTGGTGTTGGGTGGTAGGTAGGGAAATTTTATATACTTGAACTCTTCGAGTAAATCATCTTCGAGATTTGATGGGTGAGTAGGGGCATTGTCGAGGCCAACACCAGAACAGAACACCAGAATTATCCACTCCACAAAGAAGTTCATTCTGTCCCACGCCTTCGGATTTGCCCTCGACATATCTTCTTAAAATTATAACTGGCAGGTTTCCTTTTAAAATATTATATGACTTAAAGCCTCTGGGGTTTTCCGAATGGTATACTAGCGGAGGCTTGATTTTACAGTCGCCACTCGCATTGACGCAAATTGCTAGATTTAATCTATCCTTAATGGGTTTGTGACCTGGCATCTTCTCCTCTGCCGTTATGTAAGTTCTATTCGGCATCCTTTTCCAGAAAAGCCCTGTCTCGTCACAGTTGAGGACTTGCTGGGGGGGATGTATCCTTTGGCTACTATCTGTTCGGAAAACATTTTGATGTAAACATCAGCTGCCTTTACATCCGGATTTGCTGCCTCACCATGCCTGACGACGGTGTGAAGGTCGGTCCTTTCCCTAAAGTTGTCAAACCAGCCCCGACTGGCTTTAAACGGGTCTTCCGATTCCACGTTTGTAGAAGTGTGTGGGATCTTCTTTAGAAAATAACCGTAAATCGCTCGTAAATAACTCGTAATAGTGCCTACTCACATATGATGCTTTGTGTTAAGGTTCCTCCTTGAAGCTGCTTCTCTCTCACTCACACCATCAGTAGTTTCTCCATGTCTTGACGGAGAGAAGTCGGAGCTTAAAATTTATTGTAATGCCCTTAGTTGGCGTTATACTTTATCAACTCCTTTTGTTCAAGCACAGTAAATATCATTGATGTGTTACGCCCTTACATCGTCCCCAAGTCAATTACTCGCACACCTTGCTCATGGTTTTCTATTATTTAACGCTTTAATTCAATAGACATCATCATCTTCTTTGGACCCAGGGTTATAAAAATAAATATGATAATGTTTTCTAAATGTACAAAAAGCAAAAAACGCGAACCCAACTTATCAAAAATGCTTCCAAAACGAGGGAAACAAGCACTCAGACTGAGGACTAGTCTGAGGTGGGAGAAACTGTTAGACGCTGCACACGACACCTACATGCGCGCGCATGTTGCGGTCGTGTACAGCGGTGTAGTGTGCGATTCCTCGTATCTCAAATCTTGCTCTCGTCTCAAAGCAAAAACATCGCTCGCTCGGTAGCTCCTGTCTCAAAACACTCGTATGTTGGGGCACTCGTATATCGAGGTACCACTGTAAATACAGTTTATAGTTTTTTTAATGTGACAATCATCATAAGCCATGTAGATTTTTTCTTGTGGCTTCATTTGTTTTCTCTTCCAAAATTTCGAACGTCCAACAGTTTTGTCAGTTTCGGGCTTTTGGTATGGAGAGTGAGAAAATGAGATAAGACCAGAATGAACTTCAGTTCTGAACTTTGCAGTTCAGCATAGAGTAAGGAGTATTGACAGATTTTTGTTCGCTCTTTACGTGCGCTTTTCATCGTATTTTCTTCATCATTCTCAGCACTTTAAAGTGATAACTACTAGCAGTGTTCCTTTATATTTCGTATATTTTTGGAATTATATTTTTTTACTCGTACTTTTCGAAAAACTCCAGAATTGTTTAGTGTTTTTTCGGGACAAATAAATTCTAACAAGCTACCAGCTCTTCCGCATGCTTTACGAACCTTTATGCCAGGAACAATTTTGGGTGTTAGAAGTAGGACAGAATGCTAGTGACAAGAACAATTGAGGAGCATCTGGGGCAGCTTGTGACAGTCTTTGCTGCGTTCCAGGAAGATATAAAAGGAGAGGTTGATTCCTTTACAGAAGAGATAAATGCGTCCTACAAAAGAGGGAAAGGGGAAATAATACCAGTTCAAGGAAAGATGGAATCTATCCAAAATTGATACTTAAGCCTGTCAAGAAGAAATAAAAGACAACAGTAGAAGATTTTCGAGGATTTTGAAAGCAGAAATAACATGGTCGAAAGGAGAGTTAGAGAAACTGGAGAACGTGTTTCTGTTGTCAAACAGCAAATCAAAGAAAGAGTTAATGCTGTCAAACTACAAATCAAAGGAAGAGTTTCTGATGTCGAACAACAAATCGATGACAGAGTTTCTGCTGTTGTCGCCAAAGAATCTGACAGCTTGAACACATTCATAATGACAACTGGAGACGATTCTGATACCTTTAAATTGGTACCTATGTTTTCCGAGCCATTTCTCATGCTTTCCACGCGTGATGGAAAAAACATTTGGCATATGGACAAGGCCCAGTTCTGTATAGCTCCAAATGGAAATGGGTAGGATTCCGAAGACAAACCTATAATTTCGCAGCTTCTCTGAGAATAGAAGAAGACGATATCGGTCCCACTCTTCTAGAAACACAGAGGCTAGATTTTGATGCTGTACCCGGTACGCGAAATCTCTACTAAGAAGTGTTTAAAAGGCTACAGAAGGCTGCAGTTAATATCTCGATAGCAGAAGCTCACCAAAATAATCCAGAAGCTCGCCACTGATGTCGAAATGCTGTCCCATCTCTACCTTTTTGACTGCTCAACAGAAATACGTGAAGTACAATCCATGAAATACTTCCTCGGTGGCATACGGGAACCTGAGGTATAGAAACAACTGCGAATAGTGGATCTCAAAGATTTAAAAAATGCCTAGAGTGTACGCCATGAAAAACGTGGCAGTCCTTTTAGAAACTTGCACACACCATTGCCCAATCGGAACTACTCCAACCCAGAAACTAGTGGACAAGTGACAGCTCGTCCAGGCAGTCTACCCACTTAAGTAAGTGCCTTGAGGCGGAACAGACGTCAGACGAAAGCGACCTTAGTATGCTAGAACTGCAGTGGTGATGAACACTTACGAAAGAACTGCAGAACACATTAGGACACAGAAGATAATGCTGCTAATCAGCAAGAAGTCACGAAAACAAATCGTGGATGTTGAGCGGAATTTGCCAGAGATTGCCAGATATTGAGAAGTCCCACATAAAATCCTTTCAGATTTCGGTTATGGTTGGTGGCAATAATGGACTTTTCAATCATGAGGCATACAAATAGAGTTCCCTTAGTATAACAATCGATACATGAGTAATTTACCATCATCCAAAACCTCAAGTCGAGATGATAGAACCAGCATGAACAGAACTTTTCCTTCCAGGATTATAGCTGAAAACAGAAATTTCCGGTAAGGCATTATGAAATATGCTACCAACGTTAAGAGCACGAAATGACTACTAATAATATGTTCTTTCGTTGAATTATCAAGGCCGTCATTCCGGTGACGGTTGAAACGTAAGTGCCAAAGCTAAAGTCATTGGGGAATGCGAAGTGGTTGCATCACGTTCTCCATTGAACTACGTTAAGGGGTCTCGTACACCTTAAAACCGTCAAAACCTCTGAATATGATCCTGTTGTAAGGATTGGGATAACATATTTATTTTTAAAGCTATTACTTCCAGTTTTTTACAGCTCACTACATAGCACAGCTGAATTAGTAAGCAAATAGTTTGTGTTGCCACAAATGTTTTTATAATTTAATCTTCTTTGTGAGGTAATTTATTATATGTTCACGTAATACTCCCACTTTGCGTGCACAATTTAAAACATTCTGTTATATATTTTAACTTCATAGTTAATATACAGCTTGTATAGCATCTAAAGACTACTGTGAACCAAAAATCTAAAGAATTTCATGTTAAATTCTCATTTTATTTAGAACTAAATTTATACAAAGCATTTTAATAAAAAATTTTTAATATTTCCATGCGTAAAACTTTTGACTATTAAAATATTCAATATATTTTTGGTTCAGTTAGATGATAATACTCATATAAAGAAGTCCATTAAATTTAAAGTGTGTACCACGAACCGTTTTTAAAATATCATGCGCGCAACAGTGAAAATTTATGTTTTGAGATAATCAAGTTTTAATGTAAATATTTTTTTAAATACTTCTCTTGTCATAAAATATATAAAATGCTTATTTTCTGAGAGATATTGTAATATTATACAATTTCCAATAGTTGGTATAAGCATAATTAATGTAAAATAAGCTGCCATCATCAAAGTATAACATATCAACTAAAAATGATTTGAAACTTCTACGCTATCAATAATACAACTAAAATTTTTCTTACAAATTGGAACTTACTTATAGGCAAATGTTTCAGGTAAAGTTCTCTGTAATGTATTATTGTATATCAAACATATAAATCATTTAATAGTTCTTCCACAGGGTAACTTTAGCATACTCTAAATGCTATGTATACAACTGGGAAAAAATGCATTTTAAGAAAATCGAGTTTTGATGCAAATATTTCAGTATACAACTTTCTAATAATAAAGTGCATAGTATATTTATTTTCAAAATGATATATTTAAAAAGTATAAATCCTAATAAATTGCATAAGCTTTTGTCAATATGAAACACATTAAAATTACCATACTATATAAAATACCATGACAGAATGATAGCCGTGTATTAAAATACGTGTAGCATATTTGAACAAATAATTTATTTTTACATAACCACTTTAGTTAAATAAACTCAAGCATTTAAGCATATGATATGTATTATATTGTATAATATACATATTATTTAACATGGGTGAAAAAATCTTTTACGGCTTACTTCAAATTGTATGCTAAACTGCTAAAATTTTATTTACAAATTAAAACGCACCAGCACAATAAACATCCCCATCATTTTTATGGAGGCCTGCACTTCTGACATTTTTTGCTGCCTTTCAAGCTTAGCTGTTGTTTTGTTTCTGACAAGCCTTTCTTTTCTGCGTTATCTATTCTCTTGTTATCAATTTGTAAATATCCTTCAATAGAAAACTTACTTCTAAAAAGCTGTAGCTCATTTTTTACACAATGTCTACCAACAGACCTTTCGTTAAAAGCAATTACTGCTTCATTTCCAGCAATTTGAACTATCCTACTACCAGCACGACATGTCTTTGGACAAAATTTCCAAATTAAGGAATTAAATGATTCATTATTATTTTGTGTTTTGCCGCCAAGGCAACGTCTATATAACGAAGGTTGTGACAAATCTATAAAAACTGGCTTTATTGCCTCCAATACAGCGACTGGTTCAGAATTTATATACTTATAATCAGCTTTATTTTGCTTAGCTTTATTGTATTTGCACCATGTGGTTTCATTTGTAGGACAAACGTCATGAATCGGCTTTTCATCACTCGATATTTTGTGGTAGTAAATTGCCCAAATGGCTTTTCTCATATCACTAACAGACTCATTATATTCTCTAATCGCATTACCATAATACGAAGTTATTTCATTTATTAACTTATCTGTTAGTCTCCCTTTCCCAGACAGATTTTACCGTCATTTAATTTCACTTTTTTTCTTTCAAGTTTTAATTTGCGTAGCCATATTCCCATTCGTTTTTGAATATGTCCAACACACTCAATTTTTTCTATATTTAATGAACCATATGGTTTGGCGTCAGTTATACCTGCAAATGGTTTTGCATCAACTATGTAAGGATCTTAAGTTTTACTAACGTTTATTTTATTTTAAATCTTTACTATCACTTCTTATTTTCTACTTCCGGCCAGAATTAAAAGCGTTAACTTATTTATGCAAAATTTGTGTGGCGAACGCCAAGTACTTAAGATGTGGCTTTTTGCCAAGCGAGAGAGAGGAAGGAGTTAGTCGAAGCAGGCCGCTTACCTTAGAAGTTTTACTCAGTTGCTGGTTGCCTTCCAGGCCAGAGTTTTAATCCTCGTGATAATGTTTAAACGTATTGTAGTGTTAACAGTTCTCTGTACTACATACGGCTTCCTGTTAATATACGGCCAATCTTCCACGTTTATTATTCCAAAGTTAAGTTAGAGTTTAGTTAAATATTTTTATATTCTTACGTTTAGACCACAAGTAGTGGGTCTTTGTATTCCAAAGTACGGAAATTATTGTAAAGAGAGAAAAATAAAGGGTTTTGTATATCTTTCTTGTGTATCCTGTCTACTTCCCACAGTTATTGAACATAGCTTTAGTAAGCTCTCTGTTCCGAGTCAGGTCCTTGCATATTCCCGAAGAAAGTAAGACGGAACATTGAACCTGATAGTGGCGCCCAACGAAGAAGAATAACCATGGCCGAGTTTCAAGAAGAACCTGTGCTGCCTGCAGAAGCGGCTCAGAATCCTGAAATGCCAGCTGCCGCCCTGGAAAGATTTGGTTACATCGTCCAGACCCTGTGCGCTTCGATGAAACTAGAAGCAACATTTAATGGAAACTCACCGGTAATCAGTTTTTTGGAAAAATTGGATGACCACTTCATGCTCTACCCCGTGCACGAATTTCAAAAAGTTACCTTAGCTACCAGCGCTTTGAGGGGCCAAGCGCTTAATTGGTTCAAATGTATAGGCAGAAGTCTCTTGGGTCAAGCAGGAAGTCCCACCTATACTTACGAGAATTTCAAGACTGCCCTAGTAAAAGCCTTCCCTGACGTAAGGGATCGTGCGAAATTAGAAACGGAACTTTTCAGCATATATCAGCAAAGAATCGAAAATCTCTCAAGCTGTATTTTAAGAAAAATTCACGTCTTCAAATTCTTGTATGGAAACCGTCCGGATCCTGAGATAATTTAAGTGATTTTGCCGAGGTTACTGCCCCAAGTGCAAGACTTTATTGAATTAAGAAATCCGACTACACTGGAAAAGTTATTTGAGCTAGCAATCCAGTTTGAAAGTAGAAGAACGGCGGACATTGAAAGAAGACGTCAATATCAACTGCGAAACCAATTTGGTGCGCCAAGACTACAGCAAACTCAAGCACACGGCTACGGAAGCAAAGCGAATCAGTGGGCAAGGAAACCCGAGCATTCAAAAAAAGCCGGCGAACGTCGACAGTTCAATAGCAATCCAGGAAAAAGTCTCAAGGCCAGTGGAAAAAGAAGGAAAGCACGGAAATGAAAAATAATTTAAACTAAAACGGATTTCTGCTGACTGGAGGGTGCGAAAATCCGAAGGCCACGAAAACCCCTATTCCTTCAAGTTAAATACAGTAATGGTGAAAAATTTGACTCTTCCGAAGATTGAAGTGTTGGTAAATAATATCCCAGCCACCGCACTCCTGGATACAGGCGCGCAGTATTCCTGTGTGGCAGAAGATTTTTTTAGGAAGTATTTTCGTAAATATCGTATATATAATTCGGATAATACGACAGTGTTAGCTGCGCAAGGAGAAAGATGTAAGTGTATAGGTAAATTACCGCTGTATGTCCGTATCAAGGACGAACAAGTAAAGGTTATGTTTTTCATAGTAAAGAATCTGCAAGCTCATATTATCTTAGGAATAGATTTTCTTTCAGAGGCACAAGCAACGCTAGATTTTAATGAAGCGTCTCTTAAGCTGACAATGAAACCAGTTCGTGAAGAAAAGGCTGAACCGCCGATGTTAAACCTTGACCACCTGCCTAATGAAGAGCAACAAAGAATCCGACAAGTGGTAAGTGAATTTGCTTCGTTATTTAGTGATATTCCAGGATTTACTCAGGTTACTAACCATAGTATTGACACCGGAGATTCAATGCCAGTTCGCCACAAAGCATACCGGTATGATAAGAATAAGGAAAAAATTATAGAATAGTATATCACCGATATGCTACGTAAAAAGATCATAACGCCCATCTCAAGTAGTTATGCTAGCCCGGTGGTTTTATGTAAGATAAATAATGACTGTCCATTGACACATCGAAAAAGGTGGAGATTCGCAATTGACTACCGTATATTAAACTCCATAACTAAATATCCGGTATATCCGTTACCTATTATTGAAGAAATTCTAAGGAACATAACATCCACCAAATATTTGACGACTTTAGACTTAACGACTGGTTATTTTCAAATAGGGATTAGGCCTGAGGACGTGCCTAAGACTGCTTTTATAACCAAGTCTGGCACTTATGCATTTCTGCGCATGCCGTTTGGCCTTTCAGGGGCACCGGCAACATTTCAGCGATGTATGGACATTGTGTTAAGGACTGTTCATGGAAAGTCCACATTTATCTATTTAGAGGATATCATTATTACTAGTGATAATCTCGACCAACATGTACAGGATTTAAGACAGGTGTTTTCTTTATTAAATGAGGCCGGTCTAAAAGTTAATGTCGAAAAGTGCAAATTTGCAGCACTTGAATTAAAATATTTAGGTTACAAAATATCTCAGAAAGGAATAGAGACAGACGAATCAAAAATAATCGCTGTACAAAAGTATCCGACTCCAAACACGGCGAAGAAGCTCTCTTCTTTTCTAGGACTTTGTTCATATTATAGGTCCTTTATAAAAGATTTTGCAGCTATTGCTGAACCATTGTTAAAATTAAAAAGGAAAAAGGCAAGATTCTCGTGGACGGCCGAAGCCAATAGTGCTTTCGAAAAATTAAAACAAGCATTAACGCAAGCCCCTGTGCTGAAATTTCCTGAAAAGGATGAGAATTTAGAAATTTCAGTGGATGCTTCGGATTATGCGGTAGGAGCGCTACTTTCGCAAAATCAGCAGCCCGTGGCATTTTTTAGCTGAACTTTAAATCAAACACAAAGAAACTATTCCGCGACAGAGAGAGAGGCACTTGCAGTTCTGTTAGTAGTGCAAAAGTTCCGAGTCTATTTTGGAAAGGCGCCAATAAGAGTGTACTCTGATCATGCGGCGGTAACTAGATTGTACTCAGGGAAAAACTTATCCCCAAGGTTAATAAGATGGGCACTCAAGCTACAAGAATATAATCTGGTAATCAAGCATACCCCCGGAAAGGAAAATATCGTAGCAGATGCCCTATCCAGAATTAAAATAGATGAAGAAGGTAATACTGTAAAGGTGGCAATGCTCACAGCATGTACAATAAATTCCCGAGAAACTGTAATAACCGAACTGGGTAAGGATCCTGAGTTTGGAAGCATTTATGAGTATTTAAAGGATCCTGAAAATTTTAGCCACCAAGATATTGTGGCGATAAGAAATAGGGCGGCCCATTACGAACTAATAGATGGTCTATTATTTTATACAAAAACTACGAATTCCAACAACGAATTTCGACCTGTTATCCCAGCTAGTCTTAGATTAAATATCCTGCAGGAGCTCCATGACAGCCCTTTAGCTTTTCATGCTGGTATTCGAAAACCTATCCACCGCGTACGCGAGACAGTCTATTTTCCTGAACTGCAAAAGTTAACAAGGGCGTATGTCCAGTCCTGCCCAACATGTCAAGCAGTTAATTATATTAATTTCCGCCCGGCCGGGTTTCTAAATAGTATTAAATCGGAATTTCCAAATGAAATAATTGGCATCGATTTATTGGGCCCTTTCCCAAAAAGTCAGTTAAATAAAAGTCGCTATGTCCTTGTTATGGTTGATCATTTTAGTAAGTGGACCGAAATTGTTCCCTTAAAGCGAGACTCCGCGAAATTAGTTACTGATTCTATTTTAAATAAATATATTTTAAAATACGGAGCGCCCCTATAAGTTATATCGGATAATGGTCCTCAATTTGTAAGTAATGTGTTTGAAGACATGTGCCAAAAACTGGGCATACGTCATTTAAAAATGGTCCCGTATCGGCCGCAATCAAATATAGCGGAACGGGTGAATAGAAATATAGTGAAAATTATCCGTAGTTATGTTAACAATTTTCATAAAACCTGGGATAAGTATCTCAATTAATTTGCTTTCGCCCTTAGGACCGCAAAACATGATACAACGGGCAAAACTCCTGCTGAGTTATTTTTAGGTAGAAAGATTATAACGCCGTTAGATAAATTATTTTATGTGCAACAAAGAGCCACAGAATTTAAAATGGCTGATATAGAAAAACTAATTAAAGAAGCAAAAAGAATACTGAAGTAGCACAGTGAAAACAAAAGCTGTATTATGACTTCAAACGACGGGGAGTAACTTATAAAGTAGGGGATGAAGTGTTAAAAATTAAGCATTCACTTTCTTCAGCACCAGAAGATAAAACTGCCAAATTTTTTCCACGATTTGAAGATCCATATGTCATAGAAAAAATAACTGACGCTGTAGTAGTGTTAAAAGCCAGGAATGGTGAAACCTGCTCCGCAAACATTGATCAAATCAAACCCTACTATGATCGTAATAAAATGCAAATATTTACAGATCTTTTGCAGGATCCGGCACGGCAGACACGGCGGGCACAAGCTCCAGATGTGGAACAACGACAAGTACAAGGGCAAGCCATTAAGAGGCAGGAGCAAGTGAAAAGAAAGTTTCCCCGCTGGAAAATTAAAGGTAACAAGAAAAAGAAGCCGTTCCACCGTCTAGAAAAGAGAGCTCACGAACACCCCAGAATGAAGAAGGGAGAAGGACGACGTATGCAAAGAGAGCCAGGACAAAAGACGGCAACTATAATCCGGCTCTAAAACGGAAGATCTACTCATTCGACAGGACTCTCCGCAGCAAATGTCGCCGAACTGCGGAAGGGCCACCAGCGGCGGAAGAAAAGTTAGAAGGAAAATTTGAACGGCCAGCAACGAGGTCCAAGCAGGAACGCGAAAGAAGTCTCCCGGTTCCGCCAAGACCAGCTGCCATCAAACGGCCAAGACCACAGGCAGAGGCGAAAAAGAAGGTATTCAAGGGTGACCGAACGGGAGAAAAAAAGAAAGCTTCTAGAGGAAGGCACTGAAGGGCGAGCCCGCACAAGAAGAAGAATAAATCAAACGAGAATCTCTGCTACCTTCCAGGACTGGGCTCAGAAAAGAATGACCGAATATAACAAAGATAAGTAAAATTTTATGTTACTTTGCAAACTTAAGTTAATCTTTCATTCTTACTGCAAGTGGCAGATTTCAAGAAGTTTTACGTCATGCGAGGTCTACCTTTATCGCCAAAAAGGTGAGAAATGAGTTGTTACCGATTTTGGTATTATGTTTTTCAATTACTCGCGCGTAAAACTAAAGTTGATGTATAATAGGAATATGTAAAGACTTAAATATTGTAAAAGTTATTGTATAAATTTTATTTAAAACATTCTGGCAAGAAAGAAATTTTAGTCTGAAAGACTTTTTGAAATGTAGTATTTCAATGTAGAAGAATTGGCACTTGATTTGAAAAGAATAGAAGTTAACAATGTACTACTAAATACTTCTCGCTTTCTAATTTCTAATACGAAAATACGCGAATATAAATGAAGAGTGAAAACAAAGTTAAAAAATTCACAAATTATTTACGAGATTGATTAGAAATAATGAATGAAATATAAACATTGCATACATTTTGTTCTAAATAAAGTGTGCAATGGATATGCATCCAGTACTGCACATTTATTTATGCACTATTTATTTAGAATTTTGCTTTCATTTAAATATGAAAGCAAAATAATCATCGAAAAAATTGCAAATCTAGCAACTCCTCTACTATGGGACGTAGGCGTCCGACAAACATGTAAATTTTACTTCATCCATGGAGGAGAACTGACGACTTTTCTCATTAGGAAAATGTCAAAGAGGAGGCAAAACTGTTTCGGATCGCGCTGGTCTGAAAGCTATAATATGAGAATTTCGGCCCGGTTTTAGAAGGTTAAGAGGGTAATGCTTGAGAACCTATTGTAATAATTTTGTGGAAACATTTATTTGGAAGAACGTTTATAAAAGTATAAAGAAACATTACAATGAGAGAGAAAATATAAATTATTATCAGGTTTTAGTCAAATTATCTGTATATGAAACGTCGAAATGGTAATATGAGGAGTATTTTATTCATTTGTGTAAGCATTTTATTTACTTGCATACCAACGAGTTCTGACGAAAGTCTGCATAGATTTATTACCTAATTATTGGCACTTCTTGCAGACGCAAATGAGATCTAATCAGAAAATAATCAAGCATCTGAATCAGTCAATCATCAACACGCACATTCTAAATCAGATTTCTGAATTACTTTCTTGAAGAGTTTACGGTCCAAATAAAACTGAAGAAACATTTTAAACACAAAACAAAGCAGCAGAAGTGTGAGAAGTATATATTACTATAAAGCCAACACTGTCAGTTAAGGACAATGTAGTTTGATAAAATAAACAAGGTGAACAGAGACACAGTTGTAGCCGTTTGTAATTTTAAAGTACATAAAGCGCAGGAGTATATGAGAAAACCAGTGAGTAGCACATTGGTTACAATTTTTATTATAAACATGCTGAAACTGTGAATATAATTTCAAGCATCGGTGGCAACATCGAATGGAGACATGCTTCAGTGTCAGATGTATTTCATTAAAAGATATGAAATATTTTTAAACGTTTAAGAACACAGTTTCTGAAGTACTTGACAGCTCACACTGTATAAGCTTCATTCCTTTGTTTCAAAGTCGGTAAAGAGTTATCACAGATTTTCTTAAAAATTATCGGTGATCAATACTGTTATTGATCAATCATAACGACAATAACATACATTGTTATGGAAAGAGAGAAAGTACTTGTGAGGCTTTCTGAAAGACCGAGTCTCAGTTTTAATATTTTAATATTAATATCTACAAGTCTGACCTAACTGACACTACTGAAATAGTTACGAAAAATTGATTCCCACTGTTAAAAAATTGATCTGCATTTTTTTTTTCGTAAATTTTATTTTTTTAAACAACATGTCTGTAATCAATGTGCGCACCGCATTGATGCTGGAAACACAATAATATTTGAATCATCGTTGTACAAGCTAAAGAAAAAAAAACAATATTTAATTGTGAGAATAAAATATTCTAACGATTATAATGATAAGTCAAGAATAAAATCAAATCTGTAGCTGCAAGCCTTTTTTAGCGTTATGGTGGTTAGGGAAATCTTAGTGCGATACCGAAGGGCTCGGGTTCGAATCCCGGAGAAGGCATGGATGTAAAATTGTAAGTCCCTTCATAGGAGGCAATGATGGCCCGCCTACTAGGCGCCTCCATGATAAAGAGACTACCGATCTGGCCTTAGGGCAGGACGATGCCGACATAGGCAAGTGCCAACCATAAGAAAAAAAATTTGATTGTAATCTTATTCAAAAATTCCTAATTATAAGACGCAAATTTTTAGACACCTTTCTCATGTTGGTTTTTAATGGTAATCAAACTAATATGAAAGTGGACTGAAAAGTCATTTTTAAATGAACCCCATAATCTTATACGTCTCTGTACATTTGCATAAATCCATAATGGGCCAGGTATTATTTTATCGAAGGACAAGAGTCTAAATGGCACGATTACTTCGCTTGCTTGCGAGTGAATTCTAGGAGGTCCGACGAAGACATCGCGGACGAAAACGTAGCGGAGAAAACAACGTAAGACGGAAACTTCGTTGTAGAAAACATGTGGGAGAAAAGAAGGCAGGAAAACATATCGTAAGTCTAAAACATCATCGAAGAAAACAATCGTGGTACAAAACATCGAAGAAGAACCGAAAGCGGTTCCAAAACTTCGCAGTTTAAAAATATCGACGTGGAAAATATATTCCTATAAAAGAGAGTAAATAAAATAATCGCATGACGATTATTCTGCAGATATATCTTTTCTACATTTAAAAGGTGCTGGTGCGTATTCGAATAATGAATTCTAGGTGCGAGTAAGAATGAGGAATATTTTTACCTCTATATTTCATATATTTCCTTTCATTAATAATTTTTTGCTAAAAATCCAAGAAGGAACTCTTGCATTGAAAAGTTGAAAGGAAGTAGAAAATTAATGATACGTATGGGAGTACTACGCATTTTTTTATTTTTTATTTTAAGAGAATTTTAAATTTATTTACTTAACTATTAAACGTTATTATTTAATTAAGTCATTTCATAAAGTTGTATTGGCAGTTCTTCATGAACAATATATTTTTAAAAAATTAAAAAAGGGAAAAGGAGCATTTACTTTAGATTAAATGTATTTAAAAGTTTTATGCATGTATGAAATTTCTAATATTATGTTCTTTGAATAAAATTAAGACTTCTTTTGTTCTTTTTCCTTCAGCTTCTTCAAAGTAATCCTTTTATATAAGTATCCTTTGCATGTTGCGATTCGTTAGTTGTGATGACACAAGTCAGGATGAACTACGTAATATTTCAGTACCGTATTTAAATTTATTGGATTATTGGAAGAGCACGTTAGGGCTCTTTTACTAAGGGCAGGGAAGCGTTTGGGGAGGACTTTCTCAGGAAAAGTTTCGTACGCACATTACACATTAGAAAAACCACAAAATTCTCAAGCAGCGTGTTTTTGTGCTGGGTCTAGCTACCAGCGTTCAACGACTTTACCTCTGGACCACTGCAGCCAGATAGAGTTATTAACGGAATAGATTATTAACGAAAATGCATTCATTTTCACACTATTTTTTTGAGAAAGATCAAATTTAAATTTAGATCTAGAAAATGTAAACGCAGAATTTTACAAAAAGAAAATATAGGTACAATAAATCCTCTTGTCGGTTACCATCCTCAGATGACCGATGTTTTTGAAAAAATAAGTAAATATAGGTTTTTCACAATGTCTCTCTAAGATGACCGCATCAACGGAAGACTAAAGAGATATGGAATCGTCAACGATCGCTTTGAAACGAATATTTTATATTTAACTTTACATTTATATATTTTTATAAATGATTTTAAAATATGGTTAAGCTTTTGTGTCTCAGTGTGCCACTACATGGAACACCCAAATTGAATCGCTTCGAAAGCCTCTAAATTCAACCGTAAATAGATAAAAATGCTTTTATAATATACTTTGAAGTTTTCTTTTTAAACCGTAGATAGCAGCATATCACAAGGAGACACATAACTTTAATTTATTATGTGTTATTAAAATCCATTTTTTTCAAGTAATTTTCTCTATTTTTTAATGTTATAAAAATTTTATTTGGAGAAAAAATAGGCATAATTTTTTTGGCTGTACTCCAAATTATTTTTTTAATCTTTCATACAAAAATCATACGCAGAATCATTGAATAAAACCAGGTGTTCCATTAGCGGGAACACTGCGCCTTTAGCAATCTCATGCTCTTACTAATCAGAACATCTGTGCTCTCAGGAGAGAACATCCGTTGTTTTCGTTTTCTCTTTCCGTTGATTTTTTTTGGGGAGGGAATGAATTCAAACAAAGCAGCATTGAGGGGCGAGGTGGGTTTTGTGTTATGAAAGCATTAATATTGGCATCTCGAAATTTTTGGGGGTAGTTTTTAGGCGGGAATTTCATTAGTAGCTTCACTCATCTTTACTTAGACCTACGCGAATGTTTTGCTGTCTTTTTAGTCTCATTCCCGTTTATTTTCAATAATTGTGTAGATATTTTTCGTGTATCTATATATTATAAGCTTATTTTTCTTTTTTGTTAATATTAATCGTAGTTAATTATTTTAATCTTAGTTGGTTTGTCTTCCATCAAAAAGGTGTGACTTGCTTTGAACAATTTCACGAAGCTAAGAAATAGGAAAATTTATAAACATTTTTGTATATAGGACTTGTGTACATAGATATGTATCTCATTTATTCGTATATATTCAAGAATATTGTGTATATCCAGGAAACCATGTATACAGCCATAATACAGAGTTTTTTCATTCTTATGCAAACGCTTCTACTCATTTTCGTGCTTCACTGCAAAGCTCGCTTAGTCGCACTTTTATAAGCTCTGGCGGCGCAGTGTTCCACCTCATGGAACACCCACAGAATTAAAACGGTAAGTGCAATTTTTACAACATTTTACCTGTATATTTATTTAGGACTAAATAGACTGAATACAACGTTTCTTGCTGAAATTCCGACTTTAACGTACAGTGCGCCGCAAAGGATTAAATATTTTAGTTCTATGTTACGCAAATTGTATTTCTCCCTTTGTACCGAGGAGAGGCGCAGACACAAATTTGTTAGGATCGTAAAGCTCGGGTTTAGAGCTTTTAAGTTGCGGTGAGTTTCAACTAAGCAGAGGTTCTCCTGAGTTTACTTGGTGAGCCGCTACTGAAGTCGGAGATTTCAAAGAGTTCTTCGCCGTTCCTCAGCCAACTTAATGTTTGAAAGCCAATAAAGTAGTTTCGGTCAACATTATGACTCTGAGGTTTCTTGGGTTCTACACTGAGGGAACATCAAGTGAATTTACAGTCCACTACTTTTGAACGACGGGACATACAGTTTTCACACACAATTTATTCGAAAATGTTTTAGTTATTGCTTGAACTTTTAGAACGAAGTTCTCAGCGAACCACTTTTTTTTACGACCACTTCTTAAAAGTATAGCTGTGGAATTCTGGTACTAATTCTCATCTTTTTAAGATTTCCCATTTAGGTAATATTTTATTACTGCATTTTACAATATAAAGGAAGTATTATAATTACGAAAATTTTCAAGTATCACATTTCAGTGTAAATATCCATTTTGTCCATATCTGAATCCATTTGGATGATTTTTGTGCGACATCTCATACGGACAGAATAAAGACTTCTTCCTTTTCATAGTATATTTTATAATGCATTCAAAAGGGATTTTTTCGTGTTCTCTGTATGTATGTAGATATAATATATGTGTGTATGTATCTCGCATAACTCAAAAACGATTAGCCGAAGAATATTGAAATTTTCTAAAGAGTAGGCTTGCTTCTCTCTTTATATTGCAGGTTAGCTGTACCAACCGTATATGTATATGCTCACGTATATGTACACCAACATCCTTTATCCGGCTTAAAAGTCCCTACACGACCTTTATTTTTGCAATCGTTGCTTGTAGTAATATACTTCCAGTTATTGAAATGTTTTTAAATCACGAAAATATTCATGTTTTGGCGATGTCAAATTTTTAAAAAAATTCTTTTTTGACAAATAAGTAAATCCAAATTTTAATACAGTCTCGCGGTTCGTATACTTACATTTGGGAAAGTTTCATACTTGTTATCTATATAGTATATAAAGAAGAAAGTTTGTGTGTTTGTCCTCTCATAACTCGGTCACTACTATAGCTATCACCACCAAACTTTCTACAATTAGGTCGACGTCACTTTTCTCAAAAAAAAAAAAAAAAAAAAAAAAAAATAGCTAAAATCAGAGCTATAAATTAAAAACTCGGAAAAACGATAATTTTCTTTCTCATTTTCCGAGTGGCAACAGTCTCGCAAGCTGGAGACGAAAATCTGCTTTATTTCGAAAGTTGTTACCATTGCTCTCTTTCAAATCCTAGAGTTTGTTAAAATACGAAAATAGATAAAAGATGAAATAAAAATAGCTTTCCCAAACATTAAATACGTTATTCCCGATTCCGAAAATTCGAGGGAAGCCATTTCGACTATTCTCATCTTAACCACTTTCATGAGCCAAAATACTAATTAAAAATTCTGAAAGTTCTAATTTTCGCACTCATTTTTCCTAGTGGTAACAGTCTCGGGCGTTGGAGATAGAATTGTTTTATTTCGAAAAGTGTTGCTACTGCTCGCTTGCAAATCGTACATTTTGTTAATAAAAAAATTTGTAAATTTTACATAACCTATATATATAAAGAAGAATGTCTGTTTGTGTGTTTGTTTGTTTGTTTGCGTTATTGATTTCTGATCAATTATGATAAATATTTTGCGACATTGAATCGACTAAAGTTGAATATAGGTGAAATATTGGATGGAACTTGAGCTGTTATGGCCATTTGATTAGAAAGACGAAAATCACTAAAAGCTGAGTGACATTGCTTCTGATACAATGAGAGAGAATTATATTTTTCTATCGAAATTTTTTATGTGGGGTTGCATATCGCACCAGACTGAAAAATGTATAACTATGAATCGTATTTTTTACATCGTTAGAGAAGGATTACAACGGTATCGTTCTCTCTGTTGTTAGATACATTGCTTTCAATCTAACTTAATTGACATCGGGTACTTCCGCTAATAAAGAAATAAAATTAGAAAAAATTCATAAACGCACGACCAAAATTGTGCAGTATACGTAATTTCAAAATCAGCAACTTTCTTTTAGGAATCGGGTATTCAAGTTTGAAAGAGCAATTCGAAGAAATAAATTTAAATGATCAGCAGCAAAAAGTGTGTATATTTTAATAGGCCTTATAAGGAAATTCACATAACTAATAAGGAACAACACATAAGGCCTTTACAAGGCCTTATGTGTTGTTCGCCTGAGATTTTTGATTTTAGTAAGCACATAATTTTTCGATTTTTTTCATTCGAAAAAATATGCGTCTGTTTCTCGTACTTTTCTAATATACAGTGAATTATTTCATAAGGGCATTACGCGGAAGTTTCTAATTATTAGTTTATATATAGTATATAGACATTGTCAAACATTCGTTTTCTCCAGATGTAAACCACCTGTTTCTCCACCTGGCCCAAACAGCTTTTTACATATTGATAACTGCAAACAATCATTCGATTTCCTGCATAGTTAAATGGAATGTATTCTGAGAGCTGAAAAATGTCATCTAAGCAATTTGCAATTTGATTCATTACTAGTAAATCTGAAATCAGTTTCGTTATTTTAACAAGAAAGGGTATTTTTATGCATAGTGCTGGAAATAGATTAAAGATTTAATAAAAATTAAATTTTAGGTTCGAGTTCCATTTGACGAATATCAAAATGTTTACCTTGAAATATTAATAAAAGTATTTTGAAAATAGGAATGCAATTTTTAATTATTTTAAATCTATTTACTCTAAAGCAAAATGCCGTTACTTTAAATATCAGAGGCACAAGTAGAAGATATAGATATGGATATAGATGGCTAGAAGTAAGAAACAAACAGAAAAGAAAGAGAGAGATCAGAGTAAAATTATTCATGTTAAATTCAAATGGAAAGAATTTGAAAATGCTATATTTCAATAGCTAAGATTTAGTTAACTCTAACAGGGAGAAGTACCTCTTATGGGCATAGTATACATCATAAGTGAAATGGTAAAAGCATACGGTATCGTGTTTTTACTATTTGAACACTTTGGAAATCTGAATGATCAGTTTATATATGTCAAATACTCTGTTAATTACTTATCTCTATCTATCTGTAATTATACACGTACTGTCCACCAATGAATGCTCGATGTATAGGTCACAGCCACTATCCCACCAAAAGAGAAAACTTTCATTTATGAAACTTCCTAGTACGTCTGCCAGGGAAACGAAAACAGGCTTTACATCTAACATTATCCTGCACATTTTTATGAAACATTAACATTTTGATTCGACCCTTTTGTTTTATTTTGTTTTGAGTTTTGTTCAAGCAAACGTTTTGAAAATCATTCCTACTAGTAAATATCTGTTTGTTTCTTGTATGTTTGGGGCACCATTGGTCATGTGGTTAGGATTGCAGAATACTGAGAGTTTTATGGAACTGATCATCAAAATTGTAATTTCCATTATTTATATACAAAAACAATATAGGAGCATGAAAAACACCAATATGGATAGTTTAATAAGACGAAACTTCAGCTCGTAAGTGCTGATAAAAAACAATGTACAATAACTAAATGTTACTGTAGGATGTTTATTATAGCTTAAATAAACAATATTTTATTTATTCATTTTCAAGGAATGATTTCTACCGGCAGTAATTTTACAATAATATTATAAGATTAGACATAATAAATCTGACAGCATGAATGCATTATATGAAAAAAGCATGGAATTTGCATTATTTTGCTATAGAATGTTATACTAATTCTTGATTATCCGTGTGTGGAATACCCGTCTTGCAATTTGGAACTAGGTACCGTTGAAGCAATTTTAAGCGACCAGGGAATATATTTTTCATTTAGTCAATTTGTCGAAATTTTAATCTTTTTAATTGCACTTTTACATTATTTTGATTACCATTAAAAACGAACGTGAGTAACTCATCTGAAAATTTATAAGCTGTGAGAGAAATCATATTGAATGAACTGAGCATACAGAGGAGACTAATTATATGCCTTTGGCTTTACAATCCTTGTTAAAATATTTTATTTTTAGAGTTGTGTTTTTGTGTTTATTGCAGCTTGTAGGATGATGAGTGAAATTGCTTGGAAGTCCGTGCATTAAATAAGTGCAAACATTGGTTACAGACCTTGTTAATTAAAAAAAATTAAACTTTACAAAAAATAATGTTACAGAATACATATATTTCTTTTACATTCCGAATCAATTTTTCGTACCTAGTTGAGTCACATAAATTATGACAAACTTTGAGAAATTAATTTAAAAAAATTAAATATGAAAAAAAAAGAATTTAACAAAACAATTATAACTTGGCTGTGCGAGATATCTCACAAATACTACGTTTATGTTTCTGAACAAATGCATAATATTCCCTCCCTTTCTATCTATCAATTTTATCATTTATCTCTCACATCCTTTTTTATGAAAATCTGTGATAACACTTTACAAACATTTAAACAAATAAATGAAACTTATACAGGTTGGACTGTCAAATACCTCGAAAAATTAGTTGTTAAATTTCAAAAAATTTCAGATTTCATTACGAGATATATCTGACATCGAAACAGGTCTCAATTCGATAATGTCATGGATTTTTAGAATTATGTTTACAGTTTGAAATTATCCTTATTATATGAAAAATATTAAATAAATTTCTTATATATCAGTTTCCTTGCACACTCTTGTGCTATATGTACTTTAACGTACAAAGAACGTTATAGAATAATACGTTAATACCTTATAGATACGTTATAGAAACGTTATAGAAACGTTATAGAAATGTTATAGAACGTTATAGAAAGAACGTTATAGAATAGTGTTATCAATGGTTATTTAAACCAAACTGCTGTGCGTTTTTAAGGCCGAGCGGTAGCTTTCTAATTAACACGCTGAGTTCTGCGCCGAATTTGCTGTCCTTTCCGTTCAGCCGGCAGCGAGCTAAGCCTTAAATCTAAGCCTCATTTGTGTTTAGAATGTTTCAATACATTTCATTAATGCTTGATCACATTTCATTCAGACTATATTTATTTTTTAACATATACTGTCGGTTCTGTGGAACGACGCCAGGCAAACGACAATTCCAGTGCCGGTTCCCAGGGACCGACGCCGGCCACACGGAAAGTTCACTGTCGGTCCCCAGAGACCGGCGCCGCGCTCAACGTGTTAAGAAAGTTTCGGGCCGGTAAGTAAATATGTATTTAATTCAAATATATGAATTGATATGTAATCTATATATACGATTCATTGTATTTGAGTTCCATTTCGAATACTCAAAACTTAAACACAAAGAACTAGAGGCAGCAGATACATAAATCAGTTTATTGAACGGAATTTAACAGAATCGTTACAGGTGATGAGATGTGGGTAGCTCACTTCACCACAGAAAACAGCAACTCACGATTGATTGGCGTCACAGGGATCCACGCGCCGGACGATCCTCAGTCTATGCACGGAAATTGAAGTCCACGGTATTCTGGGATAGTAAAGGCATTCTGCTCATTGACGTATTGGCGAGTGGTGCTCCGGTGAAAGCTGATCTTTATTGCGCTTTACTATAGAACATCTGAAGAGCCATTCAGAACAAATGGTTTGGGATGCTCAGTGCTGGTGTTGTGGTGTCCTACGACAACATCGGACGCATACGGGGAATTCCACAAAATATATGTTGCAGACGTTTCGCTGGGAGATGTCTGACCATCCATTCTATGGCTCCGATCTTGCTGTTAAGTACTTCCACCTGTTATTGCACCTGAAGACGTTCTTGTCTGGGCACACTTTCCTACAGGTGAAATGTTGCAGACAAATGTGACGGGCTGCCTTTCTTCCCAGGCGACAGACTTCTATGACACTCTAATGGAAATAGGTAACCGACGCTATGACAATTGGTATAGTTCCGATGTTTCTTATGCTGAGAAGTAGCAGAAATATAGCTGTATCTTTTGCAATAGGTTTTTCCAGGTAATAAGACTTTGTTTTTTATGGTTTACGGCAAAGTAATTTTTCAGACGACCCTCTTATTGTTTAAATAATCATTATCAAATGAATATACCTTCATCTAAATCAATATCTAACTCATTGAAATCATCATCTATATAAATTTCCTTCTAAATCCAATCACCTTCATCTGCTAATCTAAGACATCTAACTAAGCATAACTACCCAAAACACATCTTCATGTTAAACCATCATATATATATTATCATCATCATCGTCATTGAAAATATCGCCAAATTAAGATAAATCATCATAGCTGAAATCAACTAAATAAAAAGCAGTATCATCTAAATCACCACCATCAACAATATGATTCTCATTTGATCATCGTCTTCATCACCTCAACCGTCTAAATCACCATCAAAATTGTTATCTGAATAACCAAGAAAAAACATTATAAAATTATCACCAGATAATTCAAAACCATCATTTAAATAATCATCATCATCGAAATCATACCTTCAGTTTAAACCGTCGTATATGTCATCATCACCATTATCATCGTCGAGAGAGATCTTCCAGATCATCTAAATAGAAAGCAATATCAACCAAATCATCATGTTCTTCATCCTCATTTAATCATTGTCTTCATTGTCTAACTCCTCTAAATTATTATATAAATCACTCTCACATCATGTACAAAATCGTCATCAGTCAAAACTATGTCACCATCAAATTCATCTAAATATTTATTATCACTTAATACACATCGTCATTTTAACCATCATGTATATCGCGTCACCATGATCATCGTCAGAATAAGATAAACCATCATCACCCAAATCACATCAGTCATTCTAAACCATCCTATGTATCATCTTCATCATCATCATTGAAGTCGTCGTCAGAATAAAAGAACTTCACCTAGATACAAAGCCCGATCACCTAAAGTTTTATTATCATCCTACTCAATTATTCATACTCTTCATCACTAAATCATATACTCACGATCACCTAAATAAAAAATCATCAGCAGTTAATCTAAATTGTCGTCCTTAAAATTCCAGTTAAATTATTCAAATCATCGTCGTTTAAATCATGACTTTTTAGTGTTTCGCTAGTGTGCCGTCAAATAGAGCCAGTTTCATTCAGCTACAGACAGAAGGATATCACCGGAAGTTCACTATCTTTGGTACAGATGTAGTAACCAACCGCCCTCAGGAGATGCCAGAGGCTTGGGGACGTAGCCGAAACCTATGCCATCTTAAATAACGTGACACTCGGAAGTGACGTAAGAGTTTGAATAACGTAATGTTTCAAAAAGTTTGGTTTTTGTGACAACGAAAATATTTTTTAAAGTTTCATTTCTTCCGGAAACGACGAATTGTTTTCTTATTTTTTTAGGCAACGGCCTCTTGAACCCCTTGAAATCTTGTTTGTAATGACATTAAAAATTTCAGTTTTATCATTAAATCTGTATTTGTTTTTAATTGAGCATCTCATTATTTACTGTTTGTTCATTTCGCATAATTTTAATATAATAATAATAAGCCAAATGCAAAATGTTAATCGTTAAAGAGAAATGCGACCAGAGGTATAAAATTAAAAATTAAAAGACAAAGAAAATAATTTGTATATCAAGTTTTACCAAAATAGAAAAAAAAGAGAAAGGACCTTTAAAGAATAGAATAGTTGAAGGGGTGTTGAAAGCCAAAACATTTCATAAAATGAGGATTTCTGATATTTGCATTTTCAAATTCTCTACAATTTTAGCTTTCTTAAAACACCGTTCTTTAATCTCTATGAAAATTAGGACTGTACAAAATCTAGCTTTAATTTGTCATTGAATACTTTGATAATTCAGAATTTTTACATAAAATCGCGTTTTTCCCCCGAACGTGATTTTTTATACTCGATGTAGTACCTGTTCTCAAGTACTACTGCTCACAGGTATCTGAAATTTTTATACCTTATTTACTACGCTTCCAAATATTTGCCGAAATGAGCTTTTGATTATAATCAGTGCTAAATTTTACTATGCGTAACAAAATATACTGTAAAATACTCTAAAATTTAAAATATTAAAAAAGCTCGTTTCAGGATATTCAGCTAGGTATTGTGATGTTCCTTCCCTTAGCGAAAGACGTTTCCAGAACATTTTATCTGCGAGGGGTTAAAGACGGTTAAAGGAAGGGACGTAGTTACGCCGGAAAACAGAGTGGAGGCAAGCTGGTGGGAAGAATACGAGACTTGTGACTTTTGCGGTTGGACCGGCAGTCATGCCGTGTGCAAAGGGATAACTTAAGCTAAATGTATAGTAGTGGTATTTGTTTTATTGTGTATTGTTTAATAAATTAGTGGATAAAATTTCAAAGCTGATCGAGATTATTTTCCTATTATGGCGAGTGCATTAGAAATGACCGAACCCGCCTCGGAGTTGAAACGCCGCGAGGTGCAAATCGGCGCAGTCGATTGGATAAGATTGTGAAAAAGGAAATCACTAAATAGTGAAAATAATAAATAAATATGGTTGTAAAAAGTTACTGAAAGTTATAAAATGAAATTCGGTGATAGTTCACGAATGGATCTACGATGAGAGAAGATTTTTATGACGAAAGAAAATGGCGCGTTTAGGGCCATGTGTGCGAATAAATTCATCCGATTTGTGAAAGCGTGATGTGCTAAAAAGTTAACAGCCAGTGAATGGTAAAATGAGATCATCAGTGTTCATCATCCTAGTGAAATCGTGAAAAGTTAAATCAGGGGTAATGTCAATTACCGTGTTGTAATCATGTCAAGTTACGTGCCACTGCAGTGTGCTCATGATTAAAGTTAACAGCGTCAAGTTGTGCTCTTCGTTCGATATTTTCACTATCGGGATCAAAGGTAAGTCCTTCTTAATTTATATATTAACCATATTAACTTAGAAAATTATAATTGTTTTTATGTCTGTTAATAACATGATTCGAATGTCAGGCGTTAAAGCCAGTAGACACCGAGAAAGTATATTTTATATGGAAATGAGAAATTAAGGTTCTTATTTTTATCATGATATAGGAGATTCTTAGAGATTCTTAGAGCAAGGGAAACGATTATTGAAACATTTAAAAATAATGAAAGGAGTTATGTTTGACCCACCATCGAAAGCTGAGAAATGGCTGTTCTTTTTACATCATGCTGAAGAGATTCTTAATCTCTATAAAATATCTGAAGAAGGGAAAATTATTTTGCAGAGTTTAAAAGCAAAAGTTAAAAGTTTGAGGGCGACTCTCGATGAAATGGATTGAAATAACAATATTATGATTAAAGACACCGTATTAAAAGAATTCGAGATTCCTCCGAAAAACCGATCGAGACAGGCTGGTGGCGTGAATACGAGACTTGGTACTTTATCGATTGGACCGTCAGCCATGCCGTGTGGAAAGAGATTACTTAAAATATGTTTTGCGCGCCTTATATTATGTATATAGCTGAGATTACTTAAAACATGTTTTGCACGCCTTATATTATGTATATAATTAAATGTATACTATACTAGTGATATTTGTTTTATTGTATATTGTGTACCGTTATGTGTAATGAATTAGAGGATAAAATTTCAAAGATAGAGATTATTTTCCTACTATGGCGAGCGCATAGACAAACCTGCCTCGTGGTTGAAAGAGCGCGAGGTGATAGATGTACTTTAATTACCTAAAAACCTTCAAGCCTGTAAGAACAGAAGATTTTCACAAAAGGTAATCAAAAAATGGCCAATTTAACATTGTTGCTATAGGGTTTCCAACACCCCTTAATAGAAAGGAGTAAAATATTTTTAAAAAATGGCATTTATGGAAATACGAGAAAGAAATATGTTTAGCTTATAAGAGTATATAATATTTCTGTAAAATAAATAAAGTGAGCATTTAAAAGAAATTTTTTAAAATAAAAAACCAAAAGGAAATATTTATAGTTTTTAAAATCAGTATTACTTTTGTAAAATGAAAGAACTTAAAATCTTTTTAAACTAAAAGTAGCGAAAAGAAAAATTTAAATTAAAGTTTAACGTTATTAAACTAAATATTGAAGAGAAAAACACTTTTGACACGAGAAAGGGAAAATAAAAGAATTTTAAAGTCAAAATTACATTTGCACAAGTTGCAAATTTGATAGAGATTCGCGTTCCTTTAAGCCTCGGGCGCCTCCCTATGACGGTCGGTTACTATTAAGCTTGTTATTGTAAACTGGCTATTCAAATTACTGTCGGTATGCGCAAAGGGGGCCTGAATCTTCATCCTGAAAAATAAACAAAATTATTGTTACACGTCACATAAAAATATCAGTTAAAATGATAATTCAATTCTGAGTCACAAGCATGAGAATATTTGAGAAGGTTATATGGCATACGCAAATAACCAAAATGAAAGGTACTCGAAACGCATGTCTGTGCACTGTCTGCAAAAGTTCAGACCGGATCTTGGTCGTTTGTTGTAGGCATTGACTTGCAAGTACAAATGTGGTTTGAAAATCGTAAATGTTTGCGCTTTGGTACTTTTAAATTTAAAGTCATTTGTTTTGTAAAAATTACGAAGCCTAGCTCTTCATATGTTTCTCCGACACTCATAATTTTATGAGGAAAAGGTTTGCATTCGTTATGAAATAATTTTGAACATAAGTATCTCCGTCTGATTTCGATTGACATCAGTCAATTGTTCTGTGATTTATTTATTATAACCAAAAGGAAAGTTTCCGAAATGATGTCTAGGTATTGGAGGAAAGAATAATTAGTAAAATGTAGAAAACTGATACTTTTATTTTCAGCTTTTTTTGAAATGAACTCATTATGCAGCGTGCCAAAAAATTTAAAAAGACTTCTCTCAAAATTTAATTTCAACGTTCTATTTTGGAAATGAAAATACCAATTAACAATATAAAGAACTCTTCCTTGAGTTTGTAAAGTATTCTAGAAATCCTTGACTTCCCATAGCTGGTAAAAACCTAAAATCTCTTACTAAATTTGTCATGGAATATGCCAGTAAATTTCAAACGTAAAAATGTGCGCCATTTGTTTTTACATAAAATTTCTCATATAAATAATTCTTGGATTAGACTTTTTTTAAAATGCATCTTGACCCAAAACGTTTAAACTGTTTTCTTAAAACATTCGTTTGCTATTGAGAATTTTATAAATATAACTAGACTGAGTTTTGAATAAATGAAATTACAACGCATAAGCACATTGTTGGAACATTTTGTATAAGACAACGTAATCGCATATAAATCAAGTTCTTATATCGCTTAATTACAATGCATCAGATCTTTAGTAAATAAAGAAAGCAATAAAATACACATGGTGGTTTGGCAATACCAAAAACATCATATCCCGCAACAGCTCTTCTTGATTATTTCATACCTTAGAAAACACGAGCAAATATGTCAATTGCGGAAACATTGCAGTTTGGCAAGCGATAAGGTAGTGCGCAGGAGAATTGATTATCGGGGAAAATATTTCTGCAAGGTAGGAGGTGATTTGTATTCATTCTGGATGTGGAAGAGAATGTTATTCTAGGACTTCGAGAAATAAGGAACATAATTTGGATAAGAGTGCACTTTCGACCAAAGTGAATTTGCGGAATTAGGAGTCATGTTTCTTCTTTCTGTAGTCATTTGAAGCCGTGGTTCTGATGTCAACATCAAAGACTTAACGATATCACATTTGTTTTTAGTGAAGTGTAGTTCATCCAGTGCTTTCTTCAGCAGTAGTTATGGCTTTCGCCGAACGAAACAAACACAATGCAAGTTTCAAATGTTAAGTCATTCAGTTTGCGAAAGAAAATGGAAATCATGCAGTTTGGTTTTCGTGAATGCTTCGTACACGAGTGGAAGAGGCATGAAATTTTACAATGATTATTGCGCCAAATCATAAATGTGTATTGCATAAAGAAGTAATGAAATAGCTTTACCGTCGGCAAAAGTGTTGGAAACTGCATTGTAGAAAATTCCCATCATCACTAGAATGGATTAATTGTAACAAGAAACAGCGTACGTTTCTTTGCCTTAAAAATAGAAAAAAGGAGTGCAAATGGAAGTGAAAACTCTAAAGCAAACTGAGGTTGTGTATTCGATTTACTTCACGGAATAATTCAGTTCTCCGAGAAAAAGGGATAAAATTTTTTCAAAGGCTTCGAAAATATAGAGATAAAACTTTGATGAGTTTTTAAAAATATGTAAAAATGTATTTACTATCACGTGTTGCAAATATGGATGTCATTCCTGTAGTTTTGATATAGTAGGAGATAAAGAAACAATGATATGAAAGAAAAATAACGGTTAACATAAAATCAATAGGCCAACGAGAAATCTCACCTCACCCTACTGATCTCCTGCTTAGCCGACCGTACGAAATTAGAAGCTCATCGATATCTTGAAAACAAAGCCTTTGCTGAAGTGCAGTTTCCCGAAAGTGTTTTCATCCGTATTCACGAGAAATGATCGGCGGAGAAAAATGTTGTGAAACTGTGGATAAGAAATATTTGGCAAAAGCTTCCTTTTGCCTCAGATAATCAAGAAAGTCTAATACTTTGGGACAAGTTCAGCCTCCATCTAACGGATAACACAAATATGTTGTTGAAAGAGTGTTATACAGATATGACAGTTTATCCAAGCGTATTATTGCGATTAGTTCAGATATTAGACATATATGTCAATAAATCATCGATAGAATATTTTAAACGTTAGTGGAATACTCGAACAAAAGTGAAGGTGAAAAAAACAATTACAAATGGATACCAAATACGTCATGCCAGTCCATAAATAGTGTGTCAGTAGATAATAAAATCACGTAATAAAATTGAACCCGTTTAATTTATGTGGTATATCTGACGGTCTAGATGCAACGAAAGATGATTATATATGTGTGGATCAGAGTAAAAGTAACGGCAAAACTGAAACCGAATTCGATGATGTGCTTGAAGTTATAGCTTGAGACGTATATGAGGAACTTGGATCTGTCTATGCAAGTATGGATCAGAGGTGAAGGTAAAAATGAAAGAGAATCCGATAACGAAAATTTTTAAGTACATAAACTATGTTATTTCTCTTAAATAAAAAGCATTTAATTACACGCAGAAATCTAATTTTCGTATGCTCACTTTTTCCATATTTCTAAACATAACATTTTTATAGCTGGCGTACAGCGCGTACCCATAAATTTCCAACTTGCATTTTCTTTTAAAAGTGTGCCTTATACGCCTGAATATACTATAACAAACATAGCTGAAACTTAAGTGATAGAGATATTTACATGCTTGCTGAAGCATTATATTCTGTTTTTTTTCCCTTCTATTAGTGTATAAATGTTTTCAAAATTTCGATGTTACGTTTTTCAATCTTTGTGTTTAGAAAAAGGATAAAGAATTCAAACTTTTATCTCCGAAAACAAAATTCTAAATCAGATTTCTAATGAAGAAGTGAAATTCTCTATAGCTTTAATTTCCGGACTAATTAAAATTAAGAAAAAGAAGGGAGGAAAAAAATAACTGATTTGGGTAAGCAGAATATTTAGCCATTCAGTATCTATTGATGGGAATGTATATAACTCTAATGAATAGTACAGAAATAAGATAAAGTTACGTTTCAGTTTGTAGGCCTTACATTTCAAAATGGTTTTAATACAGCTTAAAGCGCATAGCCAAAGATTATGCTCTCAACCGCTTTTTCAGTAATAACGTCAGAGAATAATTCTTACAGTTACAATGTTTTCAAATAATCCATTCCTTCAAAAGTAATCTATTGTACTAAGATAATGTGTTTTCGAGGGCAGAAAATGAAACAGAACGGCGAGATCCATCAGAGTATGATCCTGTAATGCTTTAACAAATCTTTCGCAGTCTTAAGTAAGAGAGAAATGTGGTAGAGCTTCATCTTACACTATATTCTTGTATTCATATTATTTGTATTATGTGACTATGTGTCTCTATTCGATGTGTGGGAAAAAAACGTCTCCAACAGGTTTATATATACGATACCATTCAGATAAACGCAAAGGAAACCAACATTTCCATTTAGTAATATTCATTTTATTTTAATTATACCATTTTCTAGTTAGATAACAAATTCGTGACCAAGAATTTGCATCGTAACAGTGAATCATATTGCTGCCAAATTCCAAACATAAAAAACTAAAGCTCACGAATCACAAACCGAGAGTTTCTGTGAGATTTGTGAGGTGCAAAGGAATCTCTATTTTGAAAGAAATCGAAATTGATAAAAATTCGCTTTATAACATATTATTCAGTTTATTTTCTAATTATATTATAATTCTGATGTAATGTATACACACATTTTAAAAGTTATTTCTTTCGCTCATTTCAATTTGTAATCTTGAATTTTTACACTGAAAAAATCCTGAGTAGAGACGGAAACTGTGGTATGTCAAACTGAATTTAAACAAGGTGAAAGCAAATGAAAAGCTAATGTACATACTACAATAGCTTTTAATTTGTTTAGAATTACAATCTTAGTAATGCAAATCATGCTGATTAACACATAATTAAAAGTGGATAAACATTCCTTTTTGAACGTTTCTTTGAACCTTGATATAAAGTTCTATGAATATCTGCAGTTGGATAAGACAGCTCAGGGTCAAACAAATTTTAAAATGAAATTTGTATAAATTAATTTCATGAGTTCAATTATGAAAGATATGCCGTGCAATATTTATTTGCATAATTTAAAGCCAGTAGCACAACATAAATTTATTGTTGAAAAATATTGTCATGTGTAAAGCTATGTGCTAAAAAAGTCAATAACCTGTGACTTTCCAGGTAAAAAAGGAAGACCTCGCAGCCATGAAAGGTACTGAAAACATAGATCTGAACTACGAAAGAGTGTACTTAGTTGCTGCTAAAATAATACTGGTATCTTAAAGTTAGCATGACTAATTACTAGCTAATAATATATCAGTAGTTACACTTACCGAGCAAAATATTATCAAATGCTGACCATATACTAAGAATACCATAAAGGTCTTGATAATAAAAATGTTGTTGATAATAAATTTTGGTAAAATGAAGCAGGTATATGATTTATTTGTTCTATTTTTCTTTTCCGGGTCTTGCTTCGTTTGGTCATTAAATCAATCGTTCTACAGTCGGTATCCAGTTCTAGCTCTTTTCGCAGTTCAACCGGTTTCCTTTTCGGATTTGACAGTTCTTTTCCGGTTCCAGCTTGTCTTTCAGATTTGGAATCTTTTCCGTTTTTTGCTTCTTTTCCAGGTATTGCGTCTTTTCAGACTCCTCTATATTTTCCATTTCTGGCATCTTTTCCGGCTCTTGCTTCTTTTCCAGTTTTTGCATTTTTTCCAGTTCCTTCTTCATTTTCAGGTCTCTCTTTTTTGGTTTTTGCAATTTTTCCCTCAACTTTTGCCTTTCCAGTTCATTTTTGTGTGCTTGTTTTAGCATCTCTTCAATATGTTTCTCCATTTTCAGTTCTTCTTTCTTTTCTCGTTTTTGTATTCCTTCCCGTATTTTCTTCTTTTTCAGTTCTTCTTTCTTTTCTAGTTTTTGAATCCATTCCAGTAATTGCTTCTTTTTCAGTTCTTTCTTCTTTTCTAGTTTCTGTTGCTTTTCCAGTTTTTGTTTGTTTTTCAGTTCTTCCTTCTTCTCCAGTTTTTGCTTCTTTTTCTGCTCTTGTTTCATTTTCAGTTCTTGCTTCTTTTCCAATTTTTGCTTCTTTTTCAGTTCTTGCTTCTGTTCTAATTCTTGTATCTTTTCCTGTTCTTGCTTCTTTTCTAGTTTTTGTATCTTTTCCAGCTTTTGTTTCTTTTTCAGTTCTTGCTTCTTTTCTAGTTTTTGTGTCAATTCCAGTTTTCTCTTGTTTTTGAGTTCTTGCTTCTTTTTCAGTTTCTCCTTCTTTTCCTGTTCTTCCTTTTTATTCAGTTTTTGATTCTTTTCCAGTTTTTGCATCTTTCCCGGTTCTTGCTTCTTTTCCAGTTCCTTCTGGTTTTCCAGTTCTTTCTCGTTTTCCAGTTTTTGCTCCTTTTTATGATCACAAGGAGGATTTTCCAATCTACAAAAAAAAATCGGTATATCTTTATTTCAGTAGTAAAATAGTGAAGGTAATGCAATGACGATCACGTTTAACATGTACAACACTTCCATATTTAGATACTATATAACACTTTTGGCTCAGTTTCATAGGGAAAAATCTCCCCGTAGATTATTGCCTGGCAGAATTGTTTTCTACAAAGGGTGAATTTGTTGTTTTCGTTGTCCTGACCTAAAGCCAAGTAGATAAGTTAAAGTATTTTGCGTTATTTGTATGCAATAAGCGGCCTCCATGAATCTCACGTAGAGCGTAATAATTTGCAAAGTTTCAGTGCCTTACTTTCATTTACATAAGTTGCAATAATAATAACAGAAATAATAAACAGGTGGCTTAAAAACAGAGGGAAACAATGACGAAAATTGCAAAATAGGAGGAAAAAAGGAAACTGAAATGAAAAGGAAAACAACTACAAACAAAGGATGGAAAAAGCATTTTAGAAGATATACACGTAACGTTCTTTCTGAATCAGCAAAACCTGTATTTTAACGAGTCTCTTTGCATCGCTGGCTGCACAGATTTCAAATTTTCTCTCGTTATTCCAAATTCGGATCATATTGCTGGTCTTTTCCATCGTCCAGCAGAGCCGCACTAGGATTTTTGCCACCATTTATTTTCAATTGAAACTTTTATTCTCATTCTTCAGTTGCATTCTTAAAGTTTATTTATTTATACAGGAAGAAAGAAAGAAATCAATCAAATCAAAGTAAATTAGGAAAAGATATACCTGTTTTCTCCTATATTTATTGTTCCCTGTAATTTCTTTTGCCTGTTGCATTAAATTTATTGAAGGAAAATTTACAAAATCTTTCAAAATGTATTTCCTAAATCCTTATGCGAATTTAGCCCTTCTGATCATTTCGGCCACACTTTAATGGCTTTTACAATTTGATGTTTGAATATTGACAGCTGCCTATACTGAAATATGTTCTCCATTGTCCTCGAAAAAAGAAAAATTAAAGTTCCAGGAAATTTTGCAATGAAGGACACATATATCTTATTTGAAGGGCAAGAGGAAAAGAAAAAGATATTTTCGGATGGGAATATGTAGCATTTTAAACACCGTGATTGTAAATGTCATCATATAGTAGCAACACTTGAGTCATAAGTAATTATACACATATATGAGAGAGACGACGATGACGAAAAATTAAATGGCAAAACATGGCCCAAAACACTTTCCTGGCCGGTGCAAACAACACAAAACACAAGAAAGATCGGACACCAGTTATGCTTAGCACAAGAGAAATTAAAAAGTAGGAACAAAATTAGACACTTGTGGACACTTATGGATTCGAAATTACGACCTGCACCCTGTTACAGGTATCCCATCTCTCGCACATCCAATATGAGATGTTCTGGAAAATACCGTGCATCCCCAGGACTTTCCCAGCACCTGCCACAATATGTGCCACAAGTTCCTGTTGGACTTCTAACTGGGGTTTCGTGCACTTATGTGTTGAAGTACCCCGAGACGAACTGTTAATGCAAGTTAGGTCTCGTGATCTTGCTGAAAAATGCACTGGACTATCCCTACCAAACCCATGTTTAGGATACGTTCCGAAGGAACATTCCAATACTTTCTTTGATGGCGATCCCCTGCTTTTGTTCTTATTTGTTGGTTTCCGCTGCGCTAAGGAAAATAAACAAATATCTTTACAATATTCGTACCCTATTTTTCTTGTGTTGTCTCTCGTCACTATGGGCCAGGAAAGCGTTTCCGGCAATGCATTGCAATAAAAGATTATATATATATATATATATATAAACAATATATATATATATTTATATATGTATATATAAACAATATATATATAAAACAGAAGAGTATATGTACACACTGTTATTGCAAAAGGAAGTGTTCCACAAGTAAATGCAATTGTAAATTCAAGGGCCTCTTGTGCAATTGAAAGTGTCATAACAGTTTAAGTTGTTGCAATAAATAAGATTTGATTCACGTAATTTAGTAAACATAGCTTGAGTAAGCTCCCTGTTCCGAGTCAGGATAGTTCATGTTTCCAAAGCAAGTAAAGAGGAATACAAGTCCTGATAGTGGCGCCCGACGAAGAAGAATAACCATGCCCGAGTTTCAAGAAGAACCTGTGGTGCCTGCAGAAGCGGCTCAGAATCCAGAAATGCCAGCTGCCGCCCTGGAAGGATTTGGGTACATCGTACAGACCATGCGTGCATCGATGAAACTAGAAGCAACATTTAATGGAAACTCACCGGTAACCAGTTTTTTAAAAAAATTGGATGACCACTTCATGCTGTATCCAGTCCATGAGTTCCATAAAGTCACCTTAGCTACCAGCGCTTTGAAGGGCCAAGCGCTTAATTGGTTCAAATGTATAGGCAGAAGCCTCTTGGGTCAAGCGGGAAGTCCCACCTATACTTACGAAAGTTTTAAGACTGCCTTAGTAAAAGCCTTCCCTGTCGTAAGAGATCGTGCAAGTTTAGAAATGGAGCTCTTCAGCATATACCAGCAACGAATCGAAAATCTTTCCACCTTTATTTTAAGAAAAATTCACGTCTTTAAACTCTTGTATGGAAACCGTCCGGATCCTGAGATAATCCAAGTGATTTTGCCGAGTTTAGTTCCCCAAGTACAAGATTTTATTTAATTAAGGAATCCGACTACACTGGAAAAGTTATTTGAGCTAACAATCCAGTTTGAAAGTAGAAGAACGGCGGACATCGAATGAAGAAGCCAGTATGGGCAACGAAGCCAATTTGGTGCGCCAAGACCACAGCAAAGGCAAGAACATGGTTACGGAAGTAAATCGAATCAGAGGGCAAGGAAACCTGAGTATCCAAAAACAACCGGCGAACGTCGACAGTTCAATAGTAAGCCAGAAAGAAAGTCTGAAGGCCAGCGGAAAAACAAGTAAGGCATGGAAAGGAAGAAAGAAATTTTAAACTAAAACGGATTTCTGCTGACGGGAGGGTGCGGAAATCCGAAGGCCAAGAAAAGCCCTCTTTCTTCAAGTTAAATACAGTTATTGTGAAAAATTTGACTCTTCCAAAGATTGAAGTTAGAGTTTTATAAAAGATTTTGCAGCTATTGTTGAACAATTGTTAAAATTAAAAAGGAAAAATGCAAGATTCTCGTGGACGGCCGAAGCCAATAGTGCTTTCGAAAAATTAAAGCAAGCATTAACGCAAGCCCCTGTTTTGAAATTTCCTGAAAACGATGAGAATTTAGAAATTTCAGTGGATGCTTCGGATTATGCGCTAGGAGCGGTACTTTCGCAAAATCAGCAGCCCGTAGCATTTTTTAGTAGATCTTTAAATCAAACACAAAGAAATTATTCCGCGACTGAGAAAGAGGCACTTGCAGTTCTGTTAGCAGTGCAAAAGTTCCGAGTCTATTTTGGAAAGGATCCAATAACAGTGTATTCTGATCATGCGGCGGGAACTAGATTGTACTCAGGGAAAAACTTATCCCCAAGGCTAATAAGATGGGCACTAAAGTTACAAGAGTATAATCTGGTAATTAAGCACACGCCCCGGAAACGAAAATATCGTAGCACATGCCCTATCCACAATAAAAATAGATGAAGAAGGTAATACTGTAAAGGTGGCAATGCTCACAGCATGTAAGTTACATTCCCGAGAAACTGTGATAACCGAACTGAGTAAGGATCCTGAATTTAAAAATATTTATGATTATTTAAAGGATCCTGAAAATTTTAGCCACCAAGATATTGTGGCGATAAGAAATAGGGCGGCCCATTACGAACTAATAGATGGTCTATTATTTTATACAAAAACTACGAATTCTAAAAACGAATTTCGACCTGTTATTCCAGCTAGTCTTAGATTAAATATACTGCAGGATTTACACGACTCCCCTTTAGCTTCTCATGCTAGTATTCGAAAAACCATCCAAAGCGTACGCGAAGCAGTTTATTTTCCTGAGCTGCAAAAGTTAACAAGGGCGTATGTCCAGTCCTGCCCAACATGTCAAGCAGTTAATTATATTAATTTCCGCCCGGCCGGGTTTCTAAATAGTATTAAATCGGAATTTCCAAATGAAATAATTGGCATCGATTTATTGGTCCCTTTCCCAAAAAGTCAGTTAAATAAAAGTCGCTATCTTCTTGTTATGGTTGATCATTTTAGTAAGTGGATCGAAATTGTTCCCTTAAAACGAGCCTCCGCGAAATTAGTTACTGATTCTATTTTAAATAAATATATTTTAAAATACGGGGCGCCCCTAAAAGTAATATCGGATAATGGTCCTCAATTTGTAAGAAATATATTTGAAGACATGTGCCAAAAACTGGGCATACGTCATTTAAAAATGGTCCCGTATCGGCCGCAATCAAATATAGCGGAGCGGCTCAATAGAAATATGATGAAAATTGTCCGTAGTTATGTTAAAAATTTTCATAAAAGCTGGGTTAACTATGTCAATGAATTAGGTTTCGCCCTTAGGACCGCAAAACATGATACGACGGGCAAAACTCCTGCTGAGTTATTTTTAGACAGAAAGATTATAACGCCGTTAGATAAATTATTTTATGTTCAACAAAGAGCCCCAGAATTTAAAATGGGCAATATAGAAAAATAAACTAAAGAAGCAAAAAAGAACACTGAAGTAGCACAGAGAAAACAGAAGCTTTATTATGATATGAAACGACGGGGAGTAACTTATAAAGTAGGAGATGAAGTGTTAAAAATTAAGCATTAACTTTCTTCAGCACCAGAAGATAAAACTGCCAAATTTTATCCACGATTTGAAGGACCATATTTCACAGAAAATGTAACTCAGGCTTAGTGGTGTTAAAATCCAGGAATGGTGAAACCTGCACCGCAAACGTAGACCAGATAAAACCATTTTATAATCGTAATAAAATGCCAATATTTCAAGATCTTTTGCAGGATCCGGCACGGCAGGCAGAAGATCCAGAGGTGGAACAACGACAATCCCAAGGGCAAGCCATTAGTAGACAGGAGCAATTGAAAAGAAAGTTCCCTCGTTGGAAAACTGAAGGTAACAAGAAAAAGAAGTCGTTCCACAGACCAGAAAAGAGAGGGCACCACCACCCCCAGAATGAAGAAGGGATAAGTACGACTAATGCAAAGAAAGCCAGGAGAAATGACAGAAACTATAACACGGCTCCAAAACAGAAGATCTACCCATCGGATAGGAGTCTACGCAGCAAATGTCGACGAATTGATGAATGAAGACCAGCTGCAGATGCAAAGACGCAAGAAAAATTTGAACAGCCAGCAACGAGATCCAGGCAACAACGAGAGACAGTTGTCCCGGTTCCGCCAAGACCAGCTGCCATCAAACGGCCGAGACCACAGGCAGATGCTAAAAAAAAGGTCTTCAAGGGTGACCGAACTGGAAGAAAAAGAAATCTCATGGAGGAAGGAACCGAAGGGCGAACCCGCACAAGAAGGAAGATCAACCAGACCGTTATCTTCGCTACCTTCCAGGACTGGGCAGAAAAAAGGATGTCTGAATATCACAAAGATAAGTAAAACTTTATGTTACTTTGAAACCATAAGTTAATTTTTCAATCTTACTGCAAGTGGCAGAATTCAAGAATTTTTACCTCATGTGAGGCCTACCTTTATCGCCAAAAAGGCGAGAAAGGAGTTGTTACCTGTTTTGGTATTGTTTTTCAATTACTCGCGAGTAAAACTAAAATTAATGTATAATAGGAATGTGTAAATACTTGAATATTGAAAAAGCATTGATAATCTTTGAGAAAGGTACCTTAAGAAAATTGTAAAAATTATTGTATAAAATTTTATTTAAAGGATTCTGGCAAGAAAGAAGTTTTAATCTGAAAGACTTGAAATGTAGAGTTTCAATGCAGAAGAATTGGCACTTGCTTGGAAAAGAATAGAAGTTAACAATGTACTACTAATGTATGTTTTAAAATGCGTAAAATTAACGGCATGTTAATATTTCCTTATGTACAATGTGAACTGTTATCTTAAAAGTTAAGAAATATTGTGATATGTTAAAAGTAAAAATATTAGAGTAATGCCAAAAATTTTAACTTATTCGTGTGACTGTAAAAAGAGCAAATTATTGTTAATATGTGATAAAGGTTGAATGAATGTAGTTAGGCTCTCTGACGCTACACTTCAGAGTTAGCCACTTTTCAGAATAGTACCTCAGGGTTTAGAGATGAATATAAGGTGTGTTCTGAGGTCTAGTTATGTTGAATTTTAACACGTTAGGGTTTTGATTGCAGGCGGTAGTGTTGAACACTTGTACATAGACACGCTCGTGTTTGGTGTTTTTCTTTGCAACACAAGTCAGAGAGCACGGGGAGATAATTAAATAACGTCATGAATGAAATAAGAATTTTAAAGGAGAAATATAAATATTCATGGTACTTGCCATTTGATTGTGTAACATTTCATTAAACTAGTTTTCCTTCCATAAGGAACCAGATTTCAACTAAGAAACTCCTGTTTATAGATGCATTACAGATGAAAATACTTGTCCATAGACATGATAATGTAAAAACGACTTTTTAATATCTAGTTTCTAGAGAGAAATATTTGTAAAAGATTGGCCTCGCGTTAGATTCCAGAGCTAAAAGTTTTCAACAAGGTCGTTTTAGACCTCAGTTTCAAACTAATTAACTCTGGCGGGTAGTATGTAAGGATCGTAAGTTTTACTAACGTTTTTGATGTCATTTAAAACGCTTAATTACAGGGCCATAGTACAATACACAACCCCCCCCAACCCCAGAAGTATAGCGATATACAATAGTGACGTGATCGAAGATTCTTTGGAAATAATCGTTGTCATCGAATGACATGCATATTCTATTTAAGTAATCGTAGTCATCGGCTTTTAATATTCTTTGCAAATGATCATTGTCATCAAATAATCATTGTAAAGAATCATTCTCATCGGATAATCATTGAAAATAATCCTTGTCGTTACATAAAGGGGCATAGTACCTGATGTATAAAGAATTGTACTCAAATTCTAATCAAAAGAATCGCATATGTATGCAATTTATCATATGATCATTATTTACAGCAATGATTCTTATATGTTTTCGACCTACGGCTCCTAATGACGCCGCGGAAAACTTGCGCAACAGTGACAAAAAGAATATTTAAAAATACAATAAAAGCTTGAAAGCTAGGGAAAATGTGTGAATTTATTTTCCTTTTATTTAAATGAAGCTTAATGTTTTTAAAAGAAATTGAATATTGTAAACAGGAATCAGCAGTTTAAATATATGTGGAATTTTGCCTCTTTGTTTTTTTTTTCTTCGTAACATCATATCCTCCGGAACGGGGGGGGGATTTGAGTTTAAATGGAGGTACCCTCGGATTTCAAAAATTCTTGGTAAAACCTTTCGACTATTGTTATCTTCCTACGACTATCACTCGAGATGTTATATAAAATTTCGGAAAGCGCTGGAGATCAAATTGCTTTATTTAGAAAAATGATGGCTCTTCTCACTCTCAAATCGTATTGTTTAAGAGAAATTTTTAAGTTAAAAGAATATCAAATAAATAGTATTGCCAAACTCGAAACTTATTGTTATTATTTACGGTTATATTCTGAGTTGAAGAAAGCACGTGATTCCATATAACGTCACTGTATGTCGAAAAATATTTCGTTAATTTCAGTATTTTAAATGAATAGCTGCTTTTGGCAACTTTTATGTTTCACCTTTAGATACGAGACACGATATGCAATCGCTACGTTAATTCTTTTATTGAGATTTTGCAAATTTGTTATATTAAAATAAATTTAAATCATAACTTCAAATGTATTACCCCAAGTGTCAAAGGTCTTTGTTTCCTGACTTGGCAAGAAAAATTTATTTACGAATAGCTGGTTGCTTGGAAAGAATGAATACATTTTCTTCATAATGAAATGTTTCTATGCATTTTATGCTATTCTAATTTTATTTATAAAAATTTAATTTCTTTTATTGTATAGTTCCTTTCTGAGTAGAAGTTTAAACTTCTGTAGGTATTTAACATATTTTAGATGAAATGTTACTTTACTACAGTTACATAATTTTTTTTTTCAATTTACTAAAATGTCTGAACGCAAGAAGACATCACAAATGTTACAGCGAGCTACAGAAAAAATGAAGTAAAAGCACTAGGAGACTCAGCAGGCAAGTACAAGAAAACTTGCATGCTTCAAAAATTAATGAAGATACAACTAGAAACTCAGCAGGCAAGCATAGTGACAAGAAAGGTTACGCATTCAAGAAACTGAAGAAACGAATAGGAGTTCCAGCAGACAAGCAACAACTGAAGAAACTTTGCTTACTCAAACTGTATCAGAAACTAGTAGCAGACGCAAAAGACATTCAGAAAACCAAGAATCACTGCGTGCTCCGGAAAGGTAAGCAGAAGCGAAACGGAGGCCCATTAGGCAAGCGGAACGTCAAAAGAATATGCGCGATCACGGGAAGAAGTCGCAAGTAAACGAAGGATGCAAGACTGTCCGCGTCATCGTCAGATTCGACAGGAAATACCAGAACAGTTCAAGAAGCTGCATAAACAACTCAAGACGCTGCAGATTACGGACAATTTCGGTTCGAAGAGGCAGAGCTCATACGAGGAAACAAGCTTCGCATGAACGCATCACGACATACACGTAGTACTCTTCACAATGCAGGAAGTTTACTTTGAGCAACACACTGTATACGTAGAGCTCGTAGACATATATAGTAAAGATTTTGCTTTGTCAACAGCCCCCTAGTAAAATGTATGAAGTTTATATTGACATCTCACAATACCTGAAAGAAATTTTTCTATTTACTTCTTCATTTACTATTTTCTTAAATTTCTTATCAGTAATCCTGTCTATATATTATAGATATCAAAATCAGAAAAAATTAATTAATTATCTTTAAATGTATCTAAGTGATGAATACTTCGCCCCTGTTCGTACCGAAACAACACGATGTAATTGTAGATACCTAGAAAGTAAAATGTATTCAGCAGGCTGTACAGCAAGCGACAACTATAAATGGTGGTAACACAAGAATGTTATATAATGTTATATACTGGCAGAATTTTAAAAAAAGAACATACACATCAGACTTTTAAAAATACGAATTTTGCATCAAATTGCAAAACAAATATCTTAAAATCTGCCTTTCCATGCATAAGAGTTCAGGATTCGGAAAATTATATTTTCGTAAACGGTTTTAGCAAAAATAACAAAAATTATTGCCTTGAGAAATGGATAATCATGGTATGAATACGAATTACGCCAAGACTACTCGTCAATGGTTGTTTTGAACACGCACTTAATGTATATATATATAAGCCTTAAAAAACGTAAAGTGAGTGAATCTACTATTCGAGTGTGTCTTTATATCTGGAGTATTTAAGAAATAAGAATTGCATTTATCTATCTCGATAAAGTTAACGCTATTGCCCGTATAACAACGTTTATTTAACATTTGATATAACCAACTTCATATATATCTTGAAATAAGACATAAATTTCCTAATCAGATACTACCACTTGCAGAAAAAATACAAAAATAATGGAATTTCTAATAACACTACAAGTAACATACCGAGGAATAAATTGCGCTGCAAAACTGATGCAATCTACAATATGTAAACCACAAAATTTATGTACCGCTATAGAAATGCAAGAATGAGAAATGAAACTGTGATGAGATTTATAATGAAAAATTTACCATAAACTATTAGTATATGATATAAGTAAATATATACTTTTAATACTATTCATTTAAATATGTTCAAACGTTCATAATATTCATTACTTACAAACGCTTCTTCATCCATCGAAGCATAACACAAGCCATTCTCAATTTAGTGCTGGTGCACGTCAATAAAATAAGGATAAATCCAAATTTTTACAAAAAATCAATCGCTTTGACTCGTTTCTCAAAAAACTTATATCTACAAATGCAGTATTAATATATCACATCAATATAATTCGGGATCATAAAATCACCAAACAACGCATTAAACGCAAAAAATCGCATTAAGGCAGAATGAAGAATTTTCACTCTTACAATGACTTTTACAACAATGTATAATAGAATCGAATTTCTAAACTAAGTGTTCATTGTTACACCATATTTCATTCTTGGGGAACCTTTCATGGTTGTTCAGTAATTCTAACTGTTAACTGGTATAAAAAGAATTATGATTTCATATATATGCACAGAATTATATATGTGTTATATTAACACGTATCTGTAGTAACATACATCATCTTATATTATATGTATTCGCATAATTCTAAATTAATTATACTAGTCAACATAATTTGTATATTGATAGCAGCACAGTTTTAAAATTATTTTTTAGTATCTGCTTGCTAACGATTATATAATTAAGTACAGTGGTACCTCGACATACGAGTTTAATATGTTTCGTAACCTTGCACGTATCTCAAAGCAATTTTCCGCATTGAAAGTAATCGAAATGCCATTAATCCGTTCCAGCTCCCAAAACACGACCTCAGCTGTTTTTTAAGTGTTTTTGAATAAAAAAATGTAGTTTCTTATTCAAAAACAAGAAGAAACATTTATTTATAAATAACAAATACATATTCTATAAAAACATAATTAAAAGAAAAAGTGCCTACGGAAGCGCTTAATATTTGTCACTGATCTTCGCTCTTTTTGTCATGATCTGCTCATTTTCACCCGCAGATCGTTTAAAAAAACTGTCCATGGAGGTTTGTTTCTTCCTACCTGTCAAGGTATTGCGGAATCGAGTTAGGGAAGTTTCGTTGAACAACTCCGATTTAGGACTAGTTGCAACTTTTTCGCGGTGACTTTTATCCACGAACTCTACAACTTTATCCCACGTTCTCAAGATCTGTTTTATATCTCTTGTAGGGATAACCTCCTCCATCTCTGGCTCCTCTTCAAAACTAATTTTTCGTTGAACCACCGTATGCTGCTGCAAATGCAGATCGTGTAACTCCTCGGTTGTCAGCTCCTGAGACTGTTCCTCTACGAGTTCGTTCACATCTCTCTCCTCCACCTCCAGACTCATGAATTTTCCCAGAGAAACAAGCTCCTCTACCACTGACACTTTGGGTTCCAATCCTTCGAATTCTCTTTCAGCTACAGCCTCAGGCCACAGCTTCTTCCATGCAGACGTTGTAACACCCAGCCAGGCCTGAACAATAATTGTTAGGCACATCACGATGTTAAAGTGGTTTTTCCAGAACTCTCGAATGGTGAGGTTTGTGTTCTCTGTCACCTCAAAGCAGCGGCGAAAAATGTGCTTGGTGTACAAATTCTTAAAATTAGAAATCTCTTGCTGATCCATGGGCTGCAGGATAGGAGTGGTGTTGGGTGGTAGGTAGGGAAATTTTATATACTTGAACTCTTCGAGTAAATCATCTTCGAGATTTGATGGGTGAGTAGGGGCATTGTCGAGGCCAACACCAGAACAGAACACCAGAATTATCCACTCCACAAAGAAGTTCATTCTGTCCCAAGCCTTCGGATTTGCCCTCCACATATCTTCTTAAAATTATAACTGGCAGGTTTTCTTTTAACCCTTTGCGACACGCATATTTAAAACATATTTTAATCTTTAAAAAAATGCCTTAGAATAAGTCAGATGGACTTACTTAAGTGCCTTTAAGGCTTGAAAAAAATTCTGCGCTTTTATTTTTTACGGTGGAAGGTGGGATACCGTTTGTCCCATCATGCAACTACCACATGTCTTACAGCATATTGGTGTATAGCAGGGAAAAAAATCCTATGTGGAATGAATAAACAAAATAAAGCGTGCATTCTAAAATATTCATAATAAACACACTAAAATGCATTTTGTACTTATTGCATATATGCATGACTTGTAAAATTTTGCATATGCGCATTTTGCATACATATATTTAATATTTTTAAATTTTAGGAACAAAAGAAAATATTTTCTTGAATATTATTTTAAGATTAAAATTTGATACTCGTACATATGATACTAAATAAAATATTAAAATTGGCACTTGATTCAAAAACATTTATATATGATTAAAATTGAAAAAAAGTCATTTTTCATGAAACTTTGAAAAACATGTTTTTTCATTCTTTTGTAAGCATAGAGACACTTCACATGTTTCACACACCCAAAATGTTCGTCGTTCTTCTTTCGATATGCTGCAATATGCACATCTTCTCCTGCTCGTTCTCTTTGGCGTTTTACTTACATTTTTTAGTCTCTTTTCTGGTTGTACGAAAGAGTTTTTAGTTTTTATTTGAACTGGGGATTTCAGTTTTCTTTCAGCTGTTTTTTGCCTGCAATTGCCATTAGACCTTTTATAACTGAGAGAAGAAAATCTTTCATTGTTTTTACATCATGATCAGGTTCGCGAACAAACTTAAATAGAATAAATGCGTTTACTATACTCGCATCTAAAAAGTAAAATAAAAAAAAAAATCATGTGCCACCATTTCTTGCTTTTGCGGTCTATTTTATATAGTCCTTTCAGTTGATCAATCAGTCGACATATCCCATATTCTTAATATATGACATAATGCTGTTTGGGCACAGTACTTTTTTTTTTTTTTTTTTGTCTTTCCATCTAGTTCTTTTCTATTAATTTCTTTCATTTCAGTTGCCTTTTCCAAGCAAGACAGGATAGAAACGGATCTTTTATCCTTCCATTTTATGCAATAAATTGAATCATCGCTAACTGAAAAGTCTATATATTCTCTTGACATAAATTTGTCTTTTAAATTTTTGGGTAGATACATCCGATCCATATTTACAGTGCCACATGCATAGATGAGTCTATCTTTAAAAAGCGAAACAAATTATAACTACTTCCTTTTCTTCTTCAGCAATAACTTCAACCTCAGTTATTCTTTCTTGGATTTCAATTTCATCTGAATCAGAACTGACATCTGAAGCATTTGAGTTGCAATCGGATGGCAATTCAGCAAAAGGATCCAAAGCTTCCTGAGTTGTTAATTTTTTTCTAGACATTTTAGCACATCAGAGCATACAACGGATGTAAAAGCGAGCGCAATCACGAAAAAAAAGATGCAAAAAAGAAAAGAAAAAATAATCGTGAGTGCTGCCATCTATTGAGCGGAAATTCAAGTGTGTGGTGGGACAAATTTTAACCCACTTATTTCAACTGCAAAATTAATCTTATAAAATATTGAATCCAATTCAGATTTTTGAAAATAAAATACCTTTGAATATTAAAAAGAATCATACATATCATAAATTGTATACCAAAATTTTTAAAATATTGAAAAATGCGAGATACATGGATATCACTTTTGTGATCCTATTTTGAATATTTTTTGCTTATAAACTTAAGCCCTGGTATAGTAGTAACATCTACTGAGAAAAATAATAACTAAAATAGATTGTTTTTAAAAGATTAGAAAATTTCTAACGGAAATTGCTAACTGAGAAAATAAATATTAATTAGGTGGGACATATATTGAAACACCATGCCGCAAAGGGTTAAAATATTATATGACTTAAAGCCTCTAGGGTTTTCCGAATGGTATACTAGCGGAGGCTTGATTTTACAGTCGCCACTCGCATTGACGCAAATTGCTAGATTTAATCTATCCTTAATGGGTTTGTGACCTGGCATCTTCTCCTCTGCCGTTATGTAAGTTCTATTCGGCATCCTTTTCCAGAAAAGCTTTGTCTCGTCACAGTTGAGGACTTGCTGGGGGGATGTATCCTTTGGCTACTATCTGTTCGGAAATCATTTTTGATGTAAACATCAGCTGCCTTTACATCCGGATTTGCTGCCTCACCATGCCTTACTACGGAGTGAAGGTCGGTGCTTTACCTAAAGTTGTCAAACCAGCCCCGACTGGCTTTAAACGGGTCTTCCGATTCCACGTTTGTAGAAGTGTGTGGGATCTTCTTTGGAAAATAACCGTAAATCGCTCGTAAATAACTCGTAATAGTGCCTTCTCACATATGATGCTTTGTGTTAAGGTTCCTCCTTGAAGCTGCTTCTCTCTCACTCACACCATCAGTAGTTTCTCCATGTCTTGACGGAGAGAGGTCGGAGCTTAAAAATTATTGTAACGCCCTTAGTTGGCGTTATACTTTATCAACTCCTTTTGTTCAAGCACAGTAAATATCATTGATGTGTTACGCCCGTACATCCTCCCCAAGTCAATTACTCGCACACCTTGCTCATGGTTTTCTATTTTTTATCGCTTTAATTCAATAGACATCATCATCTTCTTTGGACCCAGGGTTATAAAAATAAATATGATAATGTTTTCTAAATGTACAAAAAGCAAAAAACGCGAACCCAACTTATCAAAAATGCTTCCAAAACGAGGGAAACAAGCACTCAGACTGAGGACTAGTCTGAGGTGGGAGAAACTGTTAGACGCTGCACACGACACTTACATGCGCGCGCATGTTGCGGTCGTGTACAGCGGTGTAGTGTGCGATTCCTCGTATCTCAAATCTTGCTCTCGTCTCAAAGCAAAAACATCGCTCGCTCGGTAGCTCCTGTCTCAAAACACTCGTATGTTGGGGCACTCGTATATCGAGGTACCACTGTAAATACAGTTTATAGTTTTTTTAATGTGACAATCATTATAAGCCATGTAGATTTTTCCTTGTGGCTTCATTTGTTTTCTCTTCCAAAATTTCGAACATCCAACAGTTTTGTCAGTTTCGGGCTTTTGGTATGGAGAGTGAGAAAATGAGATAAGACCAGAATGAACTTCAGTTCTGAACTTTGCAGTTCAGCATAGAGTAAGGAGTATTGACAGATTTATGTTCGCTCTTTACGTGCGCTTTTCATCGTATTTTCTTCATCATTCTCAGCACTTTAACGTGATAACTACTAGCAGTGTTCCTTTATATTTCGTATATTTCTGGAATTATATTTTTTTACTCGTACTTTTCGAAAAACTCCAGAAATGTTTAGTGTTTTTTCGGGACAAATAAATTCTAACAAGCTACTAGCTCTTCCGCATGCTTTACGAACCTTTATGCCAGGAACAATTTTGGGTGTTAGAAGAAGGACAGAATGCTAGTGAAAAGAACAATTGAGGAGCATCTGAGGCAGCTTGTGACAGTCTTTGCTGCGTTCCAGGAAGATATAAAAGGAGAGGTTGATTCCTTTACAGAAGAGATAAATGCGTCCAACAAAAGAGGGAAAGGGGAAATAATACCAGTTCAAGGGAAGATGGAATCTATCCAAAATTGATACTTAAGCCTGTCAAGAAGAAATAAAAGACAACAGTAGAAGATTTTCGAGGATTTTGAAATCAGAAATAACATGGTCGAAAGGAGAGTTAGAGAAACTGGAGAACGTGTTTCTGCTGTCAAACAGCAAATCAAAGAAAGAGTTAATGCTGTCAAACTACAAATCAAAGGAAGAGTTTCTGATGTCGAACAACAAATCGATGACAGAGTTTCTGCTGTTGTCGCCAAAGAATCTGACAGCTTTAACACATTCATAATGACAACTGGAGACGATTCTGATACCTTTAAATTGGTACCTATGTTTTCCGACCCATTTCTCATGCTTTCCACGTGTGATGGAAAAAACATTTGGCATATGTACAAGGCTCAGTTCTGTATAGCTCCAAATGGAAATGGGTAGGATTCCGAAGACAAACCTGTAATTTCGTAGCTTCTCTGAGAATAGAAGAAGACGATATCGGTCCCACTCTTCTAGAAACCCAGAGGCTAGATTTTGATGCTGTACCCGGTACGCGAAAGCTCTACTAAGAAGTGTTTAAAAGGCTACAGAAGGCTGCAGTTAATATCTCGATAGCAGAAGCTCACCAAAATAATCCAGAAGCTCGCCACTGATTTCGAAATGCTGTCCGATCTCTACTTTTTTGACTGCTCAACAGAAATACGTGAAGTACAATCCATGAAATACTTCCTCGGTGGCATACGGGAACCTGAGGTATAGAAACAACTGCGAATAGTGGATCTCAAACATTTAAAAAATGCCTAGAGTGTACGCCATGAAAAACGTGGCAGTGCTTTCAGAAACTTGCACACACCATTGCCCAATCGGAACTACTCCAACCCAGAAGCTAGTGGACAAGTGACAGCTCGTCCAGGCAGTCTACCCACTTAAGTAAGTGCCTTGAGGCAGAACAGACGTCAGACGAAAGCGACCTTAGTATGCTAGAACTGCAGTGGTGATGAACACTTACGAAAGAACTGCAGAACACATTAGGACACAGAAGATAATGCTGCTAATCAGCAAGAAGTCACGAAAACAAATCGTGGATGTTGAGCGGAATTTGCCAGAGATTGCCAGATATTGAGAAGTCCCACATAAAATCCTTTCAGATTTCGGTTATGGTTGGTGGCAATAATGGACTTTTCAATCATGAGGCATACAAATAGAGTTCCCTTTGTATAACAATCGATACATGAGTAATTTACCATCATCCAAAACCTCAAGTCGAGATGATAGAACCAGCATGAACAGAACTTTTCCTTCCAGGATTATAGCTGAAAACAGAAATTTCCGGTAAGGCATAATGAAATATGCTAAGATCGTTAAGAGCACGAAATGAGTACTAATAATATGTTCTTTCGTTGAATTATCAAGGCCGTCATTCCGGTGACGGTTGAAACGTAAGTGCCAAAGCTAAAGTCATTGGGGAAAGCGAAGTGGTTGCATCACGTTCTCCATTGAACTACGTTAAGGGGTCTCGTACACCTTAAAACCCTCAAAATCTCTGAATATGATCCTGTTGTAAGAATTGGTATAGCATATTTATTTTTAAAGCTATTACTTCCAGTTTTTTACAGCTGACTACATAGCACAGCTGAATTAGTAAGCAAATAGTTTGTGTTGCCACAAATGTTTTTATAATTTAATCTTCTTTGTGAGGTAATTTTTTATATGTTCACGTAATACTCCCACTTTGCGTGCACAATTTAAAACATTCTGTTATATATTTTAACTTCATAGTTAACATACAGCTTGTATAGCATCTAAAGACTACTGTGAACCAAAAATCTTAAGAATTTCATGTTAAATTCTCATTTTATTTAGAACTAAATTTATACAATGCATTTTAATAAAAAAATTTTAATATTTCCATGAGTAAAATTTTTGACTATTAAAATATTCAATATATTTTTGGTTCAGTTAGATGATAATACTCATATAAAGAAGTCCATTAAATTTAAAGTGTGTACGAAGAACTGTTTTTAAAATATCATGCGCGCAACAGTGAAAATTTATGTTTTGAGACAATCAAGTTTTAATGTAAATATTTTTTTAAATACTTCTCTTGTTATAAAATATATAAAATGCTTATTTTCTGAGAGATATTGTAATATTATACAATTTCCAATAGTTGGTATAAGCATAATTAATGTAAAATAAGCTGCCATCATCAAAGTATAACATATCAACTAAAAATGATTTGAAACTTCTACGCTATCAATGATACAACTAAAATTTTTCTTACAAATTGGAACTTACTTATAGGCAAATGTTTCAGGTAAAGTTCTCTGTAATGTATTATTGTATATCAAACATATAAATCATTTAATAGTTCTTCCACAGAGTAACTTTAGCATACTCTAAATGATATGTATACAACTGGGAAAAAATGCATTTTAAGAAAATCGAGTTTTGATGCAAATATTTCAGTATACAACTTTCTAATAATAAAGTGCATAGTATATTTATTTTCAAAATGATATATTTAAAAAGTATAAATCCTAATAAATTGCATAAGCTTTTGTCAATATGAAACACATTAAAATTACCATACTATATAAAATACCATGACAGAATGATAGCGTGTATTAAAATACGTGCAGCATATTTGAACAAATAATTTATTTTTACATAACCACATCAGTTAAGTACTTTCAAGCATTTAAGCATATGATATGTATCATATTATGCAATATTATTTAAACATAGGTGGGAAAAAACCTTTACGACTTATTTGAAATTGTATGCTAAACTGCTACATTCATCGAAGTATAACATATCGACTAAGAATGATAAAACTAAAACTTCCTTACAAATAAGAATTTACTTATAGCCAAATGTCTTAGCTAAAGTTCTCTGTAATATATTACTGTATATCAAACATATAAAACATTTAATAGTTCTTCCACAATGTAACTTTAGCATACTTTAAATGCTATGTATACAACTGCGAAAAACCGTATTTTAAGAAATTTGAGTTTTAATGCCAATACTTCAGTATATAACTTTCTAATAATAAAGTGCATAGTATATATATTTTCAAAATACATTTAAAAAGTATAAATCCTAATAAATTGCAGAAGCTTTTGTTAGTATGAAACACGTTAAATTTACCTTGCTATATACATTACCATGACAGAATGATAGCCGTATATTAAAATACATGTAGCATATTTGCACAAAAATTTATTTTTACATAACCACTTTAGTTAAATAAACTCAAGCATTTAAGCATATGATATGTATTATATTGTATAATATACATATTATTTAACATGGGTGAAAAAATCTTTTACGACTTACTTCAAATTGTATGCTAAACTGCAAAAATTTTATTTACAAATTAAAACGCACCAGCACAATAAACATCCCCATCATTTTTATGGAGGCCTGCACTTCTGACATTTTTTGCTGCCTTTCAAGTTTACGCTGTTGTTTTGTTTCTGACAAGCCTTTCTTTTCTGCGTTATCAATTCTCTTGTTATCAATTTGTAAAAATCCTTCAATAGAAAACTTACTTCTAAAAAGCTGTAGCTCATTCATTACAGAATGTCTACCAACAGACCTTTCGTTAAAAGCAATTACTGCTTCATTTCCAGCAATTTGAACTATCCTACTACCAGCACGACATGTCTTTGGACAAAATTTCCAAATTAAGGAATTAAATGATTCATTATTATTTTGTGTTTTGCCGCCAAGGCAACGTCTCAATAACGAAGGTTGTGACAAATCTATAAAAACTGGCTTTATTGCCTCCATTACAGCGATTGGTTCAGAATTTATATGCTTATGATCAGCTTTATTTTGCTTAGCTATATTGTATTTGCACCATGTGGTATCATTTGTAGGACAAATGTCATGAATCGGCTTTTCATCACTCGATATTTTGTGGTAGTAAATTGCCCAAATGGCTTTTCTCATATCACTAACAGACTCATTATATTCTCTAATCGCATTTTCATAATACGAAGTTATTTCATTTATTAACTTATCTGTTAGTCTCCCTTTCCCAGACAGATTTTACCGTCATTTAATTTTACTTTTTTTCTTTCAAGTGTTAATTTGCGTAGCCATATTCCCATTCGTTTTTGAATATGTCCAACACACTCAATTTTTTCTATATTTAATGAACCATATGGTTTGGCGTCAGTTATACCTGCAAATGCTTTTGCATCACCTATATAAGGATCCTAAGTTTTACTAACGTTTATTTTATTTTAAATCTTTACTATCACTTGTTATTTTCTACTTCCGGCCAGAATTAAAAGCGTGAACTTATTTATGCAAAATTTGTGTAGCGAACGCCAAGTACTTATGTTGTGGCTTTTTGCCAAGCGAGAGACAGGAAGGAGTTAGTCGAAGCAGGCCGCTTACCTTAGAAGTTTTACTCAGTTGCTGGTTGCCTTCCAGGCCAGAGTTTTAATCCTCGTGATAATTTTTAAACGTATGGTAGTGTTAACAGTTCTCTGTACTACATACGGCTTCCTGTTAATATAAGGCCAATCTTCCACATTTATTATTCCAAAGTTAAGTTAGAGTTTAGTTAAATATTTTTATATTCTTACGTTTAGACCACAAGTAGTGGATCTTTGTATTCCGAAGTACGGAAATTATTGTAAAGAGAGAAAAATAAAGGGTTTTGTATACCTTTCTGGTGTATCCTGTCTACTTCCCACAGTTATTGAACATAGCTTTAGTAAGCTCTCTGTTTCGAGTCAGGTCCTTGCATATTCCCGAAGAAAGTAAGACGGAACATTGAACCTGATAGTGGCGCCCAACGAGAAAGCATAACCATGGCCGAGTTGCAAGAAGAACCTGTGCTGCCTGCAGAAGCGGCTCAGAATCCAGAAATGCCAGCTGCCGCCCTGGAAAGATTTGGTTACATCGCCCAGACCATGCGCTCTTCGAGGAGACCAGAAGCAAGATTTAATGGAAACTCACCGGTAACCAGGTTTTGGAAAAATTGGATGACCACTTCATGCTCTACCCCGTGCACGAATTTCAAAAAGTTACCTTAGCTACCAGCGCTTGGAGGGGCCAAGCGCTTAATTTATTCAAATGTATAGGCAGAAGTCTCTTGGGTCAAGCAGGAAGTCCCACCTATACTTACGAGACTTTCAAGACTACCCTAGTAAAAGCCTTCCCTGTCGTAAGAGATCGTGCGAAATTAGAAACGGAACATTTCAGCATATATCAGCAAAGAATCGAAAATCTCTCAAGCTGTATTTTAAGAAAAATTCACGTCTTCAAAATCTTGTATGGAAACCGTCCTGATCTTGAGATAATTCAAGTGATTTTGCCGAGTTTACTGCCCCAAGTGCAAGACTTTATTGAATTAAGAAATCCGTCTACACTGGAAAAGTTATTTGAGCTAGCAATCCAGTTTGAAAGTAGAAGAACGGCGGACATTGAAAGAAGACGCCAATATCAACAGCGAAACCAATTTGGTGCGCCAAGACTACAGCAAACTCAAGCACACGGCTACGGAAGCAAAGCGAATCAGTGGGCAAGGAAACCCGAGCATTCAAAAACAGCCGGCGAACGTCGACAGTTCAATAGCAATCCAGGAAAAAAGTCTCAAGGCCAGTGGAAAAAGAAGGAAAGCACGGAAATGAAAAATAATTTAAACTAAAACGGATTTCTGCTGACGGGAGGGTGCGGAAATCCGAAGGCTACGAAAACCCCTCCTCCTTCAAGTTAAATACAGTAATGGTGAAAAATTTGACTCTTCCGAAGATTGAAGTGTTGGTGAATAATATCCCAGCCACCGCACTCCTGGATACAGGCGCGCAGTGTTCCTGTGTGGCAGAAGATTTTTTTAGGAAGTATTTTCGTATGTATCGTATATATAATTATAATACGACATACGACATAATACGACAGTGTTAGCTGCGCAAGGAGAAAGATGTAAGTGTATAGGTAAATTACCGCTATATGTCCGTATCAAGGACGAACAAGTAAAGGTTATGTTTTTCATAGTAAAGAATCTGCAAGCACATATTATCTTAGGAATAGATTTTCTTTCAGAGGCACAAGCAACGCTAGATTTTAATGAAGCGTCCCTTAAGGTACAATGAAACCAGTTCGTGAAGAAAAGGCTGAACCGCCGATGTTAAACCTTGACCACCTGCCTAATGAACAGCAACGAAGAATCCGACAAGTGGTAAGTGAATTTGCTTCGTTATTTAGTGATATTCCAGGATTTACTCAGGTTACTAACCACAGTATTGACACCGGAGATTCAATGCCAGTTCGCCACAAAGCATACCGGTATGATAAGAATAAGGAAAAAATTATAGAATGGCATATCACCGATATGCTACGTAAAAAGATCATAACGCCCATCTCAAGTAGTTATGCTAGCCCGGTGGTTTTATGTAAGAAAAATAATGACTATCCATTGACACATCCAAAAAGGTGGAGATTCGCAATTGACTACCGTAAATTAAACTCCATAACTAAATATCCGGTATATCCGTTACCTATTATTGAAGAAATTCTAAGGAACATAACATCCACCAAATATATGACGACTTTAGACTTAACGACTGATTATTTTCAAATAGGGGTTAGGCCTGAGGACGTGCCTAAGACTGCTTTAATAACCAAGTCCGGCACTTATGCATTTCTGCGTATGCCGTTTGGCCCTTCAGGGTCACCGGCAACATTTCAGCGATGTATGGACATTGTGTTAAGGACTGTTCATGGAAAGTCCACATTTATCTATTTAGAGGATATCATTATTACTAGTGATAATCTTGACGAACATGTACAGGATTTAAGACAGGTGTTTTCTTTATTAAATGAGGCTGGTCTAAAAGTTAACGTCGAAAAGTGCAAATTTGCAGCCCCTGAATTAAAATATTTAGGTTACAAAATATCTCAGAAAGGAATAGAGACAGACTAATCAAAAATAATCGCTGTACAAAAGTATCCGACTCCAAACACGGCGAAGAAGCTCTCTTCTTTTCTAGGACTTTGTTCATATTATAGGTCCTTTATAAAAGATTTTGCAGCTATTGCTGAACCATTGTTAAAAATAAAAAGGAAAAAGGCAAGATTCTCGTGGACGGCCGAAGCCAATAGTGCTTTCGAAAAATTAAAATTAGCATTAACGCAAGCCCCTGTGTTGAAATTTCCTGAAAAGGATGAGAATTTAGAAATTTCAGCGGATGCTTCGGATTATGCGGTAGGAGCGCTACTTTCGCAAAATCAACAGCCCGTGGCATTTTTTAGCCGAACTTAAAATCAAACACAAAGAAACTATTCCGCGACAGAGAGAGAGGCACTTGCAGTTCTGTTAGTAGTGCAAAAGTTCCGAGTCTATTTTGGAAAGGCGCCAATAACAGTGTACTCTGATCATGCGGCGGTAAATAGATTGTACTCAGGGAAAAACTTATCCCCAAGGTTTATAAGATGGGCACTCAAGCTACAAGAATATCATCTGGTAATCAAGCATACCCCCGGAAAGGAAAATATCGTAGCAGATGCCCTATCCAGAATTAAAATAGATGAAGAAGGTAATACTGTAAAGGTGGCAATGCTCACAGCATGTACAATAAATTCCCGAGAAACTGTAATAACCGAACTGGGTAAGGATCCTGAGTTTGAAAGCATTTATGAGTATTTAAAGGATCCTGAAAATTTTAGCCACCAAGATATTGTGGCGATAAGAAATAGGGCGGCCCATTACGAACTAATAGATGGTCTATTAATTTATACAAAAACTACGAATTCCAACAACGAATTTCGACCTGTTATCCCAGCTAGTCTTAGATTAAATATCCTGCAGGAGCTCCATGACAGCCCTTTAGCTTCTCATGCTGGTATTCGAAAACCTATCCAACGCGTACGCGAGGCAGTCAGTCTATTTTCCTGAACTGCAAAAGTTAACAAGGGCGTATGTCCAGTACTGCCCAACATGTCAAGCAGTTAATTATATTAATTTCCGCCCGGCCGGGTTTCTAGATAGTATTAAATCCGAATTTCCAAATGAAATATTTGCATCCATTTATTGGGCCCTTTCCCAAAAAGTCAGTTAAATAAATGTCGCTATCTCCTTGTTATGTTTGATCATTTTAGTAAGTGCACCGAAATTGTTCCCTTAAAACGAGCCTCCGCGAAATTAGTTATTGATTCTATTTTAAATAAATATATTTTAAAATACGGAGCGCCACTAAAAGTTATATCGGATAATGGTCCTCAATTTGTAAGAAATATATTTGAAGACATGTGCCAAAAACTGGGCATACGTCATTTAAAAATGGTCCCGTATCGGCCGCAATCAAATATAGCGGAGCGGCTCAATAGAAATATGATGAAAATTGTCCGTAGTTATGTTAAAAATTTTCATAAAAGCTGGGTTAACTATGTCAATGAATTAGGTTTCGCCCTTAGGACCGCAAAACATGATACGACGGGCAAAACTCGTGCTGAGTTATTTTTAGGCAGAAAGATTATAACGCCGTTAGATAAATTATTTTATGTGCAACAAAGAGCCCCAGAATTTAAAATGGGTGATATAGAAAAACTAATTAAAGAAGCAAAAAAGAATACTGAAGTAGCACAGAGAAAACAAAAGCTGTATTATGACTTGAAACGAAGGGGAGTAACATACAAAGTAGGGTATGAAGTGTTAAAAAATAAGCATTCACGTTCTTCAGCACCAGAAGATAAAACTGCCAAATTTTTTCCACGATTTGAAGGACCATATGTCATAGAAAAAATAACTCACGCTGTAGTAGCGTTAAAAGCCAGGAATGGTGAAACCTGCTCCGCAAACATTGATCAAATCAAACCCTACTATGATCGTAATAAAATGCAAATATTTACAGATCTTTTGCAGGATCCGGCACGGCAGACACGGCGGGCACAAGCTCCAGAGGTGGAACAACGACAAGTACAAGGGCAAGCCATTAAGAGGCAGGAGCAACTGAAAAGAAAGTTTCCCCGCGGGAAAATTAAAGGTAACAAGAAAAAGAAGCCGTTCCACCGTCCAGAAAAGAGAGCTCACTAACACCCCCAGAATGAAGAAGGGAGAAGGACGACATATGCAAAGAGAGCCAGCAGAAATGACGGCAACTATAATCCGGCTCTAAAACGGAAGATCTACTCATCCGACAGGTCACTCCGCAGCAAATTTCGCCGAACTGCGGAAGGGCCACCAGCGGCGGAGGAAAAGTTACAAGGAAAATTTGAACGGCCAGCAACGAGGTCCAAGCAGGAACGCGAAAGAAGTCTCCCGGTTCCGCCATGACCAGCTGCCATCAAACGGCCAAGACCACAGGCAGAGGCGAAAAAGAAGGTATTCAAGGGTGAACGAACTGGAGAAAAAAGAAATCTTCTAGAGGAAGCACTGAAGGGCGAGCCCGCACAAGAAGGAGGATAAATCAAACGAGAATCTGCGCTACCTTCCAGGATTGGGCTCAGAAAAGAATGTCCGAATATAACAAAGATAAGTAAAATTTTATGTTACTTTGCAAACTTAAGTTAATCTTTCATTCTTACTGCAAGTGGCAGATTTCAAGAAGTTTTACGTCATGCGAGGTCTACTTTTATCGCCAAAAAGCCGAGAAATGAGTTGTTACCGATTTTGGTATTATGTTTTTCAATTACTCGCGCGTAAAACTAAAGTTGATGTATAATAGGAACATGTAAAGACTTAAATATTGTAAAAGTTATTGTATAAATTTTATTTAAAACATTCTGGCAAGAAAGAAGTTTTAGTCTGAAAGACTTTTCGAAATGTAGTATTTCAATGTAGAAGAATTGGCACTTGATTTGAAAAGAATAGAAGTTAACAATGTACTACTAATGTACGTTTTCAAATGCGTAAAATTAACGGCATGTTAATATGTTCTTATATACAACGTGAACTGTTATTTTAAATGTTAAGAAATACCGTGATATGGTAAAAGTGAAAGTAATGTTAATTTTTTTTTTATTCGTGTGAGTGTAGAAAGACCAAATCATGGTGAATATGTGTTAAAGGTTGAATGAATGTAGTTAGGTTCTCTGACGCTACACTTCAGAGTTAGCCACATTCAGAATAGTACCTCAGGGTTTAGAGTTGAAGTTAGGGTGTGTTACGAGGTCTTGGTATGTTGAATTTTTAACACGTTAGTGTTTTGATTGTAGGAGGAAGTGTTGAACACGTATACATAAACACATTCGTGTTTGGTGTTTTTTTACAACACATGTCAGAGAGCACGGTGAGAGATAATTAAAAGAGTCATGAATGAAATAAGAACGTTAAGAGAAATATAAATATGCATGTTACTTGCCATTTCATTGTGTAACATTTCATTAAACTAGTTTTCCTTCCAGATCTCTGGAAGGAACCAGATTTGAATAAAAGCTCCTGTTTAGATGCAGTACAGATGAAAAATTGCGTGTCCTTGGAGCTGCTATTGTAAAAACAAATTTCTTTTTTTTTTTTTTTTTAATTTCTAATTTCTAGTGAGAAATGTTTGTAAAAGATTGGCCTCGCGTTAGATTCTAGAGCTAAAAGTTTTCAACAAGGTCGTTTTAGACCTCAGTTTAAAACTAATTAACTCTGGCGGGAAGTATGTAAGGATCTTAAGTTTTACTAACGTTTATTTTATTTTAAAACTTTACTATCACTTCTTATTTTCTACTTCCGGCCAGAATTAAAAGCGTTAACTTATTTATGCAAAATTTGCCTGGCGAACGCCAAGTACTTAAGTTGTGGCTTTTTGCCAAGCGAGAGAGAGGTTGGAGTTAGTCGAAGCAGGCCGCTTACCTTAGAAGTTTTACTCAGTTGCTGGTTGACTTCCAGGAGAGAGGTTTAATCCTCGTGATAATTTTTAAACGTATTGTAGTGTTAACAGTTCTCTGTACTACATACGGCTTCCTGTTAATATAAGGCCAATCTTCCACGTTTATTATTCCAAAGTTAAGTTAGAGTTTAGTTAAATATTTTTATATTCTTACGTTTAGACCACAAGTAGTGGGTCTTTGTATTCCGAAGTACGGAAATTATTGTAAAGAGAGAAAAACAAAGGGTTTTGTATACCCTTCTTGTGTATCCTGTCTACTTCCCACAGTTATTGAACATAGCTTTAGTAAGCTCTCTGTTCCGAGTCAGGTCCTTGCATTTTCCCGAAGAAAGTAAGACAGAACATTGAACCTGATACCGTCACCAATATAAGAAGTATATTTTACACCTCTTTTTTCCATGGAACATGAAAAATTGTTTATCTTTCCATTCATTTCCATTTTTCCTGAAGAACCAGCATGATTCTCCAAACAGGCCTTGTGTTCACTTACGCCATTTCCTAGAAATGACTCGCAACCTTTGCAATATAAAGACAGTATTTCTGTATCGATTATTGTTTTGCTTTCTGACCCTATTACGGAACAGACTCCAACGAAAGACGTATGTCCTCGAGTCTTCCACGTACCGTCTCCACTTACAGTCACATTTAACGACGAATTTGAAAGAACGATGTGCAATCACAGGAGGGAGATCCATAACGCAGCAGAATTTCTGCATAGCAGCTTTCCCTTGACCAAGAGTTCGCATTGCATACGTAAATCTTCTGTTTAGCTCTGATATATTTTTTCGGACACCCATCATATTAGAGTTTCTGAAAGTTCTTTTACATGAACACTTTGAGCATAGTAACTCAAATTTTGAGCTTAAACCATGATGAAATAGTTCACTTAAATGAACATTACAAATTTTACAATATAAATTATTTTCAATAAATTGAAATAGGATATCCAAATCAAATAGTCTATAACCACTAAAATTAGGCTCTAAAGTTATCTTTATCTCTTGGTGGCAAAACAGTGTCACTATTTAATTTTTTAAACGAAGAACTGACACCATTTGTCACTATTTAATTTTTTAAACGAAGAACTGACACCATTTGTCACTATTTAATTTTTTAAACGAAGAACTGACACCACACTTCTTATTCATTGTATCATTATGCTGATTTCCCTGGAACTTTCTTTTCTTTGGTCGATGACCATAAGATCTTTTATTTTTTACATCTTCCTCACAATTTTCCATAATTATCAGGTGATACAAATACTAAACAAAAACTGCAATGTTATAATAAAAGCACCTTGAAAAAAGTCAAAAGAAATTTAGAAATTGCAAAAGAGCTTGTAAACAATCACGTTTCACGCTAATCCAAAGCTGGAGTAAGATATCAACACATGCCTATGTTATATGCCTATGTTAGAATAGTGCTATGTATAAATCTAATATATTCCTAAGTCGCGCTTTCGAGACATGAGAAACGCAGTTTGAATTTTGTCAATCGGCCCAGTAGAACGGGAGATATAGCACATTCCTCCCTTTTTTTTTTTTAGCTTGATAACACATCAGCACTGTTTTTCCACCATCTCAAAATAAATTATGAAGATTTGTACTTATGCAACTAGTTGAATTTAAACAGAAATACATGTTCATATGAAAACTTTGAAGCTCTTTTAAAGGGCCGGTTTTATACCTTTATGCAAATGTAATTCTACCGCATATAGCAGTACTTCCCTGTTAGCTGAATTACTTTCACACTGAGTCTTCCGATGAGAATTTTCCTAATTAAATACCAAAGGATGAATGATTATAAATTTCAAAGCACCTACTATCTTAACGATCGTTTCACTCAAAATCAAATATTCGAAAAGTGAGCAGAAAGGCAAAATAGACAATAGCTAAACATGGGAACATTGAATGTGAATAGCACTTTATTGTTGGTCAGCTGCGTTTTACCAGCTAAGATAGTACTTGCCAGAAAACGAAGATTATCCAACTGTGGGCATTGTGGTAAGAAGTCCTTTACTGAGTTCTCCAGCCGAGTAAACGTAAATGCGATTAACCTCTCGAAGCCGGCTGGTACAGCAGTTGTACAAGGAGAATGACTTTCTCAGACGCCGGCATTGGTACAACTGTCGTACCATCCATGCCCTCCCCATTTTAGAGAATCGCCTATCTGTAGATCTTTGGGTGGTCCATTGTCGCTGCTCAGAGTAGCCGCTGGCTACGCATTATTTCCCTCTTCTTATCAGTTTAGCTATATTTTGGCAAAAACCGCAGGTTTCGTCTCGCGCCAATATACTTTAAAATTAAATAGAGGCCATCTCTTTCTCAATCTGTCTCATAATTTTAATGCTATTTTTTTAGTACTGACTTTTGCTATGATTAAAACGTAAGCGATTTTGCACGCTCTTTAAGCTTACCATATTTAATGTTCTTTAATCATAACAAATAAGAATAGATTAATATTTTAGATTTAATGCCCTTCTAGAAAATAGGTAAAACCGTTTTTATCGTTTACTTCCTTTTCATACTTATGAATAATAAGATTTAATTTTGACATTGTTTTGTGGAGTGCATAAAACACTTAAGAACTGTCAACTCTTTCAAAGTGCTTCTATTATGCAGGCAATTTTGTCTGATTTATCAGGAGATAAATAAGAGACAATTGTATGCATAATAGCTTTTCTGATTTTCATTCATTCAGTGATTGCTTTCAATGATTTTCATTGATTGTAAATTAAATAAAATCAATTCATCTTTACACCCTCTTTTAGGATGAGATCTGCCAAAAAATATTTAAAATGTCAGTAAAGCTCACATTACTTCTAAACTGAATCAAAACATCAGTTAAATGTTATAAAATTTTGGCCAGTTTTATTTGCTGAAATTCTTATACTCTTCAAGAGATAGAGAGAATTCAGACAAGTTGATAAAAGTATCTTAAAATGTTGTTATTTTGTCTGTAATAAGGTGTATGTCAACTTACTACTAAATGTATGAAAATTAGGATTGGATTACGGAAAAGCACGCGAACGCTATCTGCTTAAGGGAATGGATGCTTTCGTGTAAACCTTTTTAAGAGAAAATTGCTCGCATTTACATTCCTGGTGGAAAACTCCACATGTAATCAACCCGTTCTTCAGTATTGATTGGATTAATTTGTTCGCTTACTGAATTACATCAAAGCACCCAACGATTACCTGTATAAGGGGAGTTATGTCTTCGCGGAGGACTTTCTAAGAGAAGCTGGCTTGCATTTACGTTACACAAAAACCATGAATCCAATTATTTATCCGGGATTCAAATCCAAGCGAGCTATAAGTGTTTAGCCACCTTTACCGCTTTACTGAAGAGCAGGTAAAAATATTGATAAAGGAAAAGTATTGAATTAACCGGTTTAATTTACTAACCTATATTTCTCAATCGACAGTACATAAATTTCGCATATGAGGGGGATTAGTTGTGAATAAATAAACTGTATTGGAATTTTATCCACTATGTCATATTACAATGGAATTATTGCATTTCAAAGTTATTTCTCATGAATTAATTTTGCTCTTCATGATTTTTGATATTTTCAAAGAGAAAATTCCACACTTTAAATAAAAATATACACGAGAAGATACTTTATGCAAAATTTGGCGTAAACGGTTTTCTTAATTTTGCTTTGAAAATATTGTAAGGTAATCGTTTTCATTACTGGAAGAAATATAAAAAACAAATTTACTACATGGTATCTACACTGAATATTTCCTTATTCTTTTGAAAACGTGAAAGATTACTCTTTCTAAAATAAATTAGAAAATATATTATGTGCAAATAGAATATTCGTTGAAAATGAAATAGACTTCAACTTTTGGATATAACGATAGTTTTAGACGAAATTTCTACCTATGGAAAGAAATTGACGTATAATTAATTCTTCATGAACATTTAAAACTGTTCTCAAAATTCTTTTGATGATTGCATGTATAAGTCACGAATTTTTTTCTCGGCTAACATAAACAAAAGCCAATTTTACAAAGAAAAATTCTCGTTAAAGATATACCTTCTTTGCCTGATAGTCCAATGTAATATTTGTTAAAATTAATTATTAAACGCAACCAATGTATCTCGGATTTTGATTTTTATATTATAATAACAAAATTATCGAAAAAAGCAGATTTAAATCTCTGTTATTGTTATGTAAAGCTTTATTATTGCTGTAAGTTCATCTCAAAATCTAATTGTATTGAATCTCATTCTAATCATCTAATGGTAATAAATATTATTATTATTATTTCATTAAATTAGTCATTACCATTATTTTATTAATGAAAATATGTTATTAAAAATCGCATTCCGGCCTGCAGACTTACGGATCTAGTCTGTATTTACTATATTTTGTTAAATTTTGTTCTCGCTTTCTAATTTCTACTACGAAAATACGCGAAAATAAATGAAGAGTGAAAACAAAGTTAAAAAATTCACAAATTATTTACGCGATTGATTAGAAATAATGAATGAAATATAAACATTGCATACATTTTGTTCTAAATAAAGTGCGCACTGGATATGCATCCAGTACTGCACATTTATTTATGCACTATTTATTTAGAATTTTGCTTTCATTTAAATATGAAAGCAAAATAATCATCGAAAAAATTGCAAATCTAGCAACTCCTCTACTATGGGACGTAGGCGTCCGACAAACATGTAAATTTTACTTCATCTATGGAGGGGAACTGACGACATTTCTCATTAGGAAAATGTCAAAGAGGGGGCAAAACTGTTTCGGATCGCGCCGGTCTGAAGGCTTTAATATGAGAATTTCGGCCCGGGTTTAGAAGGTTAAGAGGGTAATGCTTGAGAACCTATTGTAATAATATTGTGGAAACATTTATTTGGAAGAACGTTTATAAAAGTATAAAGAAACATTACAATGAGAGAGAAAATATAAATTATTATCAGGTTTTAGTCAAATTATCTGTATATGAAACGTCGAAATGGTAATATGAGGAGTATTTTATTCATTTGTGTAAGCATTTTATTTACTTGCATACCAACGAGTTCTGACGAAAAGTCTGCATAGATTTATTACCTAATTATTGGCACTTCGTGCAGACGCAAATGAGATCTAATCAGAAAATAATCAAGCATCTGAATCAGTCAATCATCAACACGCACATTCTAAATCAGATTTCTGAATTACTTTCTTGAAGCGTTTACGGTCCAAATAAAACTGAAGAAACATTTTAACCATAAAACAAAGCAGCAGAAGTGTGAGAAGTATATATTACTATAAAGCCAACACTCTGTCAGTTAAAGACAAAGTAGTTTGATTAAATAAACAAGGTGAACAGAGACACAGTTGTAGCCGTTTGTAATTTTAAAGTACATACAGCGCAGGAGTATATCAGAAAACCAGTGAGTAGCACATTGGTTACAATTTTTATTATAAACATGCTGAAACTGTGAATATAATTTCAAGCATCGGTGGCATCATCGAATAAAGACATGCTTCAGTGTCAGATGTATTTCATTAAAAGATATGAAATATTTTTAAACGTTAAGAACACAGTTTCTGAAGTACTTGACAGCTCACCCTGTATAAGCTTCATTCCTTTGTTTAAAAGTCGGTAAAGAGTTATCACAGATTTTCTTAAAAATTATCGGTGATCAATACTGGTATTGATCAATCATAACGACAATAACATACATTGTTATGGAAAGAGAGAAAGTACTTGTGAGGCTTTCTGAAAGACCGAGTCTCAGTTTTAATATTTGAATATTAATCTCTACAAGTCTGACCTAACTGACACTACTGAAATATTTACGAAAAATTGATTCCCACTGTTAAAAAATTGACCTGCATTTTTTTTCGTAAATTTTATTTTTTTAAACAACATGTCTGTAATCAATGTGCGCACCGCTTTGATGCTGGAAAAACACTAAAATTTGAATCATCTTTGTACAAGCCAAAAAAAAAATAATATTTAATTGTGAGAATAAAATATTCTAACGACTATAATGATAAGTCAAGAATAAAATAAAATCTGTAGCTGCAAGCCTTTTTCAGCGTTATGGTGGTTAGGGAAAACTGAGTGCGATACCGAAGGGCTCGGGTTCGAATCCCGGAGAAGGCATGGATGTAAAATTGTCTGTCCCTTCATAGGAGGCAATGACGGCCCGCTACTAGGCGCCTCCATGATAAAGAGACTACCGATCTGGCCTTAGGGCAGGACGATGCCGACATAGGCAAGTGCCAACCATAAGAAAAAAAAAATTTGATTGTAATCTTATTCAAAAATTCCTAATTATAAGACGCAAAATTTTAGACACCTTTCTCATGTTCGTTTTTAATGGTAATCAAACTAATATGAAAGTGGACTGAAAAGACATTTTTAAATGAACCCCATAATCTTATACGTCTCTGTACATTTGCATAAATCCATAATGGGCCAGGTATTATTTTGTCGAAGGACAAGAGTCTAAATGGCACGATTACTTCGCTTGCTTGCGAGTGAATTCTAGGAGGTCCGACGAACACATCGCGGGCGAAAACGTAGCGGAGAAAACAACGTAAGACGGAAACTTCGTTATAGAAAACATGTGGGACAAAAGAAGGCAGGAAAACATATCGTAAGTCTAAAACATCATCGAAGAAAACAATCGTGGTACAAAACATCGACGAAGAACAGAAAGCGGTTGCAAAACTTCGCAGTTTAAAAATATCGACGTGGAAAATATATTTCTATAAAAGAGAGTAAATAAAATAATCGCATGACGATTATTCTGCAGATATATCTTTTCTACTTTTAAAAGGTGCTGGTGCGTATTCGAGTAATGAATTCTAGGTGCGAGTAAGAATGAGGAATATTTTTACCTCTATATTTCATATATTTCCTTTCATTAATAATTTTTTGCTAAAAATCCAAGAAGGAACTCTTGCATTGAAAAGTTGAAAGGAAGTACAAAATTAATGATACGTATGGGAGTACTACGCAGTTTTTTATTTTTTATTTTAAGAGAATTTTAAATTTATTTACTTAACTATTAAACGTTATTATTTAATTAAGTCATTTCATAAAGTTGTATTGGCAGTTCTTCATGTACAATATATTATTAAAAAATTAAAAAAGGGAAAAGGAGCATTTACTTTAGATTAAATGTATTTAAAAGGTTTATGCATGTATGAAATTTCTAATATTATGTTCTTTGAATAAAATTAAGACTTCTTTTGTTCTTTTTCCTTCAGCTTCTTCAAAGTAATCCTTTTATATAAGTATCCTTTGCATGTTGCGATTCGTTTGTTGTGATGACACAAGTCAGGATGAACTATGTAATATTTCAGTACCGTATTTATATTTATTGGATTATTGGAAGAGCACGTTAGGGCTCTTTTACTAAGGGGAGGGAAGCGTTTGGGGAGGACTTTCTCAGGAAACGTTTCGTACGCACATTACACATTAGAAAAACCACAAAATTCTCAAGCAGCGTGTTTTTGTGCTGGGTCTAGCTACCAGCGTTCAACGACTTTACCTCTGGACCAGTGCAGCCAGATAGAGTTATTAACGGAATAGATTAAGACACAATAACACGCCGAACAAATAACGGAATAGATTATTAACGGAAATGCATTCATTTTCACACTATTTTTTTGAGAAAGATCAAATTTAAATTTAGATCTAGAAAATGCAAACGCAGAATTTTACAAAAAGAAAATATAGGTACAATAAATCCTCTTGTCGATTACCATCCTAAGATGACCGATGTTTCTGAGAAAATAAGTAAATATAGGTTTTTCACAATGTCTCTCTAAGATGACCGCATCAACGGAAGACTAAAGAGATATGGAATCGTCAACGATCGCTTTGAAACGAATATTTTATATTTAACTTTACATTTATATATTTTTATAAATGATTCTAAAATATGGTTAAGATTTTGTGTCTCAGTGTGCCACTACATGGAACACCCAAATTGAATCGCTTCGAAAGCCTCTAAATTCAACCGTAAATAGATAAAAATGCTTTTATAATATACTTTGAACTTTTCTTTTTAAACCGCAGATAGCAGCATATCACAAGGAGACACATAACTTTAATTTATTATGTGTTATTAAAATCCATTTTTTTCAAGTAATTTTCTCTATTTTTTAATGATATAAAAATTTTATTTGGAGAAAAAATAGGCATAATTTTTTTGGCTGTACTCCAAATTATTTTTTTAATCTTTCATACAAAAATCATACGCAGAATCATTGAATAAAACCAGGTGTTCCATTAGCGGAAACATTGCGCCTTTAGCAATCTCATGCTCTTACTAATCAGAACATCTGTGCTCTTAGGAGAGAACATCCGTTGTTTTCGTTTTCTGTTTCCGTTGATTTTTTTTGGGGGGGGGAATGAATTCAAACAAAGCAGCATTGAGGGGCGAGGTGGGTTTTGTGTTATGAAAGCATTAATATTGGCATCTCGAAATTTTTTAGGGTAGTTTTTAGGCGGGAATTTCATTAGTAGCTTGACTCATCTTTACTTAGACCTACGCGCATTTTTTGCTGCCTTTTTAGTCTCATTCCCGTTTATTTTCAATAATTGTGTAGATATTTTTCGTGTATCTATATGTTATAAGCTTATTTTTCTTTTTTGTTAATATTAATCGTAGTTAACTATTTTAATCTTAGTTGGTTTGTGCTTCCATCAAAAAGGTGTGACTTGCTTTGAACAATTTCACGAAGCTAAGAAATAGGAAAATTTATAAACATTTTTGTGTATAGGACTTGTGTATATAGATATGTATCTCATTTATTCGTATATATTCAAGAATATTGTGTATATCCAGGAAACCATGTATACAGCCATAATACAGAGTTTTTTCATTCTTATGCAAACGCTTCTACTCATTTTCGTGCTTCACTGCAAAGCTCGCTTAGTCGCACTTTTAAAAGCTCTGGCGGCGCAGTTTTCCACCTCATGGAACACCCACAGAATTAAAACGGTAAGTGCAATTTTTACAACATTTTACCTGTATACTTATTTAGGACTAAATACACTGAATACAACGTTTCTTGCTGAAATTCCGACTTTAACGTACAGTGCGCCGAAAAGGATTAAATATTTTAGTTGTATGTTACGCATATTGTATTTCTCCCTTTGTATCGAGGAGAGGCGCAGACACAAATTTGTTAGGATCGTAAAGCTCGGGTTTAGAGCTTTTAAGTTGCGGTGAGTTTCATCTAAGCAGAGGTTCTCCTGAGTTTACTTGGTGAGCCGCTACTGAAGTCGGAGATTTCAAAGAGTTCTTCGCCGTTCCTCAGCCAACTTAATGTTTGAAAGCCAATAAAGTAGTTTCGGTCAACATTATGACTCTGAGGTTTCTTGGGTTCTACACTGAGGGAACATCAAGTGAATTTACAGTCCACTACTTTTGAACGACGGGACATACAGTTTTCACACACAATTTATTCGAAAATGTTTTAGTTATTGCTTGAACGTTTAGAACGAAGTTCTCAGCGAACCACTTTTTTTTACGACCACTTCTTAAACCTATAGCTGTGGAATTCTGGTACTAATTCTCATCTTTTTAAGATTTCCCATTTAGGTAATATTTTATTACTGTATTTTACAATATAAAGGAAGTATTATAATTACGAAAATTTTTAAATATCACATTTCAGTGGAAATATCCATTTTGTCCATATCTGAATCCATTTGGATGATTTTTGTGCGACATCTCATACGGACAGAATAAAGACTTCTTCCTTTTCATAATATATTTTATAATGCATTCAAAAGGGATTTTTTCGTGTTCTCTGTATGTATGCAGATATAATATATGTGTGTATGTATCTCGCATAACTCAAAAACGATTAGCCGAAATATATTGAAATTTTCTAAAGAGTAGGCGTGCTTCTCTCTTTTATATTGCAGGTTAGCTGTACCAACCGTATATGTATATGCTCACGTATATGTACACCAACATCCTTTATCCTCATCCTTAAAAGTCCCTACACGACCTTTATTTTTGCAATCGTTGCTTGTAGTAATATACTTCCAGTTATCGAAATGTTTTTAAATCACGAAAATATTCATGTTTTGGCGATGTCAAATTTTAAAAAAAATTCTTTTTTGACAAATAAGTAAATCCAAATTTTAATACAGTCTCGCGGTTCGTATACTTACATTTGGGAAAGTTTCATACTTGTTATCTATATAGTATATAAAGAAGAAAGTTTGTGTGTTTGTCCTCTCATAACTCGGTCACTACTATAGCTATCACCACCAAACTTTCTACAATTAGGTCGACGTCACTTTTCTCCAAAAAAAAAAAAAAAAAGTAGCTAAAATCAGAGCTATAAATTAAAAACTCGGAAAAACGATAATTTTCTTTCTCATTTTCCGAGTGGCAACAGTCTCGCAAGCTGGAGACGAAAATCTGCTTTATTCCGAAATTTGTTACCATTGCTCTCTTTCAAATCCTAGAGTTTGTGAAAATACGAAAATAGATAAAAGATGAAATAAAAATAGCTTTCCCAAACATTAAATACGTTATTCCCGATTCCGAAAATTCGAGGGAAGCCATTTCGACTATTCTCATCTTAACCACTTTCATGAGCAAAAATACTAATTAAAAATTCTGAAAGTTCTAAATTTCGCACTCATTTTTCATAGTGGTAACAGTCTCGGGCGTTGGAGATAGAATTGTTTTATTTCGAAAAGTGTTGCTACTGCTCGCTTGCAAATCGTACATTTTGTTAATAAAAAAATTTGTAAATTTTACATAAACTATATATATAAAGAAGAATGTCTGTTTGTGTGTTTGTTTGTTTGTTTGCGTTATTGATTTCTGTTCAATTATGATAAATATTTTGCGACATTGAATCGACTAAAGTTAAATATAGGTGAAATATTGGATGGAACTTGAGCTGTTATGGCCATTTGATTAGAAAGACGAAAATCACTAAAAGCTGAGTGACATTGCTTCTGATACAATGAGAGAGAATTATATTTTTCTATCGAAATTTTTTATGTGGGGTTGCATATCGCACCAGACTGAAAAATGTATAACTATCAATCGTATTTTTTACATCGTTAGAGAAGGATTACAACGGTATCGTTCTCTCTGTTGTTAGATACATTGCTTTCAATCTAACTTAATTGACATCGGGTACTTCCGCTAATAAAGAAATAAAATTAGAAAAAATTCATAAACGCACGACCAAAATTGTGCAGTATACGTAATTTCAAAATCAGCAACTTTCTTTTAGGAATCGGGTATTCAAGTTTGAAAGAGCAATTCGAAGAAATAAATTTAAATGATCAGCAGCAAAAATTGTGTATATTTTAATAGGCCTTATAAGGAAATTCACATAACTAATAAGGAACAACACATAAGGCCTTACAAGGCCTTATGTGTTGTTCGCCTGAGATTTTTGATTTTAGTAAGCACATAATTTTTCAATTTTTTTCATTCGAAAAAATATGCGTCTGTTTCTCGTACTTTTCTAATATACTGTGAATTATTTCATAAGGGCATTACGCGGAAGTTTCTAATTATTAGTTTATATATAGTATATAGACATTGTCAAACATTCGTTTCCTCCAGATGTAAACCACCTGTTTCTCCACCTGGCCCAAACAGCCTTTTACATATTGTTAACTGCAAACAATCATTCGATTTACTGCATAGTTAAATGGAATGTATTCTGAGAGCTGAAAAATGTCATCTAAGCAATTTGCAATTTGATTCATTACTAGTAAATCTGAAATCAGTTTCGTTATTTTAACAAGAAAGGGTATTTTTATGCATAGTGCTGGAAATAGATTAAAGATTTAATAAAAATTAAATTTTAGGTTCGAGTTCCATTTGACGAATATCAAAATGTTTACCTTGAAATATTAATAAAAGTATTTTGAAAACAGGAATGCAATTTTTAATTATTTTAAATCTATTTACTCTAAAGCAAAATGCCGTTACATTAAATATCAGAGGCACAAGTAGAAGATATAGATCTGGATATAGATGGCTAGAAGTAAGAAACAAACAGAAAAGAAAGAGAGAGATCAGAGTAAAATTATTCATGTTAAATTCAAATGGAAAGAATATGAAAATGCTATATTTCAATAGCTAAGATTTAGTTAACTCTAACAGGGAGAAGTACCTCATATGGGCATAGTATACATCATAAGTGAAGTGGTAAAAGCATACGGTATCGTGTTTTTACTATTTGAACACTTTCGAAGATCTGAATGATGAGTTTATATATGTCAAATACTCTGTTAATTACTTATCTCTATCTATCTGTAATTATACACATACTGTCCAGCAATGAATGTTCGATGTATAGGTCACAGCCACTATCCCACCAAAAGAGAAATCTTTCATTTATGAAACTTCCTAGTACGTCTGCCAGGGAAACGAAAACAGGCTTTACATCTAACATTATTCTGCACATTTTTATGAAACATTAACATTTTGATTCGACCCTTTTGTTTTATTTTGTTTTGAGTTTTGTTCAAGGAAACGTTTCGAAAATCATTCCTACTAGTAAATACCTGTTTGTTTCTTGTATGTTTGGGGCACCATTGGTCATGTGGTTAGGATTGCAGAATACTGAGAGTTTTATGGAACTGATCATCACAATTGTAATTTCCATTATTTATATACAAAAACAATATAGGAGCATGAAAAACACCAATATGGATAGTTTAATAAGACGAAACTTCAGCTCGTAAGTGCTGATAAAAAACAATGTACAATAACTAAATGTTACTGTAGGATGTTTATTATAGCTTAAATAAACAATATTCTGTTTTTGCTCAAACACAGCGTTAAAAATACCAAGTGGTTGACACGAAGCCACATAAATTTCATTTGACTAATTATTAATATATTATTATATCATAATATTAGTTAGCAGTGGTAAATCTAGGTATTAAAAAACCGTAAACACGAATTTTTGAAAATTTTAATATTTCTCCTTTGGCCACGTTTGAATTATCCATTTGAAATTCGGCATCAAGAAGGTGGCAAGGGGCCTTCATTTTCAAGGAATGAATTCTACCGGCAGTAATTTTACAATAATATTATAAGATTAGACATAATAAATCTGACAGCATGAATGCATTATATGAAAAAAGCACGTAATTTGCATTATTTTGCTGTAGAATGTTATACTAATTCTCGATTATCCGTGTGTGGAATACCCGTCTTGCAATTTGGAACTAGGTACCGTTGAAGCAATTTTAAGCGACCAGCGAATATATTTTTCATTTAGTCAATTTGTCGAAATTTTAATCTTTTTAATTGCAGTTTTACATTATTTTGATTACCATTAAAAACGAACGTGAGTAACTCATCTGAAAATTTATAAGCTGTGAGAGAAATCATATTGAATGATCTGAGCATACAGAGGAGACTAATTATATGCCTTTGGCTTTACAATCCTTGTTAGAATATTTCATTTTCAGAGTTGTGTTTTTGTGTTTATTGCAGCTTGTAGGATGATGAGTGAAATTGCTTGGAACTCTGTGCATTACATAAGTGCAAACATTGGTTACAGAACTTGTTAATTAAAAAAAATTAAACTTTACAAAAAATAATGTTACAGAATACATATATTTCTTTTACATTCCGAATCAATTTTTCGTACCTAGTTGAGTCACATAAATTATGACAAACTTTGAGAAAATAATTAAAAAGAATTAAATATGAAAAAAAGTATTTAACAAAACAATTATAACTTGGCTGTGCGAGAAATCTCACAAATACTACGTTTATGTTTCTGAACAAATGCATAATATTCCCTCCCTTTCTATCTATCAATTTTATCATTTATCTCTCACACCCTTTTTTATGAAAATCTGTGATAACACTTTACAAACATTTAAACAAATAAATGAAACTTATACAGATTGGACTGTCAAATACCTCGAAAAATTAGTTGTTAAATTTCAAAAAATTTCAGATTTCATTACGAGATATATCTGACATCGAAACAGGTCTCAATTCGATAATGTCATGGATTTTTAGAATTATGTTTACAGTTTGAAATTATCCTTATTATATGAAAAATATTAAATAAATTTCTTATATATCAGTTTCCTTGCACACTCTTGTGCTATATGTACTTTAACGTACAAAGAACGTTATAGAATAATACGTTATAGAACGTTATAGAAAGAACGTTATAGAATAATACGTTATAGAACGTTATAGAAAGAACGTTATAGAATAGTGTTATCAATGGTTATTTAAACCAAACTGCTGTGCGTTTTTAAGGCCGAGCGGTAGCTTTCTAATTAACACGCTGAGTTCGGCGCCGAATTTGCTGTCCTTTCCGTTCAGCCGGCAGCGAGCTAAGCCTTAAAGCTAAGCCGTATTTTTGTTTAGAATGTTTCAATACATTTCATTAATGCTAAATTTGATCACATTTCACTGAGACTATATTTATTTTTTAACTTATACTGTCGGTTCCGTGAAACGACGCCAGGCAAACGAAAATTCCAGTGCCGGTTCCCAGGGACCGACGCCGGCCACACGGAAAGATCACTGTCGGTCCCCAGAGACCGGCGCCGCGCTCAACGTGTTAAGAAAGTTTCGGGCCGGTATGTAAATATGTATTTAATTCAAATATATGAATTGATATGTAATCTATATATACGATTGATTGTATTTGAGTTCCATTTCGAATACTCAAAACTTAAACACAAAGAACTAGAGGCAGCAGATACATAAATCAGTTTATTGAACACAATTTAACAGAATCGTTACAGGTGATGACATGTGGGTAGCTCACTTCACCACAGAAAACAGCAACTCACGATTGATTGGCGTCACAGGGATCCACGCGCCGGACGATCCTCAGTCTATGCACGGAAATTGAAGTCCACGGTATTCTGGGATAGTAAAGGCATTCTGCTCATTGACGTATTGGCGAGTGGTGCTCCGGTGAAAGCTGATCTTTATTGCGCTTTACTATAGAACATCTGAAGAGCCATTCAGAACAAATGGTTTGGGATGCTCAGTGCTGGTGTTGTGGTGTCCTACGAAAACATCGGACGCATACGGGGAATTCCACAAAATATATGTTGCAGACGTTTCGCTGGGAGATGTCTGACCATCCATTCTATGGCTCCGATCTTGCTGTTAAGTACTTCCACCTGTTATTGCACCTGAAGACGTTCTTGTCTGGGCACACTTTCCTACAGGTGAAATGTTGCAGACAAATGTGACGGGCTGCATTTCTTCCCAGGCGACAGACTTCTATGACACTCTAATGGAAACAGGTAACCGACGCTATGTCAATTGTATAGTTCCGATGTTTCTTATTCTGAGAACTAGCAGAAATATAGCTGTATCTTTTGCAATAGGTTTTTCCAGGTAATAAGACTTTGTTTTTTATGGTTTACGGCAAAGTAATTTTTCGGACGACTCTCTTATTGTTTAAATAATCATTATCAAATGAATATACCTTCATCTAAATCAATATCTAACTCATTGAAATCATCATCTATATAAATTTCCTTCTAAATCCAATCAACTTCATCTTCTAATCTAAGACATCTAACTAAGCATAACTACCCAAAACACATCTTCATGTTAAACCATCATATATATATTATCATCATCATCGTCATTGAAAATATCGCCAAATTAAGATAAATCATCATAGCTCAAATCAACTAAATAAAAAGCAGTATCATCTAAATCACCACCATCAACAATATGATTCTCATTTGATCATCGTCTTCATCACCTCAACCTTCTAATTCACCATCAAAATTGTTATCTGAATAACCAAGAAAGAAATTATAAAATTATCACCAGATAATTCAAAACCATCATTTAAATAATCATCATCATCGAAATCATACCTTCAGTTTAAACCGTCGTATATGTCATCATCACCATTATCATCGTCGAGATAGATAAATCATTATCTTCCAGATCATCTAAATAGAAAGCAATATCAACCAAATCATCATCTTCTTCATCCTCATATAATCATCGTCTTCATTGTCTTCCTCTAAATTATTATATAAATCACTCTCACATCATGTATAAAATCGTCATCAGTCAAAACTATGTCACCATCAAATTCATCTAAATATTTATTATCACTTAATACACATCGTCATTTTAACCATCGTGTATATCGCGTCACCATGATCATCGTCAGAATAAGATAAACCATCATAACCCAAATCACATCAGTCATTCTAAACCATCCTATGTATCATCTTCATCATCATCATTGAAGTCGTCGTCAGAATAAAAGAACTTCACCTAGATACAAAGCCCGATCACCTAAAGTTTTATTATCACCCTACTCAATTATTCATACTCTTCATCACTAAACCGTATACTCACGATCACCTAAATAAAAAATCATCAGCAGTTAATCTAAATTGTCGTCCTCAAAATTCCAGTTAAATTATTCAAATCATCGTCGTTTAAATCATGACTTTTTAGTGTTTCGCTAGTGTGCCGTCAAATAGAGCCAGTTTCATTCAGGTACAGACAGAAGGATATCAGCGGAAGTTCACTATCGTTGGTACAGGTGTAGTAACCAACCGCCCTCAGGAGATGCCAGAGGCTTGGGGACGTAGCCGAAACCTATGCCATCTTAGATAACGTGACACTCGGAAGTGACGTAAGAGTTTGAATAACGTAATGTTTCAAAAAGTTTGGTTTTTGTGACAACGAAAATATTTTTTAAAGTTTCATTTCTTCCGGAAACGACGAATTGTTTTCTTATTTTTTTAGGCAACGGCCTCTTGAACCCCTTGAAATCTTGTTTGTAATGACATTAAAAATTTCAGTTTTATCATTAAATCTGTATTTGTTTTTAATTGAGCATCTCATTAGTTACTGTTTGTTCATTTCGCATAATTTTAATATAATAATAATAAGCCAAACGCAAAATGTTAATCGTTAAAGAGAAATGCGACCAGAGATATAAAATTAAAAATTAAAAGACAAAGAATTAAATTTATATATCAAGTTTTACCAGAATAGAAAAAAAGAGAAAGGACTTTAAAGAATAGAATAGTTGAAGGGGTGTTGAAAGTAAGAACATTTAATAAAATGAGGATTTCTGATATTTGCATTTTCAAATTCTCTACAATTTTAGCTTTCTTAAAACACCGTTCTTTAATCTCTATGAAAATTAGGACTGTACAAAATCTAGCTTTAATTTGTTATTGAATACTTTGATAATTGAGAATTTTTACATAAAATCGCGTTTTTCCCCCGAACGTGATTTTTTATACTCGATGTAGTACCTGTTCTCAAGAACTACTGCTCACAGGTATCTGAAATTTTATACCTTATTTACTACGCTTCCAAATATTTGCCGAAATGAGCTTTTGATTATAATCAGTGCTAAATTTTACTATGCGTAACAAAATATACTGTAAAATACTCTAAAATTTAAAATATTAAAAAAGCTCGTTTCAGGATATTCAGCTAGGTATTGTGATGTTCCTTCCCTTAGCGAAAGACGGTTCCAGAACATTTTATCCGCGAGGGGCGAAAGACGGTTAAAGGAAGGGACGTAGTTACGCCGGAAAACAGAGTGGAGGCAAGCTGGTGGGAAGAATACGAGACTTGTGACTTTTGCGGTTGGACCGGCAGTCATGCCGTGTGCAAAGGGATAACTTAAGCTAAATGTATAGTAGTGGTATTTGTTTTATTGTGTATTGTTTAATAAATTAGTGGATAAAATTTCAAAGCTGATCGAGATTATTTTCCTATTATGGCGAGTGCATTAGAAATGACCGAACCCGCCTCGGAGTTGAAACGGCGCCAGGTGCAAATCGGCGAAGTCGATAGGATAAGATTGTGAAAAAGGAAATCACTAAATAGTGAAAATAATAAATAAATATGGTTGTAAAAAGTTACTGAAAGTTATAAATTGAAATTCGGTGATAGTTCACGAATGGATCTACGATGAGAGAAGATTTTTATGACGAAAGAAAATGTCGCGTTTAGGGCCATGTGTGCGAATAAATACATCCGATTTGTGAAAGAGTGATGTGCTAAAAAGTTAACAGCCAGTGAGTGGTAAAATGGGATCATCAGTATTCATCATCCTAGTGAAATCGTGAAAAGTTAAATCAGGAGTAATGTGAATTACCGTGTTGTAATCATGTCAAGTTACGTGCCACTGCAGTGTGCTCATGATTAAAGTTAACAGCGTCAAGTTGTGCTCTTCGTTCGATATTTTCACTATCGGCATCAAAGGTAAGTCCTTCTTAATTTATATATTAACCATATTAACTTAGAAAATTATAATTGTTTTTATGTCTGTTAATAACATGATTCGAATGTCAGGCGTTAAAGCCAGTAGACATCGAGAAAGTATATTTTATATGGAAATGAATTTTGAAACGAAAATTTTTAAGTACATAAACTATGTTATTTCTCTTAAATAAAAAGCATTTAATTACACGCAGAAATCTAATTTTCGTATGCTCACTTTTTCCATATTTCTAAACATAACATTTTTATAGCTGGCGTACAACGCGTACCCATAAATTTCCAACTTGCATTTTCTTTTAAAAGTGCGCCTTATACGCCTGAATATACTATAACAAACATAGCTGAAACTTAAGTGATAGAGATATTTACATGCTTGCTGAAGCATTATATTCCGTTTTTTTCCCCTTCTATTAGTGTATAAATGTTTTCAAAATTTCGATGTTACGTTTTTCAATCTTTGTGTTTAGAAAAGGGATAAAAAAATCAAACTTTTATCTCCGAAAACAAAATTCTAAATCAGATTTCTAATGAAGAAGTGAAATTCTCTATAGCTTTACTTTCCGGACTAATTAAAATTAAGAAAAAAATGAGAGGAAAAAAATAACTGATTTGGGTAAGCAGAATATTTAGCCATTCAGTATCTATTGATGGGAATGTATATAACTCTAATGAATAGTACAGAAATAAGATAAAGTTACGTTTCAGTTTGTAGGCCTTACATTTCAAAATGGTTTTAATACAGCTTAAAGCGCATAGCCAAAGATTATGCTCTCAACCGCTTTTTCAGTAATAACGTCAGAGAATAATTCTTACAGTTACAATGTTTTCAAATAATCCATTCCTTCAAAAGTAATCTATTGTACTAAGATAATGTGTTTTCGAGGGCAGAAAATGAAACAGAAAGGCGAGATTCATCAGAGTATGATCCTTTAATGCTTTAACAAATCTTTCGCAGTCTTAAGTAATAGAGAAATGTGGTAGAGCTTCATCTTACACCATATTCTTGTATTCATATTATTTGTATTATGTGACTATGTGTCTCTATTCGATGTGTGGGAAAAAACGTCTCCAACAGGTTTATATATACGATACCATTCAGATAAACGCAAAGGAAACCAACATTTCCATCTAATAATATTCATTTTATTTTAATTATACCATTTTCTAGTTAGATAACCAATTTGTGAGCAAGAATTTGCATCGTAACAGTGAATCATATTGCTGCCAAATTCCAAATATAAAAAACTAAAGCTCACGAATCACAAACCGAGAGTTTCTGTGAGATTTGTGAGGTGCGAAGGAATCTCTATTTTGAAAGAAATCGAAATTGATATAAATTCGCTTTATAACATATTATTCAGTTTATTTATCTAATTATATTATGATTAAGATGTAATGTATACACACATTTTAAAAGTTATTTCTTTCGCTCATTTCAATTTGTAATCTTGAATTTTTACACTGAAAAAAATCCTCAGTAGAGACGGAAACTGTGGTATGTCAAACTGAATTTAAACAAAGTGACAGCAAATGAAAAGCTAATGTACATACTACAATAGCTTTTAATTTGTTTAGAATTACAATCTTAGTAATGCAAATCATGCTGATTAACACATAATTAAAAGTGGATAAACATTCCTTTTTGAACGTTTCTTTGAACCTTGGTATAAAGTTCTATGAATATCTGCAGTTGGATAAGACAGCTCATGGTCAAACAAATTTTAAAATGAAATTTGTATAAATTAATTTCATGAGTTCAATTATGAAAGATATGCCGTGCAATATTTATTTGCACAATTTAAAGCCAGTAGCACAACATAAATTTATTGTTGAAAAATATTGTCATGTGTAAAGCTATGTGTTAAAAAAGTCAATAAACTGTGACTTTCCAGGTAAAACCGGAAGACCTCGCAGCCATGAAAGGCACTGAAAACATAGATCTGAACTACGAAAGAGTGTACTTAGTTGCTGCTAAAATAATACTGGTATCTTAAAGTTAGCATGACTAATTACTAGCTAATAATATATCAGTAGTTACACTTACCGAGCAAAATATTATCAAATGCCGTCCATATACTAAGAATACCATAAAGTGCTTGATAATAAAAATGTTGTTGATAATAAATTTTGGTAAAATGAAGCAGGTATATGATTTATTTGTTCTATTTTTCTTTTCCGGGTCTTGCTTCGTTTGGTCATTAAATCAATCGTTCTACAGTCGGTATCCAGTTCTGGCTCTTTTCGCAGTTCAACCGGTTTCCTTTTCAGGTTTGACAGCTCTTTTCCCGTTCCAGCTTGTCTTTCAGATTTGGAATCTTTTCCGTTTTTTGCTTCTTTTCCAGGTATTGCGTCTTTTCAGACTCCTCTATATTTTCCATTTCTGGCATCTTTTCCGGCTCTTGCTTCTTTTTCAGTTTTTGCATTTTTTTCAGTTCCTTCTTCATTTTCAGGTCTCTCTTTTTTGGTTTTTGCAATTTTTCCCTCAACTTTTGCCTTTCCAGTTCGTTTTTGTGTGCTTGTTTTAGCATCTCTTCAATATGTTTCTCCATTTTCAGTTCTTCTTTCTTTTCTAGTTTTTGTATTCCTTCCCGTATTTTCTTCTTTTTCAGTTCTTCTTTCTTTTCTAGTTTTTGAATCCATTCCAGTAATTGCTTCTTTTTCAGTTCTTTCTTCTTTTCTAGTTTCTGTTGCTTTTCCAGTTTTTGTTTGTTTTTCAGTTCTTCCTTCTTTTCCAGTTTTTGCTTCTTTTTCTGCTCTTGTTTCATTTTCAGTTCTTGCTTCTTTTCCAATTTTTGCTTCTTTTTCAGTTCTTGCTTCTGTTCTAATTCTTGTATCTTTTCCTGTTCTTGCTTCTTTTCTAGTTTTTGTATCTTTTCCAGCTTTTGTTTCTTTTTCAGTTCTTGCTTCTTTTCTAGTTTTTGTGTCAATTCCAGTTTTCTCTTGTTTTTGAGTTCTTGCTTCTTTTCCAGTTTCTCCTTCTTTTCCTGTTCTTCCTTTTTATTCAGCTTTTGATACTTTTCCAGTTTTTGCATCTTTCCGGTTCTCGCTTCTTTTCCAGTTCCTTCTCGTTTTCCAGTTCTTTCTCGTTTTCCAGTTTTTGCTCCTTTTCATGATCACAAGGAGGATTTTCCAATCTACAAAAAAATCGGTATATCTTTATTTCGGTAGTAAAATAGTGAAGGTAATGCAATGACGATCATGTTTAACATGTACAACACTTCCATATTTAGATACTATATAACACTTTTGGCTCAGTTTCATAGGGAAAAAACTCCCCGTAGATTATTGCCTGGCAGAATTGTTTTCTACAAATGGTGAATTTGTTGTTTTCGTTGTTCTGACCTAAAGCCAAGCAGATAAGTTAAAGTATTTTGCGTTATTTGTATGCAATAAGCGGCCTCCATGAATCTCACGTAGAGCGAAATAATTTGCAAAGTTTCAGTGCCTTCCGTTTCCTTACTTAATTTTTACATAAGTTGCAATAATAATAACAGAAATAATAAACATGTGGCTTAACAACAGAGGGAAACAATGACGAAAATTGCAAAATAGGAGGAAAAAAAGAAACTGAAATGAAAAGGGAAACAACTACAAACAGAGGATGGAAAAAGCATTTTAGAAGATATACACGTAACGTTCTTTCTGAATCAGCAAAACCTGTATTTTAACGAGTCTCTTTGCATCGCTGGCTGCACAGATTTCAAATTTTCTCTCGTTATTCCAAATTCGGATCATATCGCTCGTCTTTTTCGTCGTCCAGCAGAGCCGGACTAGGATTTTTGCCACCATTTGTTTTCAATTGAAACTTTTATTCTCATTCTTCAGTTGCATTCTTAAAGTTTATTTATTTATACAGGAAGAAAGAAAGAAATCAATCAAATCAAAGTAAATTAGGAAAAGATATACCTGTTTTCTCCTATATTTATTGTTCCCAGTAATTTCTTTCGCCTGTTCCAATAAATTTATTGAAGGAAAATTTTCTAAAATCTTTCAAAATGTATTTCCTATATCCTTATGCGAATTTAGCCCTTCTGATCATTTCGGCCACACTTTAATGGCTTTTACAATTTGATGTTTGAATATTGACAGCTGCCTATACTGAAATATGTTCTCCATTGTTCTCGAAAAAAGAAAAATTAAAGTTCCAGGAAATTTTGCAATGAAGGACACATATATCTTATTTGAAGGGCAAGAGGAAAAGAAAAAGATATTTTCGGATGGGAATATGTAGCATTTTAAACACCGTGTTTGTAAATATCATCTTATAGTAGCAACACTTGAGTCATAAGTAATTATACACATATATGAGAGAGACGACGATGACGAAAATTTAAATGGCAAAACATGGCCGAAATCACTTTCCTGGCCGGTGCAAACAACACAAAACACAAGAAAGATCGGACACCAGTTATGCTTAGCACAAGAGAAATTTAAAAGTAGGAAAAAAATTAGACACTTATGGACCTCAAAAAAGGTGTTCGAAATTACGACCTGCACCCTGTTACAGGTATCCCATCTCTCGCACATCCAACATGAGATGTTCATGAAAATACCGTGCATCACCAGGACTTTCCCAGCACCTGCCACAATATGTGCGACAAGTTCCTGTTGGACTTCTAACTGGGGTTTCGTGCACTTATGTGTTGAAGTACCCCGAGACGAACTGATAATGCAAGTTAGGTCTCGTGATCTTACTGAACAATGCACTGGACTATCCCTACCAAACCCATGTTTAGGATACGTTCCGAAGAAACTTCCGAATACTTTCTTTGATGGCGATCCCCTGCTTTTGTTCTTATTTCTTGATTTCCGCTGCGCTAAAGAAAATAAACAAATATCTTTACAATGTTCGTACCCTATTTTTCTTGTGTTGTCTCTCGTCACTATGGGCCAGGAAAGCGTTTCCGACAATGCATTGCAATAAACGATTATATATATATATATATATAAACAATATATGTAAACGATATATATATATATAAACAATATATATATATATATAATCTTATAAACATATGTTACCGTGAAAGACCGAAATTGGAGAATATCGACTTTCACCGGAGAATGTCAACATTCACCAAATACGTCGGTGAAAGATCAAATATTGCATTACATTCTTCTACATTCGGACCCTCACCGGTGTATGTCGATAATCACAGATATGCTCTGGTGTAGATTGGAAAGAGCGGAGTATATGTACACACTGTTATTGCAAAAGAAGGTGTTCCACAAATAAATGTAGTTGTAAAAGCAAGGGCCTCTTGTGCAATTGAAAGTGTTATATATTATATACATATATATATATATATAATCGTATAAACATATGTTACTGTGAAAGACCGAAATTGGACAATGTCGAATTTCGGTAGATTGAAAACAGAAGAGTATATGTACACACTATTATTGCAAAAGGAAGTGTTCCACAAATAAATGCAATTGTAAATGCAAGGGCCACTTGCGCATTTGAAAGTGTTATATATATATATATATATATACGAGGGCTATCCAGAAAGTAGATTACGTTTTGGAATAAAAAAATAAACAAAGTATAGGAAACAAATTTTATTATATACAGATGAAAGCCACACTCAAATACTACTTTTCTACATAGTCACCGTACAAATTAAGGCATTTATCGTAGCGATGTACGAGCTTGGAAATTCCTTCGTCGAAAAATTCGGCCGCCTGCGCCTTCAACCACTTCGTTACCTCTTCTTGCAGCTGTGCGTCGTCATCAAAACGCTGCATAGCCAGCCACTTCTTCATTGCTGGGAATAGGTGGAAGTCGCTCGGTGCCAGGTCGGGACTGTACGGCGGATGAGGAAACAACTCCCACTTAAAAGATTCAAGAACTTTACGAGTGACATTTGCCGTGTGGGGCCGGGCGTTGTCGTGAATCAACAAGATCTTAGAGCTCAACATTCCTCTGCGCTTGTTTTGAATTGCTCTTCTGAGTTTTTGGAGAGTTTGGCAATACCTTTGAGAGTTTATTGTAGTGCCTCTTTCCAGGAAGTCCACCAAAATTACACCTTTTCTGTCCCAAAAAACAGTTGCCATCATCTTCCTTGCCGACATTGTTTGCATGCATTTCTTGGGTTTTTGGGGAGAACTTGTGTGCCCCCACTGCATTGATTGCAATTTCGTTTCACAGTTCACATGTTTCACCCATGTTTCGTCACCAGTAACGATGCGATCGAGTAAAGAGTCACCATCCTTATGGTAAGCGTCCAAAAAGTTCAACCCTGCAGCCATTCGCTGATTTTTGTGGTCCTCTGTCAAGATTTTTGGAATCCATCTTGCACAAAACTTGTGGTAACCAAGCTTTTCGCTGATGATTTCGTGCAACAAACTTCGCGAAATTTGTGGAAAACTCAAAGAAAGTTCCATTATTGTGAAATTTCGATTTTCACGGACTTTAGCATCGACTTTTTCGAGAAGTTCGGCGGTCACTATGCTGGGTCTCCCACTTCGATCTTCGTCGTGAACATTGGTTCGGCCATTTTGAAATCTTATGACCCACTGACGCACTCCACCTTCAGTGATAATGTTGTCCCCATACACTTCACGAAGCTGCCGATAGATTTCTATCGGTTTACAGTTTTTTGCAGTCAGAAACCTTATTACTGAGCGCACCTCGCAGCTCGCGGGATTTTCAATTAACGCAGACATTTCAAACCGTCACAGTATCTGAACGGAGCACAGCACGAACCTCTCACTAGCACGGCTAGATGCAGACTGAGCTGCGCAACGCTCTGACCCCAAGATGGCCGCGCTAGCCCCGCCCCTAGCGGACACAGACGGAAACGTAATCTACTTCCTGGATGGCCCTCGTATGTATATAATCGTATAAAAATATGTTACCTTGAAAGACCGAAATTAAAGAATGTCGACTTTCACCGGAGAATGTTAACATTCACCAAATACGTCGGTGAAAGATCGAATATTGCATTACATTCTTCTACATTCGGACCCTCACCGGTGTATGTCGACAATCACATATGCTCTGGTGTAGATTGAAAAGAGAGGAGTATATGTACACACTGTTATTGCAAAAGGAAGTGTTCCACAAATAAATGCAGTTGTAAAAGCAAGGGCCTCTTGTGCAATTGAAAGTGTCATAACAGTTTAAGTTGTTGCAATAAATAAGATTTGAATCACGTAATTTAGTAAACATAGCTTGAGTAAGCTCCCTGTTCCGAGTCAGGATAGTTCATGTTTCCAAAGCAAGTAAAGAGGAATACAAGTCCTGATAGTGGCGCCCGACGAAGAAGAATATCCATGGCCGAGTTTCAAGAAGAACCTGTGGTGCCTGCAGAAGCGGCTCAGAATCCAGAAATGCCAGCTGCCGCCCTGGAATGATTTGGGTACATAGTACAGACCATGCGCGCATCGATGAAACAAGAAGCAACATTTAATGGAAACTCACCGGTAACCAGTTTCTTGGAAAATTTGGATGACCACGTCATGCTGTATCCAGTCCATGAGTTCCATAAAGTCACCTTAGCTACCAGCGCTTTGAGGGGCCAAGCGCTTAATTGGTTCAAATGTATAGGCAGAAGCCTCTTGGGTCAAGCGGGAAGTCCCACCTATACTTACGAAAATTTTAAGACTGCCTTAGTAAAAGCCTTCCCTGTCGTAAGATATCGTGCAAGTTTAGAAACGGAATTCTTCAGCATATTCCAGCAACGAATCGAAAATCTTTCCACTTTTATTTTAAGAAAAATTCACGTCTTTAAACTCTTGTATGGAAACCGTCCGGATCCTGAGATAATCCAAGTGATTTTGCCGAGTTTAGTTCCCCAAGTACAAGACTTTATTTAATTAAGGAATCCGACTACACTGGAAAATTTATTTGAGCTAACAATCCAGTTTGAAAGTAGAAGAACGGCGGACATCGAATCAAGACGCCTGTATGAGTAACGAAGCCAATTTGGTGCGCCAAGACCACAGCAGAGGCAAGAACACGGCTACGGAAGCAAATCGAATCAGAGGGCAAGGAAACCCGAGTATCCAAAAACAACCGGCGAACGTCGACAGTTCAATAGTAAGCCAGAAAAAAAGTCTGAAGGCCAGCGGAAAAACAAGGAAGGCATGGAAAGGAAGAAAGAAAATTTAAACTAAAACGGATTTCTGCTGACGGGAGGGTGCGGAAATCCGAAGCCCAAGAAAAGCCCTCTTCCTTCAAGTTAAATACAGTTATTGTGAAAAATTTAACTCTTCCAAAGATTGAAGTTAGAGTTTTATAAAAGATTTTGCAGCTACTGTTGAACCATTGTTAAATTAAAAAGGAAAAAGGCAAGATTCTCGTGGACGGCCGAAGCCAATAGTGCTTTCGAAAAATTAAAGCAAGCATTAACGCAAGCCCCTGTTTTGAAATTTGCTGAAAACGATGAGAATTTAGAAATTTCAGTGGATGCTTCGGATTATGCGCTAGGAGCGGTACTTTCGCAAAATCAGCAGCCCGTGGCATTTTTAGTAGAACTTTAAATCAAACACAAAGAAATTATTCCGCGACTGAGAGAGAGGCACTTGCAGTTCTGTTAGCAGTGCAAAAGTTCCGAGTCTATTTTGGAAAGGATCCAATAACAGTGTATTCTGGTCATGCGGCGGGAACTAGATTGTACTCAGGGAAAAAATTATCCCCAAGGTTAATAAGATGGGCACTAAAGTTACATGAGTATAATCTGGTAATTAAGCACACGCCCCGGAAACGAAAATATCGTAGCAGATGCCCTATCCAGAATAAAAATAGATGAAGAAGGTAATACTGTAAAGGTGGCAATGCTCACAGCATGTAATTTACATTCCCGAGAAACTGTGATAACCGAACTGGGTAAGGATCCTGAATTTAAAAATATTTATGATTATTTAAAGGATCCTGAAAATTTTAGCCACCAAGATATTGTGGCGATAAGAAATAGAGCTGCCCATTACGAACTAACAGATGGTCTATTATTTTATACAAAAACTACGAATTCCAATAACGAATTTCGACCTGTTATCCCAGCTACTCTTAGATTAAATATACTGAGGAGTTACACGACTCCCCTTTAGCTTCTCATGCTGGTATTCGAAAAACCATCCAACGCGTACGCGAAGCAGTTTATTTTCCTGAGCTGCAAAAGTTAACAAGGGCGTATGTCCAGTCCTGCCCAACATGTCAAGCAGTTAATTATATTAATTTCCGCCCGGCCGGGTTTCTAAATAGTATTAAATCGGAATTTCCAAATGAAATAATTGGCATCGATTTATTGGGCCCTTTCCCAAAAAGTCAGTTAAATAAAAGTCGCTATCTTCTTGTTATGGTTGATCATTTTAGTAAGTGGATCGAAATTGTTCCCTTAAAACGAGCCTCCGCGAAATTAGTTACTGATTCTATTTTAAATAAATATATTTTAAAATACGGGTCGCCCCTAAAAGTAATATCGGATAATGGTCCTCAATTTGTAAGTAAAATATTTGAAGACATGTGCCAAAAACTGGGCATACGTCATTTAAAAATGGTCCCGTATCGGCCGCAATCAAATATAGCGGAACCGGTCAATAGAAATATAATGAAAATTGTCCGTAGTTATGTTAAAAATTTTCATAAAAGCTGGGTTAACTATGTCAATGAATTAGGTTTCGCCTTAGGACTGCAAAACATGTTACGACGGGAAAAACTCCTGCTGAGTTATTTTTAGGCAGAAAGATTATAACGCCGTTAGATAAATTATTTTACGTTCAACAAAGAGCCCCAGAATTTAAAATGGGCAATATAGAAAAATAAATTAAAGTAGCAAAAAAGAACACTGAAGTAGCACAGAGAAAACAGAAGCTTTATTATGATATGAAAGGACGGGGAGTAACTTATAAAGTAGGAGATGAAGTGTTAAAAATTAAGCATTAACTTTCTTCAGCACTAGAAGATAAAACTGCCAAATTTTATCCACGATTTGAAGAACCATATGTCATAGAAAAAGTAACTCAGGCTTAGTGGTGTTAAAAGCCAGGAATGGTTAAACCTGCACCGCAAACGTAGACCAGATAAAACCATTTTATAATCGTAATAAAATGCCAATATTTCAAGATCTTTTGCAGGATCCGGCACGGCAGGCAGAAGATCCAGAGGTGGAACAACGACAATCCCAAGGGCAAGCCATTAGTAGACAGGAGCAATTGAAAAGAAAGTTCCCCCGTTGGAAAACTGAAGGTAACAAGGAAAAGTAGTCGTTCCACCGACCAGAAAAGAGAGGGCACGACCACCCCCAGAATGAAGAAGGGAGAAGTACGACTAATGCAAAGAAAGCCAGGAGAAATGACAGAAACTATAACACGGCTCCAAAACAGAAGATCTACCCATCGGATAGGAGTCAACGCAGCAAATGTCGACGAATTGATGAAGGAAGACCAGCTGCAGATGCAAAGACGCAAGAAAAATTTGAACAGCCAGCAACGAGATCCAGGCAACAACGAGAGACAGTTGTCCCGGTTCCGCCAAGACCAGCTGCCATCAAACGGCCGAGACCACAGGCAGATGCTAAAAAAAAGGTCTTCAAGGGTGACCGAACTGGAAGAAAAAGAAAGCTCTTGGAGGAACGTACCGAAGGGCGAACCCGCACAAGAAGGAATATCAACCAGACCGTAGTCTTCGCTACCTTCCAGGACTGGGCAGAAAAAAGGATGTCTGAATATCACAAAGATAAGTAAAATTTTACGTTACTTTGAAACCATAAGTTAATTTTTCAATCTTACTGCAAGTGGCAGAATTCAAGAATTTTTACCTCATGTGAGGCCTACCTTTATCGCCAAAAAGGCGAGAAAAGAGTTGTTACCTATTTTGGTATTGTTTTTCAATTACTCGCGGTAAAACTAAAATTAATGTATAATCGGAATGTGTAAATACTTGAATATTGAAAAACATTGATAATCTTTGAGAAAGGTACCTTAAGAAAATTGTAAAAATTATTGTATAAAATTTTATTTAAAAGATTCTGGCAAGAAAGAAGTTTTAATCTGAAAGACTTTTGAAATGTAGAATTTCAATGCAGAAGAATTGGCACTTGCTTGGAAAAGAATAGAAGTTAACAATGTACTACTAATGTATGTTTTAAAATGCGTAAAATTAACGGCATGTTAATATGTCCTTATATACAATGTGAACTGTTATCTTAAAAGTTAAGAAATATTGTGATATGTTAAAAGTAAAAATATTAGAGTAATGCCAAAAATTTTAACTTATTCGTGTGACTGAAAAAAGAGCAAATTATTGTGAATATGTGATAAAGGTTCAATGAATGTAGTTAGGCTCTCTGACGCTACACTCCAGAGTTAGCCACTTTTCAGAATAGTACCTCAGGGTTTAGAGATGAATATAAGGTGTGTTCTGAGGTCTAGTTATGCTGAATTTTAACACGTTAGGGTTTTGATTGCAGGCGGTAGTGTTGAACACTTGTACATAGACAGGCTCGTGTTTGGTGTTTTTCTTTGCAACACAAGTCAGAGAGCACGGGGAGATAATTAAATAACGTCATGAATGAAATAAGAATTTTAAAGGAGAAATATAAATATTCATGGTACTTGCCATTTGATTCTGTAACATTTCATTAAACTAGTTTTCCTTCCATAAGGAACCAGATTTAAACTAGGAAACTCCTGTTTATAGATGCAGTACAGATGAAAATACTTGTCCATAGAGATGATAATGAAAAACGACTTTTTAATATCTAGTTTCTAGAGAGAAATGACTGTAAAAATTGGCCTCGCGTTAGATTCTAGAGCTAAAAGTTTTCAACAAGGTCGTTTTAGACCTCAGTTTCAAACTAATTAACTCTGGCGGGTAGTATGTAAGGATCCTAAGTTTTACTAACGTTTTTGATGTCATTTAAAAGGCTTAATTACAGGGCCGTAGTACAATACACAACCCCCCCCAACCCCAGAAGTATAGCGATATACAATAGTGACGTGATCGAAGATTCTTTGGAAATAATCGTTGTCATCGAATGACATGCATATTCCATTTAAGTAATCGTAGTCATCGGCTTTTAATATTCTTTGCAAATTGTCATCAAATAATCATTGTCATCAAATAATCATTGTAAAGAATCATTCTCATCTGATAATCATTGAAAATAATCCTTGTCGTTACATAAAGGGGCATAGTAGCTGATGTATAAAGAATTGTACTCAAATTCTAATCAAAAGAATCGCATATGTATGCAATTTATCATATGATCATTATTTACAGCAATGATTCTTGTATGTTTTCGACCTACGGCTCCTAATGACGCCGCGGAAAACTTGCGCAACAGTGACAAAAAGAATATTTAAAAATACAATAAAAGCTTGAAAGCTAGGGAAAATGTGTGAATTTATTTTCCTTTTATTTAAATGAAGCTTAATGTTTTTAAAGGAAATTGAATATTGTAAACAGGAATCAGCAGTTTAAATATATGTGGGATTTTGCCTTTTTTTTTTTTTTTTTTTTTTTTTTTTTTTTTTTTTTTTTTTTTTTTTCGTAACATCAAAACCTCCGGAACGGGAAGGGGAGATTTGAGTTTAAAAGGAGGTACCCTCGGATTTCAAAAATTCTTGGTAAAACGTTTCGACTATTGTTATCTTCCTACGACTATCATTCGAGATATATAAAATTTCGGAAAGCGCTGGAGATCAAATTGCTTTATTTACAAAAATGATGGCTCTTCTCACTCTCAAATCGTATTGTTTAAGAGAAATTTTTAAGTTCAATAAATATGAAATAAATAGTATTGCCAAACTCGAAACTTATTGTTATTATTTACGGTAACATTCTGAGTTGAAGAAAGCACGTGATTCCATATAACGTCACTGTATGTCGAAAAATATTTCGTTAATTTCAGTATTTTAAATGAATAGCTGCTTTTGGCAACTTTTATGTTTCACCTTTAGATACGTGACACGATATGCTATCGCTACGTTAATTCTTTTATTGAGATTTTGCAAATTTGTTATATTAAAATTAATTTAAATCATAACTTCAAATGTATTACCCCAAGTGTCAAACGTCTTTGTTTCCTGACTTGGCAAGAAAAATTTATTTACCAATAGCTGGTTGCATGGAAAGAATGAATACATTTTCTTCATAATGAAATGTTTCTATGCATTTTATGCTATTCTAATTTTATTTATAAAAATTTAATTTCTTTTATTGTATAGTTTATTGTCTCGTCACAGTTGAGGTCTTGCTGGGGGGGGGATGTATCCTTTGGCTACTATCTGTTCGGAAAACATTTTGATGTAAACATCAGCTGCCTTTACATCCGGATTTGCTGCCTCACCATGCCTGACGACGGAGTGAAGGTCGGTCCTTTCCCTAAAGTTGTCAAACCAGCCCCGACTGGCTTTAAACGGGTCTTCCGATTCCACGTTTGTAGAAGTGTGTGGGATCTTCTTTAGAAAATAACCGTAAATCGCTCGTAAATAACTCGTAATAGTGCCTTCTCACATATGATGCTTTGTGTTAAGGTTACTCCTTAAAGCTGCTTCTCTCTCACTCACACCATCAGTAGTTTCTCCATGTCTTGACGGAGAGAGGTCGCAGCTTAAAAATTATTGTAACGCCCTTAGTTGGCGTTATACTTTATCAACTGCTTTTGTTCAGGCACAGTAAATATCATTGATGTGTTACGCCCGTACATCCTCCCCAAGTCAATTAGTCGCACACCTTGCTCATGGTTTTCTATTATTTAACGCTTTAATTCAATAGACATCATCATCTTCTTTGGACCCAGGGTTATAAAAATAAATATGATAATGTTTTCTAAATGTACAAAAAGCAAAAAACGCGAACCCAACTTATCAAAAATGCTTCCAAAACGAGGGAAACAAGCACTCGGACTGAGGACTAGTCTGAGGTGGGAGAAACTGTTAGACGCTGCACACGACACTTACTTGCGCGCGCATGTTGCGGTCGTGTACAGCGGTGTAGTGTGCAATTCCTCGTATCTCAAATCTTGCTCTCGTCTCAAAGCAAAAACATCGCTCGCTCGGTAGCTCCTCTCTCAAAACACTCGTATGTTGGGGCACTCGTATATCGAGGTACCACTGTAAATACAGTTTATAGTTTTTTTAATGTGACAATCATTATAAGCCATGCAGATTTTTCCTTGTGGTTTCATTTGTTTTCTCTTCCAAAATTTCGAACGTCCAACAGTTTTGTCAGTTTCGGGCTTTTGGTATGGAGAGTGAGAAAATGAGATAAGACCAGAATGAACTTCAGTTCTGAACTTTGCAGTTCAGCATAGAGTAAGGAGTATTGACAGATTTATTTTCGCTCTTTACGTGCGCTTTTCATCGTATTTTCTTCATCATTCTTAGCACTTTAAAGTGATAACTACTAGCAGTGTTCCTTTATATTTCGTATATTTTTGGAATTATATTTTTTACTCGTACTTTTCGAAAAACTCCAGAATTGTTTAGTGTTTTTTCGGGACAAATAAATTCTAACAAGCTACCAGCTCTTCCGCATGCTTTACGAACCTTTATGCCAGGAACAATTTTAGGTGTTAGAAGTAGGACAGAATGCTAGTGACAAGAACAATTGAGGAGCATCTGAGGCAGCTTGTGACAGTCTTTGCTGCGTTCCAGGAAGATATAAAAGGAGAGGTTGATTCCGTTACAGAAGAGATAAATGCGTCCAACCAAAGAGGGAAAGGGGAAGTAATATTAGTTCAAGGAAAGATGGAATCTATCCAAAATTGATACTTAAGCCTGTCAAGAAGAAATAAAAGACAACAGTAGAAGATTTTCGAGGATTTTGAAAGCAGAAATAACATGGTCGAAAGGAGAGTTAGAGAAACTGGAGAACGTGTTTCTGTTGTCAAACAGCAAATCAAAGAAAGAGTTAATGCTGTCAAACTACAAATCAAAGGAAGAGATTTTGATGTCGAACAACAAATCGATGACAGAGTTTCTGCTGTTGTCGCCAAAGAATCTGACAGCTTGAACACATTCATAATGACAACTGGAGACGATTCTGACACCTTTAAATTGGTACCTATGTTTTCGGACCCATTTCTCATGCTTTCCACGTGTGATGGAAAAAACATTTGGCATATGTACAAGGCTCAGTTCTGTATAGCTCCAAATGGAAATGGGTAGGATTCCTAAGACAAACCTGTAATTTCGCAGCTTCTCTGAGAATAGAAGAAGACGATATCCACTCTTCTAGAAAACCGGAGGCTAGATTTTGATGCTGTACCCGGTACGCGAAAGCTCTACTAAGAAGTGTTGAAAAGGCTACAGAAGGCTGCAGTTAATATCTCGATAGCAGAAGCTCACCAAAATAATCCAGAAGCTCGCCACTGATATCGAAATGCTCTCCCATCTCTCCTTTTTTGACTGCTCAACAGAAATACGTGAAGTACAATCCATGAAATACTTCCTCGGTGGCATACGGGAACCTAAGGTACAGAAACAACTGCGAATAGTGGATCTCAAGGATTTAAAAAATGCCTAGAGTGTACGCCATGAAAAACGTGGCAGTCCTTTCAGAAACTTGCACACACCATTGCCCAATCGGAACTTCTCCAATCCAGAAGCTAGTGGACACGTGACAGCTCGTCCAGGCAGTCTACCCACTTAAGTAAGTGCCTTGAGGCGGAACAGACGTCAGACGAAAGCGACCTTAGTATGCTAGAACTGCAGTGGTGATGAGCACTTACGAAAGAACTGCAGAACACATTAGGACACAGAAGATAATGCTGCTAATCAGCAAGAAGTCACGAAAACAAATCGTGGATGTTGAGCGGAATTTGCCAGAGATTGCCAGATATTGAGAAGTCCCACATAAAATCCTTTCAGATTTCGGTTATGGTTGGTGGCAATAATGGACGTCTTAATCATGAGGCATACAAATAGAGTTCCCTTAGTATAACAATCGATACATGAGTAATTTACCATCATCCAAAGCCTCAAGTCGAGATGATAGAACCAGCATGAACAGAACTTTTCCTTCCAGGATTATAGCTGAAAACAGAAATTTCCGGTAAGGCATTATGAAATGTGCTAAGAACTTTAAGAGCACGAAATGAGTACTAATAATATGTTCTTTCGTTGAATTATCAAGGCCGTCATTCCGGTGACGGTTGAAAAGTAAGTGCCAAAGCTAAAGTCATTGGGGAATGCGAAGTGGTTGCATCATGTTCTCCATTGAACTACGTTAAGGGGTCTCGTACACCTTAAAATCCTCAAAACCTCTGAATATTATCCTGTTGTAATAATTGGGATAACATATTTATTTTTAAAGCTATTACTTCCAGTTTTTTACAGCTCACTACATAGCACAGCTGAATTAGTAAGCAAATATTTTGTGTTGCCGCAAATGTTTTTATAATTTAATCTTCTTTGTGAGGTAATTTTTTATATGTTCACGTAATAATCCCACCTTGCGCACACAATTTAAAACATTCTGTTATATATTTTAACTTCATAGTTAATATATAGCTTGTACAGCATCTAAAGACTACTGCGAACGAAAAATCTTAAGAATTTCATGTTAAATTCTCATTTTATTTAGAACTCAATTTATACAATGCATTTTAATAAAAAAAATTTAACATTTCCATGCATAAAATTTTTGACTATTAAAATATTCAATATATTTTTAGTTCAGTTAGATAATAATTCTCATATAAAGAAGTCCATTAAATTTAAAGTGTGTACCAAGAACCGTTTTGCAAATATCATGCGCGCAACAGTGAAAATTTATGTTTTGAGATAATCAAGTTTTAATGTAAATATTTTTTTAAATACTTCTCTTGTTATAAAATATATAAAATGCTTATTTTCTGAGAGATATTGTAATATTATACAATTTACAATAGTTGGTATAAGCATAATTAATGTAAAATAAGCTGCCATCATCAAAGTATAACATATCAACTAAAAATGATTTGAAACTTCTACGCTATCAATGATACAACTAAAATTTTTCTTACAAATTGGAACTGACTTATAGGCAAATGTTTCAGGTAAAGTTCTCTGTAATGTATTATTGTATATCAAACATATAAATCATTTAATAGTTCTTCCACAGGGTAACTTTAGCATACTCTAAATGCTATGTATACAACTGGGAAAAAATGCATTTTAAGAAAATCGAGTTTTGATGCAAATATTTCAGTATACAACTTTCTAATAATAAAGTGCATAGTATATTTATTTTCAAAATGATATATTTAAAAGTATAAATCCTAATAAATTGCATAAGCTTTTGTCAATATGAAACACATTAAAATTACCGTACTATATAAAATACCATGACAGAATGATAGCCGTGTATTAAAATACGTGTAGCATATTTGAACAAATAATTTATTTTTACATAACCACATCAGTTGAGTACTGTCAAGCATTTAAGCATATGATATGTATCATATTATGCAATATTATTTAAACATAGGTGGGAAAAAAACCTTTACGACTTATTTCAAAATCGTATGCTAAACTGCTACATTCATCGAACTATAACATATCGACTAAGAATGATAAAACTAAAACTTAAATACAAATAAGAATTTACTTATAGCCAAATGTCTTAGCTAACGTTCTCTGTAATATATTACTGTATATCAAACATATAAAACATTTAATAGTTCTTCCACAATGTAACTTTAAATGCTATGTATACAACTGCGAAAAACCGTATTTTAAGAAATTTGAGTTTTAATGCCAATACTTCAGTATATAACTTTCTAATAATAATGTGCATAGTATATTTATTTTCAAAATATATTTAAAACGTATAAATCCTAATAAATTGCAGAAGCTTTTGTTAGTATGAAACACGTTAAATTTACCTTGCTATATACATTAGCATGACAGAATGATAGCCGTATATTAAAATACATGTGGCATATTTGCACAAAAATTTATTTTTACATAACCACTTTAGTTAAATAAAGTCAAGCATTAAAGCATATGATATGTATTATATTGTATAATATACATATTATTTAACATGGGTGAAAAAATCTTTTACGACTTACTTCAAATTGTATGCTAAACTGCTAAAATTTTATTTACAAATTAAAACGCACCAGCACAATAAACATCACCATCATTTTTATGAAGGCCTGCACTTCTGACATTTTTTGCTGCCTTTCAAGTTTAGCTGTTGTTTTGTTTCTGACAAGCCTTCCTTTTCTGCGTTATCTATTCTCTTGTTATCAATTTGTAAAAATCCTTCAGTAGAAAACTTACTTCTAGAAAGCTGTAGCTCATTCATTACAGAATGTCTACCAACAGACCTTTCGTTAAAAGCAATTACTGCTTCATTTCCAGCAATTTGAACTATCCTACTGCCAGCACGACATGTCTTTGGACAAAATTTCCAAATTAAGGAATTAAATGATTCATTATTATTTTGTGTTTTGCCGCCAAGGCAACGTCTATATAACGAAGGTTGTGACAAATCTATAAAAACTGGCTTTATTGCCTCCATTACAGCGACTGGTTCAAAATTTATATGCTTATAATCAGCTTTATTTAGCTTAGCTTTATTGTATTTGCACCATGTGGTTTCATTTGTAGGACAAACGTCATGAATCGGCTTTTCATCACTCGATATTTTGTGGTAGTAAATTGCCCAAATGGCTTTTCTCATATCACTAACAGACTCATTATATTCTCTAATCGCATTACCATAATACGAAATTATTTCATTTATTAACTTATCTGTTAGTCTCCCTTTCCCAGACAGATTTTACCGTCATTTAATTTTACTTTTTTTCTTTCAAGTTTTAATTTGCGTAGCCATATTCCCATTCGTTTTTGAATATGTCCAACACACTCAATTTTTTCTATATTTAATGAACCATATGGTTTGGCGTCAGTTATACCTGCAAATGGTTTTGCATCACCTATGTAAGGATCTTAAGTTTTACTAACGTTTATTTTATTTTAAATCTTTACTATCACTTCTTATTTTCTACTTCCGGCCAGAATTAAAAGCGTTAACTTATTTATGCAAAATTTGTGTGGCGAACGCCAAGTACTTAAGATGTGGCTTTTTGCCAAGCGAGAGAGAGGAAGGAGTTAGTCGAAGCAGGCCGCTTACCTTAGAAGTTTTACTCAGTTGCTGGTTGCCTTCCAGGCCAGAGTTTTAATCCTCGTGATAATTTTTAAACGTATTGTAGTGTTAACAGTTCTCTGTACTACATACGGCTTCCTGTTAATATAAGGCCAATCTTCCACGTTTATTATTCCAAAGTTAAGTTAGAGATTAGTTAAATATTTTTATATTCTTACGTTTAGACCACAAGTAGTGGGTCTTTGTATTCCAAAGTACGGAATTTATTCTAAAGAGAGAAAAATAAAGGGTTTTGTATACCTTTCTTGTGTATCCTGTCTACTTCCCACAGTTATTGAACATAGCTTTAGTATGCTCTCTGTTCCGAGTCAGGTCCTTGCATATTCCCGAAGAAAGTAAGACGGAACATTGAACCTGATAGTGGCGCCCAACGAAGAAGAATAACCATGGCCGAGTTTCAAGAAGAACCTGTGCTGCCTGCAGAAGCGGCTCAGAATCCAGAAATGCCAGCTGCCGCCCTGGAAAGATTTGGTTACATCGTCCACACCATGCGCGCTTCGATGAAACCAGAAGCAACATTTAATGGAAATTCACCGGTAACCAGTTTTTTGGAAAAATTGGATGACCACTTCATGCTCTACCCCGTGCACGAATTTCAAAAAGTTACCTTAGCTACCAGCGCTTTGAGGGGCCAAGCGCTTAATTTATTCAAATGTATAGGCAGAAGTCTCTTGGGTCAAGCAGGAAGTCCCACCTATACTTACGAGAATTTCAAGACTGCCCTAGTAAAAGCCTTCCCTGTCGTAAGGGATCGTGCGAAATTAGAAACGGAACTTTTCAGCATATATCAGCAAAGAATCGAAAATCTCTCAAGCTGTAATTTAAGAAAAATTCACGTCTTCAAAATCTTGTATGGAAACCGTCCGGATCCTGAGATAATTCAAGTGATTTTGCCGAGGTTACTGCCCCAATTGCAAGACTTTATTGAATTAAGAAATCCGACTACACTGGAAAAGTTATTTGAGCTAGCAATCCAGTTTGAAAGTAGAAGAACGGCGGACATTGAAAGAAGACGCCAATATCAACTGCGAAACCAATTTGGTTCGCCAAGTCTACAGTAAACTCAGGCACACGTCTACGGAAGCAAAGCGAATCAGTGGGCGAGGAAACCCAAGCATTCAAAAACAGCTGGGGAACGGCGACAGTTCAATAGCAATCCAGGAAAAAAGTCTCAAGGCCAGTGGAAAAAGAAGGAAAGCACGGAAATGAAAAATAAGTTAAACTAAAACGGATTTCTGCTGACGGGAGGGTGCGGAAATCCGAAGGCCACGAAAACCCCTCTTTCTTCAAATTAAATACAGTAATGGTGAAAAATTTGACTCTTCCGAAGATTGAAGTGTTGGTGAATAATATCCCAGCCACCGCACTCCTGGATACAGGCGCGCAGTATTCCTGTGTGGCAGAAGATTTTCTTAGGAAGTATTTTCGTAAATATCGTATATATAATTATAATACGACAGTGTTAGCTGCGCAAGGAGAAAGATGTACGTGTATAGGTAAATTACCGCTGTATGTCCGTATCAAGGACGAACAAGTAAAGGTTATGTTTTTCATAGTAAAGAATCTGCAAGCTCATATTATCTTAGGAATAGATTTTCTTTCAGAGGCACAAGCAACGCTAGATTTTAATGAAGCGTCTCTTAAGCTGACAATGAAACCAGTTCGTGAAGAAAAGGCTGAACCGCCGATGTTAAACCTTGACCACCTGCCTAATGAAGAGCAACGAAGAATCCGACAAGTGGTAAGTGAATTTGCTTCGTTATTTAGTGATATTCCAGGATTTACTCAGGTTACTAACCATAGTATTGACACCGGAGATTCAATGCCAGTTCGCCACAAAGCATACCGGTATGATATGAATAAGGCAAAAATTATAGAATAGCATATCACCAATATGCTACGTAAAAAGATCATAACGCCCATCTCAAGTAGTTATGCTAGCCCGGTGGTTTTATGTAAGAAAAATAATGACTATCCATTATCACATCCAAAAAGGTGGAGATTCGCAATTGACTACCGTAAATTAAACTCCATAACTAAATATCCGGTATATCCGTTATCTATTATTGAAGAAATTCTAAGGAACATAACATCCACCAAATATATGACGACTTTAGACTTAACGACTGGTTATTTTCAAATAGGGATTAGGCCTGAGGACGTGCCTAAGACTGCTTTTATAACCAAGTCTGGCACTTATGCATTTCTGCGCATGCCGTTTGGCCTTTCAGGGGCACCGGCAACATTTCAGCGATGTATGGACATTGTGTTAAGGACTGTTCATGGAAAGTCCACATTTATCTATTTAGAGGATATCATTATTACAAGTGACAATCTCGACCAACATGTACAAAATTTAAGACAGGTGTTTTCTTTATTAAATGAGGCCGGTCTAAAATTTAATGTCGAAAAGTGCAAATTTGCAGCCCCTGAATTAAAATATTTCGGGTACAAAATATCTCAGAAAGGAATAGAGACAGACGAATCAAAAATAATCGCTGTACAAAAGTATCCGACTCCAAACACGGCGAAGAAGCTCTCTTCTTTTCTAGGACTTTGTTCATATTATAGGTCCTTTATAAAAGATTTTGCAACTATTGCTGAACCATTATTAAAATTAAAAAGGAAAAAGGCAAGATTCTAGTGGACGGCCGAAGCCAATAGTGCTTTCGAAAAATAAAAACAAGCATTAACGCAAGCCCCTGTGCTGAAATTTCCTGAAAAGGATAAGAATTTAGAAATTTCAGCGGATGCTTCGGATTATGCGGTAGGAGCGCTACTTTCGCAAAATCAGCAGCCCGTGGCATCTTTTAGCCGAACTTTAAATCAAACACAAAGAAACTATTCCGCGACTGAGAAAGAGGCACTTGCAGTTCTGTTAGCAGTGCAAAAGTTCCGAGTCTATTTTGGAAAGGATCCAATAACAGTGTATTCTGATCATGCGGCGGGAACTAGATTGTACTCAGGGAAAAACTTATCCCCAAGGCTAATAAGATGGGCACTAAAGTTACAAGAGTATAATCTGGTAATTAAGCACACGCCCCGGAAACGAAAATATCGTAGCACATGCCCTATCCACAATAAAAATAGATGAAGAAGGTAATACTGTAAAGGTGGCAATGCTCACAGCATGTAAGTTACATTCCCGAGAAACTGTGATAACCGAACTGAGTAAGGATCCTGAATTTAAAAATATTTATGATTATTTAAAGGATCCTGAAAAGTTTAGCCACCAAGATATTGTGGCGATAAGAAATAGGGCGGCCCATTACGAACTAATAGATGGTCTATTATTTTATACAAAAACTACGAATTCCAACAACGAATTTCGACCTGTTATCCCAGCTAGTCTTAGATTAAATATACTGCAGGATTTACACGACTCCCCTTTAGCTTCTCATGCTGGTATTCGAAAAACCATCCAAAGCGTACGCGAAGCAGTTTATTTTCCTGAGCTGCAAAAGTTAACAAGGGCGTATGTCCAGTGCTGCCCTCCATGTCAAGCAGTTAATTATATTAATTTCCGCCCGGCCGGGTTTCTAAATAGTATTAAATCCGAATTTCCAAATGAAATAATTGGCATCGATTTATTGGGCCCTTTCCCAAAAAGTCAGTGAAATAAAAGTCCCTATCTCCTTGTTATGGTTCATCATTTTAGTAAGTGGACCGAAATTGTTCCCTTAAAACGAGCCTCCGCGAAATTAGTTACTGATTCTATTTTAAATAAATTTATTTTAAAATACGTGGCGCCCCTAAAAGTTATATCGTATAATGGTCCTCAATTTGTAAGTAATGGATTTGAAGACATGTGCCAAAAACTGGGCATACGTCATTTAAAAATGGCCCCGTATCGGCCGCAATCAAATATAGCGGAATGGGTGAATAGAAATATAGTGAAAATTAGCCGTAGTTATGTTAACAATTTTCATAAAAGCTGGGATAACTATGTCAATGAATTTGCTTTCGCCCTTAAGACCGCAAAACATGATACAACGGGCAAAACTCCTGCTGAGTTATTTTTAGGCAGAAAGATTATAACGCCGTTAGATAAATTATTTTATGTGCAACAAAGAGCCCCAGAATTTAAAATGGGTGATATAGAAAAACTAATTAAAGAAGCAAAAAAGAATACTGAAGTAGCACAGAGAAAACAAAACCTGTATTATGACTTGAAACTTCGACGAGTAACTTATAAAGTAGGGGATGAAGTGTTAAAAAATAAGCATTCACTTTCTTCAGCACCAGAAGATAAAACTGCCAAATTTTTTCCACGATTTGAAGGACCATATGTCATAGAAAAAATAACTCACGCTGTAGTAGTCACGCTACTCATCCGACAGGTCTCTCCGCAGCAAATGTCGCCGAACTGCGGAAGGGCCACCAGCGGCGGAGGTAAATTTACAAGGAAAATTTGAACGGCCAGCAACGAGGTCCAAGTAGGAACGCGAAAGAAGTCTCCCGGTTCCGCCAAGACTAGCTGCCATCAAACGGCCAAGACCACAGGCAGAGGCGAAGAAGAAGGTATTCAAGGGTGACCGAACTGGAGAAAAAAGAAAGCTTCTAGAGGAAGGCACTGAAGGGCGAGCCCGCAGAAGAAGGAGGATAAATCGAACAAGAATCTGCGCTACCTTCCAGGACTGGGCTCAGAAAAGAATGCCCGAATATAACAAAGATAAATAAAATTTTATGTTACTTTGCAAACTTAAGTTAATCTTTCATTTTTACTGCAAGTGGCAGATTTCAAGAAGTTTTACGTCATGCGAGGTCTACCAATATCGCCAAAAAGGCGAGAAATGAGTTGTTACCGATTTTGGTATTATGTTTTTCAATTACTCGCGCGTAAAACTAAAGTTGATGTATAATAGGAATATGTAAAGACTTAAATATTGTAAAAGTTATTGTATAAACTTTATTTAAAACATTCTGGCAAGAAAGAAGTTTTAGTCTGAAAGACTTTTTGAAATGTAGTATTTCAATGTAGAAGAATTGGCACTTGATTTGAAAAGAATAGAAGTTAACAATGTACAAGAAGTATATTTTACACCTCTTTTTTCCATGGAACATGAAAAATTATTTATCTTTCCATTCATTTCCATTTTTCCTGAAGAACCAGCATGATTCTCTAAACAGGCCTTGTGTTCACTTACGCCATTTCCTAGAAATGACTCGCAACCTTTGCAATATAAAGACAGTATCTCTGTATCGATTACTGTGTTGCTTTCTGACCCTATTACGGAACAGACTCCAACCAAAGACGTATGTCCTCGAGTCTTCCACGTACCGTCTCCACTTACAGTCACATATAACGACGAATTTGAAAGAACGATGTGCAATCACAGGAGGGAGATCCATAACGCAGCAGAATTTCCGCATAGCAGCTTTCCCTTGACCCAGAGTTCGCATTACATACGTAAATCTTCTGTTTAGCTCTGATATATTTTTTCGGACACCCATCATATTAGAGTTTCTGAAAGTTCTTTTACATGAACACTTTGAGCATAGTAACTCAAATTTTGAGCTTAAACCATTATGAAATAGTTCACTTAAATGAACATTACAAATTTTACAACATAAATTATTTTCAATAAATTGAAATAGGATATCCAAATCAAATAGTCTATAACCACTAAAATTAGGTTCTAAAGTTATCTTTATGTCTTGGTGGCAAAACAGTGTCACTATTTAATTTTTTAAACGAAGAACTGACACCACACTTCTTATTCATTGTATCATTATGCTGATTTCCGTGGAACTTTCTTTTCTTTGGTCGATGACCATAAGATCTTTTATTTTTTACATCTTCCTCACAATTTTCCATAATTATCAGGTGATAAAAATACTAAACAAAAACTGCAATGTTATAATAAAAGCACCTTCAAAAAAGTCAAAAGAAATTTAGAAATCGCAAAAGAGCTTGTAAACAATCACGTTTCACGCTAATCCAAAGCTGGAGTAAGATTTCAACACATGCCTATGTTAGATGCCTATGTTAGAATAGTGCTATGTATAAATCTAATATATTCCTAAGTCGCGCTTTTGAGACATGAAAAACGCAGTTTGAATTTTCTCAATCGGCCCAGTAGAACGGGAGATATAGCACAGTCCTCCCCCCCTTTTTTTTTTTTTAGCTTGATAACACATCAGCACTGTTTTTCCACCATCTCAAAATAAATTATGAAGATTTGTGCTTTTGCAACTAGTTGAATTTCAACAGAAATACACGTTCATATGAAAACGTTGAAGCTCTTTTAAAGGGCCGGTTTTATACCTTTATGCAAATGTAATTCTACCGCATATAGCAGTACTTCCCTGTCAGCTGAATTACTTTCACACTGAGTCTTCCGATGAGAACTTTCCTATTTAAATACCAAAGGATGAATGATTATAAATTTCAAAGCACCTACTATCTTAACGATCGTTTCACTCAAAATCAAATATTCGAAAAGTGAGCAGAAAGGCAAAATAGACAATAGCTAAACATGGGAACATTGAATGTGAATAGCACTTTATTGTTGGTCTGCTGCCTTTTACCAGCTAAGATAGTACTTGCCAGAAACCGAAGATTATCCAACTGTGGGCATTGTGGTAAGAAGTCCTTTACTGAGTTCTCCAGCCGAGTAAACGTAAATGCGATTAACCTCTCGAAGCCGGCTGGTACAGCAGTTGTACAAGGAGAATGAATTTCTCAGACGCCGGCATTGGTATAACTGTCGTACCATCCATGCCCTCCCCATTTTAGAGAATCGCCTATCTGTAGATCTTTGGGTGGTCCATTGTCGCTGCTCAGAGTAGCCGCTGGCTGCGCATTATTTCCCTCTTCTTATCAGTTTAGCTACATTTTGGCAAAAACCGCAGGTTTCGTCTCGCGCCAAAATACTTTATCCATGGAGGGGAACTGACGACTTTTCTCATTAGGAAAATGTCAAAGAGAGGGGGCAAAACTGTTTCGGATCGCGCTGGTCTGAAGGCTATAAAATGAGAATTTCGGCCCGGTTTTAGAAGGTTAAGAGGGTAATGCTTGAGAGGGTAATGCTCGGTTTTAGAAGGTTAAGAGGGTAATTGTAATAATTTTGTGGAAACATTTATTTGGAAGAACGTTTATAAAAGTATAAAGAAACATTACAATGAGAGAGAAAATATAAATTATTATCAGGTTTTAGTCAAATTATCTGTATATGAAACGTCGAAATGGTAATATGAGGAGTATTTTATTCATTTGTGTAAGCATTTTATTTACTTGCATACCAACGAGTTCTGACGAAAAGTCTGCATAGATTTATTACCTAATTATTGGCACTTGTTGCAGACGCAAATGAGATCTAATCAGAAAATAATCAAGCATCTGAATCAGTCAATCATCAACACGCACATTCTAAATCAGATTTCTGAATTACTTTCTTGAAGCGTTTACGGTCAAAATAAAACTGAAGAAACATTTTAAACACAAAACAAAGCAGCAGAAGTGTGAGAAGTATATATTACTATAAAGCCAACACTCTGTCAGTTAAAGACAAAGTAGTTTGATTAAATAAACAAGGTGAACAGATACACAGTTGTAGCCGTTTGTAATTTTAAAGTACATAAAGCGCAGGAGTATATGAGAAAACTAGTGAGTAGCACATTGGTTACAATTTTTATTATAAACATGCTGAAACTGTGAATATAATTTCAAGCATCGGTGGCATCATCGAATGGAGACATGCTTCAGTGTCAGATGTATTTCATTAAAAGATATGAAATATTTTTAAACGTTTAAGAACACAGTTTCTGAAGTACTTGACAGCTCACCCTGTATAAGCTTCATTCCTTTGTTTAAAAGTCGGTAAAGAGTTATCACAGATTTTTTTAAAAATTATCGGTGATCAATACTGGTATTGATCAATCATAACGACAATAACATACATTGTTATGGAAAGAGAGAAAGTACTTGTGAGGCTTTCTGAAAGACCGAGTCTCAGTTTTAATATTTTAATATTAATCTCTACAAGTCTGACCTAACTGACACTACTGAAATAGTTACGAAAAATTGATTCCCACTGTTAAAAAATTGATCTGCATTTTTTTTTCGTAAATTTTTTTTTTTTAATCAACTTGTCTGTAATCAATGTGCGCACCGCTTTGATGCTGGAAAAACACTAAAATTTGAATCATCGTTGTACAAGCTAAAAAAAAAAAACAATATTTAATTGTGAGAATAAAATATTCTAACGGTTATAATGATAAGTCAAGAATAAAATCAAATCTGTAGCTGCAAGCCTTTTTTAGCGTTATGGTGGTTAGGGAAAACTGAGTGCGATACCGAAGGGCTCGGGTTCGAATCCCGGAGAAGGCATGGATGCAAAATTGTCTGTTTCTTCATAGGAGGCAATGATGGCCCGCCTACTAGGCGCCTCCATGATAAAGAGACTACCGATCTGGCCTTAGGGCAGGACGATGCCGACATAGGCAAGTGCCAACCATAAGAAAAAAAAATTTGATTGTAATCTTATTCAAAATTTCCTAATTATAAGACGCAAATTTTTAGACACCTTTCTCATGTTCGTTTTTAATGGTAATCAAACTAATATGAAAGTGGACTGAAAAGTCATTTTTAAATGAACCCCATAATCTTATACGTCTCTGTACATTTGCATAAATCCATAATGGGCCAGGTATTAATTTGTCGAAGGACAAGAGTCTAAATGGAACGATTACTTCGCTTGCTTGCGAGTGAATTCTAGGATGTCCGACGAAGACATCGCGGACGAAAACGTAGCGGAGAAAACAATGTAAGACGGAAACTTCGTTGTAGAAAACATGTGGGAGAAAAGAAGGCAGGAAAACATATCGTAAGTCTAAAACATCATCGAAGAAAACAATCGTGGTACAAAACATCGACGAAGAACAGAAAGCGGTTCCAAAACTTCGCAGTTTAAAAATATCGTCGTGGAAAATATATTCCTATAAAAGAGAGTAAATAAAATAATCGCATGACGATTATTCTGCAGATATATCTTTTCTACTTTTAAAAGGTGCTGGTGCGTATTCGAGTAATGAATTCAAGGTGCGAGTAAGAATGAGGAATATTTTTACCTCTATATTTCATATATTTCCTTCCATTAATAATTTTTTGCTAAAAATCCAAGAAGGAACTCTTGCATTGAAAAGTTGAAAGGAAGTAGAAAATTAATGATACGTATGGGAGTACTACGCAGTTTTTTATTTTTTATTTTAAGAGAATTTTAAATTTATTTACTTAACTATTAAACGTTATTATTTAATTAAGTCATTTCATAAAGTTGTATTGGCAGTTCTTCATGAACAATATATTTTTAAAAAATTAAAAAAGGGAAAAGGAGCATTTACTTTAGATTAAATGTATTTAAAAGTTTTATGCATGTCTGAAATTTCTAATATTTTGTTCTTTGAATAAAATTAAGACTTCAAAGTAAACCTTTTATATAAGTATCCTTTGCATGTTGCGATTCGTTAGTTGTGATGACACAAGTCAGGATAAACTACGTAATATTTCAGTACCGTATTTATATTTATTGCATTATTGGAAGAGCACGTTAGGGCTCTTTTACTAAGGGGAGGGAAGCGTTTGGGGAGGACTTTCTCAGGAAAAGTTTCGTACGCACATTACACATTAGAAAAACCACAAAATTCTCAAGCAGCGTGTTTTTGTGCTGGGTCTAGCTACCAGCGTTCAACGACTTTATCTCTGGACCACTGCAGCCAGATAGAGTTATTAACGGAATAGATTATTAACGGAAATGCATTCATTTTCACACTATTTCTTTGAGAAAGATCAAATTTAAATTTAGATCTAGAAAATGTAAACGCAGAATTTTACAAAAAGAAAATATAGGTACAATAAATCCTCTTGTCGATTACCATCCTAAGTTGACCGATGTTTCTGAGAAAATAAGTAAATATAGGTTTTTCACAATGTCTCTCTAAGATGCAACGGAAGACTAAAGAGATATGGAATCGTCAACGATCGCTTTGAAACGAATATTTTATATTTAACTTTACATTTATATATTTTTATAAATGATTCTAAAATATGGTTAAGCTTTTGTGTCTCAGTGTGCCACTACATGTAACACCCAAATTGAATCGCTTCGAAAGCCTCTAAATTCAACCGTAAATAGATAAAAATGTTTTATAATATACTTTGAACTTTTCTTTTTAAACTGTAGATAGCAGCATATCACAAGGAGACACATAACTTTAATTTATTATGTGTTATTAAAATCCATTTTTTTCAAGTAATTTTCTCTATTTTTTTTAATGATATAAAAATTTTATTTGGAGAAAAAATAGGCATAATTTTGCTGGCTGTACTCGAAATTATTTTTTTAATCTTTCATACAAAAATCATACGCAGAATCATTGAATAAAACCAGGTGTTCCATTAGCCGGAACACTGCGCCTTTAGCAATTTCATGCTGTTACTAATCAGAACATCTGTGCTCTTAGGAGAGAACATCCGTTGTTTTCGATTTCTGTTTCCGTTGATTTTTTTGGGGGGAGGGAATGAATTCAAACAAAGCAGCATTGAGGGGCGAGGTGGTTTTTGTGTTATGAAAGCATTAATTTTGGCATCTCGAAATTTTTGGGGGTAGTTTTTAGGCCTGAAATTCATTAGTAGCTTGACTCATCTTTACTTAGACCTACGCGAATTTTTTGCTGTCTTTTTAGTCTCATTCCCGTTTATTTTCAATAATTGTGTAGATATTTTTCGTGTATCTATATAAGCTTATTTTTCTTTTTTGTTAATATTAATCGTAGTTAATTATTTTAATCTTAGTTGGTTTGTGCTTCCATCAAAAAGGTGTGACTTGCTTTGAACAATTTCACGAAGCTAAGAAATAGGAAAATTTATAAACATTTTTGTATATAGGACTTGTGTATATAGATATGTATCTCATTTATCCGTATATATTCAAGAATATTGTGTATATCCAGGAAACCATGTATACAGCCATAATACAGAGTTTTTTCATTCTTATGCAAACGCTTCTACTCATTTTCGTGCTTCACTGCAATGCTCCCTTAGTCGCACTTTTAAAAGCTCTGGCGGCGCAGTGTTCCACCTCATGGAACACCCACAGAATTAAAACGGTAAGTGCAATTTTTACAACATTTTACCTGTATACATATTTAGGACTAAATAGACTCAATACAACGTTTCTTGCTGAAATTCCGACTTTAACGTACAGTGCGCCGCAAAGGATTAAATATTTTAGTTCTATGTTACGCAAATTGTATTTCTCTCTTTGTACCGAGGAGAGGCGCAGACACAAATTTGTTAGGATCGTAAAGCTCCGGTTTAGAGCTTTTAAGTTGCGGTGAGTTTCAACTAAGCAGAGGTTCTCCTGAGTTTACTTGGTGAGCCGCTACTGAAGTCGGAGATTTCAAAGTGTTCTTCGCCGTTCCTCAGCCAACTTAATGTTTGAAAGCCAATAAAGTAGTTTCGGTCAACATTATGATTCTGAGGTTTGTTGGGTTCTACACTGAGGGAACATCAAGTGTATTTACAGTCCACTACTTTTCAACGACGGGACATACAGTTTTCACACACAATTTATTCGAAAATGTTTTAGTTATTGCTTGAACTTTTAGAACGAAGTTCTCAGCGAACCACTTTTTTTTACGACCACTTCTTAAAAGTATAGCTGTGGAATTCTGGTACTAATTCTCATCTTTTTAAGATTTCCCATTTAGGTAATATTTTATTACTGCATTTTACAATATAAAGGAAGTATTATAATTACGAAAATTTTCAAGTATCTCATTTCAGTGGAAATATCCATTTTGTCCATATCTGAATCCATTTGGATGATTTTTGTGCAACATCTCATACGGACAGAATAAAGACTTCTTCCTTTTCATAATATATTTTATAATGCATTCAAAAGGGATTTTTTCGTGTTCTCTGTATGTATGCAGATATAATATATGTGTGTATGTATCTCGCATAACTCAAAAACGATTAGCCGAAGAATATTGAAATTTTCTGAAGAGTAGGCGTGCTTCTCTCTTTTATATTGCAGGTTAGCTGTACCAACCGTATATGTATATGCTCACGTATATGTACACCAACATCCTTTATCCGGCTTAAAAGTCCCTACACGACCTTTATTTTTGCAATCGTTGCTTGTAGTAATATACTTCCAGTTACCGATATGTTTTTAAATCACGAAAATATTCATGTTTTGGCGATGTCAAATTTTTAAAAAAATTCTTTTTTGACAAATAAGTAAATCCAAATTTTAATACAGTCTTGCGGTTCGTATACTTACATTTGGGAAAGTTTCATACTTGTTATCTATATAGTATATAAAGAAGAAAGTTTGTGTGTTTGTCCTCTCATAACTCGGTCACTACTATAGCTATCACCACCAAACTTTCTACAATTAGGTCGACGTCACTTTTCTGCAAAAAAAAAAAAAAAGTAGCTAAAATCAGAGCTATAAATTAAAACCTCGGAAAAAAGATAATTTTCTTTCTCATTTTCCGAGTGGCAACAGTCTCGCACGCTGGAGACGAAAATCTGCTTTATTTCGAAAGTTGTTACCATTGCTCTCTTTCAAATCCTAGAGTTTGTGAAAATACGAAAATAGATAAAAGATGAAATAAAAATAGCTTTCCCAAGCATAAAATACGTTATTCCCGATTCCGAAAATTCAAGGGAAGCCATTTCGACTATTCTCATCTTAACCACTTTCATGAGCGAAAATACTAATTAAAAATTCTGAAAGTTCTAATTTTCGCACTCATTTTTCCTAGTGGTAACAGTCTCGGGTGTTGGAGATAGAATTGTTTTATTTCGAAAAGTGTTGCTACTGCTCGCTTGGAAATCGTACATTTTGTTAATAAAATAATTTGTAAATTTTACATAACCTATATATGTAAAGAAGAATGTCTGTTTGTGTGTTTGTTTGTTTGTTTGCGTTATTGATTTCTGATCAATTATGATAAATATTTTGCGACACTGAATCGACTAAAGTTGAATATAGGTGAAATATTGGATGGAACTTGAGCTGTTATGGCCATTTGATTAGAAAGACGAAAATCACTAAAAGCTGAGTGACATTGCTTCTGATACAATGAGAGAGAATTATATTTTTCTATCGAAATTTTTTATGTGGGGTTGCATATCGCACCAGACTGAAAAATGTATAACTATGAATCGTATTTTTTACATCGTTAGAGAAGGATTACAACGGTATCGTTCTCTCTCTTGTTAGATATATTGCTTTCAATCTAACTTAATTGACATCGGGTACTTCCGCTAATAAAGAAATAAAATTAGAAAAAATTCATAAACGCACGACCAAAATTGTGCAGTATACGTAATTTCAAAATCAGCAACTTTCTTTTAGGAATCGGGTATTCAAGTTTGAAAGAGCAATTCGAAGAAATAAATTTAAATGATCAGCAGCAAAAAGTGTGTATATTTTAATAGGCCTTATAAGGAAATTCACATAACTTATAAGGAACAACACATAATGCTTTACAAGGCCTTATTTGTTGTTCGCCTGAGATTTTTGATTTTAGTAAGCACATAATTTTTCGATTTTTTTCATTCGAAAAAATATGCGTCTGTTTCTCGTACTTTTCTAATATACTGTGAATTATTTCATAAGGGCATTACGCGGAAGTTTCTAATTATTAGTTTATATATAGTATATAGACATTGTCAAACATTCGTTTCCTCCAGATGTAAACCACCTGTTTCTCCACCTGGCCCAAACAGCTTTTTACATATTGTTAACTGCAAAAAATCATTCGATTTACTGCATAGTTAAATGGAATGTATTCTGAGAGCTGAAAAATGTCATCTAAGCAATTTGCAATTTGATTCATTACTAGTAAATCTGAAATCAGTTTCGTTATTTTAACAAGAAAGGGCATTTTTATGCATAGTGCTGGAAATAGATTAAAGATTTAATAAAAATTAAATTTTAGGTTCGAGTTCCATTTGACGAATATCAAAATGTTTACCTTGAAATATTAATAAAAGTTTTTTGAAAATAGGAATGTAATTTTTAATTATTTTAAATCTATTTACTCTAAAGCAAAATGCCGTTACATTAAATATCAGAGGCACAAGTAGAAGATATAGAACTGGATATAGATGGCTAGAAGTTAGAAACAAACAGAAAAGAAAGAGAGAGATCAGAGTAAAATTATTCATGTTAAATTCAAATGGAAAGAATTTGAAAATGCTATATTTCAATAGCTAAGATTTAGTTAACTCTAACAAGGAGAAGTACCTCATATGGGCATAGTATACATCATAAGTGAAGTGGTGAAAGCATACGGTATCGTGTTTTTCTATTTGGACACTTTCGAAGATCTGAATGATGAGTTTATATATGTCAAATACTCTATTAATTACTTATCTCTATCTATCTGTAATTATACACGTACTGTCCAGCAATGAATGCTCGATGTATAGGTCACAGCCACTATCCCACCAAAAGAGAAAACTTTCATTTATGAAACTTCCTAGTACGTCTGCCAGGGAAACGAAAGCAGGCTTTACATCTAACATTATCCTGCACATTTTTATGAAACATTAACATTTTGATTCGACCCTTTTGTTTTATTTTGTTTTGAGTTTTGTTCAAGCAAACGTTTCGAAAATCATTCCTACTTGTAAATACCTGTTTGTTTCTTGTATGTTTGGGGCACCATTGGTCATGTGGTTAGGATTGCAGAATACTGAAAGTTTTATGGAACTGATCATCCCAATTGTAATTTCCATTATTTATATACAAAAACAATATAGGAGCATGAAAAACACCAATATGGATAGTTTAATAAGACGAAACTTCAGCTCGTAAGTGCTGATAAAAAACAATGTACAATAACTAAATGTTACTGTAGGATGTTTATTATAGCTTAAATAAACAATATTCTGTTTTTGCTCAAACAAAGCCTTAAAAATACCAAGTGGTTGACACGAAGCCACATAAATTTCATTTGACTAATTATTAATATATTATTATATCATAATATTAGTTACCAGTGGTAAATCTAGGTATTAAAAAACCGTAAACACGAATTTTTGAAAATTTTAATATTTCTCCTTTGGCCACGTTTGAATTATCGATTTGAAATTAGGCATCAAGAAGGTGGCAAGGGGCCTTCATTTTCAAGGAATGATTTCTACCGGCAGTAATTTTACAATAATATTATAAGATTAGACATAATAAATCTGACAGCATGAATGCATTATATGAAAAAAACCAGGAATTTGCATTATTTTGCTGTAGAATGTTATACTAATTCTCGATTATCCGTGTGTGGAATACCCGTCTTGCAATTTGGAACTAGGTACCGTTGAAGCAATTTTAAGCGACCAGCGAATATATTTTTTATTTAGTCAATTTGTCGAAATTTTAATCTTTTTAAATGCAGTTTTGCATTATTTTGATTACCATTAAAAACGAACGTGAGTAACTCATCTGAAAATCTGTAAGCTGTGAGAGAAATCATATTGAATGATCTGAGCATACAGATGAGACTAATTATATGCCTTTGGCTTTACAATCCTTGTTAGAATATTTCATTTTCAGAGTTGTGTTTTCTTGTTTATTGCAGCTTGTAGGATGATGAGTGAAATTGCTTGGAACTCCGTGCATTAAATAAGTGCAAACATTGGTTACAGACCTTGTTAATTAAAAAAAATAAACTTTACAAAAAATAATGTTACAGAATACATATATTTCTTTTACATTCCGAATCAATTTTTCGTACCTAGTTGAGTCACATAAATTATGACAAACTTTGAGAAAATAATTAAAAAGAATTAAATATGAAAAAAAGAATTTAACAAAACAATTATAACTTGGCTGTGCGAGAAATCTCACAAATACTACGTTTATGTTTCTGAACAAATGCATAATATTCGCTCCATTTCTATCTATCTATCATTTATCTCTCACACCCTTTTTTATGAAAATCTCTGATAACACTTTACAAACATTTAAACAAATAAATGTAACTTATACAGATTGGACTGTCAAGTACCTCGAAAAATTAGTTGTTAAATTTCAAAAAATTTCAGATTTCATTACGAGATATATCTGACATCGAAACAGGTCTCAATTCGATAATGTCATGGATTTTTAGAATTATGTTTACAGTTTGAAATTATCTTTATTATATGAAAAATATTAAATAAATTTTTTATATATCAGTTTTCTTGCACACTCTTGTGCTATATGTACTTTAACGTACAAAGAACGTTATAGAATAATACGTTATAGAACGTTATAGAAAGAACGTTATAGAATAATACGTTATAGAACGTCATAGAAAGAACGTTATAGAATAGTGTTATCAATGGTTATTTAAACCAAACTGCTGTGCGTTTTTAAGGCCGAGCGGTAGCTTCTTAATTAACGCGCTGAGTTCGGCGCCGAATTTGCTGTCCTTTCCGTTCAGCCGAAGCTAAGCCTTAAAGCTAAGCCGTATTTTTGTTTAGAATGTTTCAATACATTTCATTAACGCTAAATTTGATCACATTTCATTGAGACTATATTTATTTTTTAACTTATACTGCCGGTTCCGTGGAACGACGCCAGGCAAACGAAAATTCCAGTGCCGTTTCCCAGGGACCTACGCCGGCCACACGGAAAGTTCACTGTCGGTCCCCAGAGACCGGCGCCGCGCTCAACGTGTTAAGAAAGTATCGGGCCGGTAAGTAAACATGTATTTAATTCAAATATATGAATTGATATGTAATCTATATATATGATTGATTGTATTTGAGTTCCATTTCGAATACTCAAAACTTAAACACAAAGAACTAGAGGCAGCAGATACATAAATCAGTTTATTGAACGCAATTTAACAGAATCGTTACAGGTGATGAGATGTGGGTAGCTCACTTCACCACAGAAAACAGCAACTCACGAATGATTGGCGTCACAGGGATCCACGCGCCGGACGATCCTCAGTCTATGCACGGAAAACTGAAGTCCACGGTATTCTGGGATAGTAAAGGCATTCTGCTCATTGACGTATTGGCGAGTGGTGCTCCGGTGAAAGCTGATCTTTATTGCGCTTTACTAGAGAACATCTGAAGAGCCATTCAGAACAAATGGTTTGGGATGCTCAGTGCTGGTGTTGTGGTGTCCTACGACAACATCGGACGCATACGGGGAATTCCACAAAATATATGTTGCAGACGTTTCGCTGGGAGATGACTGACCATCCATTCTATGGCTCCGATCTTGCTGTTAAGTACTTCCACGTGTTATTGCACCTGAAGACGTTCTTGTCTGGGCATACTTTCCTACAGGTGAAATGTTGCAGGCAAATGTGACGGACTGCCTTTCTTCCCAGGCGACAGACTTCTATGACACTCTAATGGAAATAGGCAACCGACGCTATGACAATTGGTATAGTTCCGATGTTTCTTATGCTGAGAAGTAGCAGAAATATAGCTGTATCTTTTGCAATAGGTTTTTCCAGGTAATAAGACTTTGTTTTTTATGGTTTACGGGAAAGTAATTTTTCGGAGCACCCTCTTATTGTTTAAATAATCATTATCAAATGAATATACCTTCATCTAAATCAATATCTAACTCATTGAAATCATCATCTATAGAAATTTCCCTCTAAATCCAATCAACTTCATCTGCTAATCTAAGACATCTAACTAAGCATAACTACCCAAAACACATCTTCATGTTAAACCATCATATATATATTATCATCATCATCGTCATTGAAAATATCGCCAAATTAAGATAAATCATCATAGCTCAAATCAACTAAATAAAAAGCTGTATCATCTAAATCACCACCATCAACAATATGATTCTCATTTGATCATCGTCTTCATCACCTCAACCGTCTAAATCACCATCAAAATTGTTATTTGAATAACCAAGAAAGAAATTATAAAATTATCACCAGATAATTCAAAACCATCATTTAAATAATCATCATCATCGAAATCATACCTTCAGTTTAAACCGTCGTATATGTCATCATCACCATTATCATCGTCGAGATACATAAGTCATAATCTTCCAGATCATCTAAATAGAAAGCAATATCAACCAAATCATCATCTTCTTCATCCTCATATAATCATCGTCTTCATTGTCTAACTCCTCTAAATTATTATATAAATCACTCTCACATCATGTATAAAATCGTCATCAGTCAAAACTATGTCACCATCAGATTCATCTAAATATTTATTATCACTTAATACACATCGTCATTTTAACCATCGTGTATATCGCGTCACCATGATCATCGTCAGAATAAGATAAACCATCATCACCCAAATCACATCAGTCATTCTAAACCATCCTATGTATCGTCTTCATCATCATCATTGGAGTCGTCGTCAGAATAAAAGAACTTCACCTAGATACAAAGCCCGATCACCTAAAGTTTTATTATCATCCTACTCAATTATTCATACTCTTCATCACTAAACCATATACTCACGATCACCTAAATAAAAAATCATCAGCAGTTAATCTAAATTGTCGTCCTCAAAATTCCAGTTAAATTATTCAAATCATCGTCGTTTAAATCATGACTTTTTAGTGTTTCGCTAGTGTGCCGTCAAATAGAGCCAGTTTCATTCAGGTACAGACAGAAGGATATCACCGGAAGTTCACTATCGTTGGTACAGGTGTAGTAACCAACCGCCCTCAGGAGATGCCAGAGGCTTAGGGACGTAGCCGAAACCTATGCCATCTTAGATAACGTGACACTCGGAAGTGACGTAAGAGTTTGAATAACGTAATGTTTCAAAAAGTTTGGTTTTTGTGACAACGAAAATATTTTTTAAAGTTTCATTTCTTCCGGAAACGACGAATTGTTTTCTTTTTTTTTTTTTAGGCAACGGCCTCTTGAACCCCTTGAAATCTTGTTTGTAATGACATTAAAAATTTCCCTTTTATCATTAAATCTGTATTTGTTTTTAATTGAGCATCTCATTATTTACTGTTTGTTCATTTCGCATAATTTTAATATAATAATAATAAGCCAAATGCAAAATGTTAACCGTTAAAGAGAAATGCGACCAGAGATATAAAATTAAAAATTAAAAGACAAAGAATTAAATTGATATGTCAAGTTTTACCAGAATAGAAAAAACGAAAAAGTACTTTAAAGAATAGAATAGTTGAAGGGGTGTTCAAAGTAAAAATATTTCATAAAATGAGGATTTCTGATATTTGCATTTTCAAATTCTCTACAATTTTAGCTTTCTTACAACACCGTTCTTTAATCTCTATGAAAATTAGGACTGTACAAAATTTAGCTTTAATTTGTCATTGAATACTTTGATAATTCAGAATTTTTACATAAAATCGCGTTTTTCCCCCGAACGTGATTTTTTATTCTCGATGTAGTACCTGTTCTCAAGAACTACTGCTCACAGGTATCTGAAATTTTTATACCTTATTTACTACGCTTCCAAATATTTGCCGAAATGAGCTTTTGATTATAATCAGTGCTAAATTTTACTATGCGTAACAAAATATACTGTAAAGTACTCTAAAATTTAAAATGATAAAAAAGCTCGTTTCAGGATATTCAGCTAGGTATTGTGATGTTCCTTCCCTTAGCGAAAGACGTTTCCAGAACATTTTATCCGCGAGGGGCGAAAGACGGTTAATGGAAGGGACGTAGTTACGCCGGAAAACAGAGTGGAGGCAAGCTGGTGGGAAGAATACAAGACTTGTGACTTTTGCGGTTGGACTGGAAGTCATGCCGTGTGCAAAGAGATAACTTAAGCTAAATGTATAGTAGTGGTATTTGTTTTATTGTGTATTGTTTAATAAATTAGTGGATAAAATTTCAAAGCTGATGAAGATTATTTTCCTATTATGGCGAGTGCATGAGAAATGACCGAACCCGCCTCGGAGTTGAAACGGCGCGAGGTGCAAATCGGCGCAGTCGATAGGATAAGATTGTGAAAAAGGAAATCACTAAATAGTGAAAATATTAAATAAATATGGTTGTAAAAAGTTACTGAAAGTTATGAAATTCGGTGATAGTTCACTAATGGATCTACGATGAGAGAAGACTTTTATGACGAAAGAAAATGGCGCGTTTAGGGCCATGTGTGCGAATAAATTCATCCGATTTGTGAAAGCGTGATGTGCTAAAAAGTTAACAGCCAGTGAGTGGTAAAATGGGATCATCAGTATTCATCATCCTAGTGAAATCGTGAAAAGTTAAATCAGGAGTAATGTGAATTACCGTGTTGTAATCATGTCAAGTTACGTGCCACTGCAGTGTGCTCATGATTAAAGTTAACAGCGTCAAGTTGTGCTCTTCGTTCGATATTTTCACTATCGGGATCAAAGGTAAGTCCTTCTTAATTTATATATTAACCATATTAACTTAGAAAATTATAATTGTTTTTATGTCTGTTAATAACATGATTCGAATGTCAGGCGTTAAAGCCAGTAGACACCGAGAAAGTATATTTTATATGGAAATGAGAAATTAAGGTTCTTATTTTTATCAAGATATAGGAGATTCTTAGAGATTCTTAGAGCATGGGAAACGATTATTGAAACATTTGAAAATAATGAAAGGAGTTATGTTTGACCCACCATCGAAAGCTGAGAAATGGCTGTTCATTTTACATCATGCTGAAGTGATTCTTAATCTCTATAAAATATCTGAAGAAGGGAAAATTATTTTGCAGAGTTTAAAAACAAAAGTTAAAAGTTTGATCGCGACTCTCGATGAAATGGATTAAAATAACAATATTATGATTAAAGACACCGTATTAAAAGAATTCGAGATTCCTCGGAAAAACCGATCGAGGCAGGCTGGTGGCGTGAATACGAGACTTTGTACTTTAGCGATTGGACCGGCAGCCATGCCGTGTGGAAAGAGATTACTTAAAACATGTTTTGCGCGCTTTATATTATGTATATAGTTGAGATTACTTAAAACATGTTTTGCACGCCTTATATTATGTATATAATTAAATGTATACTATACTAGTGATATTTGTTTTATTGTATATTGTGTACCGTTATGTGTAATAAATTAGAGGATAAAATTTCAAAGATAGAGAATATTTTCCTACTATGGCGAGTGCATAGACGAACCTACCTCGTGGTTGAAAGAGCGCGAGGTGATAGATGTACTTTAATTACGTAAAAACCTTCAAACCTGTAAGAACAGCAGATTTTCAGAAAAGGTAATCCAAAAATGGCCAATTCAACATTGTTCCTATAGGGTTTCCAACACCCCTTAATAAAAAGGAGTAAAATATTTTTAAAAAATGGCATTTATGGAAATACGAAAAAGAAATATGTTTAGCTTATAAGAGTATATAATATTTCTGTAAAATATATAAAGTGAGCATTTAAAAGCAATTTTTTTAAATAAAAAACCAAAAGGAAATATTTATAGTTTTTAAAATCAGTATTACTTTTGTAAAATGAAAGAACTTAAAATCTTTTTAAAGTAAAAATAGCGAAAAGAAAAATTTAAATTAAAGTTTCACGTTATTAAACTAAATATTGAAGAGAAAACATTTTTGACACGAGAAAGGGAAAATGAAAGAATTTAAAAGTCAAAATTGCATTTACACAAGTTGCAACTTTGATAGAGATTCGCGTTCCTTTAAGCCTCGGGCGTCTTCCTATGACGGTCTGTTACTATTAAGCTTGTTATTGTAAACTGGCTATTCAAATTACAGTCGGTATGCGCAAAGGGGGCCTGAATCTTCATCCTGAAAAATAAACAAAATTATTGTTACACATCACATAAAAATATCAGTTAAAATGATAATTCAATTCTGAGTCACAAGCATGAGAATATTTGAGAAGGTTATATGGCATACGCAAATAACCAAAATGAAAGGTACTCGAAACGCATGTCAGTGCACTGTCTGCAAAAGTTCAGACCGGATCTTGGTCTTTTGTGGTAGGCATTGACTTGCAAGTACAAATGTGTTTTGAAAAACGTAAATGTTTGCGCTTTGGTACTTTTAAATTTAAAGTCATTTGTTTTGTAAAAATTACGAAGCCTAGCTCTTCATATGTTTCTCCGACACTCATAATTTTATGAGGAAAAAGTTTGCACTCGTTATGAAATAATTTTGAACATAAGTATCTCCGTCTGATTTCGATTGACATCAGTCAATTGTTTTGTGATTTATTTATTATAACCAAAAGGAAGTTTCCGAAATGAAGTCTAGGTATTGGAGGAAAGAATAATTAGTAAAATGTAGAAAACTGATACTTTTATTTTCAGCATTTTTGAAATGAACTCATTATGTAGCGTGCCAAAAAAATTAAAAAGACTTCTCTCAAAATTTAATTTTCAACGTTCTATTTTGGAAATGAAAATACAAATTAACAATAGACAGAACTCGTCCTTGACTTTGTAAATTATTCTAGAAATCCTTGACTTCCTATAGCTGGTAAAAACCTGAAATCTCTTACTAAATTTGTCATGGAATATGCCAGTAAATTTCAAACGTAAAAATGTGCGCCATTTGTTTTTACATAAAATTTCTCATATAAATAATTCTTGGATTAGACTTTTTTTGAAAAGTATCTTGACCCAAAACGTTTAAACTGTTTTCTTAAAACATTCGTTTGCTATTGAGAATTTTATAAATATAACTAGACTGAGTTTTGAATAAATGAAATTACAACGCATAAGCACATTGTTGGAACATTTTGTATAAGAAAACGTAATCGCATATAAATCAAGTTCTTATATCGCTTAATTACAATGCATCAGATCTTTAGTAAATAAAGAAAGCAATAAAATACACATGGTGGTTTGGCAATACCAAAAATAGCATATCCCGCAACAGCTCTTCTTGATTATTTCATACCTTAGGAAACACGAGCAAATATGTCAATTGCGGAAACATTGCAGATTGGCAAGGGATAAGGTGGTGCGCAGGAGAAATGATTATCGGGGAAAATATTTCTGCAAGGTAGGAGGTGATTTGTATTCATTCTGGATGTGGAAGAGAATGTTATTCTAGGACTTCGAGAAATAAGGAACATAATTTGGATAAGAGTGCACATTCGACCAAAGTGAATTTGCGGAATTAGGAGTCATGTTTCTTCTTTCTGTAGTCATTTGAAGCCGTGGTTCTTATGTCAACATCAAAGACTTAACGATATCACATTTGATTTTAGTGAAGTGTAGTTCATCCAGTGCTTTCTTCAGCAGTAGTAATGGCTTTCGCCGAACGAAACAAACACAATGAAAGTTTCAAATGTTAAGTCATTCAGTTTGCGAAAGAAAGAAAATGGAAATCATGCAGTTTGGTTTTCGTGAATGCTTCGTACACGAGTGGAAGAGGCATGAAATTTTACAATGATTATTGCGCCAAAGAATAAATGTGTATTGCATAAAGAAGTAATGAAATAGCTTACCGTCGGCGAAAGTGTTGGAAACTGCATCGTAGAAAATCCCCATCATCACTAGAATGGATTAATTGTAACAAGAAACAGCGTACGTTTCTTTGCCTTAAAAATAGAAAAATGGAATGCAAATGGAAGTGAAAACTCTAAAGCAAACTGAGGTTGCGTATTCGATTTACTTCACGGAATAATTCAGTTCTCCGAGAAAAAGTGATAAAATTTTTTCAAAGGCTTCGACAATATAGAGATAAAACTTTGATGAGTTTTTAAAGATATGTAAAAATTTATTTACTATCACGTGTTGCAAATATGGATGTCATTCCTGTAGTTTTGATATAGTAGGAGATAAAGAAACAATGATATGAAAGAAAAATAACGGTTAACATAAAATCAATAGGCCAACGAGAAATCTCACCTCACCGTACTGATCTCCTGCTTAGCCGACCGTACGAAATTAAAAGCTCATCGATATCTTGAAAAGAAAGACTTTGCTGAAGTGCAGTTTCCCGAAAGTGTTTTCATCCGTATTCACGAGAAATGATCGGCGGAGAAAAATGTTGTGAAACTGTGGATAAGAAATATTTGGCAAAAGCTTCCTTTTGCCTCAAATAATCAAGAAAGTCTAATACTTTGGGACATGTTCAGCCTCCATCTAACGGATAACACAAATATGTTGTTAAAAGAGTGTTATACAGATATGACAGTTTATCCAGGCGTATTATTGCCATTAGTTCAGATATTAGGCATATATGTCAATAAATCATCGATAGAATATTTTAAACGTTAGTGGAATACTTGAACAAAAGTGAAGGTGAAAAAACCAATTACAAATGGAGACCAAATACGTCATGCCAGTCCATAAATAGTGTGTCAGTAGATAATAAAATCACGGAATAAAATTAAACCTGTTTAATTTATGTGGTATATCTGACGGTCTAGATGCAACGAAAGATGATTATTTATGTGTGGATCAGAGTAAAAGTAACGGCAAAACTGAAACAGAATTCGATGATGTGCTTGAAGTTATAGCTTGAGACGTATATGAGGAACTTGGATCTGTCTATGCAAGTATGGATCAGAGGTGAAGGTTAAAATGAAACAGAATCCGATAACGAAAATTTTTAAGTACATAAACTATGTTATTTCTCTTAAATAAAAAGCATTTAATTACACGCAGAAATCTAATTTTCGTATGCTCACTTTTTCCATATTTCTAAACATAACATTTTTATAGCTGGCGTACAGCGCGTACCCATAAATTTCCATCTTGCATTTTCTTTTAAAAGTGCGCCTTATACGCCTGAATATACTATAACAAACATAGCTGAAACTTAAGTGATAGAGATATTTACATGCTCGCTGAAGCATTATATTCTTTTCTTTTCCCTTCTATTAGTGTATAAATGTTTTCAAAATTTCGATGTTACGTTTTTCAATCTTTGTGTTTAGAAAAGGGATAAAGAATTCAAACTTTTATCTCCGAAAACAAAATTCTAAATCAGATTTCTAATGAAGAAGTGAAATTCTCTATAGCTTTACTTTCCGGACTAATTAAAATTAAGAAAAAGAAGAGAGGAAAAAAATAACTGATTTGGGTAAGCAGAATATTTAGCCATTCAGTATCTATTGATGGGAATGTATATAACTCTAATGAATAGTACAGAAATAAGATAAAGTTAAGTTTCAGTTTGTAGGCCTTACATTTCAAAATGGTTTTAATACAGCTTAAAGCGCATAGCCAAAGATTATGCTCTCAACCGCTTTTTCAGTAATAACGTCAGAGAATAATTCTTACAGTTACAATGTTTTCAAATAATCCATTCCTTCAAAAATAATCTATTGTACTAAGATAATGTGTTTTCGAGGGCAGAAAATGAAACTGAACGGCGAGATCCATCAGAGTATGATCCTGTAATGCTTTAACAAATCTTTCGCAGTCTTAAGTAATAGAGAAATGTGGTAGAGCTTCATCTTACACTATATTCTTGTATTCATATTATTTGTATTATGTGACTATGTGTCTCTATTCGATGTGTGGGAAAAAAAACGTCTCCAAGAGGTTTATATATACGATACCATTCAGATAAACGCAAAGGAAACCAACATTTCTATCTAATAATATTCATTTTATTTTAATTATACCATTTTCTAGTTAGATAACCAATTTGTGAGCAAGAATTTGCATCGTAACAGTGAATCATATTGCTGCCAAATTCCAAATATAAAAAACTAAAGCTCACGAATCACAAACCGAGAGTTTCTGTGAGATTTCTGAGGTGCGAAGGAATCTCTATTTTGAAAGAAATCGAAATTGATATAAATTCGCTTTATAACATATTATTCAGTTTATTTATCTAATTATATTATGATTCTGATGTAATGTATACACACATTTTAAAAGTTATTTCTTTCGCTCATTTCAATTTGTAATCTTGAATTTTTACACTGAAAAAATCCTGAGTAGAGACGGAAACTGTGGTATGTCAAACTGAAGTTAAACAAGGTGAAAGCAAATGAAAAGCTAATGTACATACTACAATAGCTTTTAATTTGTTTAGAATTACAATCTTAGTAATGCAAATCATGCTGATTAACACATAATTAAAAGGGGATAAACATTCCTTTTTGAACGTTTCTTTGAACCTTGATATAAAGTTCTATGAATATCTGCAGTTGGATAAGACAGCTCAGGGTCAAACAAATTTTAAAATGAAATTTGTATAAATTAATTTCATGAGTTCAATTATGAAAGATATGCCGTGCAATATTTATTTGCACAATTTAAAGCCAGTAGCACAACATAAATTTATTGTTGAAAAATATTGTCATGTGTAAAGCTATGTGTTAAAAAAGTCAATAAACTGTGACTTTCCAGGTAAAACCGGAAGACCTCGCAGCCATGAAAGGCACTGAAAACATAGATCTGAACTACGAAAGAGTGTACTTAGTTGCTGCTAAAATAATACTGGTATCTTAAAGTTAGCATGACTAATTACTAGCTAATAATATATCAGTAGTTACACTTACCGAGCAAAATATTATCAAATGCCGTCCATATACTAAGAATACCATAAAGTTCTTGATAATAAAAATGTTGTTGATAATAAATTTTGGTAAAATGAAGCAGGTATATGATTTATTTGTTCTATTTTTCTTTTCCGGGTCTTGCTTCGTTTGGTCATTAAATCAATCGTTCTACAGTCGGTATCCCTGGCTCTTTTCGCAGTTCAACCGGTTTCCTTTTCGGGTTTGACAGTTCTTTTCCGGTTCCAGCTTGTCTTTCAGATTTGGAATCTTTTCCGTTTTTTGCTTCTTTTCCAGGTATTTCGTCTTTTCAGACTCCTCTATATTTTCCATTTCTGGCATCTTTTCCGGCTCTTGCTTCTTTTCCAGTTTTTGCATTTTTTCCAGTTCCTTCTTCATTTTCAGGTCTCTCTTTTTTGGTTTTTGCAATTTTTCCCTCAACTTTTGCCTTTCCAGTTCATTTTTGTGTGCTTGTTTTAGCATCTCTTCAATATGTTTCTCCATTTTCAGTTCTTCTTTCTTTTCTCGTTTTTGTATTCCTTCCCGTATTTTCTTCTTTTTCAGTTCTTCTTTCTTTTCTAGTTTTTGAATCCATTCCAGTAATTGCCTCTTTTTCAGTTCTTTCTTCTTTTCTAGTTTCTGTTGCTTTTCCAGTTTTTGTTTGTTTTTCAGTTCTTCCTTCTTTTCCAGTTTTTGCTTCTTTTTCTGCTCTTGTTTCATTTTCAGTTCTTGCTTCTTTTCCAATTTTTGCTTCTTTTTCAGTTCTTGCTTCTGTTCTAATTCTTGTATCTTTTCCTGTTCTTGCTTCTTTTCTAGTTTTTGTATCTTTTCCAGCTTTTGTTTCTTTTTCAGTTCTTGCTTCTTTTCTAGTTTTTGTGTCAATTCCAGTTTTCTCTTTTTTTGAGTTCTTGCTTCTTTTCCAGTTTCTCCTTCTTTTCCTGTTCTTCCTTTTTATTCAGCTTTTGATACTTTTCCAGTTTTTGCATCTTTTCCGGTTCTCGCTTCTTTTCCAGTTCCTTCTCGTTTTCCAGTTCTTTCTCGTTTTCCAGTTTTTGCTCCTTTTCATGATCACAAGGAGGATTTTCCAATCTACAAAAAAATCGGTATATCTTTATTTCAGTAGTAAAATAGTGAAGGTAATGAATGCAATGACGATCACGTTTAACATGTACACCACTTCCATATTTAGATACTATATAAAACATTTGGCCCAGTTTCATAGGGAAAAAACTCCCCGTAGATTATTGCCTGGCAGAATTGTTTTCTACAAAGGGTGAATTTGTTGTTTTCGTTGTTCTGACCTAAAGCCAAGCAGATAAGTTAAAGTACTTTGCGTTATTTGTATGCAATAAGCGGCCTCCATGAATCTCACGTAGAGCGTAATAATTTGCAAAATTTCAGTGCCTTACTTTACCTTACTTAATTTTTACATAAGTTGCAATAATAATAACAGAAATAATAAACAGGTGGCTTAAAAACAGAGGGAAACAATGACGAAAATTGCAAAATAGGAGGAAAAACGGAAACTGAAATGAAAAGGGAAACAACTACAAACAAAGGATGGAAAAAGCATTTTAGAAGATATACACGTAACGTTCTTTCTGAATCAGCAAGACCTGTATTTTAACGAGTCTCTTTGCATCGCTGGCTGCACAGATTTCAAATTTTCTCTCGTTATTCCAAATTCGGATCATATTGCTGGTCTTTTTTGTCGTCCAGCAAAGCCGCACTAGGATTTTTGCCACCATTTGTTTTCAATTGAAACTTTTATTCTCATTCTTCAGTTGCATTCTTAAAGTTTATTTATTTATACAGGAGGAAAGAAAGAAATCAATCAAATCAAAGTAAATTAGGAAAATATATACCTGTTTTCTCCTATATTTATTGTTGCCTGTAATTTCTTTTGCCTGTTCCATTAAATTTATTGACGGAAAATTTACAAAATCTTTCAAAATGTATTTCCTAAATGCTTATGCGAATTTAGCCCTTCTGATCATTTCGGCCACACTTTAATGGCTTTTACAATTTGATGTTTGAATATTGACAGCTGTCTATACTGAAATATGTTCTCCATTGTCCTCGAAAAAAGAAAAATTAAAGTTCCAGGAAATTTTGCAATGAAGGACACATATATCTTATTTGAAGGGCAAGAGGAAAAGAAAAAGATATTTTCGGATGGGAATATGTAGCATTTTAAACACCGTGATTGTAAATGTCATCATATAGTAGCAACACTTGAGTCATAAGTAATTATACACATATATGAGAGAGACTACGATGACGAAAAATTAAATGGCAAAACATGGCCCAAAACACTTTCCTGGCCGGTGCAAACAACACAAAACACAAGAAAGATCGGACACCAGTTATGCTTAGCACAAGAGAAATTAAAAAGTAGGAACAAAATTAGACACTTGTGGACACTTATGGATTCGAAATTACGACATGCACCCTGTTACAGGTATCCCATCTCTCGCACATCCAACATGAGATGTTCTGGAAAATACCGTGCATCCCCAGGACTTTCCCAGCACCTGCCACAATATGTGCCACAAGTTCCTGTTGGACTTCTAACTGGGGTTTCGTGCACTTATGTGTTGAAGTACCCCGAGACGAACTGATAATGCAGGTTAGGTCTCGTCATCTTGCTGAACAATGCACTGGACTATCCCTACCAAACCCATGTTTAGGATACGTTCCGAAGGAACTTTCGAATACTTTCTTTGATGGCTATCCCCTGCTTTTGTTCTTATTTCTTGGTTTCCGCTGCGCTAAGGAAAATAAACAAATATCTTTACAATGTTCGTACCCTATTTTTCTTGTGTTGTCTCTCGTCACTATGGGCCAGGAAAGCGTTTCCGACAATGCATTGCAATAAACGATTATATATATATATATATATAAACAATATATATATATATATATAATCTTATAAACATATGTTACCGTGACCGAAATTGGAGAATATCGACTTTCACCGGACCTTGTTATGGTTGATCATTTTAGTAAGTGGACCGAAATTGTTCCCTTAAAACGAGCCTCCGCGAAATTAGTTACTGATTCTATTTTAAATAAATATATTTTAAAATACGGAGCGCCCCTAAAAGTTATATCGGATAATGGTCCTCAATTTGTAAGTAATGTATTTGAAGACATGTGCCAAAAACTGGGCATACGTCATTTAAAAATGGTCCCGTATCGGCCGCAATCAAATATAGCGGAACGGGTGAATAGAAATATAGTGAAAATTAGCCGTAGTTATGTTAACAATTTTCATAAAAGCTGGGATAACTATGTCAATGAATTTGCTTTCGCCCTTAGGACCGCAAAACATGATACGACGGGCAAAACTCCTGCTGAGTTATTTTTAGGCAGAAAGATTATAACGCCGTTAGATAAATTATTTTATGTTCAACAAAGAGCCCCAGAATTTAAAATGGGCAATATAGAAAAATAAATTAAAGAAGCAAGAAAGAACACTGAAGTAGCACAGAGAAAACAGAAGCTTTATTATGATATGAAACGACGGGGAGTAACTTATAAAGTAGGAGATGAAGTGTTAAAAATTAAGCATTAACTTTCTTCAGCACCAGAAGATAAAACTGCCAAATTTTATCCACGATTTGAAGGACCATATGTCATAGAAAAAGTAACTCAGGCTTAGTGGTGTTATAAGCCAGGAATGGTGAAACCTGCACCGCAAACGTAGACCAGATAAAACCATTTTATAATCGTAATAAAATGCCAATATTTCAAGATCTTTTGCAGGATCCTGCACGTCAGGCACAAGCTCCAGAGGTGGAACAACGACAATCCCAAGGGCAAGCCATTAGTAGACAGAAGCAATTGAAAAGAAAGTTCCCCCGTTTGAAAACTTAAGGTAACAAGAAAACCAAATCGTTCCACCGACCAGAAAAGAGAGGGCACGACCACCACGAGAATGAAAAAGGGAGTAGTACGACTAATGCAAATAAAGCCAGGAGAAATGACAGCAACTATAACACGGCTCCAAAACAGAAGATCTACCCATCGGATAGGAGTCTACGCAGCAAATGTCGACGAATTGATGGAGGAAGACCAGCTGCAGATGCAAAGACGCAAGAAAAATTTGAACAGACAGCAACGAGATCCAGGCAACAACGAGAGACAGTTGTCCCGGTTCCGCCAAGACCATCAAACGGCCGAGACCACAGGCAGATGCTAAAAAAAAGGTCTTCAAGGGTGACCGAACTGGAAGAAAATGTAAGCTCATGGAGGAAGTAACCGAAGGGCGAACCCGCACAAGAAGGAAGATCAACCAGACCGTAGTCTTCACTACCTTCCAGGACTGGGCAGAAAAAAGGATGTCTGAATATCACAAAGATAAGTAAAACTTTATGTTACTTTGAAACCTTAAGTTAATTTTTCAATCTTACTGCAAGTGGCAGAATTCAAGAATTTTTACCTCATGTGAGGCCTACCTTTATCGCCAAAAAGGCGAGAAAGGAGTTGTTACCTATTTTGGTATTGTTTTTCAATTACTCGCGAGTAAAACTAAAATTAATGTATAATAGGAATGTGTAAATACTTGAATTTTGAAAATGCATTGATAACCTTTGAGAAAGGTACCTTAAGAAAATTGTAAAAATTATTGTGTAAAATTTTTATTAAATGATTCTGGCAAGAAAGTAGTTTTAATCTGAAAAACTTTTGAAATGTAGAATTTCAATGCAGAAGAATTGGCACTTGCTTGGAAAAGAATAGAAGTTAACAATGTACTACTAATGTATGTTTAAAATGCGTAAAATTAACGGCATGTTAATATGTCCTTATATACAATGTGAACAGTTATCTTAAAAGTTAAGAAATATTGTGATATGTTAAAAGTAAAAATATTAGAGTAATGCCAAAAATTTTAACTTATTCGTGTGACCGTAAAAAGAGCAAATTATTGTGAATATGTGATAAAGGTTGAATGAATGTAGTTAGGCTCTCTGACGCTACACTTCAGAGTTAGCCACTTTTCAGAATAGTACCTCAGGGTTTAGAGATGAATATAAGGTGTGTTCTGAGGTCTTGTTATGTTGAATTTTAACACGTTAGTGTTTTGATTGCAGGCGGTAGTGTTGAACACTTGTACATAGACACGCTCGTGTTTGGTGTTTTTCTTTACAACACAAGTCAGAGAGCACGGGGAGATAATTAAATAACGTCATGAATGGAATAAGAATTTTAAAGGAGAAATATAAATATTCATGTTACTTGCCATTTGATTGTGTAACATTTCATTAAACTAGTTTTCCTTCCATAAGGAACCAGATTTCAACTAAGAAACTCCTGTTTATAGATGCAGTACAGATGAAAATACTTGTCCATAGAGATGATAATGTAAAAACGACTTTTTAATATCTAGTTTCTAGAGAGAAATGTTTGTAAAAGATTGGCCTCGCGTTAGATTCTAGAGCTAAAAATTTTCAACAAGGTCGTTTTAGACCTCAGTTTCAAACTAATTAACTCTGGCGGGTAGTATGTAAGGATCCTAAGTTTTACTAACGTTTTTGATGTCATTTAAAACGCTTAATTACAGGGCCGTAGTACAATACACAAGCCCCCCAACCCCAGAAGTATAGCGATGTACAATAGTGACGTGATCGAAGATTCTTTGGAAATAATTGTTGTCATCGTATGACATGCATATTCTATTTAAGTAATCGTAGTCATCGGCTTTTAATATTCTTTGCAAATGATCATTGTCATCAAATAATCATTGTAACGAATCATTCTCATCGGATAATCATTGAAAATAATCCTTGTCGTTACATGAAGGGGCATAGTAGCTGATGTATAAAGAATTGTACTCAAATTCTAATCAAAAGAATCGCATATGTATGCAATTTATCATATGATCATTATTTACAGCAATGATTCTTATATGTTTTCGACCTACGGCTCCTAATGACGCCGCGGAAAACTTGCGCAACAGTGACAAAAAGAATATTTAAAAATACAATAAAAGCTTGAAAGCTAGGGAAAATGTGTGAATTTATTTTCCTTTTATTTAAATGAAGCTTAATGTTTTTAAAGGAAATTGAATATTGTAAACAGGAATCAGCAGTTTAAATATATGTGGGATTTTGCCTCTTTGTTTTTTTTTTCCTTCGTAACATTATATCCTCCGGAACGGGGGGTGGGAGATTTGAGTTTAGAAGGAGGTACCCTCGGATTTCAAAAATTCTTGGTAAAACTTTTCGACTATTGTTATCTTCCTACGACTATCACTCGAGATGTTATATAAAATTTCGGAAAGCGCTGGAGATCAAATTGCTTTATTTAGAAAAATGATGGCTCTTCTCACTCTCAAACCGTATTGTTTAAGAGACATTTTTAAGTTAAAAAAATATGAAATAAATAGTATTGCCAAACTCGAAACTTATTGTTATTATTTACGGTTATATTCTGAGTTGAAGAAAGCACGTGATTCCATATAACGTCACTGTATGTCGAAAAATATTTCGTTAATTTCAGTATTTTAAATGAATAGCTGCTTTTGGCAACTCTTATGTTTCACGTTTAGATACGTGACACGATATCCTATCGCTACGTTAATTCTTTTATTAAGATTTCATAACTTCAAATGTATTACCCCAAGTGTCAAAGGTCTTTGTTTCCTGACTTGGCAAGAAAAATTTATTTACGAATAGCTGGTTGCTTGGAAAGAATGAATACATTTTCTTCATAATAAAATGTTTCTATGCATTTTATGCCATTCTAATTTTATTTATAAAAATTTAATTTCTTTTATTGTATAAATCCTTTCTGAGTAGAAGTTTAAACTTCTGTAGGTATTTAACATATTTTAGATGCAATGTTATTTTACTACAGTTACATAATTTTTTTTTCAATTTACTAAAATGTCTGAACGCAAGAAGACAGCACAAATGTTACAGCGAGCTACAGAAAAAATGAAGTAAAAAGCACTAGGAGACTCAGCAGGCAAGTACAAGAAAACTTGCATGCTTCAAAAATGAATGAAGATACAACTAGGAACTCAGCAGGCAAGCATAGTGACAAGAAAGGTTACGTATTCAAGAAACTGAAGAAGAAACGAATAGGAGTTCCAGCAGACAAGCAACAACTCAAGAAACTTCGCTTCCTCAAACTGTATCAGAAACTAGTAGCAGAAGCAAAAGACATTCAGAAAACCAAGAATCACTGCGTGCTTCGGAAAGGTAAGCAGAAGCGAAACGGAGGCACATTAGGCAAGCGGAACGTCAAAAGAATATGCGCGATGACGGGAAGAAGTCGCAAGTAAACGAAGGATGCAAGACTGTCCGCGTCATCGTCAGATTCGACAGGAAATACCAGAACAGCTCAAGAAGCTGCATAAACAACTCAAGACGCTGCAGATTACGGACAATTTCGGTTCAAAGAGGCAGAGCTCATACGAGGAAACAAGCTTCGCATGAACGCATCACGACATACACGTAGTACTCTTCACAATGCAGGAAGTTTACTTTGAGCAACACACTGTATACGTAGAGCTCGTAGACATATATAGTAAAGATTTTGCTTTGTCAACAGCCCCCTAGTAAAATGTATGAAGTTTATATTGACATCTCACAATACCTGAAAGAAATTTTTCTATTTACTTCTTCATTTACTATTTTCTTAAATTTCTTATCAGTAATCCTGTCTATATATTATAGATATCAAAATCAGAAAAAAATAATTAATTATCTTTAAATGTATCTAAGTGATGAATACTTCGCTCCTGTTCGTACCGAAACAACACGATGTAATTGTAGATACCTAGAAAGTAAAATGTATTCAGCAAGCTGTACAGCAAGCGACAACTATAAATGGTGATAACACAAGAATGTTATATAATGTTATATACTGGCAGAATTTTAAAAAAAGAACATATACATCAGTGTTTTAAAAATACAAATTTCGCATCAAATTGCAAAACAAGTATCTTAAAATCTGCCTTTCCATGCATAAGAGTTCAGGATTCGGAAAATTATATTTTCGTAAACGGTTTAGCAAAAATAACAAAAATTATCGCTTTGAGAAATGGATAATCTTGGTATGATTACGAATTAAGCCAAGACTACTCGTCAAAGGTTGTTTTGAACACGCCCTTAATATATATATATAACCCTTCAAAAACGTAAAGTGAGTGAATCTACTATTCGAGTGTGTCTTTATATCTTGAGTATTTAAGAAATAAGAATTGCATTTATCTATCTCGATAAAGCTAACGCTATTGCCCGAATAACAAAGTTTATTTAACACTTGATATAACCAACTTCATATATATCTTGAAATAAAACATAAATTTCCTAATCAGATACTACCAATTGCAGAAAAAATACAAAAATAATGGAATTTCTAATAACACTACAAGTAATATACCGAGGAATAAATTGCGCTGCAAAACTGATGCAATCTACAATCTTTAAACCACAAAATTTATGTACCGCTATAGAAATGCAATAGAATGAGAAATGAAACTGTGATGAGATTTATAATGAAAAATTTACCATAAACTATTAGTATATGATATAAGTAAATATATACTTTTAATACTATTCATTTAAATATGTTCAAACGTTCATAATATTCATTACTTACAAACGCTTCTTCATCCATCGAAGCATAACACAAGCCATTCTCAATTTAGTGCTGGTGCACGTCAATAAAATAAGGATAAATCCAAATTTTTACAAAAAATCAATCGCTTTGACTCGTTTCTCAAAAAACGTATATCTACAAATGCAGTATTAATATATCACATCAATATAATTCGGGATCATAAAATCACCAAACAACGCATTAAACGCAAAAAATCGCATTAAGACAGAATGAAGAATTTTCACTCTTACAATGACTTTTACAACAATATATAATAGAATCGAATTTCTAAACTAAGTGTTCATTGTTACACCATATTTCATTCTTGGGGAACCTTTCATGGTTGTTCGAGAAGGGAATTCTAAATTAATTATACTAGTCAACATAATTTGTATATTAATAGCAGCACAGTTTTAAAATTATTTATTACTATTTGCTTGCTAACGATTATATAATTAAGTACAGTGGTACCTCGACATACGAGTTTAATATGTTTCGTAACCTTGCTCGTATCTCAAAGCAATTTTCCGCATTGAAAGTAATCGAAATGCCATTAATCCGTTCCAGCTCCCAAAACACGACCTCAGCTGTTTTTTTAAGTGTTTTTGAATAAGAAAAATGTAGTTTCTTATTCAAAAAGAAGAAGAAACATTTATTTATAAATAACAAATACATATTCTATAAAAACATAATAAAAAGAAAAAGTGCCTACGGAAGCGCTTAATTTTTGTCACTGGTCGTCGCTCTTTTTGTCATGATCTGCTCATTTTCACCCGCAGATCGTTTAAAAAAACTGTCCAAGGAGGTTTGTTTCTTCCTACCTGTCAAGGTATTGCGGAATCGAGTTAGGCAAGTTTCATTGAACAACTCCGATTTAGGACTAGTTGCAACTTTTTCGCGGTGATTTTTATCCACGAACTCTACAACTTTATCCCACATTCTCAAGATCTGTTTTATATGTCTTGTAGGGATAACCTCCTCCATCTCTGGCTCCTCTTCAAAACTAATTTTTCGTTGAACCACCGTATGCTGCTGCAAATGCAGATCGTGTAACTCCTCGGTTGTCAGCTCCTGAGACTGTTCCTCTACGAGTTCGTTCACATCTCTCTCCTCCACCTCCAGACTCATGGATTTTCCCAGAGAAACAAGCTCCTCTACCACTGACACTTTGGGTTCCAATCCTTCGAATTCTCTTTCAGCTACAGCCTCAGGCCACAGCTTCTTCCATGCAGACGTTGTAGCACCCAGCCAGACCTGAACAATAATTCTTAGGCACATCACGATGTTAAAGTGGTTTTTCCAGAACTCTCGAATGGTAAGTTTTGTGTTCTCTGTCACCTCAAAGCAGCGGCGAAAAATGTGCTTGGTGTACAAATTCTTAAAATTAGAAATCTCCTGCTGATCCATGGGTTGCAGGATAGGAGTGGTGTTGGGTGGTAGGTAGGGAAATTTTATATACTTGAACTCTTCGAGTAAATCATCTTCGAGATTTGATGGGTGAGTAGGGGCATTGTCGAGGCCAACACCAGAATTATCCACTCCACAAAGAAGTTCATTCTGTCCCACGCCTTCGGATTTGCCCTCCACATATCTTCTTAAAATTATAACTGTCAGGTTTTCTTTTAAAATATTATATGACTTAAAGCCTCTGGGGTTTTCCGAATGGTATACTAGCGGAGGCTTGATTTTACAGTCGCCACTCGCATTGACGCAAATTGCTAGATTTAATCTATCCTTAATGGGTTTGTGACCTGGCATCTTCTCCTCTGCCGTTATGTAAGTTCTATTCGGCATCCTTTTCCAGAAAAGCCCTGTCTCGTCACAGTTGAGGACTTGCTGGGGGGATGTATCCTTTGGCTACTATCTGTTCGGAAAACATTTTGATGTAAACATCAGCTGCCTTTACATCCGGATTTGCTGCCTCACCATGCCTGACGACGGAGTGAAGGTCGGTCCTTTCCCTAAAGTTGTCAAACCAGCCCCGACTGGCTTTAAACGGGTCTTCCGATTCCACGGTTGTAGAAGTGTGTGGGATCTTCTTTAGAAAATAACCGTAAATCGCTCGTAAATAACTCGTAACAGTGCCTTCTCACATATGATGCTTTGTGTTAAGGTTACTCCTTGAAGCTGCTTCTCTCTCACTCACACCATCAGTAGTTTCTCCATGTCTTGACGGAGAGAGGTCGGAACATAAAATTATTGTAACGCCCTTAGTTTGCGTTATACTTTATCAACTCCTTTTGTTCAAGCACAGTAAATATCATTGATGTGTTACGCCCGTACATCCTCCCCAAGTCAATTACTCGCACACCTTGCTCATGGTTTTCTATTATTTAACGCTTTAATTCAATAGACATCATCATCTTCTTTGGACCCAGGGTTATAAAAATAAATATGATAATGTTTTCTAAATGTACAAAAAGCAAAAAACGCGAACCCAACTTATCAAAAATGCTTCCAAAACGAGGGAAACAAGCACTCGGACTGAGGACTAGTCTGAGGTGGGAGAAACTGTTAGACGCTGCACACGACACCTACATGCGCGCGCATGTTGCGGTCGTGTACAGCGGTGTAGTGTGCGATTCCTCGTATCTCAAATCTTGCTCTCGTCTCAAAGCAAAAACATCGCTCGCTCGGTAGCTCCTGTCTCAAAACACTCGTATGTTGGGGCACTCGTATATCGAGGTACCACTGTAAATACAGTTTATAGTTTTTTTAATGTGACAATCATTATAAGCCATGCAGATTTTTCCTTGTGGTTTCATTTGTTTTCTCTTCCAAAATTTCGAACGTCCAACAGTTTTGTCAGTTTCGGACTTTTGGTATGGAGAGTGAGAAAATGAGATAAGACCAGAATGAACTTCAGTTCTGAACTTTGCAGTTCAGCATAGAGTAAGGAGTATTGACAGATTTATGTTCGCTCCTTACGTGCGCTTTTCATCGTATTTTCTTCATCATTCTCAGCACTTTAAAGTGATAACTACTAGCAGTATTCCTTTATATTTCGTATATTTTTGAAATTATATTTTTTTACTCGTACTTTTCGAAAAACTCCAGAATTGTTTAGTGTTTTTTCGGGACAAATAAATTCTAACAAGCTACCAGCTCTTCCGCATGCTTTACGAACCTTTATGCCAGGAACAATTTTGGGTGTTAGAAGTAGGACAGAATGCTAGTGACAAGAAAAATTGAGGAGCATCTGAGGCAGCTTGTGACAGTCTTTGCTGCCTTCCAGGAAGATATAAAAGGAGAGGTTGATTCCTTTACAGAAGAGATAAATGCGTCCAACAAAAGAGGGAAAGGGGAAGTAATACCAGTTCAAGGAAAGATGGAATCTATCCAAAATTGATACTTAAGCCTGTCATGAAGAAATAAAGACAACAGTAGAAGATTTTCGAGGATTTTGAAAGCAGAAATAACATGGTCGAAAGGAGAGTTAGAGAAACTGGAGAACGTGTTTCTGTTGTCAAACAGCAAATCAAAGAAAGAGTTAATGCTGTCAAACTACAAATCAAAGGAAGAGTTTCTGATGTCGAACAACAAATCGATGACAGAGTTTCTGCTGTTGTCGCCAAAGAATCTGACAGCTTGAACACATTCATAATGACAACTGGAGACGATTCTGATACCTTTAAATTGGTACCTATGTTTTCCGACCCATTTCTCATGCTTTCCACCTGTGATGGAAAAAACATTTGGCATATGTACAAGGCTCAGTGCTGTATAGCTCCAAATGGAAATGGGTAGGATTCCTAAGACAAACCTGTAATTTCGCAGCTTCTCTGAGAATAGAAGAAGACGATATCGGTCCCAATCTTCTAGAAACCCAGAGGCTAGATTTTGATGCTGTACCCGGTACGCGAAAGCTCTACTAAGAAGTGTTTAAAAGGCTATAGAAGGCTGCAGTTAATATCTCGATAGCAGAAGCTCACCAAAATAATCCAGAAGCTCGCCACTGATATCGAAATGCTCTCCCATCTCTCCTTTTTTGACTGCTCAACAGAAATACGTGAAGTACAATCCATGAAATACTTCCTCGGTGGCATACGGGAACCTGAGGTATAGAAACAACTGCGAATAGTGGATCTCAAGGATTTAAAAAATGCCTAGAGTGTACGCCATGAAAAACGTGGCAGTCCTTTCAGAAACTTGCACACACCATTGCGCAATCGGAACTACTCCAACCCAGAAGCTAGTGGACAAGTGACAGTTCGTCCAGGCAGTCTATCCACTTAAGTAAGTGCCTTGAGACGGAACAGACGTCAGACGAAAGCGACCTTAGTATGCTAGAACTGCAGTGGTGATGAACACTTACAAAAGAACTGCAGAACACATTAGGACACAGATGATAATGCTTCTAATCAGCAAGAAGTCACGAAAACAAATCGTGGATGTTGAGCGGAATTTGCCAGAGATTGCCAGATATTGAGAAGTCCCACATAAAATCCTTTCAGATTTCGGTTATGGTTGGTGGCAATAATGGACTTTTCAATCATGAGGCATACAAATAGAGTTCCCTTAGTATAACAATCGATACATGAGTAATTTACCATCATCCAAAACCTCAAGTCGAGATGATAGAACCAGCATGAACAGAACTTTTCCTTCCAGGATTATAGCTGAAAACAGAAATTTCCGGTAAGGCATTATGAAATGTGCTAAGAACGTTAAGAGCACGAAATGAGTACTAATAATATGTTCTTTCGTTGAATTATCAAGGCCGTCATTCCGGTGACGGTTGAAACATAAGTGGCAAAGCTAAAGTCATTGGGGAATGCGAAGTTGCATCACGTTCTCCATTGAACTACGTTAAGGAGTCTCGTACACCTTAAAACCCTCAAAACCTCTGAATATGATCCTGTTGTAAGAATTGGGATAACATAATTTATTTTTAAAGCTATTACTTCCAGTTCTTTACAGCTCACTACATCGCACAGCAGAATTAGTAAGCAAATAGTTTGTGTTGCCACATTATATAACATTCTGTTATATATTTTAACTTCATAGTTAATATACAGCTCGTATAGCATCTAAAGACTACTGTGAACCAAAAATCTTAAGAATTTCATGTTAAATTCTCGTTTTATTTAGAACTAAATTTATACAATGCATTTTAATAAAAAATTTTTAATATTCCCATGCGTAAAATTTTTGACTATTAAAATATTCAATATATTTTTGGTTCAGTTAGATGATAATACTCATATAAAGAAGTCCATTAAATTTAAAGTGTGTACCAAGAACCGTTTTTAAAATATCATGCGCGCAACAGTGAAAATTTATGTTTTGAGATAATCAAGTTTTAATGTAAATATTTTTTTTAAATACTTTTCTTGTCATAAAATATATAAAATGCTTATTTTCTGAGAGATATTGTAATATTATACAATTTCCAATAGTTGGTATAAGCATAATTAATGTAAAATAAGCTGCCATCATCAAAGTATAACATATCAACTAAAAATGATTTGAAACTTCTACGCTATCAATGATACAACTAAAATTTTTCTTACAAATTGGAACTTACTTATAGGCAAATGTTTCAGGTAAAGTTCTCTGTAATGTATTATTGTATATCAAACATATAAATCATTTAATAGTTCTTCCACAGGGTAACTTTAGCATACTCTAAATGCTATGTATAGAACTGGGAAAAAATGCATTTTAAGAAAATCGAGTTTTGATGGAAATATTTCAGTATACAACTTTCTAATTATAAAGTGCATAGTATATTTATTTTCAAAATGATATATTTAAAAAGTATAAATCCTAATAAATTGCATAAGCTTTTGTCAATATGAAACACATTAAAATTACCATACTATATAAAATACCATGACAGAATGATAGCCGTGTATTAAAATACGTGTAGCATATTTGAACAAATAATTTATTTTTACATAACCACATCAGTTAAGTACTTTCAAGCATTTAAGCATATGATATGTATCATATTGTGCAATATTATTTAAACATAGGTGGGAAAAAACCTTTACGACTTATTTGAAATTGTATGCTAAACTGCTACATTCATCGAAGTATAACATATCGACTAAGAATGATAAAACTAAAATTTCCTTACAAATAAGAATTTACTTATAGCCAAATGTCTTAGCTAAAGTTCTCTGTAATATATTACTGTATATCAAACATATAAAACATTTAATAGTTCTTCCACAATGTAATTTTAGCATACTTTAAATGCTATGTATACAATTGCGAAAAAACGTGTTTTAAGAAATTTGAGTTTTAATGCCAATACTTCAGTATATAACTTTCTAACAATAATGTGAATAGTATATTTATTTTCAAAATATATTTAAAACGTATAAATCCTAATAAAATGCAGAAGCTTTTGTTAGTATGAAACACGTTAAATTTACCTTGCTATATACATTAGCATGACAGAATGATAGCCGTATATTAAAATACATGTGGCATATTTGCACAAAAATTTATTTTTACATAACCACTTTACTTAAATAAACTCAAGCATTTAAGCATATGATATGTATTATATTGTATAATATACATATTATTTAACATGGGTGAAAAATTCTTTTACGACTTACTTCAAATTGCATGCTAAACTGCTAAAATTTTATTTACAAATTAAAACGCACCAGCACAATAAACATCCCCATCATTTTTATGGAGGCCTGCACTTCTCACATTTTTTGCTGCCTTTCAAGTTTAGCTGTTGTTTTGTTTCTGACAAGCATTTCTTTTCTGCGTTATCTATTCTCTTGTTATCAATTTGTAAAAATCCTTCAATAGAAAACTTACTTCTAAAAAGCTGTAGCTCATTTTTTACAGAATGTCTACCAACAGACCTTTCGTTAAAAGCAATTACTGCTTCATTTCCGGCAATTTGAACTATCCTACTACCAGCACGACATGTCTTTGGACAAAATTTCCAAATTAAGGAATCAAATGATTCATTATTATTTTGAGTTTTGCCGCCAAGGCAACGTCTATATAACGAAGGTTGTGACAAATCTATAAAAACTGGCTTTATTGCCTCCATTACAGCGACTGGTTCAAAATTTATATGCTTATAATCAGCTTTATTTTGCTTAGCTTTATTGTATTTGCACCATGTGGTTTCATTTGTAGGACAAACGTCATGAATCGGCTTTTCATCACTCGATATTTTGTGGTAGTAAATTGCCCAAATGGCTTTTCTCTTATCACTAACAGACTCATTATATTCTCTAATCGCATTACCATAATACGAAATTATTTCATGTATTAACGTATCTGTTAGTCTCCCTTTCCCAGACAGATTTTACCGTCATTTAATTTTACTTTTTTTCTTTCAAGTTTTAATTTGCGTAGCCATATTCCCATTCGTTTTTGAATATGTCCAACACACTCAATTTTTTCTATATTTAATGAACCATATGGTTTGGCGTCAGTTATACCTGCAAATGGTTTTGCATCACCTATGTAAGGATCTTAAGTTTTACTAACGTTTATTTTATTTTAAATCTTTACTATCACTTCTTATTTTCTACTTCCGGCCAGAATTAAAAGCGTTAACTTATTTATGCAAAATTTGCCTGGCGAACGCCAAGTACTTAAGTTGTGGCTTTTTGCCAAGCGAGAGAGAGGTTGGAGTTAGTCGAAGCAGGCCGCTTACCTTAGAAGTTTTACTCAGTTGCTGGTTGACTTCCAGGAGAGAGGTTTAATCCTCGTGATAATTTTTAAACGTATTGTAGTGTTAACAGTTCTCTGTACTACATACGGCTTCCTGTTAATATAAGGCCAATCTTCCACGTTTATTATTCCAAAGTTAAGTTAGAGTTTAGTTAAATATTTTTATATTCTTACGTTTAGACCACAAGTAGTGGGTCTTTGTATTCCAAAGTACGGAAATTATTGTAAAGAGAGAAAAATAAAGGGTTTTGTATACCTTTCTTGTGTATCCTGTCTACTTCCCACAGTTATTGAACATAGCTTTAGTAAGCTCTCTGTTCCGAGTCAGGTCCTTGCATATTCCCGAAGAAAGTAAGACGGAAAATTGAACCTGATAGTGGTGCCCAACGAAGAAGAATAACCATGGCCGAGTTTCAAGAAGAACCTATGCTGCCTGAAGAAGCGGCTCAGAATCCAGAAATGCCAGCTGCCACCCTGGAAAGATTTGGTTACATCGTCCAGACCATGCGCGCTTCGATGAAACCAGAAGCAACATTTAATGGAAACTCACCGGTAACCAGTTTTTTGGAAAAATTGGATGACCACTTCATGCTCTACCCCGTGCACGAATTTCAAAAAGTTACCTTAGCTACCAGCGCTTTGAGGGGCCAAGCGCTTAATTGGTTCAAATGTATACGCAGAAGTCTCTTGGGTCAAGCAGGAAGTCCCACCTATACTTACGAGAATTTCAAGACTGCCCTGTCGTAAGGGATCGTGCGAAATTAGAAACGGAACTTTTCAGCATATATCAGCAAAGAATCGAAAATCTCTCAAGCTGTATTTTAAGAAAAATTCACGTCTTCAAAATCTTGTATGGAAACCGTCCGGATCCTGAGATAATTCAAGTGATTTTGCCGAGGTTACTGCCCCAAGTGCAAGACTTTATTGAATTAAGAAATCCGACAACACTGGAACAGTTATTTGAGCTAGCAATCCAGTTTGAAAGTAGAAGAACGGCGGACATTGAAAGAAGACGTCAATATCAACTGCGAAACCAATTTGGTGCGCCAAGACCACAGCAAACTCAAGCACACGGCTACGGAAGCAAAGCGAATCAGTGGGCAAGGAAACCCGAGCATTCAAAAAAAGCCGGCGAACGTCGACAGTTCAATAGCAATCCAGGAAAAAAGTCTCAAGGCCAGTGGAAAAAGAAGGAAAGCACGGAAATGAAAAATAATTTAAACTAAAACGGATTTCTGCTGACTGGAGGGTGCGAAAATCCGAAGGCCACGAAAACCCATATTCCTTCAAGTTAAATACAGTAATGGTGAAAAATTTGACTCTTCCGAAGATTGAAGTGTTGGTGAATAATATCCCAGCCACCGCACTCCTGGATACAGGCGCGCAGTGTTCCTGTGTGGCAGAAGATTTTTTTAGGAAGTATTTTCGTTAATATCTTATATATAATTCGGATAATACGACAGTGTTAGCTGCGCAAGGAGAAAGATGTACGTGTATAGGTAAATTACCGCTGTATGTCCGTATCAAGGACGAACAAGTAAAGGTTATGTTTTCCATAGTAAAGAATCTGCAAGCACATATTATCTTAGGAATAGATTTTCTTTCAGAGGCACAAGCAACGCTAGATTTTAATGAAGCGTCTCTTAAGCTGACAATGAAACCAGTTCGTGAAGAAAAGGCTGAACCACCGATGTTAAACCTTGACCACCTGCCTAATGAAGAGCAACAAAGAATCCGACAAGTGGTAAGTGAATTTGCTTCGTTATTTAGAGATATTCCAGGATTTACTCAGGTTACTAACCATAGTATTGAAACCGGAGATTCAATGCCAGTTCGCCACAAAGCATACCGGTATGATAAGAATAAGGAAAAAATTATAGAATGGCATATCACCGATATGCTACGTAAAAAGATCATAACGCCCATCTCAAGTAGTTATGCTAGCCCGGTGGTTTTATGTAAGAAAAATAATGACTATCCATTGACACATCCAAAAAGGTGGAGATTCGCAATTGACTACCGTATATTAAACTCCATAACTAAATATCCGGTATATCCGTTACCTATTATTGAAGAAATTCTAAGGAACATAACATCCACCAAATATATGACGACTTTAGACTTAACGACTGGTTATTTTCAAATAGGGATTAGGCCTGAGGACGTGCCTAAGACTGCTTTTATAACCAAGTCTGGCACTTATGCATTTCTGCGCATGCCGTTTGGCCTTTCAGGGGCACCGGCAACATTTCAGCGATGTATGGACATTGTGTTAAGGACTGTTCATGGAAAGTCCACATTTATCTATTTAGAGGATATCATTATTACTAGTGACAATCTCGACCAACATGTACAGGATTTAAGACAGGTGTTTTCTTTATTAAATGAGGCCGGTCTAAAAGTTAATGTCGAAAAGTTCAAATTTTCAGCACCTGAATTAAAATATTTAGGTTACAAAATATCTCAGAAAGGAATAGAGACAGACGAATCAAAAATAATCGCTGTACAAAAGTATCCGACTCCAAACACGGCGAAGAAGCTCTCTTCTTTTCTAGGACTTTGTTCATATTATAGGTCCTTTATAAAAGATTTTGCAACTATTGCTGAACCATTATTAAAATTAAAAAGGAAAAAGGCAAGATTCTCGTGGACGGCCGAAGCCAATAGTGCTTTCGAAAAATTAAAACAAGCATTAACGCAAGCCCCTGTGCTGAAATTTCCTGAAAAGGATAAGAATTTAGAAATTTCAGCGGATGCTTCGGATTATGCGGTAGGAGCGCTACTTTCGCAAAATCAGCAGCCCGTGGCATTTTTTAGCCGAACTTTAAATCAAACACAAAGAAACTATTCCGCGACCGAAAGAGAGGCACTTGCAGTTTTGTTAGTAGTGCAAAAGTTCCGAGTCTATTTTGGAAAGGCGCCAATAACAGTGTTCTCTGATCATGCGGCGGTAACTAGATTGTACTCAGGGAAAAATTTATCCCCAAGGTTAATAAGATGGGCATTCAAGCTACAAGAATATAATCTAGTAATCAAGCATACCCCCGGAAAGGAAAATATCGTAGCAGATGCCCTATCCAGAATTAAAATAGATGAGGAAGGTAATACTGTAAAGGTGGCAATGCTCACAGCATGTACAATAAATTCCCGAGAAACTGTAATAACCGAACTGGGTAAGGATCCTGAGTTTGAAAGCATTTATGAGTATTTAAAGGATCCTGAAAATTTTAGCCACCAAGATATTGTGGCGATAAGAAATAGGGCGGCCCATTACGAACTAATAGATGGTTTATTATTTTATACAAAAACTACGAATTCGAACAACGAATTTCGACCTGTTATCCCAGCTAGTCTTAGATTAAATATCCTGCAGGAGCTCCATGACAGCCCTTTAGCTTCTCATGCTGGTATTCGAAAACCTATCCAACGCGTACGCGAGGCAGTCTATTTTCCTGAACTGCAAAAGTTAACAAGGGCGTATGTCCAGTCCTGCCCTACATGTCAAGCAGTTAATTATATTAATTTCCGCCCGGCCGGGTTTCTAAATAGTATTAAATCCGAATTTCCAAATGAAATAATTGGCATCGATTTATTGGGCCCTTTCCCAAAAAGTCAGTTAAATAAAAGTCGCTATCTCCTTGTTATGGTTGATCATTTTAGTAAGTGGACCCAAATTGTTCCCTTAAAGCGAGCCTCCGCGAAATTAGTTACTGATTCTATTTTAAATAAATATATTTTAAAATACGGAGCGCCCCTATAAGTTATATCGGATAATGGTCCTCAATTTGTAAGTAATGTATTTGAAGACATGTCCCAAAAACTGGGCATACGTCATTTAAAAATGGTCCCGTATCGGCCGCAATCAAATATAGCGGAACGGGTGAATAGAAATATAGTGAAAATTATCCGTAGTTATGTTAACAATTTTCATAAAAGCTGGGATAACTATGTCAAAGAATTTGCTTTCGCCCTTAGGACCGCAAAACATGATACAACGGGCAAAACTCCTGCTGAGTTATTTTTAGGCAGAAAGATTATAACGCCGTTAGATAAATTATTTTATGTGCAACAAAGAGCCACAGAATTTAAAATGGGTGATATAGAAAAACTAATTAAAGAAGCAAAACAGAATACTGAAGTAGCACAGAGAAACCAAAAGCTGTATTATGACTTGAAACGACGGGGAGTAACTTATAAAGTAGGGGATGAAGTGTTAAAAATTAAGCATTCACTTTCTTCAGCACCAGAAGATAAAACTACCAAATTTTTTCCACGATTTGAAGATCCATGTGTCATAGAAAAAATAACTCACGCTGTAGTAGTGTTAAAAGCCAGGAATGGTGAAACCTGCTCCGCAAACATTGATCAAATCAAACTCTACTATGATCGTAATAAAATGCAAATATTTACAGATCGTTTGCAGGATCCGCCACGGCAGACACGGCGGGCACAAGCTCCAGAGGTGGAACTACGACAAGTACAAGGGCAAGCCATAATGAGGCAGGAGCAAGTGAAAAGAAAGTTTCCCCGCGGGAAAATTAAAGGTAACAAGAAAAAGAAGCCGTTCCGCCGTCCAGAAAAGAGAGCTCACGAACACCCCCAGAATGAAGAAGGGAGAAGGACGACGTATGCAAAGAGAGCCAGGAGAAAAGACGGCAAATATAATCCGGCTCTAAAACGGAAGATCTACTCATCCGACAGGACTCTCCGCAGGAAATGTCGCCGAACTGCGGAAGGGCCACCAGCGGCGGAGGTAAAGTTACAAGGAAAATTTGAACGGCCAGCAACGAGGTCCAAGCAGGAACGCGAAAGAAGTCTCCCGGTTCCGCCAAGACCAGCTGCCATCAAACGGCCAAGACCACAGGCAGAGGCGAAAAAGAAGGTATTCAAGGGTGACCGAACGGGAGAAAAAAACAAACCTTCTAGAGGAAGGCTCTGAAGGGCGAGCCCGCGCAAGAAGGAGGATAAATCAAACGAGAATCTCTGCTACCTTCCAGGACTGGGCTCAGAAAAGAATGTCCGAATATAACAAAGATAAGTAAAATTTTATGTTACTTTGCAAACTTAAGTTAATCTTTCATTCTTACTGAAAGTGGCAGATTTCAAGAAGTTTTACGTCATGCGAGGTCTACCTTTATCGCCAAAAAGGCGAGAAATGAGTTGTTACCGATTTTGGTATTATGTTTTTCAATTACTCACGCGTAAAACTAAAGTTGATGTATAATAGGAATATGTAAAGACTTAAATATTGTAAAAGTTATTGTATAAACTTTATTTAAAAGATTCTGGCAAGAAAGAAGTTTTAGTCTGAAAGACTTTTTGAAATGTAGTATTTCAATGTAGAAGAATTGGCACTTGATTTGAAAAGAATAGAAGTTAACAATGTACTACTAATGTATGTTTTACAATGCGTAAAATTAACGGCATGTTAATATGTTCTTATATACAATGTGATCTGTTACTTTAAATGTTAAGAAATACCGTGATATGGTAAAAGTGAAAGTAATGTTAAAAATTTTTTTTATTCGTGTGACTGTAAAAAGACCAAATCATGGTGAATATGTGTTAAAGGTTGAATGAATGTAGTTAGGCTCCCTGACGCTACACTTCAGAGTTAGCCACTTTCAGAATAGTACCTCAGGGTTTAGAGTTGAAGTTAGGGTGTGTTACGAGGTCTTGGTATGTTGAATTTTTAACACGTTAGTGTTTTGATTGTAGGAGGAAGTGTTGAACACGTATACATAAACACATCCGTGTTTGGTGTTCTTTTACAACACATGTCAGAGAGCACGGGGAGAGATAATTAAAATAGTCAAGAATGAAATAAGAATGTTAAGAGAAATATAAATATGCATGTTACTTGCCATTTCATTGTGTAACATTTCATTAAACTAGTTTTCTTCCAGAGATCTGGAAGGAACCAGATTTGAATAAAAGCTCCTGTTTAGATGTAGTACAGATGAAAAATTGCGTGTTCTTGGAGCTGCTATTGTAAAAACAAATTTCTTTTTTTTTTTTAATTTCTAGTTTCTAGTGAGAAATGTTTGTAAAAGATTGGCCTCGCGTTAGATTCTAGAGCTAAAAGTTTTCAACAAGGTCGTCTTAGACCTCAGTTTAAAACTAATTAACTCTGGCGGGAAGTATGTAAGGATCTTAAGTTTTACTAACGTTTATTTTATTTTAAATATTTACTATCACTTCTTATTTTCTACTTCGGGCAGAATTAAAAGCGTTAACTTATTTATGCAAAATTTGTCTGGCGAACGCCAAGTACTTAAGTTGTGGCTTTTTGCCAAGCGAGAGAGAGGATGGAGTTAGTCGAAGCAGGCCGCTTACCTTAGAAGTTTTACTCAGTTGCTGGTTGCCTTCCAGGCCAGAGGTTTAATCCTCGTGATAATTTTTAAACGTATTGTAGTGTTAACAGTTCTCTGTACTACATACGGCTTCCTGTTAATATAAGGCCAATCTTGCACGTTTATTATTCCAAAGTAAAGTTAGAGTTTAGTTAAATATTTTTATATTCTTACGTTTATACCACAAGTAGTGGGTCTTTGTATTCCGAAGTACGGAATTTATTGTAAAAAGAGAAAAACAAAGGGATTTGTATACCCTTCTTGTGTATCTTGTCTACTTCCCACAGTTATTGAACATAGCTTTAGTAAGCTCTCTGTTCCGAGTCAGGTCCTTGCATGTTCCCGAAGAAAGTAAGACAGAACATTGAACCTGATACCGTCACCAATATAAGAAGTATATTTTACACCTCTTTTTTCCATGGAACATGAAAAATTGTTTATCTTTCCATTCATTTCCATTTTTCCTGAAGAACCAGCATGATTCTCTAAACAGGCCTTGTGTTCACTTACGCCATTTCCTAGAAATGACTCGCAACCTTTGCAATATAAAGACAGTATTTCTGTATCGATTACTGTGTTGCTTTCTGACCCTATTACGGAACAGACTCCAACCAAAGACGTATGTCCTCGAGTCTTCCACGTACCGTCTCCACTTACAGTCACATATAACGACGAATTTGAAAGAACGATGTGCAATCACAGGAGGGAGATCCATAACGCAGCAGAATTTCCGCATAGCAGCTTTCCCTTGACCCAGAGTTCGCATTACATACGTAAATCTTCTGTTTAGCTCTGATATATTTTTTCGGACACCCATCATATTAGAGTTTCTGAAAGTTCTTTTACATGAACACTTTGAGCATAGTAACTCAAATTTTGAGCTTAAACCATGATGAAATAGTTCACTTAAATGAACATTACAAATTTTACAACATAAATTATTTTCAATAAATTGAAATAGGATATCCAAATCAAATAGTCTATAACCACTAAAATTAGGCTCTAAAGTTATTTTTATCTCTTGGTGGCAAAACAGTGTCACTATTTAATTTTTTAAACGAAGAACTGACACCACACTTCTTATTCATTGTATCATTATGCTGATTTCCCTGGAACTTTCTTTTCTTTGGTCGATGACCATAAGATCTTTTATTTTTTACACCTTCCTCACAATTTTCCATAATTATCAGGTGATAAAAATACTAAATAAAAACTGCAATGTTATAATAAAAACACCTTCAAAAAAGTCAAAAGAAATTTAGAAATCGCAAAAGAGCTTGTAAACAATCACGTTTCACGCTAATCTAAAGCTGGAGTAAGATTTCAACACATGCCTATGTTAGAATAGTGCTATGTATAAATCTAATATATTCCTAAGTCGCGCTTTCGAGACATGAAAAAGGCAGTTTGAATTTTGTCAATCGGCCCAGTAGAACGGGAGATATAGCACAGTCCTCCCTTTTTTTTTTTTTTTTTTTTTTTTTTTAGCTTGATAACACATCAGCACTGTTTTTCCACCATCTCAAAATAAATTATGAAAATTTGTGCTTTTGCAACTACTTGAATTTCAACAGAAATACACGTTCATATGAAAACGTTGAAGCTCTTTTAAAGGGCCGGTTTTATACCTTTATGCAAATGTAATTCTACCGCATATAGCAATACTTCCCTGTTAGCTGAATTACTTTCACACTGAGTCTTCCGATGAGAATATTCCTAATTAAATACCAAAGGATGAATTATTATAAATTTCAAAGCACCTACTATCTTAACGATCGTTTCACTCAAAATCAAATATTCGAAAAGTGAGCAGAAAGGCAAAATAGGCAATAGCTAAACATGGGAACATTGAATGTGAATAGCACTTTATTGTTGGTCTGCTGCCTTTTACCAGCTAAGATAGTACTTGCCAGAAACCGAAGATTATCCATCTGTGGGCATTGTGGTAAGAAGTCCTTTACTGAGTTCTCCAGCCGAGTAATCGTAAATGCGATTAATCTCTCGAAGCCGGATGGTACAGCAGTTGTACGAGGAGAATGACTTTCTCAGACGCCGGCATTGGTACAACTGTCGTACCATCCATGCCCTACCCATTTTAGAGAATCGCCTATCTGTAGATCTTTGGGTGGTCCATTGTCGCTGCTCAGAGTAGCCGCTGGCTACGCATTACTTCCCTCTTCTTATCAGTTTAGCTACATTTTGGCAAAAACCGCAGGTTTCGTCTCGCGCCAATATACTTGAAAATTAAATAGAGACCATCTCTTTTTTAATCTGTCTCATAATTTTAATGCTATTTTTTTTAGTACTGACTTTTGCTATGATTAAAACGTCAGCGATTTTGTACGCTCTTTAAGCTTACCATATTTAATGTTCTTTAATCATAACAAATAAGAATAGATTAATATTTTAGATTTAATGCCCTTCTAGAAAATAGGTAAAACCGTTTTTATCGTTTACTCGTTTACTTCATTTTCATACTTATGAATAATAAGATTTTATTTTGACATTGTTTTGTGGAGTGCATAAAACCCTTAAGAACTGTCAACTCTTTCAAAGTGCTTCTATTATGCACGCAATTTTGTCTGATTTATCAGGAGATAAATAAGAGACAATTGTATGCATAATAGTTTTTCTGATTTTCATTCATTCAGTGATTACTTTCAATGATTTCCATTGATTGTAAATTAATAAAATCAATTTATCTTTACACCCTATTTTAGGATGAGATCTGCCAAAAAATATTTAAATATCAGTAAAGCTCACGTTACTTCTAAACTGAATCAAAACATCAGTTAAATGTTATAAAATTTTGGCCAGTTTTATTTGCTGAAATTCTTATACTCTTCAAGAGATAGAGAGAATTCAGACAAGTTGATAAAAAAATATCTTAAAAAAGTTGTTATTTTGTCTGTAATAAGGTGTATGTCAACTTACTACTAAATGTATGAAAATTAGGATTGGATTACGGAAAAGCACGCGAACGCTATCTGCTTAAGGGAATGGATGCTTTCGTGTAAACCTTTTTAAGAGAAAATAGCTCGCATTTACATTCCTGGTGGAAAACTCCACATGTAATCAACCCGTTCTTCGGTATTGATTGGATTAATTTGTTCTCTTACTGAATTACATCAAAGCACCCAACGATTACCTGTATAAGGGGAGTTATGTCTTCGCGGAGGACTTTCTAAGAGAAGCTGGCTTGCATTTACGTTACACAAAAACCATGAATCCAACTATTTATCCGGGATTCAAATCCAAGCGAACTATAAGTGTTCAGCCACCTTTACCGCTTTACTGAAGAGCAGGTAAAAATATTGATAAAGGAAAAGTATTGAATTAACCGGTTTAATTTACTAACCTATATTTCTCAATCGGCAGTATATAAATTACGCATATGAGGGGGATTATTTTTTGAATAAATAAACTGCATTGGACTTTTATCCACTATGTCATATTACAATGGAATTATTGCATTTCAAAGTTATTTCTCATGAATTAATTTTGCTCTTCATGATTTTTGATATTTTCAAAGAGAAAATTCCACACTTTAAATAAAAATATACACGAGAAGATACTTTATGCAAAATTTGGCGTAAACGGTTTTCTTAATTTTGCTTTGAAAATATTGCAAGGTAATCGTTTTCATTACTGGAAGAAATATAAAAAACAAATTTACTACATGGTATCTACACTGAATATTTCCTTATTCTTTTGAAAACGTGAAAGATTACTCTTTCTAAAATAAATTAGAAAATATATTATGTGCAAATAGAATATTCGTTGAAAATGAAATAGACTTCAACTTTTGGATATAACGATAGTTTTAGACGAAATTTCTACCTATGGAAAGAAATTGACGTATAATTAATTCTTCATGAACATTTAAAACTGTTCTCAAAATTCTTTTGATGATTGCATGTATAAGTCACGAATTTTTTTCTCGGCTAACATAAACAAAAGCCAATTTTACAAAGAAAAATTCTCGTTAAAGATATACCTTCTTTCCCTGATAGTCCAATGTAATAATTGTTAAAATTAATTATTAAACGCAACCAATGTATCTCGGATTTTGATTTTTATATTATAATAACAAAATTATCGAAAAAAGCAGATTTAAATCTCTGTTATTGTTATGTAAAGCTTTATTATTGCTGTAAGTTCATCTCAAAATCTAATTGTATTGAATCTCATTCTAATCATCTAATGGTAATAAATATTATTATTATTATTTCATTAAATTAGTCATTACCATTATTTTATTAATGAAAATATGTTATTAAAAATCGCATTCCGGCCTGCAGACTTACAGATCTAGTCTGTATTTACTATATTTTGTTAAATTTTGTTATCCCTTTCTAATTTCTAATACGAAAATATGCGAATATAAAATGTACCAACCGTATATGTATATGCTCACGTATATGTACACCAACATCCTTTATCCGGCTTAAAAGTCCCTACACGACCTTTATGTTTGCAATCGTTGCTTGTAGTAATATACTTCCAGTTATCGAAATGTTTTTAAATCACGAAAATATTCATGTTTTGGCGATGTCAAATTTTTAAAAAAATTCTTTTTTGACAAATAAGTAAATCCAAATTTTAATACAGTCTCGCGGTTCGTATACTTACATTTGGGAAAGTTTCTCACTTGTTATCTATATAGTATATAAAGAAGAAAGTTTGTGTGATTGTCCTCTCATAACTCGGTCACTACTATAGCTATCACCACCAAACTTTCTACAATTAGGTCGCCGTCACTTTTCTGCAAAAAAAAAAAAAAAAAAAAAAAAAAGTAGCTAAAATCAGAGCTATAAATTAAAAACTCGGAAAAACGATAATTTTTTTTCTCATTTTCCGAGTGGCAACAGTCTCGCACGCTGGAGACGAAAATCTGCTTTATTTCGAATGTTGTTACCATTGCTCTCTTTCAAATCCTAGAGTTTGTGAAAATACGAAAATAGATAAAAGATGAAATAAAAATAGCTTTCCCAAACATTAAATACGTCATTCCCGATTCCGAAAATTCGAGGGAAGCCATTTCGACTATTCTCATCTTAACCACTTTCATGAGCCAAAATACTAATTAAAAATTCTGAAAGTTCTAATTTTCGCACTCATTTTTCCTAGTGGTAACAGTCTCGGGTGTTGGAGATAGAACTGTTTTATTTCGAAAAGTGTTGCTACTGCTCGCTTGCAAATCGTACATTTTGTTAATAAAAAAATTTGTAAATTTTACATAACCTATATATATAAAGAAGAATGTCTGTTTGTGTGTTTGTTTGTTTGTTTGCTTTATTCATTTCTGATCAATTATGATAAATATTTTGCGACATTGAATCGACTAAAGTTGAATATAGGTGAAATATTGGGTGGAACTTGAGCTGTTATGGCCATTTGATTAGAAAGACGAAAATCACTAAACGCTGAGTGACATTGCTTCTGATACAACGAGAGAGAATTATATTTTTCTATCGAAAATTTTTATGTGGGGTTGCATATCGCACCAGACTGAAAAATGTATAACTATGAATCGTATTTTTTACATCGTTAGAGAAGGATTACAACGGTATCGTTCTGTCTGTTGTTAGATACATTGCTTTCAATCTAAATTAATTGACATCGGGTACTTCCGCTAATAAAGAAATCATAAACGCACGACCAAAATTGTGCAGTATACGTAATTTCAAAATCAGCAACTTTCTTTTAGGAATCGGGTATTCAAGTTTGAAAGAGCAATTCGAAGAAATAAATTTAAATGATCAGCAGCAAAAAGTGTGTATAATTTAATAGGCCTTATAAGGAAATTCACATAACTTATAAGGAACAACACATAAGGCCTTACAAGGTCTTATTTGTTGTTCGCCTGAGATTTGTGATTTTAGTAAGCACATAATTTTTCGATTTTTTTCATTCGAAAAAATATGCGTCTGTTTCTCGTACTTTTCTAATATACAGTGAATTATTTCATAAGGGCATTACGCGGAAGTTTCTAATTATTAGTTTATATATAGTATATAGACATTGGTGAAAGCATACGGTATCGTGTTTTTACTATTTGGACACTTTCGAAGATCTGAATGATGAGTTTATATATGTCAAATACTCTATTAATTACTTATCTCTATCTATCTATAATTATACACGTACTGTCCAGCAATGAATGCTCTATGTATAGGTCACAGCCACTATCCCACCAAAAGAGAAAACTTTCATTTATGAAACTTTCTAGTACGTCTGCCAGGGAAACGAAAACTGGCTTTACATCTAACATTATCCTGCATATTTTTATGAAACATTAACATTTTGATTCGACCCTTTTGTTTTATTTTGTTTTGAGTTTTTGTCAAGCAAACGTTTCGAAAAACATTCCTACTTGTAAATACCTGTTTGTTTCTTGTATGTTTGGGGCACCATTGGTCATGTGGTTAGGATTGCCGAATACTGAGAGTTTTATGGAACTGATCATCCCAATTGTAATTTCCATTATTTATATACAAAAACAATATAGGAGCATGAAAAACACCAATATGGATAGTTTAATAAGACGAAACTTCAGCTCGTAAGTGCTGATAAAAAACAATGTACAATAACTAAATGTTATGTAGGATGTTTATTATAGCTTAAATAAACAATATTCTGTTTTTTCTCAAACACAGCGTTAAAAATACCAAGTGGTTGACACGAAGCCACATAAATTTCATTTGACTAATTATTAATATATTATTATATCATAATATTAGTTACCAGTGGTAAATCTAGGTATTAAAAAACCGTAAACACAATCGAAATTTTAATCTTTTTAATTGCAGTTTTACATTATTTTGATTACCATTAAAACGAACGTGAGTAACTCATCTGAAAATCTATAAGCTGTGAGAGAAATCATATTGAATGATCTGAGCATACAGATGAGACTAATTATATGCCTTTGGCTTTACAATCCTTGTTAGAATATTTCATTTTCAGAGTTGTGTTTTTGTGTTTATTGCAGCTTGTAGGATGATGAGTAAAATTGCTTGGAACTCCGTGCATTAAATAAGTGCAAACATTGGTTACAGACCTTGTTAATTAAAAAAAATTAAACTTTACAAAAAAAAATGTTACAGAATACATATATTTCTTTTACATTCCGAATCAAATTTTCGTACCTAGTTGAGTCACATAAATTATGACAAACTTTGAGAAATTAATTTAAAAGAATTAAATATGAAAAAAAGAATTTAACAAAACAATTATAACTTGGCTGTGCGAGGAATCTCACAAATACTACGTTTATGGTTCTGAACAATGCATAATATTCCCTCCCTTTCTATCTATCAATTTTATCATTTATTTCTCACACCCTTTTTTATGAAAATCTGTGATAACACTTTACAAACATTTAAACAAATAAATGAAACTTATACAGGTTGGACTGTCAAATACCTCGAAAAATTAGTTGTTAAATTTCAAAAAATTTCAGATTTCATTACGAGATATATCTGACATCGAAACAGGTCTCAATTCGATAATGTCATGGATTTTTAGAATTATGTTTACAGTTTGAAATTATCCTTATTATATGAAAAATATTAAATAAATTTCTTATATATCAGTTTCCTTGCACACTCTTGTGCTATATGTACTTTAACGTACAAAGAACGTTATAGAATAATACGTTATAGAACGTTATAGAAAGAACGTTATAGAATAGTGTTATCAATGGTTATTTAAACCAAACTGCTGTGCGTTTTTAAGGCCGAGCGGTAGCTTTCTAATTAACACGCTGAGTTCGGCGCCGAATTTGCTGTCCTTTCCGTTCAGCCGAAGCTAAGCCTTAAAGCTAAGCCGTATTTTTGTTTTGAATATTTCAATACATTTCATTAATGCTAAATTTGATCACATTTCATTGAGACTATATTTATTTTTTAACTTATACTGTCGGTTCCGTGGAACGACGCCAGGCAAACGAAAATTCCAGTGCCGGTTCCCAGGGACCGACGCCGGCCACACGGAAAGTTCACTGTCGGTCCCCAGAGACCGGCGCCGCGCTCAACGTGTTAAGAAAGTTTCGGGCCGGTAAGTAAATATGTATTTAATTCAAATATATGAATTGATATGTAATCTATATATATGATTGATTGTATTTGACTTCCATTTCGAATACTCAAAACTTAAACACAAAGAACTAGAGGCAGCAGATACATAAATCAGTTTATTGAACGCAATTTAACAGAATCGTTACAGGTGATGAGATGTGGGTAGCTCACTTCACCACAGAAAACAGCAACTCACGATTGATTGGCGTCACAGGGATCCACGCGCCGGACGATCCTCAGTCTATGCACGGAAATTGAAGTCCACGGTATTCTGGGATAGTAAAGGCATTCTTCCCATTGACGTATTGGCGAGTGGTGCTCCGGTGAAAGCTGATCTTTATTGCGCTTTACTAGAGAACATCTGAAGAGCCATTCAGAACAAATGGTTTGGGATGCTCAGTGCTGGTGTTGTGGTGTCCTACGACAACATCGGACGCATACGGGGAATTCCACAAAATATATGTTGCAGACGTTTCGCTGGGAGATGTCTGACCATCCATTCTATGGCTCCGATCTTGCTGTTAAGAACTTCCACGTGTTATTGCACCTGAAGACGTTCTTGTCTGGGCATACTTTCCTACAGGTGAAATGTTGCAGGCAAATGTGACGGGCTGCCTTTCTTCCCAGGCGACAGACTTCTATGACACTCTAATGGAAATAGGCAACCGACGCTATGACAATTGGTATAGATCCGATGTTTCTTATGCTGAGAAGTAGCAGAAATATAGCTGTATCTTTTGCAATAGGTTTTTCCAGGTAATAAGACTTTGTTTTTTATGGTTTACGGCAAAGTAATGTTTCGGACGACCCTCTTATTGTTTAAATAATCATTTTCAAATGAATGTACCTTCATCTAAATCAATATCTAACTCATTGAAATCATCATCTATATAAATTTCCTTCTAAATCCAATCAAATTCATCTGCTAATCTAAGACATCTAACTAAGCATAACTACCCAAAACACATCTTCATGTTAAACCATCATATATATATTATCATCATCATCGTCATTGAAAATATCGCCAAATTAAGATAAATCATCATAGCTCAAATCAACTAAATAAAAAGCAGTATCATCTAAATCACCACCATCAACAATATGATTCTCATTTGATCATCGTCTTCATCACCTCAACCTTCTAATTCACCATCAAAATTGTTATCTGAATAATCAAAAAAGAAATTATAAAATTATCACCAGATAATTCAAAACCATCATTTAAATAATCATCATCATCGAAATCATACCTTCAGTTTAAACCGTCGTATATGTCATCATCACCATTATCATCGTCGAGATAGATAAATCATAATCTTCCAGATCATCTAAATAGAAAGCAATATAAACCAAATCATCATCTTCTTCATCCTCATTTAATCATCGTCTTCATTGTCTAACTCCTCTAAAGTATTATATAAATCACTCTCACATCATGTATAAAATCGTCATCAGTCAAAACTATGTCACCATCAAATTCATCTAAATATTTATTATCTCTTAATACACATCGTCATTTTAACCATCATGTATATCGCGTCACCATGATCATCGTCAGAATAAGATAAACCATCATCACCCAAATCACATCAGGTGACAGGTGACAGGTGACGGAGGACGGGGACGCCTGGTGTTTAACAGACGTAAACAGGCATATGTCCCGCGCCCTCCCCTATCTACCGGAGGTTTATTGAGATCTTAAAAGATTTATTACATTGCCATACAGGGGCAGATGAGAGATACATTGGCTATTTATATTGTATTACAGATTTAGGTTTCCCAAATCACATCAGTCATTCTAAACCATTCTATGTATCATCTTCAGCATCATCATTGAAGTCGTCGTCAGAATAATAGAACTTCACCTAGATACAAAGCCCGATCACCTAAAGTTTTATTATCTTCCTACTCAATTATTCATACTCTTCATCACTAAACCATATACTCACGATCACCTAAATAAAAAATCATCAGCAGTTAATCTAAATTGTCGTCCTCAAAATTCCAGTTAAATTATTCAAATCATCGTCGTTTAAATCATGACTTTTTAGTGTTTCGCTAGTGTGCCGTGAAATAGAGCCAGTTTCATTCAGGTACAGACAGAAGAATATCACCGGAAGTTCACTATCTTTGGTACAGGTGTAGTAACCAACCGCCCTCAGGAGATGCCAGAGGCTTGGGGACGTAGCCGAAACCTATGCCATCTTAGATAACGTGACACTCGGAAGTGACGTAAGAGTTTGAATAACGTAATGTTTCAAAAAGTTTGGTTTTTGTGACAACGAAAATATTTTTTAAAGTTTCATTTCTTCCGGAAACGACGAATTGTTTTCTTTTTTTTTTAGGCAACGGCCTCTTGAACCCCTTGAAATCTTGTTTGTAATGACATTAAAAATTTCCCTTTTATCATTAAATCTGTACTTGTTTTTAATTGAGCATCTCATTATTTACTGTTTGTTCATTTCGCATAATTTTAATATAATAATAATAAGCCAAATGCAAAATGTTAATCGTTAAAGAGAAATGCGACCAGAGATATAAAATTAAAAATTAAAAGACAAAGAATTAAATTTATATATCAAGTTTTACCAGAATAGAAAAAAAGAGAAAGGACTTTAAAGAATAGAATAGTTGAAGGGGTATTGAAAGCCAAAACATTTCATAAAATGAGGATTTCTGATATTTGCATTTTCAAATTCTCTACAATTTTAGCTTTCTTAAAACACCGTTCTTTAATCTCTATGAAAATTAGGACTGTACAAAATCTAGCTTTAATTTGTCATTGAATACTTTGATAATTCAGAATTTTTACATAAAATCGCGTTTTTCCCCCGAACGTGATTTTTTATACTCGATGTAGTACCTGTTCTCAAGTACTACTGCTCACAGGTATCTGAAATTTTTATACCTTATTTACTACGCTTCCAAATATTTGCCGAAATGAGCTTTTGATTATAATCAGTGCTAAATTTTACTATGCGTAACAAAATATACTGTAAAATACTCTAAAATTTAAAATGATAAAAAAGCTCGTTTCAGGATATTCAGCTAGGTATTGTGATGTTCCTTCCCTTAGCGAAAGACGTTTCCAAAACATTTTATCCGCGAGGGGCGAAAGACGGTTAAAGGAAGGGACGTAGTTACGCCGGAAAACAGAGTGGAGGCAAGCTGGTGGGAAGAATACGAGACTTGTGACTTTTGCGGTTGGACCGGCAGTCATGCCGTGTGCAAAGAGATAACTTAAACTAAATGTATAGTAATGGTATTTGTTTTATTGTGTATTGTTTAATAAATTAGTGGATAAAATTTCAAAGCTGATGGAGATTTTTTTCCTATTATGGCGAGTGCATGAGAAATGACCGAACCCGCCTCGGAGTTGAAACGGCGCGAGGTGCAAATCGGCGCAGTCGATTGGATAAGATTGTGAAAAAGGAAATCACTAAATAGTGAAAATAATAAATAAATATGGTTGTAAAAAGTTACTGAAAGTTATAAAATGAAATTTGGTGATAGTTCACTAATGGATCTACGATGAGAGAAGACTTTTATGACGAAAGAAAATGGCGCGTTTAGGGCCATGTGTGCGAATAAATTCATCCGATTTGTGAAAGGGTGATGTGCTAAAACGTTAACAGCCAGTGAGTGGTAAAATGGGATCATCAGTGTTCATCATCCTAGTGAAATCGTGAAAAGTTAAATCAGGGGTAATGTGAATTACCGTGTTGTAATCATGTCAAGTTACGTTCCACTGCAGTGTGCTCATGATTAAAGTTAACAGCGTCAAGTTGTGCTCTTCGTTCGATATTTTCACTATCGGGATCAAAGGTAAGTCCTTCTTAATTTATATATTAACCATATTAACTTAGAAAATTATAATTGTTTTTATGTCTGTTAATAACATGATTCGAATGTCAGGCGTTAAAGCCAGTAGACACCGAGAAAGTATATTTTATATGCAAATTAGAAATTAAGGTTCTTATTTTTATCAAGATATAGGAGATTGTTAGAGATTCTTAGAGCAAGGGAAACGATTATTGAAACATTTGAAAATAATGAAAGGAGTTATGTTTGACCCACCATCGAAAGCTGAGAAATGGCTGTTCTTTTTACATCATGCTGAAGTGATTCTTAATCTCTATAAAATATCTGAAGAAGGGAAAATTATTTTGCAGAGTTTAAAAACAAAAGTTAAAAGTTTGAGGGCGACTCTCGATGAAATGGATTGAAATAACAATATTATGATTAAAGACACCGTATTAAAAGAATTCGAGATTCCTCGGAAAAACCGATCGAGGCAGGCTGGTGGCGTGAATACGAGACTTGGTACTTTAGCGATTGGACCGACAGCCATGCCGTGTGGAAAGAGATTACTTAAAACATGTTTTGCGCGCTTTATATTATGTATATAGTTGAGATTACTTAAAACATGTTTTGCACGCCTTATATTATGTACATAATTAAATGTATACTATACTAGTGATATTTGTTTTATTGTATATTGTGTACCGTTATGTGTAATAAATTAAAGGATAAAATTTGAAAGATTATTTTCCTACTATTGCGAGTGCATAGACGAACCTGCCTCGTGGTTGAAAGAGCGCGAGGTGATAGATGTACTTTAATTACGTAAAAACCTTCAAACCTGTAAGAACAGCAGATTTTCAGAAAAGGTAATCCAAAAATGGCCAATTCAACATTGTTGCTATAGGGTTTCCAACACCCCTTAATAAAAAGGAGTAAAATATTTTTAAAAAATGGCATTTATAAAAATACGAAAAAGAAATATGTTTAGCTTATAAGAGTATATAATATTTCTGTAAAATAAAAAAAGTGAGCATTTAAAAGCAATTTTTTAAAATAAAAAACCAAAAGGAAATATTTATAGTTTTTAAAATCAGTATTACTTTTGTAAAATGAAAGAACTTAAAATCTTTTTAAAGTAAAAATAGCGAAAAGAAAAATTTAAATTAAAGTTTCACGTTATTAAACTAAATATTGAAGAGAAAACATTTTTGACACGAGAAAGGGAAAATAAAAGAATTTAAAACTCAAAATTGCATTTACACAAGTTGCAACTTTGATAGAGATTCGCGTTCCTTTAAGCCTCGGGCGTCTTCCTATGACAGTCTGTTACTATTAAGCTTGTTATTGTAAACTGGCTATTCAAATTACAGTCGGTATGCGCAAAGGGGGCCTGAATCTTCATCCTGAAAAATAAACAAAATTATTGTTACACATCACATAAAAATATCAGTTAAAATGATAATTCAATTCTGAGTCACAAGCATGAGAATATTTGAGAAGGTTATATGGCATACGCAAATAACCAAAATGAAAGGTACTCGAAACGCATGTCTGTGCACTGTCTGCAAAAGTTCAGACCGGATCTTGGTCGTTTGTGGTAGGCATTGACTTGCAAGTACAAATGTGTTTTGAAAAACGTAAATGTTTGCGCTTTGGTACTTTTAAATTTAAAGTCATTTGTTTTGTAAAAATTACGAAGCCTAGCTCTTCATATGTTTCTCCGACACTCATAATTTTATGAGGAAAAAGTTTGCACTCGTTATGAAATAATTTTGAACATAAGTATCTCCGTCTGATTTCGATTGACATCAGTCAATTGTTTTGTGATTTATTTATTATAACCAAAAGGAAAGTTTCCGAAATGAAGTCTAGGTATTGGAGGAAAGAATAATTAGTAAAATGTAGAAAACTGATACTTTTATTTTCAGCTTTTTTGAAATGAACTCATTATGCAGCGTGCCAAAAAAATTAAAAATACTTCTCTCAAAATTTAATTTTCAACGTTCTATTTTGGAAATGAAAATAACAATTAACAATAGACAGAACTCGTCCTTGACTTTGTAAATTATTCTAGAAATCCTTGACTTCCTATAGCTGGTAAAAACCTGAAATCTCTTACTCAATTTGTCATGGAATATGCCAGTAAATTTCAAAAGTAAAAATGTGCGCTATTTGTTTTTACATAAAATTTCTCATATAAATAATTCTTGGATTAGACTTTTTTTGAAACATATCTTGACCCAAAACGTTTAAACTGTTTTCTTAAAACATTCGTTTGCTATTGAAAATTTTATAAATATAACTAGACTGAGTTTTGAATAAATGAAATTACAACGCATAAGCACATTGTTGGAACATTTTGTATAAGAAAACGTAATCGCATATAAATCAAGTTCTTATATCGCTTAATTACAATGCATCAGATCTTTAGTAAATAAAGAAAGCAATAAAATACACATGGTGGTTTGGCAATACCAAAAACATCATATCCCGCAACAGCTCTTCTTGATTATTTCATACCTTAGGAAACACGAGCAAATATGTCAATTGCGGAAAAATTGAAGTTTGGCAAGCGATAAGGTGGTGCGCAGGAGAAATGATTATCGGGGAAAATATTTCTGCAAGGTAGGAGGTGATTTGTATTCATTCTGGATGTGGAAGAGAATGTTATTCTAGGACTTCGAGAAATAAGGAACATAATTTGGATAAGAGTGCACATTTGACCAAAGTGAATTTGCGGAATTAGGAGTCATGTTTCTTCTTCTGTAGTGATTTGAAGCCGTGGTTCTGATGTCAACATCAAAGACTTAACGATATCACACTTGATTTTAGTGAAGTGTAGTTCATCTAGTGCTTTCTTCAGCAGTAGTAATGGCTTTCGCCGAACGAAACAAACACAATGCAAGTTTCAAATGTTAAGTCATTCAGTTTGCGAAAGAAAATGGAAATCATGCAGTTTGGTTTTCGTGAATGCTTCGTACACGAGTGGAAGAGGCATGAAATTTTACAATGATTATTGCGCCAAAGAATAAATGTGTATTGCATAAAGAAGTAATGAAATAGCTTACCGTCGGCGAAAGTGCTGGAATTTGCATTGTATAAAATCCCCATCGTCACTGGAATGGATTAATTGTAACAAGAAACAGCGTACGTTTCTTTGCCTTAAAAATAGAAAAAAGGAGTGCAAATGGAAGTGAAAACTCTAAAGCAAACTGAGGTTGTGTATTCGATTTACTTCACGGAATAATTCAGTTCTCCGAGAAAAAGAGATAAAATTTTTTCAAAGGCTTCGAAAATATAGAGATAAAACTTTGATGAGTTTTTAAAAATATGTAAAAATTTATTTACTATCACGTGTTGCAAATATGGATGTCATTCCTGTAGTTTTGATATAGTAGGAGATAAAGAAACAATGATATGAAAGAAAAATAACGGTTAACATAAAATCAATAGGCCAACGAGAAATCTCACCTCACCGTACTGATCTCCTGCTTAGCCGACCGTACGAAATTAAAAGCTCATCGATATCTTGAAAAGAAAGACTTTGCTGAAGTGCAGTTTCCCGAAAGTGTTTTCATCCGTATTCACGAGAAATGATCGGCGGAGAAAAATGTTGTGAAACTGTGGATAAGAAATATTTGGCAAAAGCTTCCTTTTGCCTCAGATAATCAAAAAAGTCTAATACTTTGGGACATGCTCAGCCTCCATCTAACGGATAACACAAATATGTTGTTGAAAGAGTGTTATACAGATATGACAGTTTATCCAGGCGGATAATTTCCATTAGTTCAGATATTAGACATATATGTCAATAAATCATCGATAGAATATTTTAAACGTTAGTAGAATACTCGAACAAAAGTGAAGGTGAAAAAAACAATTACAAATGGAGACCAAATACGTCATGCCAGTCCATAAATAGTCTGTCAGTAGATAATAAAATCACGTAATAAAATTAAACCCGTTTAATTTATGTGGTATATCTGACGGTCTAGATGCAACGAAAGATGATTATTTATGTGTGGATCAGAGTAAACGTAACGGCAAAACTGAAACAGAATTCGATGATGTGCTTGAAGTTATAGCTTGAGATGTATATGAGGATGTATATCTATGCAAGTAAGGATCAGAGGTGAAGGTGAAAATGAAACAGAATCCGATAACGAAAATTTTTAAGTACATAAACTATGTTATTTCTCTTAAATAAAAATCATTTAATTACACGCAGAAATCTAATTTTCGTATGCTCACTTTTTCCATATTTCTAAACATAACATTTTTATAGCTGGCGTACAGCGCGTACCCATAAATTTCCCTCTTGCATTTTCTTTTAAAAGTGCGCCTTATACGCCTGAATATACTATAACAAACATAGCTGAAACTTAAGTGATAGAGATATTTACATGCTTGCTGAAGCATTATATTCTTTTTTTTTTCCCTTCTATTGGTGTATAAATGTTTTCAAAATTTCGATGTTACGTTTTCAATCTTTGTGTTTAGAAAAGGGATAAATAATTCAAACTTTTATCTCCGAAAACAAAATTCTAAATCAGATTTCTAATGAAGAAGTGAAATTCTCTATAGCTTTACTTTCCGGACTAATTAAAATTAAGAAAAAGAAGAGAGGAAAAAAATAACTGATTTGGGTAAGCAGAATATTTAGCCATTCAGTATCTATTGATGGGAATGTATAAAACTCTAATGAATAGTACAGAAATAAGATAAAGTTACGTTTCAGTTTGTAGGCCTTACATTTCAAAATGGTTTTAATACAGCTTAAAGCGCATAGCCAAAGATTATGCTCTCAACCGTTTTTCAGTAATAACGTCAGAGAATAATTCTTACAGTTACAATGTTTTCAAATAATCCATTCCTTCAAAAGTAATCTATTGTACTAAGATAATGTGTTTTAGAGGGCAGAAAATGAAACAGAACGGCGAGATCCATCAGAGTATGATCCTGTAATGCTTTAAGAAATCTTTTGCAGTCTTAAGTAATAGAGAAATGTGGTAGAGCTTCATCTTACACTATATTCTTGTATTCATATTATTTGTATTATGTGACTATGTGTCTCTATTCGATGTGTGGGAAAAAAACGTCTCCAACAGGTTTATATATACGATACCATTCAGATAAACGCAAAGGAAACCAACATTTCCATCTAATAATATTCATTTTATTTTAATTATACCATTTTCTAGTTAGATAACCAATTTGTGAGCAAGAATTTGCATCGTAACAGTGAATCATATTGCTGCCAAATTCCAAATATAAAAAACTAAAGCTCACGAATCACAAACCGAGAGTTTCTGTGAGATTTGTGATGTGCGAAGGAATCTCTATTATGAAAGAAATCGAAATTGATATAAATTCGCTTTATAACATATTATTCAGTTTATTTATCTAATTATATTATGATTCTGATGTAATGTATACACACATTTTAAAAGTTATTTCTTTCGCTCATTTCAATTTGTAATCTTGAATTTTTACACTGAAAAAATCCTGAGTAGAGACGGAAACTGTGGTATGTCAAACTGAATTTAAACAAGGTGAAAGCAAATGAAAAGCTAATGTACATACTACAATAGCTTTTAATTTGTTTAGAATTACAATCTTAGTAATGCAAATCATGCTGATTAACACATAATTAAAAGTGGATAAACATTCCTTTTTGAACGTTTCTTTGAACCTTGATATAAAGTTCTATGGATATCTGCAGTTGGATAAGACAGCTCAGGGTCAAACAAATTTTAAAATGAAATTTGTATAAATTAATTTCATGAGTTCAATTATGAAAGATATGCCGTGCAATATTTATTTGCACTATTTAAAGCCAGTAGCACAACATAAATTTATTGTTGAAAAATATTGTCATTATAAAGCTATGTGTTAAAAAAGTCAATAAACTGTGACTTTCCAGGTAAAACCGGAAGACCTCGCAGCCATGAAAGGCACTGAAAACATAGATCTGAACTACGAAAGAGTGTACTTAGTTGCTGCTAAAATAATACTGGTATCTTAAAGTTAGCATGACTAATTACTAGCTAATAATATATCAGTAGTTACACTTACCGAGCAAAATATTATCAAATGCCGTCCATATACTAAGAATACCATAAAGTTATTGATAATAAAAATGTTGTTGATAATAAATTTTGGTAAAATGAAGCAGGTATATGATTTATTTGTTCTATTTTTCTTTTCCGGGTCTTGCTTCGTTTGGTCATTAAATCAATCGTTCTACAGTCGGTATCCAGTTCTGGCTCTTTTCGCAGTTCAACCGGTTTCCTTTTCTGGTTTGACAGTTCTTTTCCGGTACAGCTTGTCTTTCAGATTTGGAATCTTTTCCGTTTTTTGCTTCTTTTCCAGGTATTGCGTCTTTTCAGACTCCTCTATATTTTCCATTTCTGGCATCTTTTCCGGCTCTTGCTTCTTTTTCAGTTTTTGCATTTTTTCCAGTTCCTTCTTCATTTTCAGGTCTCTCTTTTTTGGTTTTTGCAATTTTTCCCTCAACTTTTGCCTTTCCAGTTCATTTTTGTGTGCTTGTTTTAGCATCTCTTCAATATGTTTCTCCATTTTCAGTTCTTCTTTCTTTTCTCGTTTTTGTATTCCTTCCCGTATTTTCTTCTTTTTCAGTTCTTCTTTCTTTTCTAGTTTTTGAATCCATTCCAGTAATTGCTTCTTTTTCAGTTCTTTCTTCTTTTCTAGTTTCTGTTGCTTTTCCAGTTTTTGTTTGTTTTTCAGTTCTTCCTTCTTTTCCAGTTTTTGCTTCTTTTTCTGCTCTTGTTTCATTTTCAGTTCTTGCTTCTTTTCCAATTTTTGCTTCTTTTTCAGTTCTTGCTTCTGTTCTAATTCTTGTATCTTTTCCTGTTCTTGCTTCTTTTCTAGTTTTTGTATCTTTTCCAGCTTTTGTTTCTTTTTCAGTTCTTGCTTCTTTTCTAGTTTTTGTGTCAATTCCAGTTTTCTCTTGTTTTTGAGTTCTTGCTTCTTTTCCAGTTTCTCCTTCTTTTCCTGTTCTTCCATTTTATTCAGTTTTTGATTCTTTTCCAGTTTTTGCATCTTTTCCGGTTCTCGCTTCTTTTCCTGTTCCTTCTCGTTTTCCAGTTCTTTCTCGTTTTCCAGTTTTTGATCCTTTTCATGATCTAAAGGAGGATTTTCCAATCTACAAAAAAATCGGTATATCTTTATTTCAGTAGTAAAATAGTGAAGGTAATGCAATGACGATCACGTTTAACATGTACAACACTTCCATATTTAGATACTATATAACACTTTTGGCTCAGTTTCATAGGGAAAATACTCCCCGTAGATTATTGCCTGGCAGACTTGTTTTCTACAAAGGGTGAATTTGTTGTTTTCGTTGTTCTGACCTAAAGCCAAGTAGATAAGTTAAAGTATTTTGCGTTATTTGTATGCAATAAGCGGCCTCCAAGAATCTCACGTAGAGCGTAATAATTTGCAAAGTTTCGGTGCCTTACTTTCATTTACATAAGTTGCAATAATAATAACAGAAATAATAAACAGGTGGCTTAAAAACAGAGGGAAACAATGACGAAAATTGCAAAATAGGAGGAAAAAAGGAAACTGAAATGAAAAGGAAAACAACTACAAACAAAGGATGGAAAAAGCATTTTAGAAGATATACACGTAACGTTCTTTCTGAATCAGCAAAACCTGTATTTTAACGAGTCTCTTTGAATCGCTGGCTGCACAGATTTCAAATTTTCTCTCGTTATTCCAAATTCGGATCATATTGCTGGTCTTTTCCATCGTCCAGCAGAGCCGCACTAGGATTTTTGCCACCATTTATTTTCAATTGAAACTTTTATTCTCATTCTTCAGTTGCATTCTTAAAGTTTATTTATTTATACAGGAAGAAAGAAAGAAATCAATCAAATCAAAGTAAATTAGGAAAAGATATACCTGTTTTCTCCTACATTTATTGTTCCCTGTAATTTCTTTTGCCTGTTGCATTAAATTTATTGAAGGAAAATTTACAAAATCTTTCAAAATGTATTTCCTAAATCCTTATGCGAATTTAGCCCTTCTGATCATTTCGGCCACACTTTAATGGCTTTTACAATTTGATGTTTGAATATTGACAGCTGCCTATACTGAAATATGTTCTCCATTGTCCTCGAAAAAAGAAAAATTAAAGTTCCAGGTAATTTTGCAATGAAGGACACATATATCTTATTTGAAGGGCAAGAGGAAAAGAAAAAGATATTTTCGGATGGGAATATGTAGCATTTTAAACACCGTGATTGTAAATGTCATCATATAGTAGCAACACTTGAGTCATAAGTAATTATACACATATATGAGAGAGACGACGATGACGAAAAATTAAATGGCAAAACATAGCCCAAATCATTTTCCTGGCCGGTGCAAACAACACTAAACACAAGAAAGATCGGACACCAGTTATGCTTAGCACAAGAGAAATTAAAAAGTAGGAACAAAATTAGACACTTATGGACCTCAAAAAAGGTGTTCGAAATTACGACCTGCACCCTGTTACAGGTATCCCATCTCTCGCACATCCAACATGAGATGTTCTGGAAAATACCGTGCATCCCCAAGACTTTCCCAGCACCTGCCACAATATGTGCCACAAGTTCCTGTTGGACTTCTAACTGGGGTTTCGTGCACTTATGTGTTGAAGTACCCCGAGACGAACTGATAATGCAAGTTAGGTCTCGTGATTTTGCTGAACAATGCACTGGACTATCCCTACCAAACCCATGTTTAGGATACGTTCCGATGGAACTTTCGAATACTTTCTTTGATGGCGATCCCTGCTTTTGTTCTTATTTCTTGGTTTCCGCTGCGCTAAGGAAAATAAACAAATATCTTTACAATGTTCGTACCCTATTTTTCTTGTGTTGTCTCTCGTCACTATGGGCCAGGAAAGCGTTTCCGACAATGCATTGCAATAAACGATTATATATATATATATATATATAAACAATATATATATATATATATATATAATCTTATAAACATATGTTACCGTGAATGACCGAAATTGGAGAATATCGACTTTCAACGGAGAATGTCAACATTCACCAAATACGTCGGTGAAAGATCAAATATTGCATTACATTCTTCTACATTCGGACCCTCACCGGTGTATGTCGATAATCACAGATATGATCTGGTGTAGATTGAAAAGAGCGGAGTATATGTACACACTGTTATTGCAAAAGGAAGTGTTCCACAAATAAATGCAGTTGTAAAAGCAAGGGCCTCTTGTCCAATTGAAAGTGTTATATATTATATACATATATATATATATATATATATATAATCGTATAAATATATGTTACTGTGAAAGACCGAAATTGGAGAATGTCGACTTTCGGTAGATTGAAAACAGAAGAGTATATGTACACACTGTTATTGCAAAAGGAAGTGTTCCACAAATAAATGCAATTGTAAATGCAAGGGCCTCTTGCGGAATTGAAAATGTTATATATATTATATATTTATATATATATATGCATATAATCGTATAAAAATATGTTACCTTGAAAGACCGAAATTAAAGAATGTCGACTTTCACCGGAGAATGTTAACATTCACCAAATACGTCGGTGAAAGATCGAATATTGCATTAAATTTATCTACATTCGGATCCTCACCGGTGTATGTCGACAATCACAGATATGCTCTGCTGTAGATTGAAAAGAGAGGAGTATATGTACACACTGTTATTGCAAAAGGAAGTGTTCCACAAATAAATGCAGTTGAAAAAGCAAGGGCCTCTTGTGCAATTGAAAGTGTCATAACAGTTTAAGTTGTTACAATAAATAAGATTTGAATCACGTAATTTAGTAAACATAGCTTGAGTAAGCTCCCTGTTCCGAGTCAGGTCCTTGCATATTCCCGAAGAAAGTAAGACGGAAAATTGAACCTGATAGTGGTGCCCAACGAAGAAGAATAACCATGGCCGAGTTTCAAGAAGAACCTATGCTGCCTGCGGAAGCGGCTCAGAATCCATAAATGCCAGCTGCAGCCCTGGAAGGATTTGGGTACATCGTACAGACCATGCGCGCATCGATGAAACCAGAAGCAACATTTAATGGAAACTCACCGGTAACCAGTTTTTTGGAAAAATTGGATGACCATTTCATGCTGTATCCAGTCCATGAGTTCCATAAAGTCACCTTAGCTACCAGCGCTTTGAGGGTCCAAGGGCTTAATTGGTTCAAATGTATAGGCAGAAGCCTCTTGGGTCAAGCGGGAAGTCCCGCCTATAATTACAAAAATTTTAAGACTGCCTTAGTAAAAGCCTTTCCTGTCGTACGAGATCGTGCAAGTTTAGAAACTGAACTCTTCAGCATATACCAGCAACGAATCGAAAATCTTTGCACTTTTATTTTAAGAAAAATTTACGATTTTAAACTCTTGTATGGAAACCGTCCGGATCCTGAGATAATCCAAGTGATTTTGCCGAGTTTAGTTCCCCAAGTACAAGACTTTATTTAATTAAGGAATCCGACTACACTGGAAAGGTTATTTGAGCTAACAATCCAGTTTGAAAGTAGAAGAACGGAGGACATCGAATGAAGTCGCCAGTATGAGCAACGAAGCCAATTTGGTGCGCGAAGACCACAGCAAAGGCAAGAACACGGCTACGGAAGCAAATCGAATCAGAGGGCAAGGAAACCTGAGTATCCAAAAACAACCGGCGAACGTCGACAGTTCAATAGTAAGCCAGAAAAAAGTCTGAAGGCCAGCGGAAAAACAAGGAAGGCATGGAAAGGAAGAAAGAAAATTTAAACTAAAACGGATTTCTGCTGACGGGAGGGTGCGGAAATCCGAAGGGAAAGAAAAGCCCTCTTTCTTCAAGTTAAATACAGTTATTGTGAAAAATTTGACTCTTCCAAAGATTGAAGTTAGAGTATTTATAAAAGATTTTGCAGCTTTTGAACATTTTGTTGAACCATTGTTAAAATTAAAAATGAAGAAGGCAAGATTCTCGTGGACGGCCGAAGCCAATAGTGCTTTCGAAAAATTAAAGCAAGCATTAACGCAGGCCCCTGTTTTGAAATTTCCTGAAAACGATGAGAATTTAGAAATTTCAGTGGATGCTTCGGATTATGCGCTAGGAGCGGTACTTTCGCAAAATCAGCAGCCCGTGGCATTTTTTAGTAGAACTTTAAATCAAACAGAAAGAAATTATTCCGCGACTGAGAGAGAGGCACTTGCAGTTCTGTTAGGAGTGCAAAAGTTCCGAGTCTATTTTGGAAAGGATCCAATAACAGTGTATTCTGATCATGCGGCGGGAACTAGATTGTACTCAGGGAAAAACTTATCCCCAAGGTTAATAAGTTGGGCACTAAAGTTACAAGAGTATAATCTGGTAATTAAGGACACGCCCCGGAAAGGAAAATATCGTAGCAGATGCCCTATCCAGAATTAAAATAGATGAAGAAGGTAATACTGTAAAGGTGGCAATGCTCACAGCATGTAAGTTACATTCCCGAGAAACTGTGATAACCGAACTGAGTAAGAATCCTGAATTTAAAAATATTTATGATTATTTAAAGGATCCTGAAAATTTTAGCCACCAAGATATTGTGGCGATAAGAAATAGGGCGGCCCATTACGAAATAATAGGTGGTCTATTATTTTATACAAAAACTACGAATTCCAACAACGAATTTCGACCTGTTATCCCAGCTAGTCTTAGATTAAATATACTGCAGGAATTACACGACTCCCCTTTAGCTCCTCATGCAGGTATTCGAAAAACCATCCAACGCGTACCCGAAGCAGTTTATTTTCCTGAGCTGCAAAAGTTAACAAGGGCGTATGTCCAGTCCTGCCCAACATGTCAAGCAGTTAATTATATTAATTTCCGCCCGGCCGGGTTTCTAAATATTATTAAATCGGAATTTCCAAATGAAATAATTGGCATCGATTTATTGGGCCCTTTCCCAAAAAGTCAGTTAAATAAAAGTCGCTATCTCCTTGTTATGGTTGATCATTTTAGTAAGTGGATCGAAATTTTTCCCTTAAAACGAGCCTCCGCGAAATTAGTTACTGATTCTATTTTAAATAAATATATTTTAAAATACGGGGCGCCCCTAAAAGTAATATCGGATAATGGTCCTCAATTTGTAAGTAATATATTTGAAGGCATGTGCCAAAAACTGGGCATACGTCATTTAAAAATTGTCCCGTATCGGCCGCAATCAAATATAGCGGAATGGGTCAATAGAAATATAATGAAAATTGTCCGTAGTTATGTTAAAAATTTTCATAAAAGCTGGGTTAACTATGTCAATGAATTAGGTTTCGCCCTTAGGACCGCAAAACATGATACGACGGGCAAAACTCCTGCTGAGTTATTTTTAGGCAGAAAGATTATAACGCCGTTACATAAATTATTTTATGTTCAACAAAGAGCCCCAGAATTTAAAATGGGCAATATAGAAAAATAAATTAAAGAAGCAAAAAAGAATACTGAAGTAGCACAGAGAAAAAACAGAAGCTTTATTATGATATGAAACGACGGGGAGTAACTTATAAAGTAGGAGATGAAGTGTTAAAAATTAAGCATTAACTTTCTTCAGCACCAGAAGATAAAACTGCCAAATTTTATCCACGATTTGAAGGACCATATGTCATAGAAAACGTAACTCAGGCTTAGTGGTGTTAAAAGCCAGGGATGGTGAAACCTGCACCGCAAACATAGACCAGATAAAACCATTTTATAATCGTAATAAAATGCCAATATTTCAAGATCTTTTGCAGGATCCGGCACGGCAGGCACAAGCTCCAGAGGTGGAACAACGACAGTCCCAAGGGCAAGCCATTAGTAGACAGGAGCATATAAAAAGAATGTTCCCCCGTTGGAAAACTGAAGGTAACAAGAAAAAGAAGTCGTTCCACCGACCAGAAAAGAGAGGGCACCACCACCCCCAGAATGAAGAAGGGATAAGTACGACTAATGCAAAGAAAGCCAGGAGAAATGACAGCAACTATAACACGGCTCCAAAACAGAAGATCTACCCATCGGATAGGAGTCTACGCAGCAAATGTCGACGAATTGATGGAGGAAGACCAGCTGCAGATGCAAAGACGCAAGAAAAATTTGAACTGACAGCAACGAGATCCAGGCAACAACGAGAGACAGTTGTCCCGGTTCCGCCAAGACCAGCTGCCATCAAACGTCCGAGACCACAGGCAGATGCTAAAAAAAAGGTCTTCAAGGGTGACCGAACTCGAAGAAAAAGAAAGCTCATGGAGGAAGGAACCGAAGGGCGAACCCGCACAAAAAGGAAGATCAACCAGACCGTAGTCTTCGCTACCTTCCAGGACTGGGCAGAAAAAAGGATGTCTGAATATCACAAAGATAAGTAAAACTTCATGTTACTTTGAAACCATAAGTTAATTTTTCAATCTTACTGCAAGTGGCAGAATTCAGGAATTTTTACCTCATGTGAGGCCTACCTTTATCGCCAAAAAGGCGAGAAAGGAGTTGTTTCCTATTTTGGTATTGTTTTTCAATTACTCGCGAGTAAAACTAAAATTAATGTATAATAGGAATGTGTAAATACTTGAATATTGAAAAAGCATTGATAATCTTTGAGAAAGGTACCTTAAGAAAATTGTAAAAATTATTGTATAAAATTTTATTTAAAAGATTCTGGAAAGAAAGAAGTTTTAATCTGAAAGACTTTTGAAATGTAGAATTTCAATGCAGAAGAATTGGCACTTGCTTGGAAAAGAATAGAAGTTAACAATGTACTACTAATGTATGTTTTAAAATGCGTAAAATTAACGGCATGTTAATATGTCCTTATATACAATGTGAAATGTTATCTTAAAAGTTAAGAAATATTGTGATATGTTAAAAGTAAAAATATTAGAGTAATGCCAAAAATTTTAACTTATTCGTGTGACTGTAAAAAGAGCAAATTATTGTGAATATGTGATAAAGGTTGAATGAATGTAGTTAGGCTCTCTGACGCTACACTTCAGAGTTAGCCACTTTTCAGAATAGTACCTCAGGGTTTAGAGATGAATATAAGGTGTGTTCTGAGGTCTTGTTATGTTGAATTTTAACACGTTAGTGTTTTGATTGCATGCGGTAGTGTTGAACACTTGTACATAGACACGCTCGTGTTTGGTGTTTTTCTTTACAACACAAGTCAGAGAGCACGGGGAGATAATTAAATAACGTCATGAATGAAATAAGAATTTTAAAGGAGAAATATAAATATTCATGTTACTTGCCATTTGATTGTGTAACATTTCATTAAACTAGTTTTCCTTCCATAAGGAACCAGATTTCAACTAAGAAACTCCTGTTTATAGATGCAGTACAGATGAAAATACTTGTCCATAGAGATGATAATGTAAAAACGACTTTTTAATATCTAGTTTCTAGAGAGAAATGTTTGTAAAAGATTGGCCTCGCGTTAGATTCAAGGTCGCGTTAGATTCTTTTCAACAAGGTCGTTTTAGACCTCAGTTTCAAACTAATTAACTCTGGCGGGTATTATGTAAGGATCCTAAGTTTTACTAACGTTTTTGATGTCATTTAAAACGCTTAATTACAGGGCCGTAGTACAATACACAACCCCCCCCAACCCCAGAAGTATAGCGATATACAATAGTGACGTGATCGAAGATTCTTTGGAAATAATCGTTGTCATCGAATGACATGCATATTCTATTTAAGTAATCGTAGTCATCGGCTTTTAATATTCTTTGCAAATGATCATTGTCATCAAATAATCATTGTAAAGAATCATTCTCATCGGATAATTATTGAAAATAATCCTTGTCGTTACGTAAAGGGGCATAGTAGCTGATGTATAAAGAATTGTACTCAAATTCTAATCAAAAGAATCGCATATGTATGCAATTTATCATATGATCATTATTTACAGCAATGATTCTTATATGTTTTCGACTTACGGCTCCTAATGACGCCGCGGAAAACTTGCGCAACAGTGACAAAAAGAATATTTAAATATACAGTAAAAGCTTGAAAGCTAGGGAAAATGTGTGAATTTATTTTCCTTTTATTTAAATGAAGCTTAATGGTTTTAAAGGAAATTGAATATTGTAAAGAGGAATCAGCAGTTTAAATATATGTGGGATTTTGCCTCTTTGTTTTTTTTTCTTCGTAACATCATATCCTCCGGAACGGGGGAAAGGAGAGATTTGAGTTTAAAAGGAGGTACCCTCGGATTTAAAAAATTCTTGGTAAAACTTTTCGACTATTGTTATCTTCCTACGACTATCACTCGAGATGTTATATAAAATTTCGGAAAGCGCTGGAGATCAAATTGCTTTATTTAGAAAAATGATGGCTCTTCTCACTCTCAAATCGTATTGTTTAAGAGAAATTTTTAAGTTCAAAAAATATGAAATAAATAGTATTGCCAAACTCGAAACTTATTGTTATTATTTACGGTTATATTCTGAGTTGAAGAAAGCACATGATTCCATATAACGTCACTGTATGTCGAAAACTATTTCGTTAATTTCAGTATCTTAAATGAATAGCTGCTTTTGGCAACTTTTATATTTCATCTTTAGATACGTGACACGATATGCTATCGCTACGTTAATTCTTTTATTGAGATTTTTCATTTTTGTTATATTAAAATAAATTTAAATCATAACTTCAAATGTATTACCCCAAGTGTCAAAGGTCTTTGTTTCCTGACTTGGCAAGAAAAATTTATTTACGAATAGCTGGTTGCTTGGAAAGAATGAATACATTTTCTTCATAATGAAATGTTTCTATGCATTTTATGCTATTCTGATTTTATTTATAAAAATTTAATTTCTTTTATTGTATAGTTCCTTTCTGAGTAGAAGTTTAAACTTCTGTAGGTATTTAACATATTTTAGATGCAATGTTACTTTACTACAGTTTATTAATTTTTTTTTCAATTTACTAAAATGTCTGAACGCAAGAAGACAGCACAAATGTTACAGCGAGCTACAGAAAAAATGAAGTAAAAAGCACTAGGAGACTCAGCAGACAAGTACAAGAAAACTTGCATGCTTCAAAAATGAATGAAGATACAACTAGAAACTCAGCAGGCAAGCATAGTGACAAGAAAGGTTACGCATTCAAGAAACTGAAGAAGAAACGAATAAGAGTTCCAGCAGACAAGCAACAACTCAAGAAACTTCGCTTGCTCAAACTGTATCAGAAACTAGTAGCAGACGCAAAAGACATTCAGAAAACCAAGAATCACTGCGTGCTCCGGAAAGGTAAGCAGTAGCGAAACGGAGGCCCATTAGGCAAGCGGAACGTCAAAAGAATATGCGCGATGACGGGAAGAAGTCGCAAGTAAACGAAGGATACAAGACTGTCCGCGTCATCGTCAGATTCGACAGGAAATACCAGAACAGCTCAAGAAGCTGCATAAACAACTCAAGACGCTGCAGATTACGGACAATTTCGGTTCGAAGAGGCAGAGCTCATACGAGGAAACAAGCTTCGCATGAACGCATCACGACATACACGTAGTACTCTTCACAATGCAGGAAGTTTACTTTGAGCAACACACTGTATACGTAGAGCTCGCAGACATATATAGTAAAGATTTTGCTATGTCAACAGCCCCCTAGTAAAATGTATGAAGTTTATATTGACATCTCACAATACCTGAAAGAAATTTTTCTATTTACTTCTTCATTTACTATTTTCTTAAATTTCTTATCAGTAATCCTGTCTATATATTATAGATATCAAAATCAGAAAAAATTAATTAATTATCTTTAAATGTATCTAAGTGGTGAATACTTCGCCCCTGTTCGTACCGAAACAACACGATGTAATTGTAGATACCTAGAAAGTAAAATATATTCAGCAGGCTGTACAGCAAGCGACAACTATAAATGGTGATAACACAAGAATGTTATATAATGTTATATACTGGCAGAATTTTAAAAAAAGAACATATACATCAGTGTTTTAAAAATACGAATTTTGCATCAAATTGCAAAACAAATATCTTAAAATCTGCCTTTCCATGCATAAGAGTTCAGGATTCGGAAAATTATATTTTCGTAAACGGTTTATCAAAAATAACAAAAATTATTGCCTTGAGAAATGGATAATCTTGGTATGAATACGAATTACGCCAAGACTACTCGTCAATGGTTGTTTTGAACACGCCCTTAATGTATATATATAACCCTTAAAAAAAGTAAAGTGAGTGAACCTACTATTCGAGTGTGTCTTTATATCTTGAGTATTTAAGAAATAAGAATTGCATTTATCTATCTCGATAAAGCTAAATCTATTGCCCGAATAACAACGTTTATTTAACACTTGATATAACCAACTTCATATATATCTTGAAATAAAATATAAATTTCCTAATCAGATACTACCAATTGCAGAAAAAACACAAAAATAATGGAATTTCTAATAACACTACAAGTAACATACCGAGGAATAAATTGCGCTGCGAAACTGTTGCAATCTACAATATGTAAACCACAAAATTTATGTACCGCTATAGAAATGCAATAGAATGAGAAATGAAACTGTGATGAGATTTATAATGAAAACTTTACCATAAACTATTAGTATATGATATAAGTAAATATATACTTTTAATACTATTCATTTAAATATGTTCAAACGTTCATAATATTCATTACTTACAAACGCTTCTTCATCCATCGAAGCATAGCACAAGCCATTCTCAATTTAGTGCTGGTGCACGTCAAAAAAATAAGGATAAATCCAAATTTTTACAAAAAAATCAATCGCTTTGACTCGTTTCTCAAAAAACGCATATATACAAATGCAGTATTAATATATCACATCAGTATAATTCGGGATCATAAAATCACCAAACAACGCATTAAACGCAAAAAATCGCATTAAGGCAGAATGAAGAATTTTCACTCTTACAATGACTTTTACAACAATATATAATAGAATCGAATTTCTAAACTAAGTGTTCATTGTTACACTTATCATATTTCATTCTTGGGGAACCTTTCATGGTTGTTCAGTAATTCTAACTGTTAACTGGTATAAAAAGAATTATGATTTCATATATATGCACAGACTTATATATGTATTATATTAACACGTATCTGTAGTAACATACATCATCTTATATTATATGTATTCGCATAATTCTAAATTAATTATACTAGTCAACATAATTTGTATATTGATAGCAGCACAGTTTTAAAATTATTTATTACTATCTGCTTGCTAACGATTATATAATTAAGTACAGTGGTACCTCGATATACGAGTTTAATATGTTTCGTAACCTTGCTCGTATCTGAAAGCAATTTTCCGCATTGAAAGTAATCGAAATGTCATTAATCCGTTCCAGCTCCCAAAACACGACCTCAGCTGTTTTTTTAAGTGTTTTTGAATAAGAAAAATGTAGTTTCTTATTCAAAAACAAGAAGAAACATTTATTTATAAATAACAAATACATATTCTATAAAAACATAATTAAAAGAAAAAGTGCCTACGGAAGCGCTTAATTTTTATCACTGGTCTTCCCTCTTTTTGTCATGATCTGCTCATTTTCACCCGCAGATCATTTAAAAAAACTGTCCAAGGAGGTTTGTTTCTTCCTACCTGTCAAGGTATTGCGGAATCGAGTTAGGCAAGTTTCGTTGAACAACTCCGATTTAGGACTAGCTGCAACTTTTCCGCGGTGATTTTTATCCACGAACTCTACAACTTTATCCCACATTCTCAAGATCTGTTTTATATCTCTTGTAGGGATAACCTCCTCCATCTCTGGCTCCTCTTCAAAACTAATTTTTCGTTGAACCACCGTATGCTGCTGCAAATGCAGATCGTGTAACTCCTCGGTTGTCAGCTCCTGAGACTGTTCCTCTACGAGTTCGTTCACATCTCTCTCCTCCACCTCCAGACTCATGGATTTTCCCAGAGAAACAAGCTCCTGTACCACTGACACTTTGGGTTCCAATCCTTCGAATTCTCTTTCAGCTACAGCCTCAGGCCACAGCTTCTTCCATGCAGACGTTGTAACACCCAGCCAGGCCTGAACAATAATTCTTAGGCACATCACGATGTTAAAGTGGTTTTTCCAGAAATCTCGAATGGTAAGGTTTGTGTTCTCTGTCACCTCAAAGCAGCGGCGAAAAATGTGCTTGGTGTACAAATTCTTAAAATTAGAAATCTCCTGCTGATCCATGGGCTGCAGGATAGGAGTGGTGTTGGGTGGTAATTAGGGAAATTTTATATACTTGAACTCTTCGAGTAAATCATCTTCGAGATTTGATGGGTGAGTAGGGGCATTGTCGAGGCCAACACCAGAACAGAACACCAGAATTATCCACTCTACAAAGAAGTTCATTCTGTCCCACGCCTTCGGATTTGCCCTCCACATATCTTCTTAAAATTATAACTGGCAGGTTTTCTTTTAAAATATTATATGACTTAAAGCCTCTGGGGTTTTCCGAATGGTATACTAGCGGAGGCTTGATTTTACAGTCGCCACTCGCATTGACGCAAATTGCTAGATTTAATCTATCCTTAATGGGTTTGTGACCTGGCATCTTCTCCTCTGCCGTTATGTAAGTTCTATTCTTCATCCTTTTCCAGAAAAGCCCTGTCTCGTCACAGTTGAGGACTTGCTGGGGGGGATGTATCCTTTGGCTACTATCTGTTCGGAAAACATTTTGATGTAAACATCAGCTGCCTTTACATCCGGATTTGCTGCCTCACCATGCCTGACGACGGAGTGAAGGTCGGTCCTTTCCCTAAAGTTGTCAAACCAGCCCCGACTGGCTTTAAAAGGGTCTTCCGATTCCACGTTTGTAGAAGTGTGTGGGATCTTCTTTAGAAAATAACCGTAATAACTCGTAATAGTGCCTTCTCACATATGATGCTTTGTGTTAAGGTTCCTCCTTGAAGCTGCTTCTCTCTCACTCACACCATCAGTAGTTTCTCCATGTCTTGACGGAGAGAGGTCTGAGCTTAAAAATTATTGTAATGCCCTTAGTTGGCGTTATACTTTATCAACTCCTTTTGTTCAAGACAGTAAATATCATTGATGTGTTACGCCCGTACATCCTCCCCAAGTCAATTACCCGCACACCTTGCTCTTGGTTTTCTATTATTTAACGCTTTAATTCAATAGACATCATCATCTTCTTTGGACCCAGGGTTATAAAAATAAATATGATAATGTTTTCTAAATGTACAAAAAGCAAAAAACGCGAACCCAACTTATCAAAAATGCTTCCAAAACGAGGGAAACAAGCACTCAGACTGAGGACTAGTCTGAGGTGGGAGAAACTGTTAGACGCTGCACACGACATCTACATGCGCGCGCATGTTGCGGTTGTGTACAGCGGTGTAGTGTGCGATTCCTCGTATCTCAAATCTTGCTCTCGTCTCAAAGCAAAAACATCGCTCGCTCGGTAGCTCCTGTCTCAAAACACTCGTATGTTGGGGCACTCGTATATCGAGGTACCACTGTAATTACATTTTATAGTTTTTTTAATGTGACAATCATTATAAGCCATGTAGATGTTTCCTTGTGACTTCATTTGTTTTCTCTTCCAAAATTTCGAACGTCCAACAGTTTTGTCAGTTTCGGGCTTTTGGTATGGAGAGTAAGAAAATGAGATAAGACCAGAATGAACTTCAGTTCTGAACTTTGCAGTTCAGCATAGAGTAAGGAGTATTGACAGGTTTATGTTCGATCTTTACGTGCGCTTTTCATCGTATTTTCTTCATCATTCTCAGCATTTTAAAGTGATAACTACTAGCAGTGTTCCTTTATATTTCGTATATTTTTGGAATTATATTTTTTTACTCGTACTTTTCGAAAAACTCCAGAATTGTTCAGTGTTTTTTCGGGACAAATAAATTCTAACAAGCTACCAGCTCTTCCGCATGCTTTACGAACCTTTATGCCAGGAACAATTTTGGGTGTTAGAAGTAGGACAGAATGCTAGTGACAAGAAAAATTGAGGAGCATCTGAGGCAGCTTGTGACAGTCTTTGCTGCGTTCCAGGAAGATATAAAAGGAGATGTTGATTCCTTTACAGAAGAGATAAATGCGTCCAACAAAAGAGGGAAAGGGGAAGTAATACCAGTTCAAGGAAAGATGGAATCTATCCAAAATTGATACTTAAGCCTGTCATGAAGAAATAAAGACAACAGTAGAAGATTTTCGAGGATTTTGAAAGCAGAAATAACATGGTCGAAAGGAGAGTTAGAGAAACTGGAGAACGTGTTTCTGTTGTCAAACAGCAAATCAAAGAAAGAGTTAATGCTGTCAAACTACAAATCAAAGGAAGAGTTTCTGATGTCGAACAACAATATTAATTTATATGCTATAATTTATATGCTTATAATCAGCTTTATTTAGCTTAGCTTTATTGTATTTGCTAATCACTTCCTGAATTCACTTATCAATAAATAAAGCTTATAATCAGCTTTATTTAGCTTAGCTTTATGGTATTTGGTTTCATTTGTAGGATCAACATCATGAATCGGCTTTTCATCACTCGATATTTTGTGGTAGTAAATTGCCCAAATGGCTTTTCTCATATCACTAACAGACTCATTATATTCTCTAATCACATTACCATAATATGAAGTTATTTCATTTATTAACTTATCTGTTAGTCTCCCTTTCCCAGACAGATTTTACCGTCATTTAATTTTACTTTTTTTCTTTCAAGTTTTAATTTGCGTAGCCATATTCCCATTCGTTTTTGAATATGTCCAACACACTCAATTTTTTCTATATTTAATGAACCATATGGTTTGGCGTCAGTTATACCTGCAAATGGTTTTGCATCACCTATGTAAGGATCTTAAGTTTTACTAACGTTTATTTTATTTTAAATCTTTACTATCACTTCTTATTTTCTACTTCCGGCCAGAATTAAAAGCGTTAACTTATTTATGCAAAATTTGTGTGGCGAACGCCAAGTACTTAAGATGTGGCTTTTTTCCAAGCGAGAGAGAGGAAGGAGTTAGTCGAAGTCTTACCTTAGAAGTTTTACTCAGTTGCTGGTTGCCTTCCAGGCCAGAGTTTTAATCCTCGTGATAATTTTAAACGTATTGTAGTGTTAACAGTTCTCTGTACTACATACGGCTTCCTGTTAATATAAGGCCAATCTTCCACGTTTATTATTCCAAAGTTAAGTTAGAGTTTAGTTAAATATTTTTATATTCTTATATTTAGACCACAAGTAGTGGGTCTTTGTATTCCGAAGTACGGAAATTATTGTAAAGAGAGAAAAATAAAGGGTTTTGTATACCTTTCTTGTGTATCCTGTCTACTTCCCACAGTTATTGAACATAGCTTTAGTAAGCTCTCTGTTCCGAGTCAGGTCCTTGCATATTCCCGAAGAACATAAGACGGAACATTGAACCTGATAGTGGCGACCAACGAAGAAGAATAACCATGGCCGAGTTTCAAGAAGTACCTGTGCTGTCTGCAGAAGCGGCTCAGAATCCAGAAATCCCAGCTGCCGCCCTGGAAAGATTTGGTTACATCGTCCAGACCATGCGCGCTTCGATGAAACCAGAAGCAACATTTAATGGAAACTCACCGGTAACCAGTTTTTTGGAAAAATTGGATGACCATTTCATGCTGTATCCAGTCCATGAGTTCCATAAAGTCACCTTAGCTACCAGCGCTTTGAGGGTCCAAGGGCTTAATTGGTTCAAATGTATAGGCAGAAGCCTCTTGGGTCAAGCGGGAAGTCCCGCCTATACTTACAAAAATTTTAAGACTGCCTTAGTAAAAGCCTTTCCTGTCGTACGAGATCGTGCAAGTTTAGAAACTGAACTCTTCAGCATATACCAGCAACGAATCGAAAATCTTTGCACTTTTATTTTAAGAAAAATTTACGATTTTAAACTCTTGTATGGAAACCGTCCGGATCCTGAGATAATCCAAGTGATTTTGCCGAGTTTAGTTCCCCAAGTACAAGACTTTATTTAATTAAGGAATCCGACTACACTGGAAAGGTTATTTGAGCTAACAATCCAGTTTGAAAGTAGAAGAACGGCGGACATTGAAAGAAGACGCCAATATCAACAGCGAAACCAATTTGGTGCGCCAAGACTACAGCAAACTCAAGCACACGGCTACGGAAGCAAAGCGAATCAGTGGGCAAGGAAACCCGAGCATTCAAAAACAGCCGGCGAACATCGACAGTTCAATAGCAATCCAGGAAAAAGTCTCAAGGCCAGTGGGAAAAGAAGGAAAGCACGGAAATGAAAAATAATTTAAACTAAAACGGATTCCTGCTGACTTGAGGGTGCGGAAATCCGAAGGCCACGAAAACCCCTCTTCCTTCAAGTTAAATACAGTAATGGTGAAAAATTTGACTCTTCCGAAGATTGAAGTGTTGGTGAATAATATCCCAGCCACCGCACTCCTGGATACAGGCGCGCAGTGTTCCTGTGTGGCAGAAGATTTTTTTAGGAAGTATTTTCGTTAATATCTTATATATAATTCGGATAATACGACAGTGTTAGCTGCGCAAGGAGAAAGATGTACGTGTATAGGTAAATTACCGCTGTATGTCCGTATCAAGGACGAACAAGTAAAGGTTATGTTTTTCATAGTAAAGAATCTGCAAGCACATATTATCTTAGGAATAGATTTTCTTTCAGAGGCACAAGCAACGCTAGATTTTAATGAAGCGTCTCTTAAGCTGACAATGAAACCAGTTCGTGAAGAAAAGGCTGAACCACCGATGTTAAACCTTGACCACCTGCCTAATGAAGAGCAACAAAGAATCCGACAAGTGGTAAGTCAATTTGCTTCGTTCTTTAGTGATATTCCAGGATTTACTCAGGTTACTAACCATAGTATTGACACCGGAGATTCAATGCAAGTTCGCCACAAAGCATACCGGTATGATAAGAATATGGAAAAAAATATAGAATGGCATATCACCGATATGCTACGTAAAAAGATCATAACGCCCATCTCAAGTAGTTATGCTAGCCCGGTGGTTTTATGTAAGAAAAATAATGACTATCCATTGACACATCCAAAAAGGTGGAGATTCGCAATTGACTACCGTAAATTAAACTCCATAACTAAATATCCGGTATATCCGTTACCTATTATTGAAGAAATTCTAAGGAACATAACATCCACCAAATATATGACGACTTTAGGCTTAACGACTGGTTATTTTCAAATAGGGGTTAGGCCTGAGGACGTGCCTAAGACTGCTTTTATAACCAAGTATGGCACTTATGCATTTCTGCGCATGCCGTTTGGCCTTTCAGGGACACCGGCAACATTTCAGCGATGTATGGACATTGTGTTAAGGCCTGTTCATGGAAAGTCCACATTTATCTATTTAGAGGATATCATTATTACTAGTGATAATCTCGACCAACATGTACAGGATTTAAGACAGGTGTTTTCTTTATTAAATGAGGCCGGTCTAAAGGTTAATGTCGAAAAGTGCAAATTTGCAGCACCTGAATTAAAATATTTAGGTTACAAAATATCTCAGAAAGGAATAGAGACAGACGAATCAAAAATAATCGCTGTGCAAAAGTATCCGACTCCAAACACGGCGAAGAAGCTCTCTTCTTTTCTAGGACTTTGTTCATATTATAGGTCCTTTATAAAAGATTTTGCAGCTATTGCTGAACCATTGTTAAAATTAAAAAGGAAAAAGGCAAGATTCTCGTGGACGGCCGAAGCCAATAGTGCTTTCGAAAAATTAAAACAAGCATTAACGCAAGCCCCTGTGTTGAAATTTCCTGAAAAGGATGAGAATTTAGAAATTTCAGCGGATGCTTCGGATTATGCGGTAGGAGCGCTACTTTCGCAAAATCAGCAGCCCGTGGCATTTTTAGCGAACTTTAAATCAAACACAAAGAAATTATTCCGCGACCGAGAGAGAGGCACTTGCAGTTCTGTTAGTAGTGCAAAAGTTCCGAGTCTATTTTGGAAAGGCGCCAATAACAGTGTACTCTGATCATGCGGCGGTAACTAGATTGTACTCAGGGAAAAACTTATCCCCAAGGTTAATAAGATGGGCACTAAAGTTACAAGAGTATAATCTGGTAATTAAGCACACGCCCCGGAAACGAAAATATCGTAGCAGATGCCCTATCCAGAATAAAAATAGATGAAGAAGGTAATACTGTAAAGGTGGCAATGCTCACAGCATGTACAATAAATTCCCGAGAAACTGTAATAACCGAACTGGGTAAGGATCCTGAGTTTGGAAGCATTTATGAGTATTTAAAGGATCCTGAAAATTTTAGCCACCAAGATATTGTGGCGATAAGAAATAGGGCGGCCCATAACGAACTAATAGATGGTCTATTATTTTATACAAAAACTACGAATTCCAACAACGAATTTCGACCTGTTATCCCAGCTAGTCTTAGATTAAATATCCTGCAGGAGCTCCATGACAGCCCTTTAGCTTCTCATGCTGGTATTCGAAAACCTATCCAACGCGTACGCTAGGCAGTCTATTTTCCTGAACTGCAAAAGTTAACAAGGGCATATGGCCAGTCCTGCCCAACATGTCAAGCAGTTAATTATATTAATTTCCGCCCGGCCGGGTTTCTAAATAGTATTAAATCCGAATTTCCAAATGAAATAATTGGCATCGATTTATTGGGCCCTTTCCCAAAAAGTCAGTTAAATAAAAGTCGCTATCTCCTTGTTATGGTTGATCATTTTAGTAAGTGGACCGCAATTGTTCCCTTAAAACGAGCCTCCGCGAAATTAGTTACTGATTCTATTTTAAATAAATATATTTTAAAATACGGAGCGCCCCTAAAAGTTATATCGGATAATGGTCCTCAATTTGTAAGTAATGTATTTGAAGACATGTGCCAAAAACTGGGCATACGTCATTTAAAAATGGTCCCGTATCGGACGCAATCAAATATAGCGGAACGGGTGAATAGAAATATAGTGAAAATTATCCGTAGTTATGTTAACAATTTTCATAAAAGCTGGGATAACTATGTCAATGAATTTGCTTTCGCCCTTAGGACCGCAAAACATGATACAACGGGCAAAACTCCTGCTGAGTTATTTTTAGGCAGAAAGATTATAACGCCGTTAGATAAATTATTTTATGTGCAACAAAGAGCCCTAGAATTTAAAATGGGTGATATAGAAAAACTAATTAAAGAAGCAAATAAGAATACTGAAGTAACACAGAGAAACCAAAAGCTGTATTATGACTTGAAACGACGGGAGTAACTTATAAAGTAGGGGATGAAGTGTTAAAAATTAAGTATTCACTTTCTTCAGCACCAGAAGATAAAACTGCCAAATTTTTTCCACGATTTGAAGGACCATATGTCATAGAAAAAATAACTCACGCTGTAGTAGTGTTAAAAGCCAGGAATGGTGCAACCTGCTCCGCAAACATTGATCAAATCAAACCCTACTATGATCGTAATAAAATGCAAATATTTACAGATCTTTTGCAGGATCCGGCACGGCAGACACGGCGGGCACAAGCTCCAGAGGTGGAACAACGACAAGTACAAGGGCAAGCCTTTAAGAGGCAGGAGCAAGTGAAAAGAAAGTTTCCCCGCGGGAAAATTAAAGGTAACAAGAAAAAGAAGCCGTTCCACCGTCCAGAAAAGAGAGCTCACGAACACCCCCAGAATGAAGAAGGAAGAAGGATGACGTATGCAAAGAGAGCCAGGAGAAATGACGGCAACTATAATCCGGCTCTAAAACGGAAGATCTACTCATCCGACAGGACTCTCCGCAGCAAATGTCGCCGAACTGCGGAAGGGCCATCAGCGGCAGAGGAAAAGTTACAAGGAAAATTTGAACGGCCAGCAACGAGGTCCAAGAAGGAACGCGAAAGAAGTCTCCCGGTTCCTCCAAGACCAGCTGCCATCAAACGGCCAAGACCACAGGCAGAGGCGAAAAAGAAGGTATTCAAGGGTGACCGAACGGGAGAAAAAAGAAAGCTTCTAGAGGAAGGCTCTGAAGGGCGAGCCCGCACAAGAAGGAGGATAAATCAAAGGAGAATCTGCGCTACCTTCCAGGACTGGGCTCAGAAAAGAATGTCCGAATATAACAAAGATAAGTAAAATTTTATGTTACTTTGCAAACTTAAGTTAATCTTTCATTCTTACTGAAAGTGGCAGATTTCAAGAAGTTTTACGTCATGCGAGGTCTACCTTTATCGCCAAAAAGGCGAGAAATGAGTTGTTACCGATTTTGGTATTATGTTTTTCAATTACTCGCGCGTAAAACTAAAGTTGATGTATAATAGGAATATGTAAAGACTTAAATATTGTAAAATTTATTGTATAAATTTTATTTAAAACATTCTGGCAAGAAAGAAGTTTTAGTCTGAAAGACTTTTTGAAATGTACTATTTCAATGTAGAAGAATTGGTACTTGATTTGAAAAGAATAGAAGTTAACAATGTACTACTAATGTATGTTTTCAAATGCGTAAAATTAATGGCATGTTAATATGTTCTTATATATAACGTGAACTGTTATTTTAAATGTTAAGAAATGCCGTGATATGGTAAAAGGGAAAGTAATGTTAATTTTTTTTTTATTCGTGTGACTGTAAAAAACCAAATCATGGTGAATATGTTTTAAAGGTTGAATGAATGTAGTTAGGCTCTCTGACGCTACACTTCAGAGTTAGCCACTTTCAGAATAGTACCTCAGGGTTTAGAGTTGAAGTTAGGGTGTGTTACGAGGTCTTGGTATGTTGAAATTTTAACACGTTAGTGTTTTGATTGTAGGAGGAAGTGTTGAACACGTATACATAAACACATTCGTGCTGGTGTTCTTTTACAACACATGTCAAAGAGCACGGGGAGAGATAATTAAAATAGTCATGAATGAAATAAGAATGTTAAGAGAAATATAAATATGCATGTTACTTGCCATTTCATTGTGTAACATTTCATTAAACTAGTTTTCCTTCCAGATCTCTGGAAGGAACCAGATTTGAATAAAAGCTCCTGTTTAGATGCAGTACAGATGAAAAATTGCGTGTCCTTGGAGCTGCTATTGTAAAAACAAATTTCTTTTTTTTTTTTTAATTTCTAGTTTCTAGTGAGAAATGTTTGTAAAAGATTGGCCTCGCGTTAGATTCTAGAGCTAAAAGTTTTCAACAAGGTCGTTTTAGACCTCAGTTTAAAACTAATTAACTCTGGCGGGAAGTATGTAAGGATCTTAAGTTTTAATATAGTTTATTTTATTTTAAATCTTTACTATCACTTCTTATTTTCTACTTCCGGCCAGAATTAATAGCGTTAACTTATTTATGCAAAATTTGTCTGGCGAACGCCAAGTACTTAAGTTGTGGCTTTTTGCCAAGCGAGAGAGGGGATGGAGTTAGTCGAAGCAGGCCGCTTACCTTAGAAGTTTTACTCAGTTGCTGGTTGCCTTCCAGGCCAGAGGTTTAATCCTCGTGATAATTTTTAAACGTATTGTAGTGTTAACAGTTCTCTGTACTACATACGGCTTCCTGTTAATATAAGGCCAAACTTCCACGTTTATTATTCCAAAGTTAAGTTAGAGTTTAGTTAAATATTTTTATATTCTTACGTTTAGACCACAAGTAGTGGGTCTTTGTATTCCGAAGTACGGAAAATATTGTAAAGAGAGAAAAACAAAGGGTTTTATATACCCTTCTTGTGTATCCTGTCTACTTACCACAGTTATTGAACATAGCTTTAGTAAGCTCTCTGTTCCGAGTCAGGTCCTTGCATGTTCCCGAAGAAAGTAAGACAGAACATTGAACCTGATACCGTCACCAATATAAGAATTATATTTTACACCTCTTTTTTCCATGGAACATGAAAAATTGTTTATCTTTCTATTCATTTCCATTTTTCCTGAAGAACCAGCATGATTCTCCAAACAGGCCTCGTGTTCACTTACGCCATTTCCTAGAAATAACTCGCAACCTTTGCAATATAAAGACAGTATTTCTGTATCGATTACTGTGTTGCTTTCTGACCCTATTACGGAACAGACTCCAACCAAAGACGTATGTCCTCGAGTCTTCCACGTACCGTCTCCACTTACAGTCACATTTAACGACGAATTTGAAAGAACGATGTGCAATCACAGGAGGGAGATCCATAACGCAGCAGAATTTCTACATAGCAGCTTTCCCTTGACCAAGAGTTCGCATTGCATACGTAAATCTTCTGTTTAGCTCTGATATATTTTTTCGGACACCCATCATATTAGAGTTTCTGAAAGTTCTATTACATGAACACTTTGAGCATAGTAACTCAAATTTTGAGCTTAAACCATGATGAAATAGTTCACTTAAATGAACATTACAAATTTTACAACATAAATTATTTTCAATAAATTGAAATAGGATATCCAAATCAAATAGTCTATAACCACTAAAATTAGGCTCTAAAGTTATCTTTATCTCTTGGTGGCAAAACAGTGTCACTATTTAATTTTTTAAACGAAGAACTGACACCACACTTCTTATTCATTGTATCATTATGCTGATTTCCCTGGAACTTTCTTTTCTTTGGTCGATGACCATAAGATCTTTTATTTTTTACATCTTCCTCACAATTTTCCATAATTATCAGGTGATAAAAATACTAAACAAAATCTGCAATGTTATAATAAAAACACCTTCAAAAAATTCAAAAGAAATTTAGAAATCGCAAAAGAGCTTGTAAACAATCACGTTTCACGCTAATCCAAAGCTGGAGTAAGATTTCAACACATGCCTATGTTAGATGCCTATGTTAGAATAGTGCTATGTATAAATCTAATATATTCCTAAGTCGCGCTTTCGAGACATGAAAAACGCAGTTTGAATTTTGTCAATCGGCCCAGTAGAACGGGAGATATAGCACATTCCTCCCTTTTTTTTTTTTAGCTTGATAACACATCAGCACTGTTTTTCCACCATCTCAAAATAAATTATGAAGATTTGTGCTTTTGCAACTAGTTGAATTTCAACAGAAATACACGTTCATATGAAAACGTTGAAGCTCTTTTAAAGGGCCGGTTTTATACCTTTATGCAAATGTAATTCTACCGCATATAGCAGTACTTCCCTGTTAGCTGAATTACTTTCACACTGAATCTTCCGAAGAGAATTTTCCTAATTAAATACCAAAGGATGAATGATTATAAATTTCAAAGCACCTACTATCTTAACGTTCGTTTCACTCAAAATCAAATATTCGAAAAGTGAGCAGAAAGGCAAAATAAACAATAGCTAAACATGGAAACATTGAATGTGAATAGCACTTTATTGTTGGTCTGCTGCCTTTTACCAGCTAAGATAGTACTTGCCAGAAACCGAAGATTATCCAACTGTGGGCATTGTGGTAAGAAGTCCTTTACTGAGTTCTCCAGCCGAGTAAACTTAAATGCGATTAACCTCTCGAAGCCGGCTGGTACAGCAGTTGTTCGAGGAGAATGACTTTCTCAGACACCGGCATTGGTACAACTGTCGTACCATCCATGCCCTCCCCATTTTAGAGAATCGCCTACCTGTAGTAATGAAGTAACTAGTAATGAATCAAATTGCAAATTGCTTAGATGACATTTTTCAGCTCTCAGAATACATTCCATTTAACTATGCAGTAAATCGAATGATTTTTTGCAGTTAACAATATGTAAAAAGCTGTTTGGGCCAGGTCGAGAAACAGGTGGTTTACATCTGGAGGAAACGAATGTTTGACAATGTCTATATACTATATATAAACTAATAATTAGAAACTTCCGCGTAATGCCCTTATGAAATAATTCACAGTATATTAGAAAAGTACGAGAAACAGACGCATATTTCTTCGAATGAAAAAAATCGAAAAATTATGTGCTTACTAAAATCAAAAATCTCAGGCGAACAACACATAAGGCCTTGTAAGGCCTTATGTGTTGTTCCTTATAAGTTATGTGAATTTCCTTATAAGGCCTATTAAATTATACACACTTTATGCTGCTGATCATTTAAATTTATTTCTTCGAATTGCTCTTTCAAACTTGAATACCCGATTCCTAAAAGAAAGTTGCTGATTTTGAAATTACGTATACTGCACAATTTTGGTCGTGCGTTTATGAATTTTTTCTAATTTTATTTCTTTACTAGCGGAAGTACCCGATGTCAATTAAGTTAGATTGAAAGCAATGTATCTAACAAGAGAGAGAACGATACCGTTGTAATCCTTCTCTAACGATGTAAAAAATACGATTCATAGTTATACATTTTTCAGTCTGGTGCGATATGCAACCCCACATAAAAAATTTCGATAGAAAAATATAATTCTCTCTCATTGTATCAGAAGCAATGTCACTCAGCTTTTAGTGATTTTCGTCTTTCTAATCAAATGGCCATAACAGCTCAAGTTCCATCCAATATTTTACCTATATTCAACTTTAGTCGATTCAATGTCGCAAAATATTTATCATAATTGATCAGAAATCAATAACGCAAACAAACAAACAAACACACAAACAGACATTCTTTATTATATATATAGGTTATGTAAAATTTACAAATTTTTTTATTAACAAAATGTACGATTTGCAAGCGAGCAGTAGCAACACTTTTCGAAATAAAACAATTCTATCTCCAACGCCCGAGACTGTTACCACTATGAAAAATGAGTGCGAAATTTAGAACTTTCAGAATTTTTAATTAGTATTTTGGCTCATGAAAGTGGTTAAGATGAGAATAGTCGAAATGGCTTCCCTCGAATTTTCGGAATCGGGAATAACGTATTTAATGTTTGGGAAAGCTATTTTTATTTCATCTTTTATCTATTTTTGTATTTTAACAAACTCTAGGATTTGAAAGAGAGCAATGGTAACAAATTTCGGAATAAAGCAGATTTTCGTCTCCAGCTTGCGAGACTGTTGCCACTCGGAAAATGAGAAAGAAAATTATCGTTTTTCCGAGTTTTTAATTTATAGCTCTGATTTTAGCTACTTTTTTTTTTTTTTTTTTTTTTTTTTTTTTTGGAGAAAAGTGATGTCGACCTAATTGTAGTGGTTGTAGTGTGTAATTGTAGTGGTTAAGCGTAGTTTGGTGGTGATAGCTATAGTAGTGACCGAGTTATGAGAGGACAAACACACAAACTTTCTTCTTTATATACTATATAGATAACAAGTATGAAACTTTCCCAAATGTAAGTATACGAACCGCGAGAGTGTATTAAAATTTGGATTTACTTATTTGTCAAAAAAGAATTTTTTTAAAAATTTGACATCGCCAAAACATGAATATTTTCTTGATTTAAAAACATTTCGATAACTGGAAGTATATTACTACAAGCAACGATTGCAAAAATAAAGGTCGTGTAGGGACTTTTAAGCCGGATAAAGGATGTTGGTGTACATATACGTGAGCATATACATATACGGTTGGTACAGCTAACCTGCAATATAAAGAGAGAAGCAAGCCTACTCTTTAGAAAATTTCAATATTCTTCGGCTAATCGTTTTTGAGTTATGCGAGATACATACACACATATATTATATCTACATACATACAGAGAACACGAAAAAATCCCTTTTGAATGCATTATAAAATATACTATGAAAAGGAAGAAGTCTTTATTCTGTCCGTATGAGATGTCGCACAAAAATCATCCAAATGGATTCAGATATGGACAAAATGGATATTTCCACTGAAATGTGATACTTGAAAATTTTCGTAATTATAATACTTCCTTTATATTGTAAAATGCAGTAATAAAATATTACCTAAATGGGAAATCTTAAAAAGATGAGAATTAGTACCAGAATTCCACAGCTATACTTTTAAGAAGTGGTCGTAAAAAAAAGTGGTTCGCTGAGAACTTCGTTCTAAAAGTTCAAGCAATAACTAAAACATTTTCGAATAAATTGTGTGTGAAAACTGTATGTCCCGTCGTTCAAAAGTTGTGGACTGTAAATTCACTTGATGTTCCCTCAGTGTAGAACCCAACAAACCTCAGAATCATAATGTTGACCGAAACTACTTTATTGGCTTTCAAACATTAAGTTGGCTGAGGAACGGCGAAGAACACTTTGAAATCTCCGACTTCAGTAGCGGCTCACCAAGTAAACTCAGGAGAACCTCTGCTTAGTTGAAACTCACCGCAACTTAAAAGCTCTAAACCCGAGCTTTACGATCCTAACAAATTTGTGTCTGCGCCTCTCCTCGGTACAAAGAGAGAAATACAATTTGCGTAACATAGAACTAAAATATTTAATCCTTTGCGGCGCACTGTACGTTAAAGTCGGAATTTCAGCAAGAAACGTTGTATTCAGTCTATTTAGTCCTAAATAAGTATACAGGTAAAATGTTGTAAAAATTGCACTTACAGTTTTAATTCTGTGGGTGTTCCATGAGGTGGAACACTGCGCCGCCAGAGCTTTTAAAAGTGCGACTAAGCGAGCATTGCAGTGAAGCACGAAAATGAGTAGAAGCGTTTGCATAAGAATGAAAAAAACTCTGTATTATGGCTGTATACATGGTTTCCTAGATATACACAATATTCTTGAATATATGCGGATAAATGAGATACATATCTATATACACAAGTCCTATATACAAAAATGTTTATAAATTTTCCTATTTCTTAGCTTCGTGAAATTGTTCAAAGCAAGTCACACCTTTTTGATGGAAGCACAAACCAACTAAGATTAAAATAATTAACTACGATTAATATTAACAAAAAAGAAAAATAAGCTTATAATATATAGATACACGAAAAATATCTACACAATTATTGAAAATAAACGGGAAAGAGACTAAAAAGACAGCAAAAAATTCGCGTAGGTCTAAGTAAAGATGAGTCAAGCTACTAATGAAATTCCCGCCTAAAAACTACCCCCAAAAATTTCGAGATGCCAATATTAATGCTTTCATAACACAAAAACCACCTCGCTCCTCAATGCTGCTTTGTTTGAATTCATTCCCTCCCCCAAAAAAATCAACGGAAACAGAAAACGAAAACAACGGATGTTCTCTCCTAAGAGCACAGATGTTCTGATTAGTAAGAGCATGAGATTGCTAAAGGCGCAGTGTTCCCGCTAACGGAACACCTGGTTTTATTCAATGATTCTGCGTATGATTTTTGTATGAAAGATTAAAAATATAATTTGGAGTACAGCCAGCAAAATTATGCCTATATTTTCTCCAAATAAAATTTTTATATCATTAAAAAAATAGAGAAAATTACTTGAAAAAAAATGGATTTTAATAACACATAATAAATTAAAGTTATGTGTCTCCTTGTGATATGCTGCTATCTACGGTTTAAAAAGTAAAGTTAAAAGTATATTATAAAACATTTTTATCTGTTTACGGTTGAATTTAGAGGCTTTCGAAGCGATTCAATTTGGGTGTTCCATGTAGTGGCACACTAAGACACAAAAGCTTAACCATATTTTAGAATCATTTATAAAAATATATAAATGTAAAGTTAAATATAAAATATTCGTTTCAAAGAGATCGTTGACGATTCCATATCTCTTTAGTCTTCCGTTGCATCTTAGAGAGACATTGTGAAAAACCTATATTTACTTATTTTCTCAGAAACATCGGTCATCTTATAATGGTAATCGACAAGAGGATTTATTGTACCTATATTTTCTTTTTGTAAAATTCTGCGTTTACATTTTCTAGATCTAAATTTAAATTTGATCTTTCTCAAAAAAATAGTGTGAAAATGAATGCATTTCCGTTAATAATCTATTCCGTTAATAACTCTATCTGGCTGCAGTGGTCCAGAGGTAAAGTCGTTGAACGCTGGTAGCTAACCCCAGCACAAAAACACGCTGCTTGAGAATTTTGTGGTTTTTCTAATGTGTAATGTGCGTACGAAACTTTTCCTGAGAAAGTCCTCCCCAAACGCTTCCCTCCCCTTAGGAAAAGAGCCCTAACGTGCTCTTCCAATAATCCAATAAATATAAATACGGTACTGATATATTACGTAGTTTATCCTGACTTGTGTCATCACAACTAACGAATCGCAACATCCAAAGGATACTTATATAAAAGGATTACTTATAAAAGGAAGTCTTAATTTTATTCAAAGAACATAATATTAGAAATTTCAGACATGCATAAAACTTTTAAATACATTTAATCTAAAGTAAATGCTCCTTTTCCCTTTTTTAATTTTTTAAAAATATATTGTTTATGAAGAACTGCCAATACAAATTTATGAAATGACTTAATTAAATAATAACGTTTAATAGTTAAGTAAATAAATTTAAAATTCTCTTAAAATAAATAATAAAAAACTGCGTAGTACTCCCATGCGTATCATTAATTTTCTACTTCCTTTCAACTTTTCAATGCAAGAGTTCCTTCTTGGATTTTTAGCAAAAAATTATTAATGAAAGGAAATATATGAAATATAGAGGTAAAAATATTCCTCATTCTTACTCGCACCTAGAATTCATTACTCGAATACGCACCAGCACCTTTTAAAAGTAGAAAAGATATATCTGCAGAATAATCGTCATGCGATTATTTTATTTACTTTCTTTTATAGGAATATATTTTCCACGACGATATTTTTAAACTGCGAAGTTTTGGAACCGCTTTCTGTTCTTCGTCGATGTTTTGTACCACGATTGTTTTCTTCGATGATGTTTTAGACTTACGATATGTTTCCCTGCCTTCTTTTCTCCCACATGTTTTCTACAACGAAGTTTCCGTCTTACGTTGTTTTCTCCGCTACGTTTTCGTCCGCGATGTCTTCGTCGACCTCCTAGAATTCACTCGCAAGCAAGCGAAGTAATCGTTCCATTTAGACTCTTGTCCTTCGACAAAATAATACCTGGCCCATTATGGATTTATGCAAATGTACAGAGACGTATAAGATTATGGGGTTCATTTAAAAATGACTTTTCAGTCCACTTTCATATTAGTTTGATTACCATTAAAAACGAACATGAGAAAGGTGTCTAAAAATTTGCGTCTTATAATTAGGAATTTTTGAATAAAATTACAATCAAATTTTTTTTCTTATGGTTGGCACTTGCCTATGTCGGCATCGTCCTGCCCTAAGGCCAGATCGGTAGTCTCTTTATCATGGAGGCGCCTAGTAGGTGGGCCATCATTGCCTCCTATGAAGGGACAGACAATTTTACATCCATGCCTTCTCCGGGATTCGAACCCGAGCCCTTCGGTATCGCACTCAGTTTTCCCTAACCACCATAACGCTAAAAAAGGCTTGCAGCTACAGATTTGATTTTATTCTTGACTTATCATTATAGTCGTTAGAATATTTTATTCTCACAATTAAATATTGTTTTTTTTTCTTTAGCTTGTACAACGATGATTCAAATTTTAGTGTTTTTCCAGCATCAATGCGGTGCGCACATTGATTACAGACATGTTGTTTAAAAAAATAAAATTTACGAAAAAAAATGCAGATCAATTTTTTAACAGTGGGAATCAATTTTTCGTAACTATTTCAGTAGTGTCAGTTAGGTCAGACTTGTAGAGATTAATATTAAAATATTAAAACTGAGACTCGGTCTTTCAGAAAGCCTCACAAGTACTTTCTCTCTTTCCATAACAATGTATGTTATTGTCGTTATGATTGATCAATACCAGTATTGATCACCGATAATTTTTAAGAAAATCTGTGATAACTCTTTACCGACTTTTAAACAAAAGAATGAAGCTTATACAGGGTGAGCTGTCAAGTACTTCAGAAACTGTGTTCTTAAACGTTTAAAAATATTTCATATCTTTTAATGAAATACATCTGACACTGAAGCATGTCTCCATTCGATGATGCCACCGATGCTTGAAATTATATTCACAGTTTCAGCATGTTTATAATAAAAATTGTAACCAATGTGCTACTCACTAGTTTTCTCATATACTCCTGCGCTTTATGTACTTTAAAATTACAAACGGCTACAACTGTGTCTCTGTTCACCTTGTTTATTTGATCAAACTACTTTGTCTTTAACTGAGAGTGTTAGCTTTATAGTAATATATACTTCTCACACTTCTGCTGCTTTGTTTTGCGTTTAAAATGTTTCTTCAGTTTTATTTGGACCGTAAACGCTTCAAGAAAGTAATTCAGAAATCTGATTTAGAATGTGCGTGTTGATGATTGACTGATTCAGATGCTTGATTATTTTCTGATTATATCTCATTTGCGTCTGCAAGAAGTGCCAATAATTAGGTAATAAATCTATGCAGACCTTTCGTCAGAACTCGTTGGTATGCAAGTAAATAAAATGCTTACACAAATGAATAAAATACTCCTCATATTACCATTTCGACGTTTCATATACAGATAATTTGACTAAAACCTGATAATAATTTATGTTTTCTCTCTCATTGTAATGTTTCTTTATACTTTTATAAACGTTCTTCCAAATAAATGTTTCCACAAAATTATTACAATAGGTTCTCAAGCATTACCCTCTTAACCTTCTAAAACCGGGCCGAAATTCTCATATTATAGCTTTCAGACCGGCGCGATCCGAAACAGTTTTGCCCCCTCTTTGACGTTTTCCTAATGAGAAAAGTCGTTAGTTTCCCGTCCATGGATGAAGTAAAATTTACATGTTTGTCGGACGCCTACGTTCCATAGTAGAGGAGTTGCTAGATTTGCAATTTTTTCGATGAATATTTTGCTTTCATATTTAAATGAAAGCAAAATTCTAAATAAATAGTGCATAAATAAATGTGCAGTACTGGATGCATATCCAGTGCACACTTTATTTAGAACAAAATGTATGCAATGTTTATATTTCATTCATTATTTCTAATCAATCTCGTAAATAATTTGTGAATTTTTTAACTTTGTTTTCACTCTTCATTTATATTCGCGTATTTTCGTATTAGAAATTAGAAAGCGAGAACAAAATTTAACAAAATATAGTAAATACAGACTAGATCTGTAAGTCTGCAGGCAGGAATGCGATTTTTAATAACATATTTTCATTAATAAAATAATGGTAATGACTAATTTAATGAAATAATAATAATAATATTTATTACCATTAGATGATTAGAATGAGATTCAATGCAATTAGATTTTGAGATGAACTTATAGCAATAATAAAGCTTTACATAACAATAATAGAGATTTAAATCTGCTTTGTTCGATAATTTTGTTATTATAATATAAAAATCAAAATGCGAGATACATTGGTTGCGTTTAATAATTAATTTTAACAAATATTACATTGGACTATCAGGCAAAGAAGGTATACCTTTAACGAGAATTTTTCTTTGTAAAATTGGCTTTTGTTTATGTTAGCCGAGAAAAAAATTCGTGACTTATACATGCAATCATCAAAAGAATTTTGAGAACAGTTTTAAATGTTCATGAAGAATTAATTATACGTCAATTTCTTTCCATAGGTAGAAATTTCGTCTAAAACTATCGTTATATCCAAAAGTTGAAGTCTATTTCATTTTCAACGAATATGCTATTTGCACATAATATATTTTCTAATTTATTTTAGAAAGAGTAAACTTTCACGTTTTCAAAAGAATAAGTAAATATTGGGTGTTGATACCATGTAGTAAATTTGTTTTTTATATTTCTTCCAGTAATGAAAACGATTACCCTGCAATATTTTCAAAGCAAAATTAAGAAAAACGTTTACGCCAAATTTTGCATAAAGTATCTTTTCGTGTATATTTTTATTTAAAGTGTGGAATTTTCTCTTTGAAAATATCAAAAATCATGAAGAGCAAAATTAATTCATGAGAAATAACTTTGAAATGCAATAATTCCATTGTAATATGACATAGTGGATAAAAGTGCAATACAGTTTATTTATTCACAAATAATCCCCCTCATATGCGTAATTTATGTACTGTCGATTGAGAAATATAGGTTAGTAAATTAAACCGGTTAATTCAATACTTTTCCTTTATCAATATTTTTACCTGCTCTTCAGTAAAGCGGTAAAGGTGGCTGAACACTTATAGCTCGCTTGGATTTGAATCCCGGATAAATAGTTGGATTCATGGTTTTTGTGTAACGTAAATGCAAGCCAGCTTCTCTTAGAAAGTCCTCCGCGAAGACATAACTCCCCTTATACAGGTAATCGTTGGGTGCTTTGATGTAATTCAGTAAGCGAACAAATTAATCCAATCAATACCGAAAAACGGTTTGATTACATGTGGAGTTTTCCACCAGGAATGTAAATGCGAGCAATTTTCTCTTAAAAAGGTTTACACGAAAGCATCCATTCCCTTACGCAGATAGCGTTCGCGTGCTTTTCCGTAATCCAATCCTAATTTTCATACATTTAGTAATAAGTTGACATACACCTTATTACAGACAAAATAACAACTTTTTTAAGATATTTTTTTATCAGCTTGTCTGAATTCTCTCTATCTCTTGAAGAGTATAAGAATTTCAGCAAATAAAACTGGCCAAAATTTTATAACAAAAATTAAAACACGCTTAAAGCATTACACTACACGCTTAAAGCATTAATGTTCAAATTACAACATTAATTTGCACGCTTAAAGAGCGTGCAAAATCGCTGACGTTTTAATCATAGCAAAAGTCAGTACTAAAAAAAATAGCATTAAAATTATGAGACAGATTGAGAAAGAGATTGCCTCTATTTAATTTTCAAGTATATTGGCGCGAGACGAAACCTGCGGTTTTTGCCAAAATGTAGCTAAACTGATAAGAAGAGGGAAATAATGCGTAGCCAGCGGCTACTCTGAGCAGCGACAATGGACCACCCAAAGATCTACAGATAGGCGATTCTCTAAAATGGGGAAGGCATGGATGGTACGACAGTTGTACCAATGCCGGCGTCTGAGAAAGTCATTCTCCTTGTACAACTGCTGTACTAGCCGGCTTCGAGAGGTTAATCGCATTTACGTTTACTCGGCTGGAGAACTCAGTAAAGGACTTCTTACCACAATGCCCACAGTTGGATAATCTTCGGTTTCTGGCAAGTACTATCTTAGCTGGTAAAAGGCAGCAGACCAACAATAAAGTGCTATTCACATTCAATGTTCCCATGTTTAGCTATTGTCTATTTTGCCTTTCTGCTCACTTTTCGAATATTTGATTTTGAGTGAAACGATCGTTAAGATAGTAGGTGCTTTGAAATTTATAATCATTCATCCTTTGGTATTTAATTAGGAAAATTCTCATTGGAAGACTCAGTGTGAAAGTAATTCAGCTAACAGGGAAGTACTGCTATATGCGGTAGAATTACATTTGCATAAAGGTATAAAACCGGCCCTTTAAAAGTGCTTCAACGTTTTCATATGAACGTGTATTTCTGTTGCAATTCAACTAGTTGCAAAAGCACAAATATTCATAATTTATTTTGAGATGGTGGAAAAACAGTGCTGATGTGTTATCAAGCTAAAAAAAAAAAAAAAAGGGAGGACTGTGCTATATCTCCCGTTCTACTGGGCCGATTGACAAAATTCAAACTGCGTTTTTCATGTCTCGAAAGCGCGACTTAGGAATATATTAGATTTATACATAGCACTATTCTAACATAGGCATCTAACATAGGCATGTGTTGAAATCTTACTCCAGCTTTGCATTAGCGTGAAACGTGATTGTTTACAAGCTCTTTTGCGATTTCTAAATTTCTTTTGACTTTTTTGAAGGTGTTTTTATTATAACATTGCAGATTTTGTTTAGTATTTTTATCACCTGATAATTATGGAAAATTGTGAGGAAGATGTAAAAAATAAAAGATCTTATGGTCATCGACCAAAGAAAAGAAAGTTCCAGGGAAATCAGCATAATGATACAATGAATAAGAAGTGTGGTGTCAGTTCTTCGTTTAAAAAATTAAATAGTGACACTGTTTTGCCACCAAGAGATAAAGATAACTTTAGAGCCTAATTTTAGTGGTTATAGACTATTTGATTTGGATATCCTATTTCAATTTATTGAAAATAATTTATGTTGTAAAATTTGTAATGTTCATTTAAGTGAACTATTTCATCATGGTTTAAGCTCAAAATTTGAGTTGTGTTCAAAGTGTTCATGTAAAAGAACTTTCAGAAACTCTAATATGATGGGTGTCCGAAAAAATATATCAGAGCTAAACAGAAGATTTACGTATGCAATGCGAACTCTTGGTCAAGGGAAAGCTGCTATGCAGAAATTCTGCTGCGTTATGGATCTCCCTCCTGTGATTGCACATCGTTCTTTCAAATTCGTCGTTAAATGTGACTGTAAGTGGAGACGGTACGTGGAAGACTCGAGGACATACGTCTTTGGTTGGAGTCTGTTCCGTAATAGGGTCAGAAAGCAACACAGTAATCGATACAGAAATACTGTCTTTATATTGCAAAGTTTGCGAGTCATTTCTAGGAAATGGCGTAAGTGAACACAAGGCCCGTTTGGAGAATCATGCTGGTTCTTCAGGAAAAATGGAAATGAATGGAAAGATAAACAATTTTTCATGTTCCATGGAAAAAAGAGGTGTAAAATATACTTCTTATATTGGTGACGGTATCAGGTTCAATGTTCTGTCTTACTTTCTTCGGGAACATGCAAGGACCTGACTCGGAACAGAGAGCTTACTAAAGCTATGTTCAATAACTGTGGGAAGTAGACAGGATACACAAGAAGGGTATACAAAACCCTTTGTTTTTCTCTCTTTACAATAATTTCCGTACTTCGGAATACAAAGACCCACTACTTGTGGTCTAAACGTAAGAATATAAAAATATTTAACTAAACTCTAACTTAACTTAATAATAAACGTGGAAGATTGGCCTTATATTAACAGGAAGCCGTATGTAGTACAGAGAACTGTTAACACTACAATACGTTTAAAAATTATCACGAGGATTAAACCTCTGGCCTGGAAGGCAACCAGCAACTGAGTAAAACTTCTAAGGTAAGCGGCCTGCTTCGACTAACTCCATCCTCTCTCTCGCTTGGCAAAAAGCCACAACTTAAGTACTTGGCGTTCGCCAGACAAATTTTGCATAAATAAGTTAACGCTTTTAATTCTGGCCGGAAGTAGAAAATAAGAAGTGATAGTAAAGATTTAAAATAAAATAAACGTTAGTAAAACTTAAGATCCTTACATACTTCCCGCCAGAGTTAATTAGTTTTAAACTGAGGTCTAAAACGACCTTGTTGAAAACTTTTAGCTCTAGAATCTAACGCGATGCCAATCTTTTACAAACATTTCTCACTAGAAACTAGAAATTAAAAAAAAAAAAAAAAAAAAAATTTGTTTTTACAATAGCAGCTCCAAGGACACGCAATTTTTCACCTGTACTGCATCTAAACAGGAGCTTCTATTCAAATCTGGTTCCTTCCAGAGATCTGGAAGGAAAACTAGTTTAATGAAATGTTACACAATGAAATGGCAAGTAACATGCATATTTATATTTCTCTTAACATTCTTATTTCATTCATGACTATTTTAATTATCTCTCAACGTGCTCTCTGACATGTGTTGTAAAAGAACACCAAACACGAATGTGTTTATGTATACGTGTTCAACACTTCCTCCTACAATCAAAACACTAACGTGTTAAAAATTCAACATACCAAGACCTCGTAACACGCCCTAACTTCAACTCTAAACCCTGAGGTACTATTCTGAAAGTGGCTAACTCTGAAGTGTAGCGTCAGAGAGCCTAACTACATTCATTCAACCTTTAACACATATTCACCATGATTTGGTCTTTTTACAGTCACACGAATAAAAAAAATTTTTAACACTACTTTCACTTTTACCATATCACGGTATTTCTTAACATTTAAAATAACAGTTCACATTGTATATAAGAACATATTAACATGCCGTTAATTTTACGCATTTGAAAACATACATTAGTAGTACATTGTTAACTTCTATTCTTTTCAAATCAAGTGCCAATTCTTCTACATTGAAATACTACATTTCAAAAAGTCTTTCAGACTAAAACTTCTTTCTTGCCAGAATGTTTTAAATAAAATTTATACAATAACTTTTACAATATATAAGTCTTTAAATATTCCTATTATACATTAACTTTAGTTTTACGCGCGAGTAATTGAAAAACATAATACCAAAATCGGTAACAACTCATTTCTCGGCTTTTTGGCGATAAAAGTAGACCTCGCATGACGTAAAACTTCTTGAAATCTGCCACTTGCAGTAAGAATGAAAGATTAACTTAAGTTTGCAAAGTAACATAAAATTTTATTTATCTTTGTTATATTCGGACATTCTTTTCTGAGCCCAGTCCTGGAAGGTAGCGCAGATTCTCGTTTGATTTATCCTCATTCTTGTGCGGGCTCGCCCTTCAGAGCCTTCCTCTAGAAGCTTTCTTTTTTTTCCAGTTCGGTCACCCTTGAATACCTTCTTTTTCGCCTCTGCCTGTGGTCTTGGCCGTTTGATGGCAGCTGGTCTTGGCGGAACCGGGAGACTTCTTTCGCGTTCCTGCCTGGACCTCGTTGCTCGCCGTTCAAATTTTCCTTGTAACCTTTCCTCCGCCACTGGTGGCCCTTCCGCAGTTCGACGACATTTGCTGCGGAGAGTCCTGTCGGATGAGTACATCTTCCCTTTTAGAGCCGGATTATAGTTGCCGTCGTTTCTCCTGGCTGTCTTTGCATACGTCGTCCTTCTCCCTTCTTCATTCTGGGGGTGTTCGTGAGCTCTTTTCTGGACGGTGGAACGGTTTCTTTTTCTTGTTACCTTTAATTTTCCCGCGGGGAAACTTTCTTTTCACTTGCTCCTGCCTCTTAATGGCTTCCCCTTGAACTTGTCGTTGTTCCACCTCTGGAGCTTGTGCCCGCCGTGTCTGCCGTGCCGGATCCTGCAAAAGATCTGTAAATATTTGCATTTTATTACGATCATAGAAGGGTTTGATTTGATCAATGTTTGCGGAGCAGGTTTACCATTCCTGGCTTTTAACACTACTACAGCGTGAGTTATTTTTTCTATGACATATGGTCCTTCAAATCGTGGAAAAAATTTGGCAGTTTTATCTTCTGGTGCTGAAGAAAGTGAATGCTTAATTTTTAAAACTCCATCCCCTACTTTATGAGTTACTCCCCGTCGTTTCAAGTCATAATAAAGCTTTTGTTTTCTCTGTGCTACTTCAGTATTCTTTTTTGCTTCTTTAATTAGTTTTTCTATATCACCCATTTTAAATTCTGGGGCTCTTTGTTGCACATAAAATAATTTTTCTAACGGTGTTATAATCTTTCTGCCTAAAAATAACTCAGCAGGAGTTTTGCCCGTTGTATCATGTTTTGCGGTCCTAAGGGCGAAAGCAAATTCATTGACATTGTTATCGCAGCTTTTATGAAAATTGTTAACATAACTACGGATAATTTTCACTATATTTCTTTTCACCCGTTCCGCTATATTTGATTGCGGCCGATACGGGACCATTTTTAAATGACGTATGCCCAGTTTTTGGCACATGTCTTCAAATATATTACTTACAAATTGAGGACCATTATCCGATATTACTTTTAGGGGCGCCCCGTATTTTAAAATATATTTATTTAAAATAGAATCAGTAACTAATTTCGCGGAGGCTCGTTTTAAGGGAACAATTTCGATCCACTTACTAAAATGATCAACCATAACAAGGAGATAGCGACTTTTATTTAACTGACTTTTTGGGAAAGGGCCCAATAAATCGATGCCAATTATTTCATTTGGATATTCGGATTTAATACTATTTAGAAACCCGGCCGGGCGGAAATTAATATAATTAACTGCTTGACATGTTGGGCAGGACTGGCCATATGCCCTTGTTAACTTTTGCAGTTCAGGAAAATATACTGCCTCGCGTACGCGTTGGATAGGTTTTCGAATACCAGCATGAGAAGCTAAAGGGCTGTCATGGAGCTCCTGCAGGATATTTAATCTAAGACTAGCTGGGATAACAGGTCGAAATTCGTTGTTGGAATTCGTAGTTTTTGTATAAAATAATAGACCATCTATTAGTTCGTTATGGGCCGCCCTATTTCTTATCGCCACAATATCTTCGTGGCTAAAATTTTCAAGATCCTTTAAATACCCATAAATGCTTCCAAACTCAGGATCCTTACCCAGTTCGGTTATTACAGTTTCTCGGGAATTTATTGTACATGCTGTCAGCATTGCCACCTTTACAGTATTACCTTCTTCATCTATTTTAATTCTGGATAGGGCATCTGCTACGATATTTTCCTTTCCGGGGGTATGCTTGATTACCAGATTATACTCTTGTAATATTAGAGCCCATCTTATTAACCTTGGGGATAAGATTTTCCCTGAGTACAATCTAGTTCCCGCCGCATGATCAGAGTACACTGTTATTGGCGCCTTTCCAAAATAGACTCGGAACTTTTGCACTACTAACAGAACTGCAAGTGCCTCTCTCTCTCGGTCGCTGAATAGTTTCTTTGTGTTTGATTTAAAGTTCGGCTAAAAAATGCCACGGGCTGCTGATTTTGCGAAAGTAGCGCTCCTGCCGCATAATCCGAAGCATCCGCTGAAATTTCTAAATTCTCATCCTTTTCAGGAAATTTCAACACAGTGGCTTGCGTTAATGCTTGTCTTAATTTTTCGAAAGCACTATTGGCTTCGGCCATCCACTAGAATCTTGCCTTTTTCCTTTTTAATTTTAACAATGGTTCAGCAATAGCTGCAAAATCTTTTATAAAGGACCAATAATATGAACAAAGTCCTAGAAAAGAAGAGAGCTTCTTCGCCGTGTTTGGAGTCGGATACTTTTGTACAGCGATTATTTTTGATTCGTCTATCTCTATTCCTTTCTGAGATATTTCGTAACCTAAATATTTTACTTCAGGTGCTGCAAATTTGCACTTTTCGACATTAACTTTTAGACCGGCCTCATTTAATAAAGAAAACACCTGTCTTAAATCCTGTACATGTTGGTCGAGATTATCACTAGTAATAATGATATCCTCGAAATAGATAAATGTGGACTTTCCATGAACAGGCCTTAACACAATGTCCATACATCGCTGAAATGTTGCCGGTGCCCCTGAAAGGCCAAACGGCATGCGCAGAAATGCATAAGTGCCAGACTTGGTTATAAAAGCAGTCTTAGGCACGTCCTCAGGCCTAACACCTATTTGAAAATAACCAGTCGTTAAGTCTAAAGTCGTCATATATTTGGTGGATGTTATGTTCCTTAGAATTTCTTCAATAATAGGTAACGCATATACCGGATATTTAGTTATGGAGTTTAATTTACGGTAGTCAATTGCGAATCTCCACCTTTTTGGATGTGTCAATGGATAGTCATTATTTTTCTTACATAAAACCACCGGGCTAGCATAACTACTTGATATGGGCGTTATGATCTTTTTACGTAGCATATCGGTGATATGCCATTCTATAATTTTTTCCTTATTCTTATCATACCGGTATGCTTTGTGGCGAACTGGCATTGAATCTCCGGTGTCAATACTATGGTTAGTAACCTGAGTAAATCCTGGAATATCACTAAATAACGAAGCTAATTCACTTACCACTTGTCGGATTCTTCGTTGCTCTTCATTAGACAGGTGGTCAAGGTTTACCACCGGCGGTTCAGCCTTTTCTTCACGAACTGGTTTCATTGTCAGCTTAAGGGACGCTTCATTAAAATCTAGCGTTGCTTGTGCCTCTGAAAGAAAATATATTCTTAAGATAATATGTGCTTGCAGATTCTTTACTATGAAAAACATAACCTTTACTTGTTCGTCCTTGATACGGACATACAGCGGTAATTTACCTATACACTTACATCTTTCTCCTTGCGCAGCTAACACTGTCGTATTATCCGAATTATATATACGATATTTACGAAAATACTTCCTAAAAAAATCTTCTGCCACACAGGAACACTGCGCGCCTGTATCCAGGAGTGCGGTGGCTGGGATATTATTCACCAATACTTCAATCTTCGGAAGAGTCAAATTTTTCACCATTACTGTATTTAACTTGAAGAGGGGTTTTCGTGGCCTTCGGATTTCCGCACCCTCCCGTCAGCAGAAATCCGTTTTAGTTTAAATTATTTTTCATTTCCGTGCTTTCCTTCTTTTTCCACTGGCCTTGAGACTTTTTTCCTGGATTGCTATTGAACTGTCGACGTTCGCCGGCTTTTTTTGAATGCTCGGGTTTCCTTGCCCACTGATTCGCTTTGCTTCCGTAGCCGTGTGCTTGAGTTTGCTGTAGTCTTGGCGCACCAAATTGGTTTCGCTGTTGATATTGGCGTCTTCTTTCAATGTCCGCCGTTCTTCCATTTTCAAACTGGATTGCTAGGTCAAATAACTTTTCCAGTGTAGTCGGATTTCTTAATTCAACAAAGTCTTGCACTTGGGGCAGTAACCTCGGCAAAATCACTTGAATTATCTCAGGATCCGGACGGTTGCCATACAAGATTTTGAAGACGTGAATTTTTCTTAAAATACAGCTTGAGAGATTTTCGATTCTTTGCTGATATATGCTGAAAAGTTCCGTTTCTAATTTCGCACGATCCCTTACGACAGGGAAGGCTTTTACTAGGGCAGTCTTGAAATTCTCGTAAGTATAGGTGGGACTTCCTGCTTGACCCAAGAGACTTCTGCCTATGCATTTGAACCAATTAAGCGCTTGGCCCCTCAAAGCGCTGGTAGCTAAGATAACTTTTTGAAATTCGTGCACGGTGTAGAGCATGAAGTGGTCATCCAATTTTTCCAAAAAACTGGTTACCGGTGAGTTTCCATTAAATGTTGCTTCTGGTTTCATCGAAGCGCGCATGGTCTGGACGATGTAACCAAATCTTTCCAGGGCGGCAGCTGGCATTTCTGGATTCTGAGCCGCTTCTGCAGGCAGCACAGGTTCTTCTTGAAACTCGGCCATGGTTATTCTTCCTCGTTGGGCGCCACTATCAGGTTCAATGTTCCGTCTTACTTTCTTCGGGAATATGCAAGGACCTGACTCGGAACAGAGAGCTTACTAAAGCTATGTTCAATAACTGAGGGAAGTAGACAGGATACACAAGAAGGGTATACAAAACCCTTTATTTTTCTCTCTTTACAATAATTTCCGTACTTCGGAATACAAAGACCCACTACTTGTGGTCTAAACGTAAGAATATAAAAATATTTAACTAAACTCTAACTTAACTTTGGAATAATAAACGTGAAAGATTGGCCTTATATTAACAGGAAGCCTTATGTAGTACAGAGAACTGTTAACACTACAATACGTTTAAAAATTATCACGAGGATTAAAACTCTGGCCTGGAAGGCAACGAGCAACTGAGTAAACTTCTAAGGTAAGCGGCCTGCTTCGACTAACTCCTTCCTCTCTCTCGCTTGGCAAAAAGCCACATCTTAATTACTTGGCGTTCGCCACACAAATTTTGCATAAATAAATTAACGCTTTTAATTCTGGCCGGAAGTAGAATATAAGAAGTGATAGTAAAGATTTAAAATAAAATAAACGTTAGTAAAACTTAAGATCCTTACATAGGTGATGCAAAACCATTTGCATGTATAAATGACGCCAAACCATATGGTTCATTAAATATAGAAAAAATTGTGTGTGTTGGACAGATTCAAAAACGAATGGGAATATGGCTACGCAAATTAAAACTTGAAAGAAAAAAAGTAAAATTAAATGACGGTAAAATCTGTCTGGGAAAGGGAGACTAACAGATAAGTTAATAAATGAAATAACTTCGTATTATGATAATGCGCTTAGAGAATATAATGAGTCTATTAGTGATATGAGAAAAGCCATTTGGGCAATTTACTACCACAAAATATCGAGTGATGAAAAGCCGATTCATGACGTTTGTCCTACAAATGAAACCACATGGTGCAAATACAATAAAGCTAAGCAAAATAAAGCTGATTATAAGCATATAAATTCTGAACCAGTCGCTGTAATGGAGGCAATAAAGCCAGTTTTTATAAATTTGTCACAACCTTCGTTATTGAGACGTTGCCTTGGCGGCAAAAACAAAATAATAATGAAAAATTTAATTCCTTAATTTGGAAATTTTGTCCAAAGACATGTCGTGCTGGTAGTAGGACAGTTCAAATTGCTGGAAATGAAGCAGTAATTGCTTTTAAGGAAAGGTCTGTTGGTAGACATTCTGTAATGAATGAGCTACAGCTTTTTAGAAGTAAGTTTTCTGTTGAAGGATTTTTACAAATTGATAACAAGAGAATAGATAACGCAGAAAAGAAAGGCTTGTCAGAAAAAAAACAACAGCGTAACCTTGAAAGGCAGCAAAAAATGTCAGAAGTGCAGGCCTCCATAAAAATGATGGGTATGTTTATTGTGCTGGTGCGTTTTAATTTGTAAATAAAATTTTAGCAGTTTAGCATACAATTTGAAGTAAGTCGTAAAAGATTTTTTCACGCATGTTAAATAATATGTATATTATACAATATAATACATATCATATGCTTAAATGCTTGAGTTTATTTAACTAAAGTGGTTATGTAAAAATAAATTTTTGTGCAAATATGCCACATGTATTTTAATATACGGCTATCATTCTGTCATGGTTATGTATATAGCAAGGTAAATTTAACGTGTTTCATACTAACAAAAGCTTCTGCAATTTATTAGGATTTATACTTTTTAAATATATTTTGAAAATAAATATACTATGCACTTTATTATTAGAAAGTTATATACTGAAGTATTGGCATTAAAACTCAAATTTCTTAAAATACGGTTTTTCGCAGTTGTATACATAGCATTTAAAGTATGCTAAAGTTACATTGTGGAAGAACTATTAAATGTTTTATATGTTTGATGTACAGTAATATATTACAGAGAACTTTAGCTAAGACATTTGGCTATAAGTAAATTCTTATTTGTAAGGAAGTTTTAGTTTTATCATTCTTAGTCGATGTGTTATACTTCGATGAATGTAGCAGTTTAGCATACAATTTCAAATAAGTCGTAAAGGTTTTTTCCCACCTATGTTTAAATAATATTGCATAATATGATACATATCATATGCTTAAATGCTTGAAAGTACTTAACTGATGTGGTTATGTAAAAATAAATTATTTGTTCAAATATGCTACACGTATTTTAATACACGGCTATCATTCTGTCATGGTATTTTATATAGTATGGTAATTTTAATGTGTTTCATATTGACAAAAGCTTATGCAATTTATTAGGATTTATACTTTTTAAATATATCATTTTGAAAATAAATATACTATGCACTTTATTATTAGAAAGTTGTATACTGAAATATTTGCATCAAAACTCGATTTTCTTAAAATGCATTTTTTCCCAGTGTTATACATAGCATTCAGAGTATGCTAAAGTTACCCTGTGGAAGAACTATTAAATGATTTATATGTTTGATATACAATAATACATTACAGAGAACTTTACCTGAAAAATTTGCCTATAAGTAAGTTCCAATTTGTAAGAAAAATTTTAGTTGTATCATTGATAGCGTAGAAGTTTCAAATCATATTTAGTTGATATGTTATACTTTGATGATGGCAGCTTATTTTACATTAATTATGCTTATACCAACTATTGTAAATTGTATAATATTACAATATCTCTCAGAAAATAAGCATTTTATATATTTTATAACAAGAGAAGTATTTAAAAAAATATTTACATTAAAACTTGATTATCTCAAAACATAAATTTTCACTGTTGCGCGCATGATATTTTAAAAACGGTTCTTGGTACACACTTTAAATTTAATGGACTTCTTTATATGAGTATTTTCATCTAACTAAACCAAAAATATATTGAATATTTTAATAGTCAAAATTTTACTCATGAAAAAATTAAACATTTTTTATTAAAATGCATTGTATAAATTTAGTTCTAAATAAAATGAGAATTTAACATGAAATTCTTAAGATTTTTGGTTCACAGTAGTCTTTAGATGCTATACAAGCTGTATATTAACTATGAAGTTAAAATATATTACAGAAAGTTTTAAATTGTGCACACAAAGTGGGAGTATTACGTGAACATATAAAAAATTACCTCACAAAGAAGATTAAATTATAAAAACATTTGTGGCAACACAAACTATTTGCTTACTAATTCAGCTGTGCTATGTATTCAGCTGTAAAAAACTGGAAGTAATAGCTTTAAAAATAAATATGCTATCCCAATTCTTACAACAGGATTATATTCAGAGATTTTGAGGGTTTTAAGGTGTACGAGACCCCTTAACGTAGTTCAATGGAGAACGTCATGCAACCACTTCGCATACCCCAATGACTTTAGCTTTGGCACTTACGTTTCAACCGTCACCGGAATGACGGCCTTGATAATTCAACGAAAGAACATATTATTAGTACTCATTTCGTGCTCTTAACGTTCTTAGCATATTTCATAATGCCTTACCGGAAATTTCTGTTTTCAGCTATAATCCTGGAAGGAAAAGTTCTGTTCATGCTGGTTCTATCATCTCGACTTGAGGTTTTGGATGATGGTAAATTACTCATGTATCGATTGTTATACTAAGGGAACTCTATTTGTATGCCTCATGATTGAAAAGTCCAATATTGCCACCAACCATAACCGAAATCTGAAAGGATTTTATGTGGGACTTCTCAATATCTGGCAATCTCTGGCAAATTCCGCTCAACATCCACGATTTGTTTTCGTGACTTCTTGCTGATTAGCAGCATTATCTTCTGTGTCCTAATGTGTTCTGCAGTTCTTTCGTAAGTTCTTCATCACCACTGCAGTTCTAGCATAGTAAGGTTGCTTTCGTCTAACGTCTGTTCCGCCTCAAGGCACTTACCTAAGTGGGTAGACTGCCTGGACGAGCTGTCACTTGTCCACTAGCTTCTGGGTTGGAGTAGTTCCGATTGGGCAATGGTGTGTGCACGTTTCTGAAAGGACTGCCATGTTTTTCATGGCGTACACTCTAGGCATTTTTTAAATCCTTGAGATCCACTATTCGCAGTTGTTTCTATACCTCAGGTTCCCGTATGCCACCGAGGAAGTATTTCATGGATTGTACTTCACGTATTTCTGTTGAGCAGTCAAAAAAGGAGAGGTGGGACAGCATTTCGATATCAGTGGCGAGCTTCTGGATTATTTTGGTGAGCTTCTGCTATCGAGATATTAACTGCAGCCTTCTGTAGCCTTTTAAACACTTCTTAGTAGAGCTTTCGCGTACCGGGTACAGCATCAAAATCTAGCCTCTGGGTTTCTAGAAGATTGGGACCGATATCGTCTTCTATTCTCAGAGAATCTGCGAAATTACAGGTTTGTCTTCGGAATCCTACCCATTTCCATTTGGAGCTATACAGAACTGAGCCTTGTACATATGCCAAATGTTTTTTCCATCACACGTGGAAAGCATGAGAAATGGGTCGGAAAACATAGGTAGCAATTTAAAGGTATCAGAATCGTCTCCAGTTGTCATTATGAATGTGTTAAAGCTGTCAGATTCTTTGGCGACAACAGCAGAAACTCTGTCATCGATTTGTTGTTCGACATCAGAAACTCTTCCTTTGATTTGTAGTTTGACAGCATTAACTCTTTCTTTGATTTGCTGTTTGACAGCAGAAACACGTTCTCCAGTTTCTCTAACTCTCCTTTCGACCATGTTATTTCTGCTTTCAAAATCCTCGAAAATCTTCTACTGTTGGCTTTTATTTCTTCTTGACAGGCTTAAGTATCAATTTTGGATAGATTCCATCTTTCCTTGAACTGGTATTATTTCCCCTTTCCCTCTTTTGTTGGACGCATTTATCTCTTGTGTAAAGGAATCAACCTCTCCTTTTATATCTTCCTGGAACGCAGCAAAGACTGTCACAAGCTGCCTCAGCTGCTCCTCAATTGTTCTTGTCACTAGCATTCTGTCCTACTTCTAACACGCAAAATTGTTCCTGGCATAATGGTTCGTAAAGCATGCGGAAGAGCTGGTAGCTTGTTAGAATTTATTTGTCCCGAAAAAACACTAAATAATTCTGGAGTTTTTCGAAAAGTACGAGTAAAAAAATATAATTCCAAAAATATGCGAAATATAAAGGAACACTGCTAGTAGTTATCACTTTAAAGTGCTGAGAATGATGAAGAAAATACGATGAAAAGCGCACGTAAAGAGCGAACATAAATCTGTCAATACTCCTTACTCTATGCTGAACTGCAAAGTTCAGAACTGAAGTTCATTCTGGTCTTATCTCATTTTCTCACTCTCCATACCAAAAGCCCGAAACTAACAAAACTGTTGGACGTTCGAAATTTTGGAAGAGAAAACAAATAAAGCCACAAGGAAAAATCTACATGGCTTAAAATGATTGTCACATTAAAAAAACTATAAACTGTATTTACAGTGGTACCTCGATATACGAGTGCCCCAACATACGAGTGTTTTGAGACAGGAGCTACCGAGCGAGCGATGTTTTTGCTTTGAGACGAGCGCAAGATTTGAGATACGAGGAATCGCACACTACACCGCTGTACACGACCGCAACATGCGCGCGCATGTAGGTGTCGTGTGCAGCGTCTAACAGTTTCTCCCACCTCAGACTAGTCCTCAGTCTGAGTGCTTGTTTCCCTCGTTTTGGAAGCATTTTTGATAAGTTGGATTCGCGTTTTTTGCTTTTTGTTCATTTAGAAAACATTATCATATTTATTTTTATAACCCTGGGTCCAAAGAAGATGATAATGTCTATTGAATTAAAGCGTTAAATAATAGAAAACCATGAGCAAGGTGTGCGAGTAATTGACTTGGGTAGGATGTACGGGCGTAACACATCAATAATATTTACTGTGATTGAACAAAAGGAGTTGATAAAGTATAACTTAAACTAAGGGCGTTACAATAATTTTTAAGCTCCGACCTCTCTCCGTCAAGACATGGAGAAACTATTACGAGTTATTTACGAGCGATTTCCGGTTATTTTCTAAAGAAGATCCCACACACTTCTACAAACGTGGAATCGGAAGACCCGTTTAAAGCCAGTCGGGGCTGGTTTGACAACTTTAGGGAAAGGACCGACCTTCACTCCGTCGTCAGGCATGGTGAGGCAGCAAATCCGGATGTAAAGGCAGCTGATGTTTACATCAAAATGTTTTCCGAACAGATAGTAGCCAAAGGATACATCCCCCCCAGCAAGTCCTCAACTGTGACGAGACAGGGCTTTTCTGGAAAAGGATGCTGAATAGAACTTACATAACGGCAGAGGAGAAGATGCCAGGTCACAAACCCATTAAGGATAGATTAAATCTAGCAATTTGCGTCAATGCGAGTGGCGACTGTAAAATCAAGCCTCCGCTAGTATACCATTCGGAAAACCACAGAGGCTTTAAGTCATATAATATTTTAAAAGAAAACCTGCCAGTTATAATTTTAAGAAGATATGTGGAGGGCAAATCCGAAGGCGTGGGACAGAATGAACTTCTTTGTGGAGTGGATAATTCTGGTGTTCTGTTCTGGTGTTGGCCTCGACAATGCCCCTACTCACCCATCAAATCTCGAAGATGATTTACTCGGAGAGTTCAAGTATATAAAATTTCCCTACCTACCACCCAACACCACTCCTATCCTGCAGCCCATGGATCAGCAGGAGATTTCTAATTTTAAGAATTTGTACACCAAGCACATTTTTCGCCGCTGCATTGAGGTGACAGAGAACACAAACCTTACCATTCGAGAGTTCTGGAAAAACCACTTTAACATCGTGATGTGCCTAAGAATTATTGTTCAGGCCTGGCTGGGTGTTACAACGTCTGCATGGAAGAAGCTGTGGCCTGAGGCTGTAGCTGAAAGAGAATTCGAAGGATTGGAACCCAAAGTGTCAGTGGTAGAGGAGCTTGTTTCTCTGGGAAAATCCATGAGTCTGGAGGTGGAGGAGAGAGATGTGAACGAACTCGTAGAGGAACAGTCTCAGGAGCTGACAGCCGAGGAGTTACACGATCTGCATTTGCAGCAGCATACGGTAGTTCAACGAAAAATTAGTTTTGAAGAGGAGCCAGAGATGGAGGAGGTTATCCCTACAAGAGATATAAAACAGATCTTGAGAATGTGGGATAAAGTTGTAGAGTTCGTGGATAAAAATCACCGCGAAAAAGTTGCAACTAGTCCTAAATCGGAGTTGTTCAATGAAACTTGCCTAACTCGATTCCGCAATACCTTGACAGGTAGGAAGAAACAAACCTCCTTGGACAGTTTTTTTAAACGATCTGCGGGTGAAAATGAGCAGATCATGACAAAAAGAGCGAAGACCAGTGACAAAAATTAAGCGCTTCCGTAGGCACTTTTTCTTTTAATTATGTTTTTATAGAATATGTATTTGTTATTTATAAATAAATGTTTCTTCTTCTTTTTGAATAAGAAACTACATTTTTCTTATTCAAAAACACTTAAAAAAACAGCTGAGGTCGTGTTTTGGGAGCTGGAACGGATTAATGGCATTTCGATTACTTTCAATGCGGAAAATTGCTTTCAGATACGAGCAAGGTTACGAAACATATTAAACTCGTATGTCGAGGTACCACTGTACTTAATTATATAATCGTTAGCAAGAAGATAGTAATAAATAATTTTAAAACTGTGCTGCTATCAATATACAAATTATGTTGACTAGTATAATTAATTTAGAATTATGCGAATACATATAATATAAGATGATGTATGTTACTACAGATACGTGTTAATATAATACATATATAAGTCTGTGCATATATATGAAATCATAATTCTTTTTATACCAGTTAACAGTTAGAATTACTGAACAACCATGAAAGGTTCCCCAAGAATGAAATATGGTGTAACAATGAACACTTAGTTTAGAAATTCGATTCTATTATATATTGTTGTAAAAGTCATTGTAAGAGTGAAAATTCTTCATTCTGCCTTAATGCGATTTTTTGCGTTTAATGCGTTGTTTGGTGATTTTATGATCCCGAATTATATTGATGTGATATATTAATACTGCATTTGTATATATACGTTTTTTGAGAAACGAGTCAAAGCGATTGATTTTTTGTAAAAATTTGGATTTATCCTTATTTTATTGACGTGCACCAGCACTGAATTGAGAATGGCTTGTGCTATGCTTCGATGGATGAAGAAGCGTTTGTAAGTAATGAATATTATGAACGTTTGAACATATTTAAATGAATAGTATTAAAAGTATATATTTACTTATATCATATACTAATAGTTTATGGTAAATTTTTCATTATAAATCTCATCACAGTTTCATTTCTCATTCTATTGCATTTCTATAGCGGTACATAAATTTTGTGGTTTACATATTGTAGATTGCATCAGTTTTGCAGGGCAATTTATTCCTCGGTATGTTACTTGTAGTGTTATTAGAAATTCCATTATTTTTGTATTTTTTCTGCAATTGGTAGTATCTGATTAGGAAATTTATGTTTTATTTCAAGATATATATGAAGTTGGTTATATCAAGTGTTAAATAAACGTTGTTATTCGGGCAATAGCGTTAGCTTTATCGAGATAGATAAATGCAATTCTTATTTCTTAAATACTCAAGATATAAAGACACACTCGAATAGTAGATTCACTCACTATACGTTTTTTAAGGGTTATATATATACATTAAGGGCGTGTTCAAAACAACCATTGACGAGTAGTCTTGGCGTAATTCGTATTTATAACAAGATTATCCATTTCTCAAGGCAATAATTTTTGTTATTTTTGCTAAACCGTTTACGAAAATATAATTTTCCGAATCCTGAACTCTTATGCATGGAAAGGCAGATTTTAAGATATTTGTTTTGCAATTTGATGCAAAATTCGTATTTTTAAAACACTGATGTTTATGTTCTTATTTTAAAATTCTGCCAGTATATAACATTATATAACATTCTTGTGTTATCACCATTTATAGATGTCGCTTGCTGTACAGCCTGCTGAATACATTTTATATTCTTGGTATCTACAATTACATCGTGTTGTTTCGGTACGAACAGGGGCGAAGTATTCATCACTTAGATACATTTAAAGATAATTAATTAATTTTTTCTGATTTTGATATCTATAATATATAGACAGGATTACTGATAAAAAATTTAAGAAAATAGTAAATGAAGAAGTAAATAGAAAAATTTCTTTCAGGTATTGTGAGATGTCAATATAAACTTCATACATTTTACTAGGGGGCTGTTGACAAAGCAAAATCTTTACTATATATGTCTACGAGCCCTACGTATACAGTGTATTGCTCAAAGTGAACTTCCTGCATTGTGAAGAGTACTACGTGTATGTCGTGATGCGTTCATGCGAAGCTTGTTTCCTCGTATGAGCTCTGCCTCTTCGAACCGAAATTGTCCGTAATCTGCAGCGTCTTGAGTTGTTTATGCAGCTTCTTGAGCTGTTCTGGTATTTCCTGTCGAATCTGACGATGACGCGGACAGTCTTGTATCCTTCGTTTACTTGCGACAAGTTTCTTGTACCTACCTGCTGAGTCTCCTAGTGCTTTTTACTTCATTTTTTCTGTAGCTCGATGTAACGTTTGTGCTGTCTTCTTGCTTTCAGACATTTTAGTAAATTGAAAAAAAAAATTATGTAACTGTAGTAAAGTAACATTGCATCTAAAATATGTTAAATACCTACAGAAGTTTAAACTTCTACTCAGAAAGGAACTATACAATAAAAGAAATTAAATTTTTATAAATAAAATTAGAATAGCATAAAATGCATAGAAACATTTCATTATGAAGAAAATGTATTCATTCTTTCCAAGCAACCAGCTATTCGTAAATAAATTTTTCTTGCCAAGTCAGGAAACAAAGACCTTTGACACTTGGGGTAATACATTTGAAGTTATGATTTAAATTAATTTTAATATAACAAATTTGTAAAATCTCAATAAAAGAATTAACGTAACGATAGTATATCGTGTCACGTATCTAAAGGTGAAACATAAAAGTTGCCAAAAGCAGCTATTCATTTAAAATACTGAAATTAACGAAATATTTTTCGACATACAGTGACGTTATATGGAATCAGGTGCTTTCTTCAACTCAGAATATAACCGTAAATAATAACAATAAGTTTCGAGTTTGGCAATACTATTTATTTCATATTTTTTTAACTTAAAAATTTCTCTTAAACAATACAATTTGAGAGTGAGAAGAGCCATCATTTTTCTAAATAAAGCAATTTGATCTCCAGCGCTTTCCGAAATTTTATATAACATCTCGAGTGATAGTCGTAGGAAGATAACAATAGTCGAAAAGTTTTACCAAGAATTTTTTAAATCCGAGGGTACCTCCTTTTAAACTCAAATCTCTCCTTTCCCCCGTTCCGGAGGATATGATGTTACGAAGAAAAAAAAACAAAGAGGCAAAATCCCACATATATTTAAACTGCTGATTCCTCTTTACAATATTCAATTTCCTTTAAAACCATTAAGCTTCATTTAAATAAAAGGAAAATAAATTCACACATTTTCCCTAGCTTTCAAGCTTTTACTGTATTTTTAAATATTCTTTTTGTCACTGTTGCGCAAGTTTTCCGCGGCGTCATTAGGAGCCGTAAGTCGAAAACATATAAGAATCATTGCTGTAAATAATGATCATATGATAAATTGCATACATATGCGATTCTTTTGATTAGAATTTGAGTACAATTCTTTATACATCAGCTACTATGCCCCTTTACGTAACGACAAGGATTATTTTCAATAATTATCCGATGAGAATGATTCTTTACAATGATTATTTGATGACAATGATCATTTGCAAAGAATATTAAAAGCCGATGACTACGATTACTTAAATAGAATATGCATGTCATTCGATGACAACGATTATTTCCAAAGAATCTTCGATCACGTCACTATTGTATATCGCTATACTTCTGGGGTTGGGGGGGGGTTGTGTATTGTACTACGGCCCTGTAATTAAGCGTTTTAAATGACATCAAAAACGTTAGTAAAACTTAGGATCCTTACATAATACCCGCCAGAGTTAATTAGTTTGAAACTGAGGTCTAAAACGACCTTGTTGAAAAGAATCTAACGCGACCTTGAATCTAACGCGAGGCCAATCTTTTACAAACATTTCTCTCTAGAAACTAGATATTAAAAAGTCGTTTTTACATTATCATCTCTATGGACAAGTATTTTCATCTGTACTGCATCTATAAACAGGAGTTTCTTAGTTGAAATCTGGTTCCTTATGGAAGGAAAACTAGTTTAATGAAATGTTACACAATCAAATGGCAAGTAACATGAATATTTATATTTCTCCTTTAAAATTCTTATTTCATTCATGACGTTATTTAATTATCTCCCCGTGCTCTCTGACTTGTGTTGTAAAGAAAAACACCAAACACGAGCGTGTCTATGTACAAGTGTTCAACACTACCGCATGCAATCAAAACACTAACGTGTTAAAATTCAACATAACAAGACCTCAGAACACACCTTATATTCATCTCTAAACCCTGAGGTACTATTCTGAAAAGTGGCTAACTCTGAAGTGTAGCGTCAGAGAGCCTAACTACATTCATTCAACCTTTATCACATATTCACAATAATTTGCTCTTTTTACAGTCACACGAATAAGTTAAAATTTTTGGCATTACTCTAATATTTTTACTTTTAACATATCACAATATTTCTTAACTTTTAAGATACCAGTTCACATTGTATATAAGGACATATTAACATGCCGTTAATTTTACGCATTTTAAAACATACATTAGTAGTACATTGTTAACTTCTATTCTTTTCCAAGCAAGTGCCAATTCTTCTGCATTGAAACTCTACATTTCAAGTCTTTCAGATTAAAACTTCTTTCTTGCCAGAATCCTTTAAATAAAACTTTATACAATAATTTTTACAATTTTCTTAAGGTACCTTTCTCAAAGATTATCAATGCTTTTTCAATATTCAAGTATTTACACATTCCTATTATATATTAATTTTAGTTTTACTCGCGAGTAATTGAAAAACAATACCAAAATAGGTAACAACTCCTCTCTCGCCTTTTTGGCGATAAAGGTAGGCCTCACATGAGGTAAAAATTCTTGAATTCTGCCACTTGCAGTAAGATTGAAAAATTAACTTATGGTTTCAAAGTAACATAAAGTTTTACTTATCTTTGTGATATTCAGACATCCTTTTTTCTGCCCAGTCCTGGAAGGTAGCGACGACTACGGTCTGGTTGATCTTCCTTTCTGTGCGGGTTCGCCCTTCGGTTCCTTCCTCCATGAGCTTTCTTTTTCTTCCAGTTCGGTCACCCTTGAAGACCTTTTTTTTAGCATCTGCCTGTGGTCTCGGCCGTTTGATGGCAGCTGGTCTTGGCGGAACCGGGACAACTGTCTCTCGTAGTTGCCTGGATCTCGTTGCTGGCTGTTCAAATTTTTCTTGCGTCTTTGCATCTGCAGCTGGTCTTCCTTCATCAATTCGTCGACATTTGCAGCATAGACTCCTATCCGATGGGTAGATCTTCTGTTTTAGAGCCGTGTTATAGTTGCTGTTATTTCTCCTGGCTTTCTTTGCATTAGTCGTACTTCTCCCTTCTTCATTCTGGGGGTGGTCGTGCCCTCTCTTTTCTGGTCGGTGGAACGATTTCTTTTTCTTGTTACCTTCCGTTTTCCAACGGGGGAACTTTCTTTTCAATTGCTCCTGTCTACTAATGGCTTGCCCTTGGGATTGTCGTTGTTCCACCTCTGGAGCTTGTGCCTGCCGTGCCGGATCCTGCAAAAGATCTTGAAATATTGGCATTTTATTACGATTATAAAATGGTTTTATCTGGTCTACGTTTGCGGTGCAGGTTTCACCATTCCTGGCTTTTAACACCACTAAGCCTGAGTTACTATTTCTATGACATATGGTCCTTCAAATCGTGGATAAAATTTGGCAGTTTTATCTTCTGGTGCTGAAGAAAGTTAATGCTTAATTTTTAACACTTCATCTCCTACTTTATAAGTTACTCCCCGTCGTTTCATATCATAATAAAGCTTCTGTTTTCTCTGTGCTACTTCAGTGTTCTTTTTTGCTTCTTAATTAGTTTTTCTATATTGCCCATTTTAAATTCTGGGGCTCTTTGTTGAACATAAAATAATTTATCTAACGGCGTTATAATCTTTCTGCCTAAAAATAACTCAGCAGGAGTTTTGCCCGTCGTATCATGTTTTGCGGTCCTAAGGGCGAAACCTAATTCATTGACATAGTTAACCCAGCTTTTATGAAAATTTTTAACATAACTACGGACAATTTTCATTATATTTCTATTGACCCGTTCCGCTATATTTGATTGCGGCAGATACGGGACCATTTTTCAATGACGTATGCCCAGTTTTTGGCACATGTCTTCAAATATATTACTTACAAATTGAGGACCATTATCCGATATTACTTTTAGGGGCGCCCCGTATTTTAAAATATATTTATTTAAAATAGAATCAGTAACTAATTTCGCGGAGGCTCGTTTTAAGGGAGCAATTTCGATCCACTTACTAAAATGATCAACCATAACAAGGAGATAGCGACTTTTATTTAACTGACTTTTTGGAAAAGGGCCCAATAAATCGATGCGAATTATTTCATTTGGAAATTCGGATTTAATACTATTTAGAAACCCGGCCGGGCGGAAATTAATATAATTAACTGCTTGACATGTTGGGCAGGACTGGACATACGCCCTTGTTAACTTTTGCAGCTCAGGAAAATAAACTGCTTCGCGTACGCGTTGGATGGTTTTTCGAATACCAGCATGGGAAGCTAAAGGGGAGTCGTGTAACTCCTCAGTATATTTAATCTAAGACTAGCTGGGATAACAGGTCGAAATTCGTTGTTGGAATTCGTAGTTTTTGTATAAAATAATAGACCATCTATTAGTTCGTAATGGGCCGCCCTATTTCTTATCGCCACAATATCTTGGTGGCTAAAATTTTCAGGATCCTTTAAATAATCATAAATATTTTTAAATTCAGGATCCTTACTCAGTTCGGTTATCACAGTTTCTCGGGAATGTAACTTACATGCTGTGAGCATTGCCACCTTTACAGTATTACCTTCTTCATCTATTTTTATTCTGGATAGGGCATCTGCTACGATATTTTCCTTTCCGGGGCGTGTGCTTAATTACCAGATTATACTCTTGTAACTTTAGTGCCCATCTTATTAACCTTGGGGATACGTTTTACCCTGAGTACAATCTAGTTCCCGCCGCATGATCAGAATACACTGTTATTGGATCCTTTCCAAAATAGACTCGGAACTTTTGCACTGCTAACAGAACTGCAAGTGCCTCTCTCTCAGTCGCGGAATAATTTCTTTGTGTTTGATTTAAAGTTCTACTAAAAAATGCCACGGGCTGCTGATTTTGCGAAAGTACCGCTCCTAGCGCATAATCCGAAGCATCCACTGAAATTTCTAAATTCTCATTGTTTTCAGGAAATTTCAAATCAGGGGCTTGCGTTAATGCTTGCTTTAATTTTTCGAAAGCACTATTGGCTTCGGCCGTCCACGAGAATCTTGCCTTTTTCCTTTTTAATTTTAACAATGGTTCAACAATAGCTGCAAAATCTTTTATAAAACTCTAACTTCAATCTTTGGAAGAGTCAAATTTTTCACAATAACTGTATTTAACTTGAAGAAAGAGGGCTTTTCTTGGCCTTCGGATTCCGCACCCTCCCGTCAGCAGAAATCCGTTTTAGTTTAAATTTTCTTTCTTCCTTTCCATGCCTTCCTTGTTTTTCCGCTGGCCTTCAGACTTTTTTTCTGGCTTACTATTGAACTGTCGACGTTCGCCGGTTGTTTTTGGATACTCAGTTTTCCTTGTACTCTGATTCGATTTCTTGCCTTTGTTGTGGTCTTGGCGCACCAAATTGGCTTCGTTGCTCATCCTGGCGTCTTCATTCGATGTCCGCCGTTCTTCTACTTTCAAACTCGATTGTTAGCTCAAATAACGTTTCCAGTGTAGTCGGATTCCTTAATTAAATAAAGTCTTGTACTTGGGGAACTAAACTCGGCAAAATCACTTGGATTATCTCAGGATCCGGACGGTTTCCATACAAGAGTTTAAAGACGTGAATTTTTCTTAAAGTAAAGGTGGAAAGATTTTCGATTCGTTGCTGGTATATGCTGAAGAGTTCCGTTTCTAAACTTGCACGATATCTTACGACAGGGAAGGCTTTTACTAAGGCAGTCTTAAAATTTTCGTAAGTATAGGTGGGACTTCCCGCTTAACCCAAGAGGCTTCTGCCTATACGTTTGAACCAATTAAGCGTTTGGCCCCTCAAAGCGCTGGTAGCTAAGGTGACTTTATGGAACTCATGGACTGGATACAGCATGAAGTGGTCATCCAATTTTTCCAAAAAACTGGTTACCGGTGAGTTTCCATTAAATGTTGCTTCTGGTTTCATCGATGCGCGCATGGTCTGTACGATGTACCCAAATCCTTCCAGGGCGGCAGCTGACATTTCTGGATTCTGAGCCGCTTCTGCAGGCACCACAGGTTCTTGTTGAAACTCGGCCATGGTTATTCTTCTTCGTCGGGCGCCACTATCAGGACTTGTATTCCTCTTTACTTGCTTTGGAAACATGAACTATCCTGACTCGGAACAGGGAGCTTACTCAAGCTATGTTTACTAAATTACGTGATTCAAATCTTATTTATTGCAACAACTTAAACTGTTATGACACTTTCAGTTGCACAAGAGGCCCTTGCTTTTACAACTGCATTTATTTGTGGAACACTTCCTTTTGCAATAACAGTGTGTACATATACTCCTCTCTTTTCAATCTACACCAGAGCATATCTGTGATTGTCGACATACACCGGTGAGGGTCCGAATGTAGAAGAATGTAATGCAATATTCGATCTTTCACCGATGTATTTGGTGAATGTTAACATTCTCCGGTGAAAGTCGACATTCTTTAATTTCGGTCTTTCAAGGTAACATATTTTTATACGATTATATACATATATATATATATATATAATATATATAACACTTTCAATTGCGCAAGAGGCCCTTGCATTTACAATTGCATTTATTTCTGGAACACTTCCTTTTGCAATAACAGTGTGTACATATACTCTTCTATTTTCAATCTACCGAAAGTCGACATTCTCCAATTTCGGTCTTTCACAGTAACATATGTTTATACGATTATATATATATATATATATGTATATAATATATAACACTTTCAATTGCACAAGAGGCCCTTGCTTTTACAACTGCATTTATTTGTGAAACACCTCCTTTTGCAATAACAGTGTGTACATATATTCCGCTCTTTTCAATCTACACCAGAGCATATCTGTGATTATCGACATACACCGATGAGGGTCCGAATGTAGAAGAATGTAATGCAATATTTGATCTTTCACCGACGTATTTGGTGAATGTTGACATTCTCCGGTGAAAGTCGATATTCTCCAATTTCGGTCTTTCACGGTAACATATGTTTATAAGATTATATATATATATATATTGTTTATATATATATATATATTGTTTATATATATATATATATATATATATATCGTTTATATATATTGTTTATATATATATATATATAATCGTTTATTGCATTGCATTTTCGGAAACGCTTTCCTGGCCCATAGTGACGAGAGACAACACAAGAAAAATAGGGTACGAACATTGTAAAGATATTTGTTTATTTTCCTTAGCGCAGCGGAAACCAAGAAATAAGAACAAAAGCAGGGGATAGCCATCAAAGAAAGTATTCGAAAGTTCCTTCGGAACGTATCCTAAACATGGGTTTGGTAGGGATAGTCCAGTGCATTGTTCAGCAAGATCACGAGACCTAACTTGCATTATCAGTTCGTCTCGGGGTACTTCAACACATAAGTGCACGAAACCCCAGTTAGAAGTCCAACAGGAACTTGTGGCACATATTGTGGCAGGTGCTGGGAAAGTCCTGGGGATGCACGGTATTTTCCAGAACATCTCATGTTGGATGTGCGAGAGATGGGATACCTGTAACAGGGTGCAGGTCGTAATTTCGAACACCTTTTTTGAGGTCCATAAGTGTCTAATTTTGTTCCTACTTTTTAATTTCTCTTGTGCTAAGCATACTGTCTGTCTACGGTAAGAACACCTCCCGCCACGGTGTCTGGCGGGTGGCGGTCGCTATAGCAACAGGGCTAGTATATTTCAAATAGGGATGAACCAAGGGTTGCTTTATTGTTATTTTGTTTTTGGCGACTGTTGGCTGAAGGGAAAAGAGTTTATCATTCGTCTTCTTGGTTTCATTCCAGCTGCACGCATCTTTTCTTAAGCCTTATATTATTACTATTAGCTATTTTTATTCTCGTTGTTATATCTGTACTGGTATTTGTTCAAATTTGCTTTTATTTAGCTTGATTTTCGTAGTGCTTTGTTAATCGCCAATTTTTTAAAATGCCCTTCCAGTTTAAGAAAGGTCAACCTTTAAAGTCTCAGGCACGTCAAATAGTGTACAATGTCGCAGAATTTTGCGCTTCTGAAGCTTCGGCGAACTCTTTAGTAGTTCCTCTTCCTCAAGTTTTGAAGAGAACATCGCAAGCTACTGGAGTACTGGAGTATACAATTAAAAACATTAAGCGCGAAGTATCAATAATGGGAAAAGATCAACTTCTAAACACGCCTGGAAAGAAACGTAAAAGCCCTGCTAATCATAAGTGCGAAATTGACGATTTTGACAAATGCGTTATACGGCAGACTATACAAGACTTTTACATCAAAGAAAAGAAAGTGCCATCTGTGCGGAAATTATTGCCTGTCTTGAGGCAAAAAATAGACTTCCCGTGGCAAAAAGACTCATTGTGCAAAGTTTGGCGTTCGATGAATTTTCGCTGCAAGAAATGTGTTAACAAAAGAAAAATTCTTATCGAAAGACTTCACATTGTATTTTGGAGGAACAATTATTTACGCGAAATGAGGAAACTCAGAGCAAGTGGACGCCACATCGTTTACATCGATGAAACATGGATTGACAGCAATTTAACTTTTAAGAAATGTTGGCAGCATGATACGGTTTTGGGCGCACAGATAAATGTCAGTTCCAAAAATAGACTGATTGTTGTCCATGCTGGCTCTTCCGCAGGATTTATTCCAGGTGCCCAACTTATATATAAAGCATCAGCTCAAAGCGGGGATTACCATGGGCAAATGAACTATGGAAATTTTGAAAAATGGGTGTAGGAAAAGCTTCTTCCAAATTTACGACCTCAAAGTGTGGCATGCATGGATAATGCCCCGTATCACACAAAAATTGAAGATCCGACACCCACGAAATATGCTACAAGGCAAACAATGGTAAATTGGCTGATGAAGAAGACGATATGCTGCGATCCCAAAATGCGAAAAGCGGAACCGTTCAGCTTAATAGAATGCAATCGTCCTAAAAATGTAATATATAAAATTTACAACATCATAAAGGAAAATGAGCATCATGTTGTACGTCTCCCTCCTTACCACTGTGATCTAAACGCAATTGAATACGTTTGGTCATCAGTTAAAAGACTGATCAGGGAAAGGAATGTGACTGGGGACTTAAGCTTGGAAAATTTGAAAAATTTAACACAAAAAGCTTTGGATGAAGTCACTTCTCAAGAATGGCAGGCGCACTGCAACCACGTAGAAAAACTTGAAAATTATTATTGGGACAAGGACGAACTTTTAGAAGAGATAGTGGATGGATTAATAATTCAAACTGGCAGCAGCGATTCTGATTCTGTTTCAGAAGAAACGGAATCTTGCGACAGTGACTCAGATGACTTTTCAGATGTTATACCTCTATAAAAGTCCTCCACGAAGGCATTCCTCTTCTTCATCTGATAGCTTTGTCAAGTTGTAAGGATATTTCTAGGTTCAATATTTTCTTTGCCACTATGTAAATGAAAGATTAACAAAAGTGGGCAACAATGAGCCTTCGGCAGAGGCGAAACCCCCCCCCGTGGATAATAAAGAACACTGAATGGTTGCTTCATTTCCCATTACTGTGTTCTTGGGAACCCACAAGCCATGGTATAATTTGCTTAAAAAATAATTTTTAATCTTTAATTGAAATTAAATAAGTTTTGTTTTATTATGAAAATATTAATACAAAATTATATTAATGGAACAATGCTCACTGCAGTTATAAAAGCCAAATTTTGTATAATTATATAAATTTCGTATAATTTTAAATATAAAATAGGTAACTGAATAATTTAAGAGACCTTAATTTTGTTCTGATTTTAACATTTTATTATGTTACAAGCTATTACAGTGTCTATAAAAAGCAGCATGATGCATAAATGGGCGCTGGTAATTAAGAGGCCCAGCAGCGGCCGATCGGTAAAGTCACTGAACACTTGTAGTTCGGTCCGAGGTTTGAATCCCGTGAACGGGCTGGCTGCATGGGTGTTTCCCCATGTGTAACGTGTATACGAGGCAGTTTTCCTTAGCAAGCCCTCCACGAATGCATCCCTCCTCTTAGGCATTTAACCCTGGAGGCTTTTCGTAATCATATAAACCAACCCAAACCACTGGTAATTAAGTAAAAACAGTTTTGATTTTAATTTACCTTCGCTTCCTTTCGTCATTCAATTGACCAGCTTTTGGTTTAGTTTGAAGGTATGGGAAAAGAAGAAATGTTCGCAAAAAGTATTTATTGAGAGCATTTTTCTTCAAAAATAAGCACGGATTTTTAAATGCATTTCCCTACAAGTTATTTTGATATATTTTTACTCATTGTACATCTAGAAAGATGGCAAATTCAGCGACTTGCACCTCACTCGGCAAAATCAAAGACCGTTCCTTAACTGCAAAAACTTTATTTACGCCATCAATTTTCATTTTCGGAAATTTAATGTCGGGGTCGACGCAAAGGGTCAACAAGCATTTTACTTGAAACTAAAACAAAATGTGAATATCGCCAAATCATCTTTAAATATGCCAAGGTGGCAAACTGAGAAGTAAATCTTCAAGACATCCCTACGAAAAATGGGTCACGGCTCGTTTCTATGGCAACAGACAGCCGCAGACAAACTGGCGAGAGCTGTTCTTACCGTAGACAGACAGTAACTGGTGTCCGATCTTTCTTGTGTTTTGTGTTGTTTGCACCGGCCGGGAAAGTGTTTTCGGCCATGTTTTGCCATTTAATTTTTCGTCATCGTCGTCTCTCTCATATATGTGTATAATTACTTAGGACTCAAGTGTTGCTACTATATGATGACATTTACAAACACGGTGTTTAAAATGCTACATATTCCCATCCGAAAATATCTTTTTCTTTTCCTCTTGCCCTTCAAATAAGATATATGTGTCCTTCATTGCAAAATTTCCTGGAACTTTAATTTTTCTTTTTTCGAGGACAATGGAGAACATATTTCAGTATAGGCAGCTGTCAATATTCAAACATCAAATTGTAAAAGCCATTAAAGTATGGCCGAAATGATCAGAAGGGCTAAATTCGCATAAGGATTTAGGAAATACATTTTGAAAGATTTTGTAAATTTTCCTTCAATAAATTTAATGCAACAGGCAAAAGAAATTACAGGGAACAATAAATACAGGAGAAAACAGGTATATCTTTTCCTAATTTACTTTGCTTTGATTGATTTTTTTCTTTCTTCCTGTATAAATAAATAAACTTTAAGAATGCAACTGAAGAATGAGAATAAAAGTTTCAATTAAAAACAAATGGTGGCAAAAATCCTAGTGCGGCTCTGCTGGACGACGAAAAAGACCAGCACTATGATCCGAATTTGGAATAACGAGAGAAAATTTGAAATCTGTGCAGCCAGCGATGCAAAAAGATTCGTTAAAATACAGGTTTTGCTGATTCAGAAAGAACGTTACGTGTATATCTTCTAAAATGCTTTTTCCAGCCTTTGTTTGTAGTTGTTTCCCTTTTCATTTCAGTTTCCTTTTTTCCTCCTATTTTGCAATTTTCGTCATTGTTTCCCTCTGTTTTTAAGCCACCTGTTTATTATTTCTGTTATTATTATTGCAACTTATGTAAAAATTAAGTAAGGAAAAGTAAGGCACTGAAACTTTGCAAATTATTACGCTCTACGTGAGATTCATGGAGGCCGCTTATTGCATACAAATAACGCAAAATACTTTAACTTATCTGCTTGGCTTTAGGTCAGAACAACGAAAACAACAAGAAGAGCCGGAAAAGATGCCAGAAATGGAAAATATAGAGGAGTCTGAAAAGACGCAATACCTGGAAAAGAAGCAAAAAACGGAAAAGATTCCAAATCTGAAAGACAAGCTGGAACCGGAAAAGAACTGTCAAATCCGAAAAGGAAACCGGTTGAACTGCGAAAAGAGCCAGAACTGGATACCGACTGTAGAACGATTGATTTAATGACCAAACGAAGCAAGACCCGGAAAAGAAAAATAGAACAAATAAATCATATACCTGCTTCATTTTACCAAAATTTATTATCAACAACATTTTTATTATCAAGAACTTTATGGTATTCTTAGTATATGGACGGCATTTGATAATATTTTGCTCGGTAAGTGTAACTACTGATATATTATTAGCTAGTAATTAGTTATGCTAACTTAAAGATACCAGTATTATTTTAGCAGCAATTAAGTACACTCTTTCGTAGTTCAGATCTATGTTTTCAGTGCCTTTCATGGCTGCGAGGTCTTCCGGTTTTACCTGGAAAGTCACAGTTTATTGACTTTTTTAACACATAGCTTTACACATGACAATATTTTTCAACAATAAATTTATGTTGTGCTACTGGCTTTAAATTGTGCAAATAAATATTGCACGGCATATCTTTCATAATTGAACTCATGAAATTAATTTATACAAATTTCATTTTAAAATTTGTTTGACCCTGAGCTGTCTTATCCAACTGCAGATATCCATAGAACTTTATATCAAGGTTCAAAGAAACGTTCAAAAAGGAATGTTTATCCACTTTTAATTATGTGTTAATCAGCATGATTTGCATTACTAAGATTGTAATTCTAAACAAATTAAAAGCTACTGTAGTATGTACATTAGCTTTTCATTTGCTTTCACCTTGTTTAAATTCAGTTTGACATACCACAGTTTCCGTCTCTACTCAGGATTTTTTCAGTGTAAAAATTCAAGATTACAAATTGAAATGAGCGAAAGAAATAACTTTTAAAATGTGTGTATACATTACATCAGAATCATAATATAATTAGATAAATAAACTGAATAATATGTTATAAAGCGAATTTATATCAATTTCGATTTCTTTCAAAATAGAGATTCCTTCGCACATCACAAATCTCACAGAAACTCTCGGTTTGTGATTTAGTAGCTTTAGTTTTTTATATTTGGAATTTGGCAGCAATATGATTCACTGTTACGATGCAAATTCTTGCTCACAAATTGGTTATCTAACTAGAAAATGGTATAATTAAAATAAAATGAATATTATTAGATGGAAATGTTGGTTTCCTTTGCGTTTATCTGAATGGTATCGTATATATAAACCTGTTGGAGACGTTTTTTTCCCACACATCGAATAGAGACACATAGTCACATAATACAAATAATATGAATACAAGAATATAGTGTAAGATGAAGCTCTACCACATTTCTCTATTACTTAAGACTGCAAAAGATTTCTTAAAGCATTACAGGATCATACTCTGATGGATCTCGCCGTTCTGTTTCATTTTCTGCCCTCTAAAACACATTATCTTAGTACAATAGATTACTTTTGAAGGAATGGATTATTTGAAAACATTGTAACTGTAAGAATTATTCTCTGACGTTATTACTGAAAAACGGTTGAGAGCATAATCTTTGGCTATGCGCTTTAAGCTGTATTAAAACCATTTTGAAATGTAAGGCCTACAAACTGAAACGTAACTTTATCTTATTTCTGTACTATTCATTAGAGTTATATACATTCCCATCAATAGATACTGAATGGCTAAATATTCTGCTTACCCAAATCAGTTATTTTTTTCCTCTCTTCTTTTTCTTAATTTTAATTAGTCCGGAAAGTAAAGCTATAGAGAATTTCACTTCTTCATTAGAAATCTGATTTAGAATTTTGTTTTCGGAGATAAAAGTTTGAATTATTTATCCCTTTTCTAAACACAAAGATTGAAAACGTAACATCGAAATTTTGAAAACATTTATACACCAATAGAAGGGGAAAAAAAAAGAATATAATGCTTCAGCAAGCATGTAAATATCTCTATCACTTAAGTTTCAGCTATGTTTGTTATAGTATATTCAGGCGTATAAGGCGCACTTTTAAAAGAAAATGCAAGAGGGAAATTTATGGGTACGCGCTGTACGCCAGCTATAAAAATGTTATGTTTAGAAATATGGAAAAAGTGAGCATACGAAAATTAGATTTCTGCGTGTAATTAAATGATTTTTATTTAAGAGAAATAACATAGTTTATGTACTTAAAAATTTTCGTTATCGGATTCTGTTTCATTTTCACCTTCACCTCTGATCCTTACTTGCATAGATATACATCCTCATATACATCTCAAGCTATAACTTCAAGCACATCATCGAATTCTGTTTCAGTTTTGCCGTTACGTTTACTCTGATCCACACATAAATAATCATCTTTCGTTGCATCTAGACCGTCAGATATACCACATAAATTAAACGGGTTTAATTTTATTACGTGATTTTATTATCTACTGACAGACTATTTATGGACTGGCATGACGTATTTGGTCTCCATTTGTAATTGTTTTTTTCACCTTCACTTTTGTTCGAGTATTCTACTAACGTTTAAAATATTCTATCGATGATTTATTGACATATATGTCTAATATCTGAACTAATGGAAATTATCCGCCTGGATAAACTGTCATATCTGTATAACACTCTTTTAACAACATATTTGTGTTATCCGTTAGATGGAGGCTGAGCATGTCCCAAAGTATTAGACTTTTTTGATTATCTGAGGCAAAAGGAAGCTTTTGCCAAATATTTCTTATCCACAGTTTCACAACATTTTTCTCCGCCGATCATTTCTCGTGAATACGGATGAAAACACTTTCGGGAAACTGCACTTCAGCAAAGTCTTTCTTTTCAAGATATCGATGAGCTTTTAATTTCGTACGGTCGGCTAAGCAGGAGATCAGTACGGTGAGGTGAGATTTCTCGTTGGCCTATTGATTTTATGTTAACCGTTATTTTTCTTTCATATCATTGTTTCTTTATCTCCTACTATATCAAAACTACAGGAATGACATCCATATTTGCAACACGTGATAGTAAATAAATTTTTACATATTTTTAAAAACTCATCAAAGTTTTATCTCTATATTTTCAAAGCCTTTGAAAAAATTTTATCTCTTTTTCTCGGAGAACTGAATTATTCCGTGAAGTAAATCGAATACACAACCTCAGTTTGCTTTAGAGTTTTCACTTCCATTTGCACTCCTTTTTTCTATTTTTAAGGCAAAGAAACGTACGCTGTTTCTTGTTACAATTAATCCATTCCAGTGACGATGGGGATTTTCTACAATGCAAATTCCAGCACTTTCGCCGACGGTAAGCTATTTCATTACTTCTTTATGCAATACACATTTATTCTTTGGCGCAATAATCATTGTAAAATTTCATGCCTCTTCCACTCGTGTACGAAGCATTCACGAAAACCAAACTGCATGATTTCCATTTTCTTTCGCAAACTGAATGACTTAACATTTGAAACTTGCATTGTGTTTGTTTCGTTCGGCGAAAGCCATTACTACTGCTGAAGAAAGCACTAGATGAACTACACTTCACTAAAATCAAGTGTGATATCGTTAAGTCTTTGATGTTGACATCAGAACCACGGCTTCAAATCACTACAGAAGAAGAAACATGACTCCTAATTCCGCAAATTCACTTTGGTCAAATGTGCACTCTTATCCAAATTATGTTCCTTATTTCTCGAAGTCCTAGAATAACATTCTCTTCCACATCCAGAATGAATACAAATCACCTCCTACCTTGCAGAAATATTTTCCCCGATAATCATTTCTCCTGCGCACCACCTTATCGCTTGCCAAACTTCAATTTTTCCGCAATTGACATATTTGCTCGTGTTTCCTAAGGTATGAAATAATCAAGAAGAGCTGTTGCGGGATATGATGTTTTTGGTATTGCCAAACCACCATGTGTATTTTATTGCTTTCTTTATTTACTAAAGATCTGATGCATTGTAATTAAGCGATATAAGAACTTGATTTATATGCGATTACGTTTTCTTATACAAAATGTTCCAACAATGTGCTTACGCGTTGTAATTTCATTTATTCAAAACTCAGTCTAGTTATATTTATAAAATTTTCAATAGCAAACGAATGTTTTAAGAAAACAGTTTAAACGTTTTGGGTCAAGATATGTTTCAAAAAAAGTCTAATCCAAGAATTATTTATATGAGAAATTTTATGTAAAAACATATAGCGCACATTTTTACTTTTGAAATTTACTGGCATATTCCATGACAAATTGAGTAAGAGATTTCAGGTTTTTACCAGCTATAGGAAGTCAATGATTTCTAGAATAATTTACAAAGTCAAGGACGAGTTCTGTCTATTGTTAATTGTTATTTTCATTTCCAAAATAGAACGTTGAAAATTAAATTTTGAGAGAAGTATTTTTAATTTTTTTGGCACGCTGCATAATGAGTTCATTTCAAAAAAGCTGAAAATAAAAGTATCAGTTTTCTACATTTTACTAATTATTCTTTCCTCCAATACCTAGACTTCATTTCGGAAACTTTCCTTTTGGTTATAATAAATAAATCACAAAACAATTGACTGATGTCAATCGAAATCAGACGGAGATACTTATGTTCAAAATTATTTCATAACGAGTGCAAACTTTTTCCTCATAAAATTATGAGTGTCGGAGAAACATATGAAGAGCTAGGCTTCGTAATTTTTACAAAACAAATGACTTTAAATTTAAAAGTACCAAAGCGCAAACATTTACGTTTTTCAAAACACATTTGTACTTGCAAGTCAATGCCTACCACAAACGACCAAGATCCGGTCTGAACTTTTGCAGACAGTGCACAGACATGCGTTTCGAGTACCTTTCATTTTGGTTATTTGCGTATGCCATATAACCTTCTCAAATATTCTCATGCTTGTGACTCAGAATTGAATTATCATTTTAACTGATATTTTTATGTGATGTGTAACAATAATTTTGTTTATTTTTCAGGATGAAGATTCAGGCCCCCTTTGCGCATACCGACTGTAATTTGAATAGCCAGTTTACAATAACAAGCTTAATAGTAACAGACTGTCATAGGAAGACGCCCGAGGCTTAAAGGAACGCGAATCTCTATCAAAGTTGCAACTTGTGTAAATGCAATTTTGACTTTTAAATTCTTTTATTTTCCCTTTCTCGTGTCAAAAATGTTTTTCTCTTCAATATTTAGTTTAATAACGTGAAACTTTAATTTAAATTTTTCTTTTCGCTATTTTTACTTTAAAAAGATTTTAAGTTCTTTCATTTTACAAAAGTAATACTGATTTTAAAAACTATAAATATTTCCTTTTGGTTTTTTATTTTAAAAAATTGCTTTTAAATGCTCACTTTTTTTATTTTACAGAAATATTATATACTCTTATAAGCTAAACATATTTCTTTTTCGTATTTTTATAAATGCCATTTTTTAAAAATATTTTACTCCTTTTTATTAAGGGGTGTTGGAAACCCTATAGCAACAATGTTGAATTGGCCATTTTTGGATTACCTTTTCTGAAAATCTGCTGTTCTTACAGGTTTGAAGGTTTTTACGTAATTAAAGTACATCTATCACCTCGCGCTCTTTCAACCACGAGGCAGGTTCGTCTATGCACTCGCCATAGTAGGAAAATAATCTTTCAAATTTTATCCTTTAATTTATTACACATAACGGTACACAATATACAATAAAACAAATATCACTAGTATAGTATACATTTAATTATGTACATAATATAAGGCGTGCAAAACATGTTTTAAGTAATCTCAACTATATACATAATATAAAGCGCGCAAAACATGTTTTAAGTAATCTCTTTCCACACGGCATGGCTGCCGGTCCAATCGCTAAAGTACCAAGTCTCGTATTCACGCCACCAGCCTGCCTCGATCGGTTTTTCCGAGGAATCTCGAATTCTTTTAATACGGTGTCTTTAATCATAATATTGTTATTTCAATCCATTTCATCGAGAGTCGCCCTCAAACTTTTAACTTTTGTTTTTAAACTCTGCAAAATAATTTTCCCTTCTTCAGATATTTTATAGAGATTAAGAATCACTTCAGCATGATGTAAAAAGAACAGCCATTTCTCAGCTTTCGATGGTGGGTCAAACATAACTCCTTTCATTATTTTCAAATGTTTCAATAATCGTTTCCCTTGCTCTAAGAATCTCTAACAATCTCCTATATCTTGATAAAAATAAGAACCTTAATTTCTAATTTGCATATAAAATATACTTTCTCGGTGTCTACTGGCTTTAACGCCTGACATTCGAATCATGTTATTAACAGACATAAAAACAATTATAATTTTCTAAGTTAATATGGTTAATATATAAATTAAGAAGGACTTACCTTTGATCCCGATAGTGAAAATATCGAACGAAGAGCACAACTTGACGCTGTTAACTTTAATCATGAGCACACTGCAGTGGAACGTAACTTGACATGATTACAACACGGTAATTCACATTACCCCTGATTTAACTTTTCACGATTTCACTAGGATGATGAACACTGATGATCCCATTTTACCACTCACTGGCTGTTAACGTTTTAGCACATCACCCTTTCACAAATCGGATGAATTTATTCGCACACATGGCCCTAAACGCGCCATTTTCTTTCGTCATAAAAGTCTTCTCTCATCGTAGATCCATTAGTGAACTATCACCAAATTTCATTTTATAACTTTCAGTAACTTTTTACAACCATATTTATTTATTATTTTCACTATTTAGTGATTTCCTTTTTCACAATCTTATCCAATCGACTGCGCCGATTTGCACCTCGCGCCGTTTCAACTCCGAGGCGGGTTCGGTCATTTCTCATGCACTCGCCATAATAGGAAAAAAATCTCCATCAGCTTTGAAATTTTATCCACTAATTTATTAAACAATACACAATAAAACAAATACCATTACTATACATTTAGTTTAAGTTATCTCTTTGCACACGGCATGACTGCCGGTCCAACCGCAAAAGTCACAAGTCTGGTATTCTTCCCACCAGCTTGCCTCCACTCTGTTTTCCGGCGTAACTACGTCCCTTCCTTTAACCGTCTTTCGCCCCTCGCGGATAAAATGTTTTGGAAACGTCTTTCGCTAAGGGAAGGAACATCACAATACCTAGCTGAATATCCTGAAACGAGCTTTTTTATCATTTTAAATTTTAGAGTATTTTACAGTATATTTTGTTACGCATAGTAAAATTTAGCACTGATTATAATCAAAAGCTCATTTCGGCAAATATTTGGAAGCGTAGTAAATAAGGTATAAAAATTTCAGATACCTGTGAGCAGTAGTACTTGAGAACAGGTACTACATCGAGTATAAAAAATCACGTTCGGGGGAAAAACGCGATTTTATGTAAAAATTCTGAATTATCAAAGTATTCAATGACAAATTAAAGCTAGATTTTGTACAGTCCTAATTTTCATAGAGATTAAAGAACGGTGTTTTAAGAAAGCTAAAATTGTAGAGAATTTGAAAATGCAAATATCAGAAATCCTCATTTTATGAAATGTTTTGGCTTTCAATACCCCTTCAACTATTCTATTCTTTAAAGTCCTTTCTCTTTTTTTCTATTCTGGTAAAACTTGATATATAAATTTAATTCTTTGTCTTTTAATTTTTAATTTTATATCTCTGGTCGCATTTCTCTTTAACGATTAACATTTTGCATTTGGCTTATTATTATTATATTAAAATTATGCGAAATGAACAAACAGTAAATAATGAGATGCTCAATTAAAAACAAGTACAGATTTAATGATAAAAGGGAAATTTTTAATGTCATTACAAACAAGATTTCAAGGGGTTCAAGAGGCCGTTGCCTAAAAAAAAAAGAAAACAATTCGTCGTTTCCGGAAGAAATGAAACTTTAAAAAATATTTTCGTTGTCACAAAAACCAAACTTTTTGAAACATTACGTTATTCAAACTCTTACGTCACTTCCGAGTGTCACGTTATCTAAGATGGCATAGGTTTCGGCTACGTCCCCAAGCCTCTGGCATCTCCTGAGGGCGGTTGGTTACTACACCTGTACCAAAGATAGTGAACTTCCGGTGATATTCTTCTGTCTGTACCTGAATGAAACTGGCTCTATTTGACGGCACACTAGCGAAACACTAAAAAGTCATGATTTAAACGACGATGATTTGAATAATTTAACTGGAATTTTGAGGACGACAATTTAGATTAACTGCTGATGATTTTTTATTTAGGTGATCGTGAGTATATGGTTTAGTGATGAAGATTATGAATAATTGAGTAGGAAGATAATAAAACTTTAGGTGATCGGGCTTTGTATCTAGGTGAAGTTCTATTATTCTGACGACGACTTCAATGATGATGCTGAAGATGATACATAGAATGGTTTAGAATGACTGATGTGATTTGGGAAACCTAAATCTGTAATACAATATAAATAGCCAATGTATCTCTCATCTGCCCCTGTATGGCAATGTAATAAATCTTTTAAGATCTCAATAAACCTCCGGTAGATAGGGGAGGGCGCGGGACATATGCCTGTTTACCTCTGTTAAACACCAGGCGTCCCCGTCCTCCGTCACCTGTCACCTGTCACCTGATGTGATTTGGGTGATGATGGTTTATCTTATTCTGACGATGATCATGGTGACGCGATATACATGATGGTTAAAATGACGATGTGTATTAAGAGATAATAAATATTTAGATGAATTTGATGGTGACATAGTTTTGACTGATGACGATTTTATACATGATGTGAGAGTGATTTATATAATACTTTAGAGGAGTTAGACAATGAAGACGATGATTAAATGAGGATGAAGAAGATGATGATTTGGTTTATATTGCTTTCTATTTAGATGATCTGGAAGATTATGATTTATCTATCTCGACGATGATAATGGTGATGATGACATATACGACGGTTTAAACTGAAGGTATGATTTCGATGATGATGATTATTTAAATGATGGTTTTGAATTATCTGGTGATAATTTTATAATTTCTTTTTTGATTATTCAGATAACAATTTTGATGGTGAATTAGAAGGTTGAGGTGATGAAGACGATGATCAAATGAGAATCATATTGTTGATGGTGGTGATTTAGATGATACTGCTTTTTATTTAGTTGATTTGAGCTATGATGATTTATCTTAATTTGGCGATATTTTCAATGACGATGATGATGATAATATATATATGATGGTTTAACATGAAGATGTGTTTTGGGTAGTTATGCTTAGTTAGATGTCTTAGATTAGCAGATGAATTTGATTGGAGTTAGAAGGAAATTTATATAGATGATGATTTCAATGAGTTAGATATTGATTTAGATGAAGGTACATTCATTTGAAAATGATTATTTAAACAATAAGAGGGTCGTCCGAAACATTACTTTGCCGTAAACCATAAAAAACAAAGTCTTATTACCTGGAAAAACCTATTGCAAAAGATACAGCTATATTTCTGCTACTTCTCAGCATAAGAAACATCGGATCTATACCAATTGTCATAGCGTCGGTTGCCTATTTCCATTAGAGTGTCATAGAAGTCTGTCGCCTGGGAAGAAAGGCAGCCCGTCACATTTGCCTGCAACATTTCACCTGTAGGAAAGTATGCCCAGACAAGAACGTCTTCAGGTGCAATAACACGTGGAAGTACTTAACAGCAAGATCGGAGCCATAGAATGGATGGTCAGACATCTCCCAGCGAAACGTCTGCAACATATATTTTGTGGAATTCCCCGTATGCGTCCGATGTTGTCGTAGGACACCACAACACCAGCACTGAGCATCCCAAACCATTTGTTCTGAATGGCTCTTCAGATGTTCTCTAGTAAAGCGCAATAAAGATCAGCTTTCACCGGAGCACCACTCGCCAATACGTCAATGGGCAGAATGCCTTTACTATCCCAGAATACCGTGGACTTCAATTTCCGTGCATAGACTGAGGATCGTCCGGCGCGTGGATCCCTGTGACGCCAATCAATCGTGAGTTGCTGTTTTCTGTGGTGAAGTGAGCTACCCACATCTCATCACCTGTAACGATTCTGTTAAATTGCGTTCAATAAACTGATTTATGTATCTGCTGCCTCTAGTTCTTTGTGTTTAAGTTTTGAGTATTCGAAATGGAAGTCAAATACAATCAATCATATATATAGATTACATATCAATTCATATATTTGAATTAAATACATATTTACTTACAGGCCCGAAACTTTCTTAACACGTTGAGCGCGGCGCCGGTCTCTGGGGACCGACAGTGAACTTTCCGTGTGGCCGGCGTCGGTCCCTGGGAACCGGCACTGGAATTTTCGTTTGCCTGGCGTCGTTCCACGGAACCGACAGTATAAGTTAAAAAATAAATATAGTCTCAATGAAATGTGATCAAATTTAGCATTAATGAAATGTATTGAAACATTCAAAACAAAAATACGGCTTAGCTTTAAGGCTTAGCTTCGGCTGAACGGAAAGGACAGCAAATTCGGCGCCGAACTCAGCGTGTTAATTAGAAAGCTACCGCTCGGCCTTAAAAACGCACAGCAGTTTGGTTTAAATAACCATTGATAACACTATTCTATAACGTTCTTTCTATAACGTTCTATAACGTATTATTCTATAACGTTCTTTGTACGTTAAAGTACATATAGCACAAGAGTGTGCAAGGAAACTGATATATAAGAAATTTATTTAATATTTTTCATATAATAAGGATAATTTCAAACTGTAAACATAATTCTAAAAATCCATGACATTATCGAATTGAGACCTGTTTCGATGTCAGATATATCTCGTAATGAAATCTGAAATTTTTTGAAATTTAACAACTAATTTTTCGAGGTATTTGACAGTCCAACCTGTATAAGATTCATTTATTTGTTTAAATGTTTGTAAAGTGTTATCACAGATTTTCATAAAAAAGGGTGTGAGAAATAAATGATAAAATTGATAGATAGAAAGGGAGGGAATATTATGCATTTGTTCAGAACCATAAACGTAGTATTTGTGAGATTTCTCGCACAGCCAAGTTATAATTGTTTTGTTAAATTCTTTTTTTCATATTTAATTCTTTTAAATTAATTTCTCAAAGTTTGTCATAATTTATGTGACTCAACTAGGTACGAAAATTTGATTCGGAATGTAAAAGAAATATATGTATTCTGTAACATTTTTTTTTTGTAAAGTTTAATTTTTTTTAATTAACAAGGTCTGTAACCAATGTTTGCACTTATTTAATGCACGGAGTTCCAAGCAATTTCACTCATCATCCTACAAGCTGCAATAAACACAAAAACACAACTCTGAAAATGAAATATTCTAACAAGGATTGTAAAGCCAAAGGCATATAATTAGTCTCATCTGTATGCTCAGATCATTCAATATGATTTCTCTCACAGCTTATAGATTTTCAGACGAGTTACTCACGTTCGTTTTAATGGTAATCAAAATAATGTAAAACTGCAATTAAAAAGATTAAAATTTCGACAAATTGACTAAATGAAAAATATATTCGCTGGTCGCTTAAAATTGCTTCAACGGTACCTAGTTCCAAATTGCAAGACGGGTATTCCACACACGGATAATCAAGAATTAGTATAACATTCTACAGCAAAATAATACAAATTCCTGGTTTTTTTCATATAATGCATTCATGCTGTCAGATTTATTATGTCTAATCTTATAATATTATTGTAAAATTACTGCCGGTAGAAATCATTCCTTGAAAATGAAGGCCCCTTGCCACCTTCTTGATGTCTAATTTCAAATGGATAATTCAAACGTGGCCAAAGGAGAAATATTAAAATTTTCAAAAATTTGTGTTTACGGTTTTTTAATACCTAGATTTACCACTGGTAACTAATATTATGATATAATAATATATTAATAATTAGTCAAATGAAATTTATGTGGCTTCGTGTCAACCACTTGGTATTTTTAACGCTGTGTTTGAGCAAAAACAGAATATTGTTTATTTAAGCTATAATAAACATCCTACATAACATTTAGTTATTGTACATTGTTTTTTATCAGCACTTACGAGCTGAAGTTTCGTCTTATTAAACTATCCATATTGGTGTTTTTCATGCTCCTATATTGGTTTTGTATATAAATAATGGAAATTACAATTGGGATGATCAGTTCCATAAAACTCTCAGTATTCGGCAATCCTAACCACATGACCAATGGTGCCCCAAACATACAACAAACAAACAGGTATTTACAAGTAGGAATGTTTTTCGAAACGTTTGCTTGAAAAAAACTCAAAACAAAATAAAACAAAAGGGTCGAATCAAAATGTTAATGTTTCATAAAAATATGCAGGATAATGTTAGATGTAAAGCCAGTTTTCGTTTCCCTGGCAGACGTACTAGAAAGTTTCATAAATGAAAGTTTTCTCTTTTGGTGGGATAGTGGCTGTGACCTATACATAGAGCATTCATTGCTGGACAGTACGTGTATAATTATAGATAGATAGAGATAAGTAATTAGTAGAGTATTTGACATATATAAACTCATCATTCAGATCTTCGAAAGTGTTCAAATAGTAAAAACACGATACCGTATGCTTTCACCAATGTCTATATACTATATATAAACTAATAATTAGAAACTTCCGCGTAATGCCCTTATGAAATAATTCACTGTATATTAGAAAAGTACGAGAAACAGACGCATATTTCTTCGAATGAAAAAAATCGAAAAATTATGTGCTTACTAAAATCGCAAATCTCAGGCGAACAACAAATAAGACCTTGTAAGGCCTTATGTGTTGTTCCTTATAAGTTATGTGAATTTCCTTATAAGGCCTATTAAATTATACACACTTTTTGCTGCTGATCATTTAAATTTATTTCTTCGAATTGCTCTTTCAAACTTGAATACCCGATTCCTAAAAGAAAGTTGCTGATTTTGAAATTACGTATACTGCACAATTTTGGTCGTGCGTTTATGATTTCTTTATTAGCGGAAGTACCCGATGTCAATTAAGTTAGATTGAAAGCAATGTATCTAACAACAGAGAGAACGATACCGTTGTAATCCTTCTCTAACGATGTAAAAAATACGATTCATAGTTATACATTTTTCAGTCTGGTGCGATATGCAACCCCACATAAAAATTTTCGATAGAAAAATATAATTCTCTCTCATTGTATCAGAAGCAATGTCACTCAGCGTTTAGTGATTTTCGTCTTTCTAATCAAATGGCCATAACAGCTCAAGTTCCACCCAATATTTCACCTATATTCAACTTTAGTCGATTCAATGTCGCAAAATATTTATCATAATTGAACAGAAATCAATAAAGCAAACAAACAAACAAACACACAAACAGACATTCTTCTTTATATATATAGGTTATGTAAAATTTACAAATTTTTTATTAACAAAATGTACGATTTGCAAGCGAGCAGTAGCAACACTTTTCGAAATAAAACAGTTCTATCTCCAACACCCGAGACTGTTACCACTAGGAAAAATGAGTGCGAAAATTAGAACTTTCAGAATTTTTAATTAGTATTTTCGCTCATGAAAGTGGTTAAGATGAGAATAGTCGAAATGGCTTCCCTCGAATTTTCGGAATCGGGAATAACGTATTTAATGCATGGGAAAGCTATTTTTATTTTATCTTTTATCTATTTTCGTATTTTCACAAACTCTAGGATTTGAAAGAGAGCAATGGTAACAACATTCGAAATAAAGCAGATTTTCGTCTCCAGCGTGCGAGACTGTTGCCACTCGGAAAATGAGAAAGAAAATTATCGTTTTTCCGAGTTTTTAATTTATAGCTCTGATTTTATCTACTTTTTTTTTTTTTTTTTTTTTTTTTTTTTGTTTTTGTTTTTTGTTTTTTTTTTTTTTTTTTGGAGAAAAGTGACGTCGACCTATTCCGGGAACGATAAAAGAATTGTAGAAAGTTTGGTGGTGATAGCTATAGTAGTGACCTAGTTATGAGAGGACAAACACACAAATTTTCTTCTTTATATACTATATAGATAACAAGTATGAAACTTTCCCAAATATAAGTATACGAACCGCGAGACTGTATTAAAATTTGGATTTACTTATTTGTCAAAAAAGAAATTTTTTAAAAATTTGACATCGCCAAAACATGAATATTTTCGTGATTTAAAAACATTTCGATAACTGGAAGTATATTACTACAAGCAACGATTGCAAACATAAAGGTCGTGTAGGGACTTTTAAGCCGGATAAAGGATGTTGGTGTACATATACGTGAGCATATACATATACGGTTGGTACAGCTAACCTGCAATATAAAGAGAGAAGCAAGCCTACTCTTTAGAAAATTTCAATATTCTTCGGCTAATCGTTTTTGAGTTATGCGAGATACATACACACATATATTATATCTACATACATACAGAGAACACGAAAAAATCCCTTTTGAATACATTATAAAATAAACTATGAAAAGGAAGAAGTCTTTATTCTGTCCGTATGAGATGTCGCACAAAAATCATCCAAATGGATTCAGATATGGACAAAATGGATATTTCCACTGAAATGTGATACTTGAAAATTTTCGTAATTATAATACTTCCTTTATATTGTAAAATGCAGTAATAAAATATTACCTAAATGGGAAATCTTAAAAAGATGAGAATTAGTACCAGAATTCCACAGCTATACGTTTAAGAAGTGGTCGTAAAAAAAAGTGGTTCGCTGAGAACTTCGTTCTAAAAGTTCAAGCAATAACTAAAACATTTTCGAATAAATTGTGTGTGAAAACTGTATGTCCCGTCGTTCAAAAGTAGTGGACTGTAAATTCACTTGATGTTCCCTCAGTGTAGAACCCAAGAAACCTCAGAGTCATAATGTTGACCGAAACTACTTTATTGGCTTTCAAACATTAAGTCGGCTGAGGAACGGCGAAGAACACTTTGAAATCTCCGACTTCAGTAGCGGCTCACCAAGTAAACTCAGGAGAACCTCTGCTTAGTTGAAACTCACCGCAACTTAAAAGCTCTAAACCCGAGCTTTACGATCCTAACAAATTTGTGTCTGCGCCTCTCCTCGGTACAAAGAGAGAAATACAATTTGCGTAACATAGAACTAAAATATTTAATCCTTTGCGGCGCACTGTACGTTAAAGTCGGAATTTCAGCAAGAAACGTTGTATTCAGTCTATTTAGTCCTAAATAAGTATACAGGTAAAATGTTGTAAAAATTTCACTTACCGTTTTAATTCTGTGGGTGTTCCATGAGGTGGAACACTGCGCCGCCAGAGCTTTTAAAAGTGCGACTAAGCGAGCATTGCAGTGAAGCACGAAAATGAGTAGAAGCGTTTGCATAAGAATGAAAAAACTCTGTATTATGGCTGTATACACGGTTTCCTGGATATACACAATATTCTTGAATATATACGGATAAATGAGATACATATCTATATACTCAAGTCCTATATACAAAAATGTTTATAAATTTTCCTATTTCTTAGCTTCGTGAAATTGTTCAAAGCAAGTCACACCTTTTTGATGGAAGCACAAACCAACTAAGATTAAAATAATTAACTACGATTAATATTAACAAAAAAGAAAAATAAGCTTATAATATATAGATACACGAAAAATATCTACACAATTATTGAAAATAAAAGGGAATGAGACTAAAAAGACAGCAAAAATTTCGCGTAGGTCTAAGTAAAGATGAGTCAAGCTACTAATGAATTTCAGGCCTAAAAACTACCCCCAAAAATTTCGAGATGCCAAAATTAATGCTTTCATAACACAAAAACCACCTCGCCCCTCAATGCTGCTTTGTTTGAATTCATTCCCTCCCCCAAAAAAAATCAACGGAAACAGAAATCGAAAACAACGGATGTTCTCTCCTAAGAGCACAGATGTTCTGATTAGTAACAGCATGAAATTGCTAAAGGCGCAGTGTTCCGGCTAATGGAACACCTGGTTTTATTCAATGATTCTGCGTATGATTTTTGTATGAAAGATTAAAAAAATAATTTCGAGTACAGCCAGCAAAATTATGCCTATTTTTTCTCCAAATAAAATTTTTATGTCATTAAAAAAAATAGAGAAAATTACTTGAAAAAAATGGATTTTAATAACACATAATAAATTAAAGTTATGTGTCTCCTTGTTATATGCTGCTATCTACAGTTTAAAAAGAAAAGTTCAAAGTATATTATAAAACATTTTTATCTATTTACGGTTGAATTTAGAGGCTTTCGAAGCGATTCAATTTGGGTGTTCCATGTAGTGGCACACTGAGACACAAAAGCTTAACCATATTTTAGAATCATTTATAAAAATATATAAATGTAAAGTTAAATATAAAATATTCGTTTCAAAGCGATCGTTGACGATTCCATATCTCTTTAGTCTTCCGTTCAAGCGGTCATCTTAGAGAGACATTGTGAAAAACCTATATTTACTTATTTTCTCAGAAACATCGGTCATCTTAGGATGGTAATCGACAAGAGGATTTATTGTACCTATATTTTCTTTTTGTAAAATTCTGCGTTTACATTTTCTAGATCTAAATTTAAATTTGATCTTTCTAAAAAAAATAGTGTGAAAATGAATGCATTTCCGTTAATAATCTATTCCGTTAATAACTCTATCTGGCTGCAGTGGTCCAGAGGTAAAGTCGTTGAACGCTGGTAGCTAGACCCAGCACAAAAACACGCTGCTTGAGAATTTTGTGGTTTTTCTAATGTGCAATGTGGGTACGAAACTTTTCCTGAGAAAGTCCTCACCAAACGCTTCCCTCCCCTTAGGAAAAGAGCCCTAACGTGCTCTTCCAATAATCCAATAAATATAAATACGGTACTGAAATATTACGTAGTTCATCCTGACTTGTGTCATCACAACTAACGAATCGCAACATGCAAAGGATACTCATATAAAAGGATTACTTTGAAGAAGCTGAAGGAAAAAGAACAAAAGAAGTCTTAATTTTATTCAAAGAACATAATATTAGAAATTTCAGACATGCATAAAACTTTTAAATACATTTAATCTAAAGTAAATGCTCCTTTTCCCTTTTTTAATTTTTTAAAAATATATTGTTCATGTAGAACTGCCAAAACAACTTTATGAAATGACTTAATTAAATAATAACGTTTAATAGTTAATTAAATAAATTTAAAATTCTCTTAAAATAAAAAATAAAAAACTGCGTAGACTCCCATACGTATCATTAATTTTCTACTTTCTTTCATCTTTTCAATGCAAGAGTTCCTTCTTGGATTTTTAGCAAAAAATTATTAATGAAAGGAAATATATGAAATATAGAGGTAAAAATATTCCTCATTCTTACTCGCACCTAGAATTCATTACTCGAATACGCACCAGCACCTTTTAAAAGTAGAAAAGATATATCTGCAGAATAATCGTCATGCGATTATTTTATTTACTCTCTTTTATAGGAATATATTTTCCACGACGATATTTTTAAACTGCGAAGTTTTGGAACCGCTTTCTCTTCTTCGTCGATGTTTTGTACCACGATTGTTTTCTTCGATGATGTTTTAGACTTACGATATGTTTTCCTGCCTTCTTTTCTCCCACATGTTTTCTACAACGAAGTTTCCGTCTTACGTTGTTTTCTCCGCTACGTTTTCGTCCGCGATGTCTTCGTCGGAACTCCTAGAATTCACTCGCAAGCAAGCGAAGTAATCGTTCCATTTAGACTCTTGTCCTTCGACAAAATAATACCTGGCCCATTATGGATTTATGCAAATGTACAGAGACGTATAAGATTATAAGGGTTCATTTAAAAATGACTTTTCAGTCAACTTTCATATTAGTTTGATTACCATTAAAAACGAACATGAGAAAGGTGTCTAAAAATTTGCGTCTTATAATTAGGAATTTTTGAATAAGATTACAATCAAATTTTTTTTCTTATGGTTGGCACTTGCCTATGTCGGCATCGTCCTGCCCTAAGGCCAGATCGGTAGTCTCTTTATCATGGAGGCGCCTAGTAGGCGGGCCATCATTGCCTCCTATGAAGGGACATACAATTTTACATCCATGCCTTCTCCGAGATTCGAACCCGAGTCCTTCGGTATCGCACTCAGTTTTCCCTAACCACCATAACGCTAAAAAAGGCTTGCAGCTACAGATTTGATTTTATTCTTGACTTATCATTATAGTCGTTAGAATATTTTATTCTCACAATTTAATGTTGTTTTTTTTTCTTTAGCTTGTACAACGATGATTCAAATTTTAGTGTTTTTCCAGCATCAATGCGGTGCGCACATTGATTACAGACATGTTGTTTAAAAAATTTAAATTTACGAAAAAAAATGCAGATCAATTTTTTAACAGTGGGTATCAATTTTTCGTAACTATTTCAGTAGTGTCAGTTAGGTCAGACTTGTAGAGATTAATATTAAAATATTAAAACTGAGACTCGGTCTTTCAGAAAGCCTCACAAGTACTTTCTCTCTTTCCATAACAATGTATGTTATTGTCGTTATGATTGATCAATAACAGTATTGATCACCGATAACTTTTAAGAAAATCTGTGATAACTCTTTACCGACTTTTAAACAAAGGAATGAAGCTTATACAGTGTGAGCTGTCAAGTACTTCAGAAACTGTGTTCTTAAACGTTTAAAAATATTTCATATCTTTTAATGAAATACATCTGACACTGAAGCATGTCTCCATTCGATGATGCCACCTATGCTTGTAATTATATTCACAGTTTCAGCATGTTTATAATAAAAATTGTAACCAATGTGCTACTCACTAGTTTTCTCATATACTCCTGCGCTTTATGTACTTTAAAATTACAAACGGCTACAACTGTGTCTCTGTTCACCTTGTTTATTTAATCAAACTACTTTGTCTTTAACTGACAGAGTGTTGGCATTATAGTAATATATACTTCTCACACTTCTGCTGCTTTGTTTTGTGTTTAAAATGTTTCTTCAGTTTTATTTGGACCGTAAACGCTTCAAGAAAGTAATACATAAATCTGATTTAGAATGTGCGTGTTGGTGATTGACTAATTCAGATGCTTGATTATTTTCTGATTAGATCTCATTTGTGTCTGCAAGAAGTGCCAATAATTAGGTAATAAATCTATGCAGACTTTTCGTCAGAACTCGTTGGTATGCAAGTAAATAAAATGCTTACACAAATGAATAAAATACTCCTCATATTACCATTTCGACGTTTCATATACAGATAATTTGACTAAAACCTGATAATAATTTATATTTTCTCTCTCATTGTAATGTTTCTTTATACTTTTATAAACGTTCTTCCAAATAAATGTTTCCACAAAATTATTACAATAGGTTCTCAAGCATTACCCTCTTAACCTTCTAAAACCGGGCCGAAATTCTCATATTATAGCTTTCAGACCAGCGCGATCCGAAACAGTTTTGCCCCCTCTTTGATATTTTCCTAATGAGAAAAGTCGTCAGTTCCCCTCCATGGATGAAGTAAAATTTACATGTTTGTCGGACGCCTACGTCCCATAGTAGAGGAGTTGCTAGATTTGCAATTTTTTCGATGATTATTTTGCTTTCATATTTAAATGAAAGCAAAATTCTAAATAAATAGTGCATAAATAAATGTGCAGTACTGGATGCATATCCAGTGCACACTTTATTTAGAACAAAATGTATGCAATGTTTATATTTCATTCATTATTTCTAATCAATCTCGTAAATAATATGTGAATTTTTTAACTTTGTTTTCACTCTTCATTTATATTCGCATATTTTCGTATTAGAAATTAGAAAGCGAGAACAAAATTTAACAAAATATAGTAAATACAGACTAGATCTGTAAGTCTGCAGGCCGGAATGCGATTTTTAATAACATATTTTCATTAATAAAATAATGGTAATGACTAATTTAATGAAATAATAATAATAATATTTATTACCATTAGATGATTAGAATGAGATTCAATACAATTAGATTTTGAGATGAACTTACAGCAATAATAAAGCTTTACATAACAATAACAGAGATTTAAATCTGCTTTTTTCGATAATTTTGTTGTTATAATATAAAAATCAAAATCCGAGATACATTGGTTGCGTTTTATAATTAATTTTAACAAATATTACATTGGACTATCAGGCAAAGAAGGTATATCTTTAATGAGAAGTTTTCTTTGTAAAATTGGCTTTTGTTTATGTTAGCCGAGAAAAAAATTCGTGACTTATACATGCAATCATCAAAAGAATTTTGAGAACAGTTTTAAATGTTCATGAAGAATTAATTATACGTCAATTTCTTTCCATAGGTAGAAATTTCGTCTAAAACTATCGTTATATCCAAAAGTTGAAGTCTATTTCATTTTCAACGAATATTCTATTTGCACATAATATATTTTCTAATTTATTTTAGAAAGAGTAATCTTTCACGTTTTCAAAAGAATAAGGAAATATTGGGTGTTGATACCATGTAGTAAATTTGTTTTTTATATTTCTTCCAGTAATGAAAACGATTACCTTACAATATTTTCAAAGCAAAATTAAGAAAACCGTTTACGCCAAATTTTGCATAAAGTATCTTCTCGTGTATATTTTTATTTAAAGTGTGGAATTTTCTCTTTGAAAATATCAAAAATCATGAAGAGCAAAATTAATTCATGAGAAATTACTTTGAAATGCAATAATTCCATTGTAATATGACATAGTGGATAAAAGTCCAATACAGTTTATTTATTCACAAATAATCCCCCTCATATGCGTAATTTATGTACTGCCGATTGAGAAATATAGGTTAGTAAATTAAACCGGTTAATTCAATACTTTTCCTTTATCAATATTTTTACCTGCTCTTCAGTAAAGCGGTAAAGGTGGCTGAACACTTATAGCTCGCTTGGATTTGAATCCCGGATAAATAGTTGGATTCATGGTTTTGTGTAACGTAAATGCAAGCCAGCTTCTCTTAGAAAGTCCTCCGCGAAGACATAACTCCCCTTATACAGGTAATCGTTGCGTGCTTTGATGTAATTCAGTAAGAGAACAAATTAATCCAATCAATACCGAAGAACGGGTTGATTACATGTGGAGTTTTCCACGAGGAATGTAAATGCGAGTTATTTTCTCTTAAAAAGGTTTACACGAAAGCATCCATTCCCTTAAGCAGATAGCGTTCGCGTGCTTTTCCGTAATCCAATCCTAATTTTCATACATTTAGTAGTAAGTTGACATACACCTTATTACAGACAAAATAACAACTTTTTTAAGATATTTTTTTATCAACTTGTCTGAATTCTCTCTATCTCTTGAAGAGTATAAGAATTTCAGCAAATAAAACTGGCCAAAATTTTATAACATTTAACTGATGTTTTGATTCAGTTTAGAAGTAACGTGAGCTTTACTGATATTTAAATATTTTTTGGCAGATCTCATCCTAAAATAGGGTGTAAAGATTTCAATAAAAATCATTGAAAGTAATCACTGAATGAATGAAAATCAGAAAAACTATTATGCATACAATTGTCTCTTATTTATCTCCTGATAAATCAGACAAAATTGCCTGCATAATACAAGCACTTTGAAAGAGTTGACAGTTTTAAGGGTTTTATGCACTCCACAAAACAATGTCAAAATAAAATCTTATTATTCATAAGTATGAAAATGAAGTAAACGAGTAAACGATAAAAACGGTTTTACCTATTTTCTAGAAGGGCATTAAATCTAAAATATTAATCTATTCTTATTTGTTATGATTAAAGAACATTAAATATGGTAAGCTTAAAGAGCGTACAAAATCGCTGACGTTTTAATCATAGCAAAAGTCAGTACTAAAAAAAATAGCATTAAAATTATGAGACAGATTGAGAAAGAGATGGCCTCTATTTAATTTTCAAGTATATTGGCGCGAGACGAAACCTGCGATTTTTGCCAAAATGTAGCTAAACTGATAAGAAGAGGGAAATAATGCGTAGCCAGCGGCTACTCTGAGCAGCGACAATGGACCACCCAAAGATCTACAGATAGGCGATTCTCTAAAATGGGGAAGGCATGGATGGTACGACAGTTGTACCAATGCCGGCGTCTGAGAAAGTCATTCTCCTCGTACAACTGCTGTACCAGCCGGCTTCGAGAGGTTAATCGCATTTACGTTTACTCGGCTGGAGAACTCAGTAAAGGACTTCTTACCACAATGCCCACAGATGGATAATCTTCGGTTTCTGGCAAGTACTATCTTAGCTGGTAAAAGGCAGCAGACCAACAATAAAGTGCTATTCACATTCAATGTTCCCATGTTTAGCTATTGTCTATTTTGCCTTTCTGCTCACTTTTCGAATATTTGATTTTGAGTGAAACGATCGTTAAGATAGTAGGTGCTTTGAAATTTATAATCATTCATCCTTTGGTATTTAATTAGGAAAGTTCTCATCGGAAGATTCAGTGTGAAAGTAATTCAGCTAACAGGGAAGTATTGCTATATGCGGTAGAATTACATTTGCATAATAATATATAAAACCGGCCCTTTAAAAGAGCTTCAACGTTTTCATATGAACGTGTATTTCTGTTGAAATTCAACTAGTTGCAAAAGCACAAATCTTCATAATTTATTTTGAGATGGTGGAAAAACAGTGCTGATGTGTTATCAAGCTTAAAAAAAAAAAAAAAAAAAAGGGAGGACTGTGCTATATCTCCCGTTCTACTGGGCCGATTGACAAAATTCAAACTGCCTTTTTCATGTCTCGAAAGCGCGACTTAGGAATATATTAGATTTATACATAGCACTATTCTAACATAGGCATGTGTTGAAATCTTACTCCAGCTTTAGATTAGCGTGAAACGTGATTGTTTAGAAGCTCTTTTGCGATTTCTAAATTTCTTTTGACTTTTTTGAAGGTGTTTTTATTATAACATTGCAGTTTTTGTTTAGTATTTTTATCACCTGATAATTATGGAAAATTGTGAGGAAGGTGTAAAAAATAAAAGATCTTATGGTCATCGACCAAAGAAAAGAAAGTTCCAGGGAAATCAGCATAATGATACAATGAATAAGAAGTGTGGTGTCAGTTCTTCGTTTAAAAAATTAAATAGTGACACTGTTTTGCCACCAAGAGATAAAGATAACTTTAGAGCCTAATTTTAGTGGTTATAGACTATTTGATTTGGATATCCTATTTCAATTTATTGAAAATAATTTATGTTGTAAAATTTGTAATGTTCATTTAAGTGAACTATTTCATCATGGTTTAAGCTCAAAATTTGAGTTACTATGCTCAAAGTGTTCATGTAAAAGAACTTTCAGAAACTCTAATATGATGGGTGTCCGAAAAAATATATCAGAGCTAAACAGAAGATTTACGTATGCAATGCGAACTCTTGGTCAAGGGAAAGCTGCTATGCGAAAATTCTGCTGCGTTATGGATCTCCCTCCTGTGATTGCACATCGTTCTTTCAAATTCGTCGTTATATGTGACTGTAAGTGGAGACGGTACGTGGAAGACTCGAGGACATACGTCTTTGGTTGGAGTCTGTTCCGTAATAGGGTCAGAAAGCAACACAGTAATCGATACAGAAATACTGTCTTTATATTGCAAAGGTTGCGAGACATTTCTAGGAAATGGCGTAAGTGAACACAAGGCCTGTTTAGAGAATCATGCTGGTTCTTCAGGAAAAATGGAAATGAATGGAAAGATAAACAATTTTTCATGTTCCATGGAAAAAAGAGGTGTAAAATATACTTCTTTTATTGGTGACGGTATCAGGTTCAATGTTCTGTCTTACTTTCTTCGGGAACATGCAAGGACCTGACTCGGAACAGAGAGCTTACTAAAGCTATGTTCAATAACTGTGGGAAGTAGACAGGATACACAAGAAGGGTATACAAAACCCTTTGTTTTTCTCTTTTTACAATAAATTCCGTACTTCGGAATACAAAGACCCACTACTTGTGGTCTAAACGTAAGAATATAAAAATATTTAACTAAACACTAACTTAACTTTGGAATAATAAACGTGCAAGATTGGCCTTATATTAACAGGAAGCCGTATGTAGTACAGAGAACTGTTAACACTACAATACGTTTAAAAATTATCACGAGGATTAAACCTCTGGCCTGGAAGGCAACCAGCAACTGAGTAAAACTTCTAAGGTAAGCGGCCTGCTTCGACTAACTCCATCCTCTCTCTCGCTTGGCAAAAAGCCACAACTTAAGTACTTGGCGTTCGCCAGACAAATTTTGCATAAATAAGTTAAAGCCTTTAATTCTGGCCGGAAGTAGAAAATAAGAAGTGATAGTAAATATTTAAAATAAAATAAACGTTAGTAAAACTTAAGATCCTTACATACTTCCCGCCAGAGTTAATTAGTTTGAAACTGAGGTCTAAAACGACCTTGTTGAAAACTTTTAGCTCTAGAATCTAACGCGAGGCCAATCTTTTACAAACATTTCTCACTAGAAACTAGAAATTAAAAAAAAAAAGAAATTTGTTTTTACAATAGCAGCTCCAAGGACACGCAATTTTTCATCTGTGCTGCATCTAAACAGGAGCTTTTATTCAAATCTGGTTCCTTCCAGAGATCTGGAAGGAAAACTAGTTTAATGAAAATGAAAACATTAAACACAATGAAACAATGAACAATTAAACACAATGAAATGGCAAGTAACATGCATATTTATATTTCTCTTAACATTCTTATTTCATTCTTGACTATTTTAATTATCTCTCCCCGTGCTCTCTGACATGTGTTGTAAAAGAACACCAAACACGAATGTGTTTATGTATACGTGTTCAACACTTCCTCCTACAATCAAAACACTAACGTGTTAAAAATTCAACATACCAAGACCTCGTAACACACCCTAACTTCAACTCTAAACCCTGAGGTACTATTCTGAAAGTGGCTAACTCTGAAGTGTAGCGTCAGAGAGCCTAACTACATTCATTCAACCTTTAACACATATTCACCATGATTTGGTCTTTTTACAGTCACACGAATAAAAAAATTTTTAACATTACTTTCACTTTTACCATATCACGGTATTTCTTAACATTTAAAATAACAGATCACATTGTATATAAGAACATATTAACATGCCGTTAATTTTACGCATTGTAAAACATACATTAGTAGTACATTGTTAACTTCTATTCTTTTCAAATCAAGTGCCAATTCTTCTACATTGAAATACTACATTTCAAAAAATCTTTCAGACTAAAACTTCTTTCTTGCCAGAATGTTTTAAATAAAATTTATACAATAACTTTTACAATATTTAAGTCTTTACATATTCCTATTATACATCAACTTTTGTTTTACGCGCGAGTAATTGAAAAACATAATACCAAAATCGGTAAGAACTCATTTCTCGCCTTTTTGGCGATAAAGGTAGACCTCTCATGACGTAAAACTTCTTGAAATCTGCCACTTTCAGTAAGAATGAAAGATTAACTTAAGTTTGCAAAGTAACATAAAATTTTACTTATCTTTGTTATATTCGGACATTCTTTTCTGAGCCCAGTCCTGGAAGGTAGCAGAGATTCTCGTTTGATTTATCCTCCTTCTTGTGCGGGCTCGCCCTACAGAGCCTTCCTCTAGAAGGTTTCTTTTTTTCTCCCGTTCGGTCACCCTTGAATACCTTCTTTTTCGCCTCTGCCTGTGGTCTTGGCCGTTTGATGGCAGCTGGTCTTGGCGGAACCGGGAGACTTCTTTCGCGTTCCTGCTTGGACCTCGTTGCTGGCCGTTCAAATTTTCCTTGTAACTTTACCTCCGCCGCTGGTGGCCCTTCCGCAGTTCGGCGACATTTCCTGCGGAGAGTCCTGTCGGATGAGTAGATCTTCCGTTTTAGAGCCGGATTATAGTTGCCGTCTTTTCTCCTGGCTCTCTTTGCATACGTCGTCCTTCTCCCTTCTTCATTCTGGGGGTGTTTGTGAGCTCTCTTTTCTGGACGGTGGAACGGCTTCTTTTTCTTGTTACCTTTAATTTTCCCGCGGGGAAACTTTCTTTTCACTTGCTCCTGCCTCTTTATGGCTTGCCCTTGTACTTGTCGTAGTTCCACCTCTGGAGCTTGTGTCCGCCGTGTCTGCCGTGGCGGATCCTGCAAAAGATCTGTAAATATTTGCATTTTATTACGATCATAGTAGGGTTTGATTTGATCAATGTTTGCGGAGCAGGTTTCACCATTCCTGGCTTTTAACACTACTACAGCGTGAGTTATTTTTTCTATGACACATGGATCTTCAAATCGTGGAAAAAATTTGGCAGTTTTATCTTCTGGTGCTGAAGAAAGTGAATGCTTAATTTTTAACACTTCATCCCCTACTTTATAAGTTACTCCCCGTCGTTTCAAGTCATAATACAGCTTTTGTTTTCTCTGTGCTACTTCAGTATTCTTTTTTGCTTCTTTAATTAGTTTTTCTATATCACCCATTTTAAATTCTGTGGCTCTTTGTTGCACATAAAATAATTTATCTAACGGCGTTATAATCTTTCTGCCTAAAAATAACTCAGCAGGAGTTTTGCCCGTTGTATCATGTTTTGCGGTCCTAAGGGCGAAAGCAAATTCTTTGACATAGTTATCCCAGCTTTTATGAAAATTGTTAACATAACTACGGATAATTTTCGCTATATTTCTATTCACCCGTTCCGCTATATTTGATTGCGGCCGATACGGGACCATTTTTAAATGACGTATGCCCAGTTTTTGGCACATGTCTTCAAATACATTACTTACAAATTGAGGACCATTATCCGATATAACTTATAGGGGCGCTCCGTATTTTAAAATATATTTATTTAAAATAGAATCACTAACTAATTTCGCGGAGGCTCGCTTTAAGGGAACAATTTCGGTCCACTTACTAAAATGATCAACCATAACAAGGAGATAGCGACTTTTATTTAACTGACTTTTTGGGAAAGGGCCCAATAAATCGATGCCAATTATTTCATTTGGAATTTTGGATTTAATACTATTTAGAAACCCGGCCGGGCGGAAATTAATATAATTAACTGCTTGACATGTAGGGCAGGACTGGACATACGCCCTTGTTAACTTTTGCAGTTCAGGAAAATAGACTGACTGCCTCGCGTACGCGTTGGATAGGTTTTCGAATACCAGCATGAGAAGCTAAAGGGCTGTCATGGAGCTCCTGCAGGATATTTAATCTAAGACTAGCTGGGATAACAGGTCGAAATTCGTTGTTGGAATTCGTAGTTTTTGTATAAAATAATAAACCATCTATTAGTTCGTTATGGGCCGCCCTATTTCTTATCGCCACAATATCTTGGTGGCTAAAATTTTCAGGATCATTTAAATACTCATAAATGCTTTCAAACTCAGGATCCTTACCCAGTTCGGTTATTACAGTTTCTCGGGAATTGAGCATTGCCACCTTTACAGTATTACCTTCTTCATCTATTTTAATTCTGGATAGGGATCTGCTACGATATTTTCCTTTCCGGGGGTATGCTTGATTACTAGATTATATTCTTGTAGCTTGAGTGCCCATCTTATTAACCTTGGGGATAAGTTTTTCCCTGAGTACAATCTAGTTACCGCCGCATGATCAGAGTACACTGTTATCGGCGCCTTTCCAAAATAGACTCGGAACTTTTGCACTACTAACACAACTGCAAGTGCCTCTCTTTCGGTCGCGGAATAGTTTCTTTGTATTTGATTTAAAGTTCGGCTAAAAAATGCCACGGGCTGCTGATTTTGCGAAAGTAGCGCTCCTACCGCATAATCCGAAGCATCCGCTGAAATTTCTAAATTCACATCCTTTTCAGGAAATTTCAGCACAGGGGCTTGCGTTAATGCTTGTTTTAATTTTTCGAAAGCACTATTGGCTTCGGCCGTCCACGAGAATCTTGCCTTCTTCATTTTTAATTTTAACAATGGTTCAGCAATAGCTGCAAAATCTTTTATAAAGGACCTATAATATGAAAGTCCTAGAAAAGAAGAGAGCTTCTTCGCCGTGTTTGGAGTCGGATACTTTTGTACAGCGATTATTTTTGATTCGTCTGTCTCTATTCCTTTCTGAGATATTTTGTAACCTAAATATTTTAATTCAGGTGCTGAAAATTTGCACTTTTCGACATTAACTTTTAGACCGGCCTCATTTAATAAAGAAAACACCTCTGTTAAATCCTGTACATGTTGGTCGAGATTGTCACTAGTAATAATGATATCCTCTAAATAGATAAATGTGGACTTTCCATGAACAGTCCTTAACACAATGTCCATACATCGCTGAAATGTTGCCGGTGCCCCTGAAAGGCCAAACGGCATGCGCAGAAATGCATAAGTGCCAGACTTGGTTATAAAAGCAGTCTTAGGCACGTCCTCAGGCCTAATCCCTATTTGAAAATAACCAGTCGTTAAGTCTAAAGTCGTCATATATTTGGTAGATGTATTGTTCCTTAGAATTTCTTCAATAATAGGTAACGGATATACCGGATATTTAGTTATGGAGTTTAATATACGGTAGTCAATTGCGAATCTCCACCTTTTTGGATGTGTCAATGGATAGTCATTATTTTTCTTACATAAAACCACCGGGCTAGCATAACTGCTTGAGATGGGCGTTATGATCTTTTTACGTAGCATATCGGTGATATGCCATTCTATAATATTTTCCTTATTCTTATCATACCGGTATGCTTTGTGGCGAACTGGCATTGAATCTCCGGTGTCAATACTATGGTTAGTAACCTGAGTAAATCCTGGAATATCACTAAATAACGAAGCAAATTCACTTACCACTTGTCGGATTCTTTGTTGCTCTTCATTAGGCAGGTGGTCAAGGTTTAACATCGGCGGTTCAGCCTTTTCTTCACGAACTGGTTTCATTGTCAGCTTAAGAGACGCTTCATTAAAATCTAGCGTTGCTTGTGCCTCTGAAAGAAAATCTATTCCTAAGATAATATGTGCTTGCAGATTCTTTACTATGAAAAACATAACCTTTACTTGTTCGTCCTTGATACGGACATACAGCGGTAATTTACCTATACACGTACATCTTTCTCCTTGCGCAGCTAACACTGTCGTATTATCCGAATTATATATACGATATTTACGAAAATACTTCCTAAAAAAATCTTCTGCCACACAGGAACACTGCGCGCCTGTATCCAGGAGTGCGGTGGCTGGGATATTATTCACCAACACTTCAATCTTCGGAAGAGTCAAATTTTTCACCATTACTGTATTTAACTTGAAGGAATATGGGTTTTCGTGGCCTTCGGATTTTCGCACCCTCCAGTCAGCAGAAATCCGTTTTAGTTTAAATTATTTTTCATTTCCGTGCTTTCCTTCTTTTTCCACTGTCCTTGAGACTTTTTTCCTGGATTGCTATTGAACTGTCGACGTTCGCCGGCTTTTTTTGAATGCTCGGGTTTCCTTGCCCACTGATTCGCTTTGCTTCCGTAGCCGTGTGCTTGAGTTTGCTGTAGTCTTGGCGCACCAAATTGGTTTCGCAGTTGATATTGACGTCTTCTTTCAATGTCCGCCGTTCTTCTACTTTCAAACTGGATTGCTAGCTCAAATAACTTTTCCAGTGTAGTCGGATTTCTTAATTCAATAAAGTCTTGCACTTGGGGCAGTAACCTCGGCAAAATCACTTGAATTATCTCAGGATCCGGACGGTTTCCATACAAGATTTTGAAGACGTGAATTTTTCTTAAAATACAGCTTGAGAGATTTTCGATTCTTTGCTGATATATGCTGAAAAGTTCCGTTTCTAATTTCCCACGATCCCTTACGACAGGGAAGGCTTTTACTAGGGCAGTCTTGAAATTCTCGTAAGTATAGGTGGGACTTCCTGCTTGACCCAAGAGACTTCTGCCTATACATTTGAACCAATTAAGCGCTTGGCCCCTCAAAGTGCTGGTAGCTAAGGTAACTTTTTGAAATTCGTGCACGGGGTAGAGCATGAAGTGGTCATCCAATTTTTCCAAAAAACTGGTTACCGGTGAGTTTCCATTAAATGTTGCTTCTGGTTTCATCGAAGCGCGCATGGTCTGGACGATGTAACCAAATCTTTCCAGGGCGGCAGCCTGCATTTCTGGATTCTGAGCCGCTTCTGCAGGCAGCACAGGTCCTTCTTGAAACTCGGCCATGGTTATTCTTCTTCGTTGGGCGCCACTATCAGGTTCAATGTTCCGTCTTACTTTCTTCGGGAATATGCAAGGACCTGACTCGGAACAGAGAGCTTACTAAAGCTATGTTCAATAACTGTGGGAAGTAGACAGGATACACAAGAAAGGTATACAAAACCCTTTATTTTACTCTCTTTACAATAATTTCCGTACTTTGGAATACAAAGACCCACAACTTGTGGTCTAAACGTAAGAATATAAAAATATTTAACTAAACTCTAACTTAACTTTGGAATAATAAACGTGGAAGATTGGCCGTATATTAACAGGAAGCCGTATGTAGTACAGAGAACTGTTAACACTACAATACGTTTAAAAATTATCACGAGGATTAAAACTCTGGCCTGGAAGGCAACCAGCAACTGAGTAAAACTTCTAAGGTAAGCGGCCTGCTTCGACTAACTCCTTCCTCTCTCTCGCTTGGCAAAAAGCCACATCTTAAGTACTTGGCGTTCGCCACACAAATTTTGCATAAATAAGTTAACGCTTTTAATTCTGGCCGGAAGTAGAAAATAAGAAGTGATAGTAAAGATTTAAAATAAAATAAACGTTAGTAAAACTTAAGATCCTTACATAGGTGATGCAAAACCATTTGCAGGTATAACTGACGCCAAACCATATGGTTCATTAAATATAGAAAAAATTGAGTGTGTTGGACATATTCAAAAACGAATGGGAATATGGCTACGCAAATTAAAACTTGAAAGAAAAAAAGTAAAATTAAATGACGGTAAAATCTGTCTGGGAAAGGGAGACTAACAGATAAGTTAATAAATGAAATAATTTCGTATTATGGTAATGCGATTAGAGAATATAATGAGTCTGTTAGTGATATGAGAAAAGCCATTTGGGCAATTTACTACCACAAAATATCGAGTGATGAAAAGCCGATTCATGACGTTTGTCCTACAAATGAAACCACATGGTGCAAATACAATAAAGCTAAGCTAAATAAAGCTGATTATAAGCATATAAATTTTGAACCAGTCGCTGTAATGGAGGCAATAAAGCCAGTTTTTATAGATTTGTCACAACCTTCGTTATATAGACGTTGCCTTGGCGGCAAAACTCAAAATAATAATGAATCATTTGATTCGTTAATTTGGAAATTTTGTCCAAAGACATGTCGTGCTGGTAGTAGGATAGTTCAAATTGCTGGAAATGAAGCAGTAATTGCTTTTAACGAAAGGTCTGTTGGTAGACATTCTGTAAAAAATGAGCTACAGCTTTTTAGAAGTAAGTTTTCTATTGAAGGATTTTTACAAATTGATAACAAGAGAATAGATAACGCAGAAAAGAAAGGCTTGTCAGAAACAAAACAACAGCTAAGCCTGAAAGGCAGCAAAAAATGTCAGAAGTGCAGGCCTCCATAAAAATGATGGGTATGTTTATTGTGCTGGTGCGTTTTAATTTGTAAATAAAATTTTAGCAGTTTAGCATACAATTTGAAGTAAGTCGTAAAAGATTTTTTCACCCATGTTAAATAATATGTATATTATACAATATAATACATATCATATGCTTAAATGCTTGAGTTTATTTAACTAAAGTGGTTATGTAAAAATAAATTTTTGTGCAAATATGCCACATGTATTTTAATATACGGCTATCATTCTGCATGGTAATGTATATAGCAAAATAAATTTAACGTGTTTCATACTAGCAAAAGCTTCTGCAATTTATTAGGATTTATACTTTTTAAATATATTTTAAAAATAAATATACTATGCACTTTATTATTAGAAAGTTATATACTGAAGTATTGGCATTAAAACTCAAATTTCTTAAAATACGGTTTTTCGCAGTTGTATACATAGCATTTAAAGTATACATAGCATTTAAAGTTACATTGTGGAAGAACTATTAAATGTTTTATATGTTTGATATACAGTAATATATTACAGAGAACTTTAGCTAAGACATTTGGCTATAAGTAAACTCTTATTTGTAAGGAAGTTTTAGTTTTATCATTCTTAGTCGATATGTTATAGTTCGATGAATGTAGCAGTTTAGCATACAATTTCAAATAAGTCGTAAAGGTTTTTTTCCCACCTATGTTTAAATAATATTGCATAATATGATACATATCATATGCTTAAATGCTTGAGTTTATTTAACTAAAGTGGTTATGTAAAAATAAATTATTTGTTCAAATATGCTACACGTATTTTAATACACGGCTATCATTCTGTCATGGTATTTTATATAGTATGGTAATTTATATGTGTTTCATATTGACAAAAGCTTATGCAATTTATTAGGATTTATACTTTTAAATATATCATTTTGAAAATAAATATACTATGCACTTTATAATTAGAAAGTTGTATACTGAAATATTTCCATCAAAACTCGATTTTCTTAAAATGCATTTTTTCCCAGTTGTATACATAGCATTTAGAGTATGCTAAAGTTACCCTGTGGAAGAACTATTAAATGATTTATATGTTTGATATACAATAATACATTACAGAGAACTTTACCTGAAACATTTGCCTATAAGTAAGTTCCAATTTGTAAGAAAAATTTTAGTTGTATCATTGATAGCGTAGAAGTTTCAAATCATTTTTAGTTGATATGTTATACTTTGATGATGGCAGCTTATTTTACATTAATTATGCTTATACCAACTATTGGAAATTGTATAATATTACAATATCTCTCAGAAAATAAGCATTTTATATATTTTATGACAAGAAAAGTATTTAAAAAAAATATTTACATTAAAACTTGTTTATCTCAAAACATAAATTTTCACTGTTGCGCGCATGATATTTTAAAAACGGTTCTTGGTACACACTTTAAATTTAATGGACTTCTTTATATGAGTATTATCATCTAACTGAACCAAAAATATATTGAATATTTTAATAGTCAAAAATTTTACGCTTGGGAATATTAAAAATTTTTTATTAAAATGCATTGTATAAATTTAGTTCTAAATAAAATGAGAATTTAACATGAAATTCTTAAGATTTTTGGTTCACAGTAGTCTTTAGATGCTATACGAGCTGTATATTAACTATGAAGTTAAAATATATAACAGAATGTTTTAAATTGTGCACGCAAAGTGGGAGTATTACGTGAACATATAAAAAATTACCTCACAAAGAAGATTAAATTATAAAAACATTTGTGGCAACACAAACTATTTGCTTACTAATTCTGCTGTGCTATGTAGTGAGCTGTAAAGAACTGGAAGTAATAGCTTTAAAAATAAATTATGTTATCCCAATTCTTACAACAGGATCATATTCAGAGGTTTTGAGGGTTTTAAGGTGTACGAGACCTCTTAACGTAGTTCAATGGAGAACGTGATGCAACTTCGCATTCCCCAATGACTTTAGCTTTGGCACTTATGTTTCAACCGTCACCGGAATGACGGCCTTGATAATTCAACGAAAGAACATATTATTAGTACTCATTTCGTGCTCTTAACGTTCTTAGCACATTTCATAATGCCTTACCGGAAATTTCTGTTTTCAGCTATAATCCTGGAAGGAAACGTTCTGTTCATGCTGGTTCTATCATCTCGACTTGAGGTTTTGGATGATGGTAAATTACTCATGTATCGATTGTTATACTAAGGGAACTCTATTTGTATGCCTCATGATTGAAAAGTCCATTATTGCCACCAACCATAACCGAAATCTGAAAGGATTTTATGTGGGACTTCTCAATATCTGGCAATCTCTGGCAAATTCCGCTCAACATCCACGATTTGTTTTCGTGACTTCTTGCTGATTAGAAGCATTATCATCTGTGTACTAATGTGTTCTGCAGTTCTTTTGTAAGTGTTCATCACCACTGCAGTTCTAGCATACTAAGGTCGCTTTCGTCTGACGTCTGTTCCGTCTCAAGGCACTTACTTAAGTGGATAGACTGCCTGGACGAACTGTCACTTGTCCACTAGCTTCTGGGTTGGAGTAGTTCCGATTGCGCAATGGTGTGTGCAAGTTTCTGAAAGGACTGCCACGTTTTTCATGGCGTACACTCTAGGCATTTTTTAAATCCTTGAGATCCACTATTCGCAGTTGTTTCTATACCTCAGGTTCCCGTATGCCACCGAGGAAGTATTTCATGGATTGTACTTCACGTATTTCTGTTGAGCAGTCAAAAAAGGAGAGATGGGAGAGCATTTCGATATCAGTGGCGAGCTTCTGGATTATTTTGGTGAGCTTCTGCTATCGAGATATTAACTGCAGCCTTCTATAGCCTTTTAAACACTTCTTAGTAGAGCTTTCGCGTACCGGGTACAGCATCAAAATCTAGCCTCTGCTTTTCTAGAAGATTGGGACCGATATCGTCTTCTTCTATTCTCAGAGAAGCTGCGAAATTACAGGTTTGTCTTCGGAATCCTACCCATTTCCATTTGGAGCTATACAGCACTGAGCCTTGTACATATGCCAAATGTTTTTTCCATCACAGGTGGAAAGCATGAGAAATGGGTCGGAAAACATAGGTACCAATTTAAAGGTATCAGAATCGTCTCCAGTTGTCATTATGAATGTGTTCAAGCTGTCAGATTCTTTGGCGACAACAGCAGAAACTCTGTCATCGATTTGTTGTTCGACATCAGAAACTCTTCCTTTGATTTGTAGTTTGACAGCATTAACTCTTTCTTTGATTTGCTGTTTGACAACAGAAACACGTTCTCCAGTTTCTCTAACTCTCCTTTCGACCATGTTATTTCTGCTTTCAAAATCCTCGAAAATCTTCTACTGTTATCTTTTATTTCTTCTTGACAGGCTTAAGTATCAATTTTGGATAGATTCCATCTTTCCTTGAACTGGTATTATTTCCCCTTTCCCTCTTTGGTTGGACGCATTTATCTCTTCTGTAAAGGAATCAACCTCTCCTTTTATATCTTCCTGGAACGCAGCAAAGACTGTCACAAGCTGCCTCAGATGCTCCTCAATTGTTCTTGTCACTAGCATTCTGTCCTACTTCTAACACCCAAAATTGTTCCTGGCATAAAGGTTCGTAAAGCATGCGGAAGAGCTGGTAGCTTGTTAGAATTTATTTGTCCCGAAAAAACACTAAACAATTCTGGAGTTTTTCGAAATGTACGAGTAAAAAAATATAATTCCAAAAATATACGAAATATAAAGGAATACTGCTAGTAGTTATCACTTTAAAGTGCTGAGAATGATGAAGAAAATACGATGAAAAGCGCACGTAAGGAGCGAACATAAATCTGTCAATACTCCTTACTCTATGCTGAACTGCAAAGTTCAGAACTGAAGTTCATTCTGGTCTTATCTCATTTTCTCACTCTCCATACCAAAAGCCCGAAACTGACAAAACTGTTGGACGTTCGAAATTTTGGAAGAGAAAACAAATGAAGCCACAAGGAAAAATCAACATGCCTTATAATGATTGTCACATTAAAAAAACTATAAACTGTATTTACAGTGGTACCTCGATATACGAGTGTCCCAACATACGAGTGTTTTGAGACAGGAGCTACCGAGCGAGCGATGTTTTTGCTTTGAGACGAGAGCAAGATTTGAGATACGAGGAATCGCACACTACACCGCTGTACACGACTGCAACATGCGCGCGCATGTAGATGTCGTGTGCAGCGTCTAACAGTTTCTCCCACCTCAGACTAGTCCTCAGTCTGAGTCCTTGTTTCCCTCGTTTCGGAAGCATTTTTGATAAGTTGGGTTCGCGTTTTTTGCTTTTTGTACATTTAGAAAACATTATCATATTTATTTTTATAACCCTGGGTCCAAAGAAGATGATGATGTCTATTGAATTAAAGCGTTAAATAATAGAAAACCATGAGCAAGGTGTGCGAGTAATTGACTTGGGGAGGATGTACGCGCGTAACACATCAATGATATTTACTGTGCTTGAACAAAAGGAGTTGATAAAGTATAACGCCAACTAAGGGCGTTACAATAATTTTTAAGTTCCGACCTCTCTCCGTCAAGACATGGAGAAACTACTGATGGTGTGAGTGAGAGAGAAGCAGCTTCAAGGAGTAACCTTTACACAAAGCATCATATGTGAGAAGGCACTATTACGAGTTATTTACGAGCGATTTACGGTTATTTTCTAAAGAAGATCCCACACACTTCTACAAACGTGGAATCGGAAGACCCGTTTAAAGCCAGTCGGGGCTGGTTTGACAACTTTAGGGAAAGGACCGACCTTCACTCCGTCGTCAGGCATGGTGAGGCAGCAAATCCGGATGTAAAGGCAGCTGATGTTTACATCAAAATGTTTTCCGAACAGATAGTAGCCAAATGATACATCCCCCCCCAGCAAGACCTCAACTGTGACGAGACAGGGCTTTTCTCGAAAAGGATGCCGAATAGAACTTACATAACGGCAGAGGAGAAGATGCCAGGTCACAAACCCATTAAGGATAGATTAAATCTAGCAATTTGCGTCAATGCGAGTGGCGACTGTAAAATCAAGCCTCCGCTAGTATACCATTCGGAAAACCCCAGAGGCTTTAAGTCATATAATATTTTAAAAGAAAACCTGCCAGTTATAATTTTAAGAAGATATGTGGAGGGCAAATCCGAAGGCGTGGGACAGAATGAACTTCTTTGTGGAGTGGATAATTCTGGTGTTGGCCTCGACAATGCCCCTACTCACCCATCAAATCTCGAAGATGATTTACTCGAAGAGTTCAAGTATATAAAATTTCCCTACCTACCACCCAACACCACTCCTATCCTGCAACCCATGGATCAGCAGGAGATTTCTAATTTTAAGAATTTGTACACCAAGCACATTTTTCGCCGCTGCTTTGAGGTGACAGAGAACACAAAACTTACCATTCGAGAGTTCTGGAAAAACCACTTTAACATCGTGATGTGATTAAGAATTATTGTTCAGGCCTGGCTGGGTGCTACAACGTCTGCATGGAAGAAGCTGTGGCCTGAGGCTGTAGCTGAAAGAGAATTCGAAGGATTGGAACCCAAAGTGTCAGTGGTAGAGGAGCTTGTTTCTCTGGGAAAATCCATGAGTCTGGAGGTGGAGGAGAGAGATGTGAACGAACTCGTAGAGGAACAGTCTCAGGAGCTGACAACCGAGGAGTTACACGATCTGCATTTGCAGCAGCATACGGTGGTTCAACGAAAAATTAGTTTTGAAGAGGAGCCAGAGATGGAGGAGGTTATCCCTACAAGAGATATAAAACAGATCTTGAGAATGTGGGATAAAGTTGTAGAGTTCGTGGATAAAAATCACCGCGAAAAAGTTGCAACTAGTCCTAAATCGGAGTTGTTCAATGAAACTTGCCTAACTCGATTCCGCAATACCTTGACAGGTAGGAAGAAACAAACCTCCTTGGACATTTTTTTTAAACGATCTGCGGGTGAAAATGAGCAGATCATGACAAAAAGAGCGAAGACCAGTGACAAAAATTAAGCGCTTCCGTAGGCACTTTTTCTTTTAATTATGTTTTTATAGAATATGTATTTGTTATTTATAAATAAATGTTTCTTCTTCTTTTTGAATAAGAAACTACATTTTTCTTATTCAAAAACACTTAAAAAAACAGCTGAGGTCGTGTTTTGGGAGCTGGAACGGATTAATGGCATTTCGATTACTTTCAATGCGGAAAATTGCTTTGAGATACGAGCAAGGTTACGAAACATATTAAACTCGTATGTCGAGGTACCACTGTACTTAATTATATAATCGTTAGCAAGCAGATAGTAATAAATAATTTTAAAACTGTGCTGCTATCAATATACAAATTATGTTGACTAGTATAATTAATTTAGAATTATGCGAATACATATAATATAAGATGATGTATGTTACTACAGATACGTGTTAATATAATACATATATAAGTCTGTGCATATATATGAAATCATAATTCTTTTTATACCAGTTAACAGTTAGAATTACTGAACAACCATGAAAGGTTCCCCAAGAATGAAATATGGTGTAACAATGAACACTTAGTTTAGAAATTCGATTCTATTATATATTGTTGTAAAAGTCATTGTAAGAGTGAAAATTCTTCATTCTGCCTTAATGCGATTTTTTGCGTTTAATGCGTTGTTTGGTGATTTTATGATCCCGAATTATATTGATGTGATATATTAATACTGCATTTGTATATATACGTTTTTTGAGAAACGAGTCAAAGCGATTGATTTTTTGTAAAAATTTGGATTTATCCTTATTTTATTGACGTGCACCAGCACTAAATTGAGAATGGCTTGTGCTATGCTTCGATGGATGAAGAAGCGTTTGTAAGTAATGAATATTATGAACGTTTGAACATATTTAAATGAATAGTATTAAAAGTATATATTTACTTATATCATATACTAATAGTTTATGGTAAATTTTTCATTATAAATCTCATCACAGTTTCATTTCTCATTCTATTGCATTTCTATAGCGGTACATAAATTTTGTGGTTTAAAGATTGTAGATTGCATCAGTTTTGCAGCGCAATTTATTCCTCGGTATATTACTTCTAGTGTTATTAGAAATTCCATTATTTTTGTATTTTCTCTGCAATTGGTAGTATCTGTTTAGGAAATTTATGTTTTATTTCAAGATATATATGAAGTTGGTTATATCAAGTGTTAAATAAACTTTGTTATTCGGGCAATAGCGTTAGCTTTATCGAGATAGATAAATGCAATTCTTATTTCTTAAATACTCAAGATATAAAGACACACTCGAATAGTAGATTCACTCACTTTACATTTTTGAAGGGTTATATATATATATTAAGGGCGTGTTCAAAACAACCATTGACGAGTAGTCTTGGCTTAATTCGTATTCATACCAAGATTATCCATTTCTCAAGGCAATAATTTTTGTTATTTTTGCTAAACCGTTTATGAAAATGTAATTTTCCGAATCCTGAACTCTTATGCATGGAAAGGCAGATTTTAAGATATTTGTTTTGCAATTTGATGCGAAATTCGTATTTTTAAAACACTGATGTATATGTTCTTTTTTTAAAATTCTGCCAGTATATAACATTATATAACATTCTTGTGTTATCACCATTTATAGTTGTCGCTTGCTGTACAGCTTGCTGAATACATTTTACTTTCTAGGTATCTACAATTACATCGTGTTGTTTCGGTACGAACAGGAGCGAAGTATTCATCACTTAGATACATTTAAAGATAATTAATTATTTTTTTCTGATTTTGATATCTATAATATATAGACAGGATTACTGATAAGAAATTTAAGAAAATAGTAAATGAAGAAGTAAATAGAAAAATTTCTTTCAGGTATTGTGAGATGTCAATATAAACTTCATACATTTTACTAGGGGGCTGTTGACAAAGCAAAATCTTTACTATATATGTCTACGAGCTCTACGTATACAGTGTGTTGCTCAAAGTAAACTTCCTGCATTGTGAAGAGTACTACGTGTATGTCGTGATGCGTTCATGCGAAGCTTGTTTCCTCGTATGAGCTCTGCCTCTTTGAACCGAAATTGTCCGTAATCTGCAGCGTCTTGAGTTGTTTATGCAGTTTCTTGAGCTGTTCTGGTATTTCCTGTCGAATCTGACGATGACGCGGACAGTCTTGCATCCTTCGTTTACTTGCGACTTCTTCCCGTCATCGCGCATATTCTTTTGACGTTCCGCTTGCCTAATGGGCCTCCGTTTCGCTTCTGCTTACCTTTCCGGAGCACGCAGTGATTCTTGGTTTTCTGAATGTCTTTTGCTTCTGCTACTAGTTTCTGATACAGTTTGAGCAAGCGAAGTTTCTTGAGTTGTTGCTTGTCTGCTGGAACTCCTATTCGTTTGTTCTTCAGTTTCTTGAATGCGTAACCTTTCTTGTCACTATGCTTCCCTGCTGAGTTCCTAGTTGTATCTTCATTCATTTTTGAAGCATGCAAGTTTTCTTGTACTTGCCTGCTGAGTCTCCTAGTGCTTTTTACTTCATTTTTTCTGTAGCTCGCTGTAACATTTGTGCTGTCTTCTTGCGTTCAGACATTTTAGTAAATTGAAAAAAAAAATTATGTAACTGTAGTAAAATAACATTGCATCTAAAATATGTTAAATACCTACAGAAGTTTAAACTTCTACTCAGAAAGGATTTATACAATAAAAGAAATTAAATTTTTATAAATAAAATTAGAATGGCATAAAATGCATAGAAACATTTTATTATGAAGAAAATGTATTCATTCTTTCCAAGCAACCAGCTATTCGTAAATAAATTTTTCTTGCCAAGTCAGGAAACAAAGACCTTTGACACTTGGGGTAATACATTTGAAGTTATGATTTAAATTTATTTTAATATAACAAATTTGTAAAATCTTAATAAAAGAATTAACGTAGCGATAGGATATCGTGTCACGTATCTAAACGTGAAACATAAGAGTTGCCAAAAGCAGCTATTCATTTAAAATACTGAAATTAACGAAATATTTTTCGACATACAGTGACGTTATATGGAATCACGTGCTTTCTTCAACTCAGAATATAACCGTAAATAATAACAATAAGTTTCGAGTTTGGCAATACTATTTATTTCATATTTTTTTAACTTAAAAATGTCTCTTAAACAATACGGTTTGAGAGTGAGAAGAGCCATCATTTTTCTAAATAAAGCAATTTGATCTCCAGCGCTTTCCGAAATTTTATATAACATCTCGAGTGATAGTCGTAGGAAGATAACAATAGTCGGAAAGTTTTACCAAGAATTTTTGAAATCCGAGGGTACCTCCTTCTAAACTCAAATCTCCCACCCCCCGTTCCGGAGGATATGATGTTACGAAGGAAAAAAAAAACAAAGAGGCAAAATCCCACATATATTTAAACTGCTGATTCCTGTTTACAATATTCAATTTCCTTTAAAAACATTAAGCTTCATTTAAATAAAAGGAAAATAAATTCACACATTTTCCCTAGCTTTCAAGCTTTTATTGTATTTTTAAATATTCTTTTTGTCACTGTTGCGCAAGTTTTCCGCGGCGTCATTAGGAGCCGTAGGTCGAAAACATATAAGAATCATTGCTGTAAATAATGATCATATGATAAATTGCATACATATGCGATTCTTTTGATTAGAATTTGAGTACAATTCTTTATACATCAGCTACTATGCCCCTTCATGTAACGACAAGGATTATTTTCAATGATTATCCGATGAGAATGATTCGTTACAATGATTATTTGATGACAATGATCATTTGCAAAGAATATTAAAAGCCGATGACTACGATTACTTAAATAGAATATGCATGTCATACGATGACAACAATTATTTCCAAAGAATCTTCGATCACGTCACTATTGTATATCGCTATACTTCTGGGGTTGGGGGGGTTGTGTATTGTACTACGGCCCTGTAATTAAGCGTTTTATATGACATCAAAAACGTTAGTAAAACTTAGGATCCTTACATACTACCCGCCAGAGTTAATTAGTTTGAAACTGAGGTCTAAAACGACCTTGTTGAAAACTTTTAGCTCTAGAATCTAACGCGAGGCCAATCTTTTACAAACATTTCTCTCTAGAAACTAGATATTAAAAAGTCGTTTTTACATTATCATCTCTATGGACAAGTATTTTCATCTGTACTGCATCTATAAACAGGAGTTTCTTAGTTGAAATCTGGTTCCTTATGGAAGGAAAACTAGTTTAATGAAATGTTACACAATCAAATGGCAAGTAACATGAATATTTATATTTCTCCTTTAAAATTCTTATTCCATTCATGACGTTATTTAATTATCTCCCCGTGCTCTCTGACTTGTGTTGTAAAGAAAAACACCAAACACGAGCGTGTCTATGTACAAGTGTTCAACACTACCGCCTGCAATCAAAACACTAACGTGTTAAAATTCAACATAACAAGACCTCAGAACACACCTTATATTCATCTCTAAATCCTGAGGTACTATTCTGAAAAGTGGCTAACTCTGAAGTGTAGCGTCAGAGAGCCTAACTACATTCATTCAACCTTTATCACATATTCACAATAATTTGCTCTTTTTACAGTCACACGAATAAGTTAAAATTTTTGGCATTACTCTAATATTTTTACTTTTAACATATCACAATATTTCTTAACTTTTAAGATAACTGTTCACATTGTATATAAGGACATATTAACATGCCGTTAATTTTACGCATTTTAAACATACATTAGTAGTACATTGTTAACTTCTATTCTTTTCCAAGCAAGTGCCAATTCTTCTGCATTGAAATTCTTCAAAAGTCTTTCAGATTAAAACTTCTTTCTTGCCAGAATCATTTAAATAAAATTTTACACAATAATTTTTACAATTTTCTTAAGGTACCTTTCTCAAAGGTTATCAATGCTTTTTCAAAATTCAAGTATTTACACATTCCTATTATACATTAATTTTAGTTTTACTCGCGAGTAATTGAAAAACAATACCAAAATAGGTAACAACTCCTTTCTCGCCTTTTTGGCGATAAAGGTAGGCCTCACATGAGGTAAAAATTCTTGAATTCTGCCACTTGCAGTAAGATTGAAAAATTAACTTAAGGTTTCAAAGTAACATAAAGTTTTACTTATCTTTGTGATATTCAGACATCCTTTTTTCTGCCCAGTCTTGGAAGGTAGTGAAGACTACGGTCTGGTTGATCTTCCTTCTTGTGCGGGTTCGCCCTTCGGTTACTTCCTCCATGAGATTACATTTTCTTCCAGTTCGGTCACCCTTGAAGACCTTTTTTTTAGCATCTGCCTGTGGTCTCGGCCGTTTGATGGCAGCTGGTCTTGGCGGAACCGGGACAACTGTCTCTCGTTGTTGCCTGGATCTCGTTGCTGGCTGTTCAAATTTTTCTTGCGTCTTTGCATCTGCAGCTGGTCTTCCTTCATCAATTCGTCGACATTTGCTGCGTAGACTCCTATCCGATGGGTAGATCCTCTGTTTTGGAGCCGTGTTATAGTTGCTGTCATTTCTCCTGGCTTTCTTTGCATTAGTCGTACTTCTCCCTTCTTCATTCTCGTGGTGGTCGTGCCCTCTCTTTTCTGGTCGGTGGAACGATTTGGTTTTCTTGTTACCTTCAGTTTTCAAACGGGGGAACTTTCTTTTCAATTGCTTCTGTCTACTAATGGCTTGCCCTAGGGATTGTCGTTGTTCCACCTCTGGAGCTTGTGCCTGCCGTGCAGGATCCTGCAAAAGATCTTGAAATATTGGCATTTTATTACGATTATAAAATGGTTTTATCTGGTCTACGTTTGCGGTGCAGGTTTCACCATTCCTGGCTTATAACACCACTAAGCCTGAGTTACTTTTTCTATGACATATGGTCCTTCAAATCGTGGATAAAATTTGGCAGTTTCGTCTTCTGGTGCTGAAGAAAGTTAATGCTTAATTTTTAACACTTCATCTCCTACTTTATAAGTTACTCCCCGTCGTTTCATATCATAATAAAGCTTCTGTTTTCTCTGTGCTACTTCAGTGTTCTTTTTTGCTTCTTTAATTTATTTTTCTATATTGCCCATTTTAAATTCTGGGGCTCTTTGTTGAACACAAAATAATTTATCTAACGGCGTTATAATCTTTCTGCCTAAAAATAACTCAGCAGGAGTTTTGCCCGTCGTATCATGTTTTGCGGTCCTAAGGGCGAAAGCAAATTCATTGACATAGTTATCCCAGCTTTTATGAAAATTGTTAACATAACTACGGATAATTTTCACTATATTTCTATTCACCCGTTCCGCTATATTTGATTGCGGCCGATACGGGACCATTTTTAAATGACGTATGCCCAGTTTTTGGCACATGTCTTCAAATACATTACTTACAAATTGAGGACCATTATCCGATATAACTTTTAGGGGCGCTCCGTATTTTAAAATATATTTATTTAAAATAGAATCAGTAACTAATTTCGCGGAGGCTCGTTTTAAGGGAACAATTTCGGTCCACTTACTAAAATGATCAACCATAACAAGGTCCGCTGAAAGTCGATATTCTCCAATTTCGGTCACGGTAACATATGTTTATAAGATTATATATATATATATATATTGTTTATATATATATATATATATATAATCGTTTATTGCAATGCATTGTCGGAAACGCTTTCCTGGCCCATAGTGACGAGAGACAACACAAGAAAAATAGGGTACGAACATTGTAAAGATATTTGTTTATTTTCCTTAGCGCAGCGGAAACCAAGAAATAAGAAGAAAAGCAGGGGATCGCCATCAAAGAAAGTATTCGAAAGTTCCTTCGGAACGTATCCTAAACATGGGTTTGGTAGGGATAGTCCAGTGCATTGTTCAGCAAGATCACGAGACCTAACTTGCATTATCAGTTCGTCTCGGGGTACTTCAACACATAAGTGCACGAAACCCCAGTTAGAAGTCCAACAGGAACTTGTGGCACATATTGTGGCAGGTGCTGGGAAAGTCCTGGGGATGCGCGGTATTTTCCAGAACATCTCATGTTGGATGTGTGAGAGATGGGATACCTGTAACAGGGTGCAGGTCGTAATTTCGAATCCATAAGTGTCCACAAGTGTCTAATTTTGTTCCTACTTTTTAATTTCTCTTGTGCTAAGCATAACTGGTGTCCGATCTTTCTTGTGTTTTGTGTTGTTTGCACCGGCCAGGAAAGTGTTTTGGGCCATGTTTTGCCATTTAATTTTTCGTCATCGTAGTCTCTCTCATATATGTGTATAATTACTTATGACTCAAGTGTTGCTACTATATGATGACATTTACAATCACGGTGTTTAAAATGCTACATATTCCCATCCGAAAATATCTTTTTCTTTTCCTCTTGCCCTTCAAATAAGATATATGTGTCCTTCATTGCAAAATTTCCTGGAACTTTAATTTTTCTTTTTTCGAGGACAATGGAGAACATATTTCAGTATAGGCAGCTGTCAATATTCAAACATCAAATTGTAAAAGCCATTAAAGTGTGGCCGAAATGATCAGAAGGGCTAAATTCGCATAAGCATTTAGGAAATACATTTTGAAAGATTTTGTAAATTTTCCTTCAATAAATTTAATGGAACAGGCAAAAGAAATTACAGGCAACAATAAATATAGGAGAAAACAGGTATATATTTTCCTAATTTACTTTGATTTGATTGATTTCTTTCTTTCTTCCTGTATAAATAAATAAACTTTAAGAATGCAACTGAAGAATGAGAATAAAAGTTTCAATTGAAAACAAATGGTGGCAAAAATCCTAGTGCGGTTCTGCTGGACGACGAAAAAGACCAGCAATATGATCCGAATTTGGAATAACGAGAGAAAATTTGAAATCTGTGCAGCCAGCGATGCAAAGAGACTCGTTAAAATACAGGTCTTGCTGATTCAGAAAGAACGTTACGTGTATATCTTCTAAAATGCTTTTTCCATCCTTTGTTTGTAGTTGTTTCCCTTTTCATTTCAGTTTCCGTTTTTCCTCCTATTTTGCAATTTTCGTCATTGTTTCCCTCTGTTTTTAAGCCACCTGTTTATTATTTCTGTTATTATTATTGCAACTTATGTAAAAATTAAGTAAGGTAAAGTAAGGCACTGAAATTTTGCAAATTATTACGCTCTACGTGAGATTCATGGAGGCCGCTTATTGCATACAAATAACGCAAAGTACTTTAACTTATCTGCTTGGCTTTAGGTCAGAACAACGAAAACAACAAATTCACCCTTTGTAGAAAACAATTCTGCCAGGCAATAATCTACGGGGAGTTTTTTCCCTATGAAAGTGGGCCAAATGTTTTATATAGTATCTAAATATGGAAGTGGTGTACATGTTAAACGTGATCGTCATTGCATTCATTACCTTCACTATTTTACTACTGAAATAAAGATATACCGATTTTTTTGTAGATTGGAAAATCCTCCTTGTGATCATGAAAAGGAGCAAAAACTGGAAAACGAGAAAGAATTGGAAAACGAGAAGGAACTGGAAAAGAAGCGAGAACCGGAAAAGATGCAAAAACTGGAAAAGTATCAAAAGCTGAATAAAAAGGAAGAACAGGAAAAGAAGGAGAAACTGGAAAAGAAGCAAGAACTCAAAAACAAGAGAAAACTGGAATTGACACAAAAACTAGAAAAGAAGCAAGAACTGAAAAAGAAACAAAAGCTGGAAAAGATACAAAAACTAGAAAAGAAGCAAGAACAGGAAAAGATACAAGAATTAGAACAGAAGCAAGAACTGAAAAAGAAGCAAAAATTGGAAAAGAAGCAAGAACTGAAAATGAAACAAGAGCAGAAAAAGAAGCAAAAACTGGAAAAGAAGGAAGAACTGAAAAACAAACAAAAACTGGAAAAGCAACAGAAACTAGAAAAGAAGAAACAACTGAAAAGAAGCAATTACTGGAATGGATTCAAAAACTAGAAAAGAAAGAAGAACTGAAAAAGAAGAAAATACGGGAAGGAATACAAAAACGAGAAAAGAAAGAAGAACTGAAAATGGAGAAACATATTGAAGAGATGCTAAAACAAGCACACAAAAATGAACTGGAAAGGCAAAAGTTGAGGGAAAATTTGCAAAAACCAAAAAGGAGAGACCTGAAAATGAAGAAGGAACTGGAAAAAATGCAAAAACTGGAAAAGAAGCAAGAGCCGGAAAAGATGCCAGAAATGGAAAATATAGAGGAGTCTGAAAAGACGCAATACCTGGAAAAGAAGCAAAAAACGGAAAAGATTCCAAATCTGAAAGACAAGCTGGAACCGGAAAAGAACTGTCAAATCCGAAAAGGAAACCGGTTGAACTGCGAAAAGAGCTAGAACTGGATACCGACTGTAGAACGATTGATTTAATGACCAAACGAAGCAAGACCCGGAAAAGAAAAATAGAACAAATAAATCATATACCTGCTTCATTTTACCAAAATTTATTATCAACAACATTTTTATTATCAAGAACTTTATGGTATTCTTAGTATATGGACGGCATTTGATAATATTTTGCTCGGTAAGTGTAACTACTGATATATTATTAGCTAGTAATTAGTTATGCTAACTTAAAGATACCAGTATTATTTTAGCAGCAACTAAGTACACTCTTTCGTAGTTCAGATCTATGTTTTCAGTGCCTTTCATGGCTGCGAGGTCTTCCGGTTTTACCTGGAAAGTCACAGTTTATTGACTTTTTTAACACATAGCTTTACACATGACAATATTTTTCAACAATAAATTTATGTTGTGCTACTGGCTTTAAATTGTGCAAATAAATATTGCACGGCATATCTTTCATAATTGAACTCATGAAATTAATTTATACAAATTTCATTTTAAAATTTGTTTGACCCTGAGCTGTCTTATCCAACTGCAGATATTCATAGAACTTTATATCAAGGTTCAAAGAAACGTTCAAAAAGGAATGTTTATCCACTTTTAATTATGTGTTAATCAGCATGATTTGCATTACTAAGATTGTAATTCTAAACAAATTAAAAGCTATTGTAGTATGTACATTAGCTTTTCATTTGCTTTCACCTTGTTTAACTTCAGTTTGACATACCACAGTTTCCGTCTCTACTCAGGATTTTTTCAGTGTAAAAATTCAAGATTACAAATTGAAATGAGCGAAAGAAATAACTTTTAAAATGTGTGTATACATTACATCAGAATCATAATATAATTAGATAAATAAACTGAATAATATGTTATAAAGCGAATTTATATCAATTTCGATTTCTTTCAAAATAGAGATTCCTTCGCACCTCAGAAATCTCACAGAAACTCTCGGTTTGTGATTCGTGAGCTTTAGTTTTTTATATTTGGAATTTGGCAGCAATATGATTCACTGTTACGATGCAAATTCTTGCTCACAAATTGGTTATCTAACTAGAAAATGGTATAATTAAAATAAAATGAATATTATTAGATGGAAATGTTGGTTTCCTTTGCGTTTATCTGAATGGTATCGTATATATAAACCTGTTGGAGACGTTTTTTTCCCACACATCGAATAGAGACACATAGTCACATAATACAAATAATATGAATACAAGAATATAGTGTAAGATGAAGCTCTACCACATTTCTCTATTACTTAAGACTGCGAAAGATTTGTTAAAGCATTACAGGATCATACTCTCATGGATCTCGCCTTTCAGTTTCATTTTCTGCCCTCGAAAACACATTATCTTAGTACAATAGATTACTTTTGAAAGAAAGGATTATTTGAAAACATTGTAACTGTAAGAATTATTCTCTGACGTTATTACTGAAAAAGCGATTGAGAGCATAATCTTTGGCTATGCGCTTTAAGCTGTATTAAAACCATTTTGAAATGTAAGGCCTACAAACTGAAACTTAACTTTATCTTATTTCTCTACTATTCATTAGAGTTATATACATTCCCATCAATAGATACTGAATGGCTAAATATTCTGCTTACCCAAATCAGTTATTTTTTTCCTCTCTTCTTTTTCTTAATTTTAATTAGTCCGGAAAGTAAAGCTACAGAGAATTTCACTTCTTCATTAGAAATCTGATTTAGAATTTTGTTTTCGGAGATAAAAGTTTGAATTCTTTATCCCTTTTCTAAACACAAAGATTGAAAAACGTAACATCGAAATTTTGAAAACATTTATACACTAATAGAAGGGAAAAAAAAGAATATAATGCTTCAGCAAGCATGTAAATATCTCTATCACTTAAGTTTCAGCTATGTTTGTTATAGTATATTCAGGCGTATAAGGCGCACTTTTAAAAGAAAATGCAAGATGGAAATTTATGGGTACGCGCTGTACGCCAGCTATAAAAATGTTATGTTTAGAAATATGGAAAAAGTGAGCATACGAAAATTAGATTTCTGTGTGTAATTAAATGCTTTTTATTTAAGAGAAATAACATAGTTTATGTACTTAAAAATTTTCGTTATCGGATTCTGTTTCATTTTCACCTTTACCTCTGATCCTTACTTGCATAGATATACATCCTCATATACATCTCAAGCTATAACTTCAAGCACATCATCGAATTCTGTTTCAGTTTTGCCGTTACGTTTACTCTGATCCACACATAAATAATCATCTTTCGTTGCATCTAGACCGTCAGATATACCACATAAATTAAACGGGTTTAATTTTATTCCGTGATTTTATTATCTACTGACACACTATTTATGGACTGGCATGACGTATTTGGTCTCCATTTGTAATTGTTTTTTTCACCTTCACTTTTGTTTGAGTATTCCACTAACGTTTAAAATATTCTATCGATGATTTATTGACATATATGGCTAATATCTGAACTAATGGCAATAATACGCCTGGATAAACTGTCATATCTGTATAACACTCTTTTAACAACATATTTGTGTTATCCGTTAGATGGAGGCTGAACATGTCCCAAAGTATTAGACTTTCTTGATTATTTGAGGCAAAAGGAAGCTTTTGCCAAATATTTCTTATCCACAGTTTCACAACATTTTTCTCCGCCGATCATTTCTCGTGAATACGGATGAAAACACTTTCGGGAAACTGCACTTCAGCAAAGTCTTTCTTTTCAAGATATCGATGAGCTTTTAATTTCGTACGGTCGGCTAAGCAGGAGATCAGTACGGTGAGGTGAGATTTCTCGTTGGCCTATTTATTTTATGTTAACCGTTATTTTTCTTTCATATCATTGTTTCTTTATATCCTACTATATCAAAACTACAGGAATGACATCCATATTTGCAACACGTGATAGTAAATAAATTTTTACATATTTTTAAAAACTCATCAAAGTTTTATCTCTATATTTTCGAAGCTTTTGAAAACATTTTATCTCTTTTTCTCGGAGAACTAAATTATTCCGTGAAGTAAATCGAATACACAACCTCAGTTTGCTTTAGAGTTTTCACTTCCATTTGCACTCCATTTTTCTATTTTTAAGGCAAAGAAACGTACGCTGTTTCTTGTTACAATTAATCCATTCTAGTGATGATGGGGATTTTCTACGATGCAGTTTCCAACACTTTCGCCGACGGTAAGCTATTTCATTACTTCTTTATGCAATACACATTTATTCTTTGGCGCAATAATCATTGTAAAATTTCATGCCTCTTGCACTCGTGTACGAAGCATTCACGAAAACCAAACTGCATGATTTCCATTTTCTTTCGCAAACTGAATGACTTAAGATTTGAAACTTTCATTGTGTTTGTTTCGTTCGGCGAAAGCCATTACTACTGCTGAAGAAAGCACTGGATGAACTACACTTCACTAAAATCAAATGTGATATCGTTAAGTCTTTGATGTTGACATAAGAACCACGGCTTCAAATGACTACAGAAAGAAGAAACATGACTCCTAATTCCGCAAATTCACTTTGGTCGAAAGTGCACTCTTATCCAAATTATGTTCCTTATTTCTCGAAGTCCTAGAATAACATTCTCTTCCACATCCAGAATGAATACAAATCACCTCCTACCTTACAGAAATTTTTTCCCTGATAATCAATTCTCCTGCGCACCACCTTATCGCTTGCCAAACTGCAACGTTTCCGCAATTGACATATTTGCTCGTGTTTCCTAAGGTATGAAATAATCAAGAAGAGCTGTTGCGGGATATGATGTTTTTGGTATTGCCAAACCACCATGTGTATTTTATTGCTTTCTTTATTTACTAAAGATCTGATGCATTGTAATTAAGCGATATAAGAACTTGATTTATATGCGATTACGTTTTCTTATACAAAATGTTCCAACAATGTGCTTATGCGTTGTAATTTCATTTATTCAAAACTCAGTCTAGTTATATTTATAAAATTCTCAATAGCAAACGAATGTTTTAAGAAAACAGTTTAAACGTTTTGGGTCAAGATACTTTTCAAAAAAACTCTAATCCAAGAATTATTTATATGAGAAATTTTATGTAAAAACAAATGGCGCACATTTTTACGTTTGAAATTTACTGGCATATTCCATGACAAATTTAATAAGAGATTTCAGGTTTTTACCAGCTATAGAAAGTCAAGGATTTCTAGAATAATTTACAAAGTCAAGGACGAGTTCTGTCTATTGTTAATTTGTATTTTCATTTCCAAAATAGAACGTTGAAAATTAAATTTTGAGAGACGTCTTTTTAATTTTTTTGGCACGCTGTATAATGAGTTCATTTCAAAAAAGCTGAAAATAAAAGTATCAGTTTTCTACATTTTACTAATTAATCTTTCCTCCAATACCTAGACTTCATTTCGGAAACTTCCTTTTGGTTATAATAAATAAATCACAAAACAATTGACTGATGTCAATCGAAATCAGACGGAGATACTTATGTTCAAAATTATTTCATAACGAGTGCAAACTTTTTCCTCATAAAATTATGAGTGTCGGAGAAACATATGAAGAGCTAGGCTTCGTAATTTTTACAAAACAAATTATTTTAAATTTAAAAGTACCAAAGCGCAAACATTTACGTTTTTCAAAACACATTTGTACTTGCAAGTCAATGCCTACCACAAACGACCAAGATCCGGTCTGAACTTTTGCAGACAGTGCACAGACATGCGTTTCGAGTACCTTTCATTTTGGTTATTTGCGTATGCCATATAACCTTCTCAAATATTCTCATGCTTGTGACTCAGAATTGAATTATCATTTTAACTGATATTTTTATGTGATGTGTAACAATAATTTTGTTTATTTTTCAGGATGAAGATTCAGGCCCCCTTTGCGCATACCGACTGTAATTTGAATAGCCAGTTTACAATAACAAGCTTAATAGTAACAGACCGTCATAGGAAGACGCCCGAGGCTTAAAGGAACGCGAATCTCTATCAAAGTTGCAACTTGTGTAAATGCAATTTTGACTTTTAAATTCTTTTATTTTCCCTTTCTCGTGTCAAAAATGTTTTTCTCTTCAATATTTAGTTTAATAACGTGAAACTTTAATTTAAATTTTTCTTTTCGCTATTTTTACTTTAAAAAGATTTTAAGTTCTTTCATTTTACAAAAGTAATACTGATTTTAAAAACTATAAATATTTCCTTTTGGTTTTTTAGCTAAAAAAATTGCTTTTAAATGCTCACTTTATTTATTTTACAGAAATATTATATACTCTTATAAGCTAAACATATTTCTTTTTCGTATTTCCATAAATGCCATTTTTTAAAAATATTTTACTCCTTTTTATTAAGGGTTGTTGGAAACCCTATAGCAACAATGTTGAATTGGCCATTTTTGGATTACCTTTTCTGAAAATCTGCTGTTCTTACAGGTTTGAAGGTTTTTACATAATTAAAGTACATCTATCACCTCGCGCTCTTTCAACCACGAGGTAGGTTCGTCTATGCACTCGCCATAGTAGGAAAATAATCTCTATCTTTGAAATTTTATCCTCTAATTTATTACACATAACGGTACACAATATACAATAAAACAAATATCACTAGTATAGTATACATTTAATTATATACATAATATAAGGCGTGCAAAACATGTTTTAAGTAATCTCAACTATATACATAATATAAAGCGCGCAAAACATGTTTTAAGTAATCTCTTTCCACACGGCATGGCTGCCGGTCCAATCGCTAAAGTACAAAGTCTCGTATTCACGCCACCAGCCTGCCTCGATCGGTTTTTCCGAGGAATCTCGAATTCTTTTAATACGGTGTCTTTAATCATAATATTGTTATTTCAATCCATTTCATCGAGAGTCGCGATCAAACTTTTAACTTTTGTTTTTAAACTCTGCAAAATAATTTTCCCTTCTTCAGATATTTTATAGAGATTAAGAATCCCTTCAGCATGATGTAAAATGAACAGCCATTTCTCAGCTTTCGATGGTGGGTCAAACATAACTCCTTTCATTATTTTCAAATGTTTCAATAATCGTTTCCCTTGCTCTAAGAATCTCTAAGAATCTCCTATATCTTGATAAAAATAAGAACCTTAATTTCTCATTTCCATATAAAATATACTTTCTCGGTGTCTACTGGCTTTAACGCCTGACATTCGAATCATGTTATTAACAGACATAAAAACAATTATAATTTTCTAAGTTAATATGGTTAATATATAAATTAAGAAGGACTTACCTTTGATCCCGATAGTGAAAATATCGAACGAAGAGCACAACTTGACGCTGTTAACTTTAATCATGAGCACACTGCAGTGGAACGTAACTTGACATGATTACAACACGGTAATTCACATTACCCCTGATTTAACTTTTCACGATTTCACTAGGATGATGAACACTGATGATCCCATTTTACCACTCACTGGCTGTTAACGTTTTAGCACATCACCCTTTCACAAATCGGATGAATTTATTCGCACACATGGCCCTAAACGCGCCATTTTCTTTCGTCATAAAAGTCTTCTCTCATCGTAGATCCATTAGTGAACTATCACCAAATTTCATTTTATAACTTTCAGTAACTTTTTACAACCATATTTATTTATTATTTTCACTATTTAGTGATTTCCTTTTTCACAATCTTATCCTATCGACTGCTCCGATTTGCACCTCGCGCCGTTTCAACTCCGAGGCGGGTTCGGTCATTTCTCATGCACTCGCCATAATAGGGAAATAATCTTCATCAGCTTTGAAATTTTATCCACTAATTTATTAAACAATACGCAATAAAACAAATACCACTACTATACATTTAGCTTAAGTTATCCCTTTGCACACGGCATGACTTCCGGTCCAACCACAAAAGTCACAAGTCTTGTATTCTTCCCACCAGCTTGCCTCCACTCTGTTTTCCGGCGTAACTACGTCCCTTCCTTTAACCGTCTTTCGCCCCTCGCGGATAAAATGTTCTGGAAACGTCTTTCGCTAAGGGAAGGAACATCACAATACCTAGCTGAATATCCTGAAACAAGCTTTTTTATCATTTTAAATTTTAGAGTATTTTACAGTATATTTTGTTACGCATAGTAAAATTTAGCACTGATTATAATCAAAAGCTCATTTCGGCAAATATTTGGAAGCGTAGTAAATAAGGTATAAAAATTTCAGATACCTGTGAGCAGTAGTTCTTGAAAACAGGTACTACATCGAGTATAAAAAATCACGTTCGGGGGAAAAACGCGATTTTATGTAAAAATTCTCAATTATCAAAGTATTCAATGACAAATTAAAGCTAGATTTTGTACAGTCCTAATTTTCATAGCGATTAAAAAACGGTGTTTTAAGAAAGCTAAAATTGTAGAGAATTTGAAAATGCAAATATCAGAAATCCTCATTTTATGAAATGTTTTTACTTTGAACACCCCTTCAACTATTCTATTCTTTAAAGTACTTTCTCTTTTTTTCTATTCTGGTAAAACTTGATATATAAATTTAATTCTTTGTCTTTTAATTTTTAATTTTATATCTCTGGTCGCATTTCTCTTTAACGATTAACATTTTGCATTTGGCTTATTATTATTATATTAAAATTATGCGAAATGAACAAACAGTAAATAATGAGATGCTCAATTAAAAACAAATACAGATTTAATGATAAAAGGGAAATTTTTAATGTCATTACAAACAAGATTTCAAGGGGTTCAAGAGGCCGTTGCCTAAAAAAAAAAAGAAAACAATTCGTCGTTTCCGGAAGAAATGAAACTTTAAAAAATATTTTCGTTGTCACAAAAACCAAACTTTTTGAAACATTACGTTATTCAAACTCTTTACGTCACTTCCGAGTGTCACGTTATCTAAGATGGCATAGGTTTCGGCTACGTCCCTAAGCCTCTGGCATCTCCTGAGGGCGGTTGGTTACTACACCTGTACCAACGATAGTGAACTTCCGGTGATATCCTTCTCTCTGTACCTGAATGTAACTGGCTCTATTTGACGGCACACTAGCGAAACACTAAAAAGTCATGATTTAAACGACGATGATTTGAATAATTTAACTGGAATTTTGAGGACGACAATTTAGATTAACTGCTGATGATTTTTTATTTAGGTGATCGTGAGTATATGATTTAGTGATGAAGAGTATGAATAATTGAGTAGGATGATAATAAAACTTTAGGTGATCGGGCTTTGTATCTAGGTGAAGTTCTTTTATTCTGACGACGACTTCAATGATGATGATGAAGACGATACATAGGATGGTTTAGAATGACTGATGTGATTTGGGTGATGATGGTTTATCTTATTCTGACGATGATCATGGTGACGCGATATACACGATGGTTAAAATGACGATGTGTATTAAGTGATAATAAATATTTAGATGAATTTGATGGTGACATAGTTTTGACTGATGACGATTTTATACATGATGTGAGAGTGATTTATATAATAATTTAGAGGAGTTAGACAATGAAGACGATGATTATATGAGGATGAAGAAGATGATGATTTGGTTGATATTGCTTTCTATTTAGATGATCTGGAAGATTATGATTTATCTATCTCGACGATGATAATGGTGATGATGACATATACGACGGTTTAAACTGAAGGTATGATTTCGATTATGATGATTATTTAAATGATGGTTTTGAATTATCTGGTGGTAATTTTATAATTTCTTTCTTGGTTATTCAGATAACAATTTTGATGGTGAATTAGAAGGTTGAGGTGATGAAGACGATGATCAAATGAGAATCATATTGTTGATGGTGGTGATTTAGATGATACAGCTTTTTATTTAGTTGATTTGAGCTATGATGATTTATCTTAATTTGGCGATATTTTCAATGACGATGATGATGATAATATATATATGATGGTTTAACATGAAGATGTGTTTTGGGTAGTTATGCTTAGTTAGATGTCTTAGATTAGCAGATGAAGTTGATTGGATTTAGAGGGAAATTTATATAGATGATGATTTCAATGAGTTAGATATTGATTTAGATGAAGGTATATTCATTTGATAATGATTATTTAAACAATAAGAGGGTCGTCCGAAAAATTACTTTGCCGTAAACCATAAAAAACAAAGTCTTATTACCTGGAAAAACCTATTGCAAAAGATACAGCTATATTTCTGCTACTTCTCAGCATAAGAAACATCGGAACTATACCAATTGTCATAGCGTCGGTTGCCTATTTCCATTAGAGTGTCATAGAAGTCTGTCGCCTGGGAAGAAAGGCAGCCCGTCACATTTGCCTGCAACATTTCACCTGTAGGAAAGTATGCCCAGACAAGAACGTCTTCAGGTGCAATAACACGTGGAAGTACTTAACAGCAAGATCGGAGCCATAGAATGGATGGTCAGACATCTCCCAGCGAAACGTCTGCAACATATATTTTGTGGAATTCCCCGTATGCGTCCGATGTTGTCGTAGGACACCATAACACCAGCACTCAGCATCCCAAACCATTTGTTCTGAATGGCTCTTCAGATGTTCTCTAGTAAAGCGCAATAAATATCAGCTTTCACCGGAGCACCACTCGCCAATACGTCAATGAGCAGAATGCCTTTACTATCCCAGAATACCGTGGACTTCAATTTCCGTGCATAGACTGAGGATCGTCCGGCGCGTGGATCCCTGTGACGCCAATCAATCGTGAGTTGCTGTTTTCTGTGGTGAAGTGAGCTACCCACATCTCATCACCTGTAACGATTCTGTTAAATTGCGTTCAATAAACTGATTTATGTATCTGCTGCCTCTAGTTCTTTGTGTTTAAGTTTTGAGTATTCGAAATGGAACTCAAATACAATCAATCATATATATAGATTACATATCAATTCATATATTTGAATTAAATACATGTTTACTTACCGGCCCGAAACTTTCTTAACACGTTGAGCGCGGCGCCGGTCTCTGGGGACCGACAGTGAACTTTCCGTGTGGCCGGCGTCGGTCCCTGGGAACCGGCACTGGAATTTTCGTTTGCCTGGCGTCGTTCCACGGAACCGACAGTATAAGTTAAAAAATAAATATAGTCTCAATGAAATGTGATCAAATGTAGCATTAATGAAATGTATTGAAACATTCTAAACAAAAATACGGCTTAGCTTTAAGGCTTAGCTTTGGCTGAACGGAAAGGACAGCAAATTCGGCGCCGAACTCAGCGCGTTAATTAGAAAGCTACCGCTCGGCCTTAAAAACGCACAGCAGTTTGGTTTAAATAACCATTGATAACACTATTCTATAACGTTCTTTCTATAACGTTCTATAACGTATTATTCTATAACGTTCTTTGTACGTTAAAGTACATATAGCACAAGAGTGTGCAAGGAAACTGATATATAAAAAATTTATTTAATATTTTTCATATAATAAGGATAATTTCAAACTGTAAACATAATTCTAAAAATCCATGACATTATCGAATTGAGACCTGTTTCGATGTCAGATATATCTCGTAATGAAATCTGAAATTTTTTGAAATTTAACAACTAATTTTTCGAGGTACTTGACAGTCCAATCTGTATAAGTTACATTTATTTGTTTAAATGTTTGTAAAGTGTTATCACAGATTTTCATAAAAAAGGGTGTGAGAGATAAATGATAGATAGATAGAAATGGAGGGAATATTATGCATTTGTTCAGAAACATAAACGTAGTATTTGTGAGATTTCTCGCACAGCCAAGTTATAATTGTTTTCTTAAATTCTTTTTTTTTTTTTCATATTTAATTTTTTTAAATTAATTTCTCAAAGTTTGTCATAATTTATGTGACTCAACTAGGTACGAAAATTTGATTCGGAATGTAAAAGAAATATATGTATTCTGTAACATTATTTTTTGTAAAGTTTAATTTTTTTTAATTAACAAGGTCTGTAACCAATGTTTGCACTTATTTAATGCACGGAGTTCCAAGCAATTTCACTCATCATCCTACAAGCTGCAATAAACAAAAAAACACAACTCTGAAAATGAAATATTCTAATAAGGATTGTAAAGCCAAAGGCATATAATTAGTCTCCTCTGTATGCTCAGATCATTCAATATGATTTCTCTCACAGCTTATAGATTTTCAGATGAGTTACTCACGTTCGTTTTTAATGGTAATCAAAATATGTAAAACTGCAATTAAAAAGATTAAAATTTCGACAAATTGACTAAATGAAAAATATATTCGCTGGTCGCTTAAAATTGCTTCAACGGTACCTAGTTCCAAATTGCAAGACGGGTATTCCACACACGGATAATCGAGAATTAGTATAACATTCTATAGCAAAATAATGCAAATTCCATGCTTTTTTCATATAATGCATTCATGCTGTCAGATTTATTATGTCTAATCTTATAATATTATTGTAAAATTACTGCCGGTAGAAATCATTCCTTGAAAATGAATAAATAAAATATTGTTTATTTAAGCTATAATAAACATCCTACAGTAACATTTAGTTATTGTACATTGTTTTTTATCAGCACTTACGAGCTGAAGTTTCGTCTTATTAAACTATCCATATTGGTGTTTTTCATGCTCCTATATTGTTTTTGTATATAAATAATGGAAATTACAATTTTGATGATCAGTTCCATAAAACTCTCAGTATTCTGCAATCCTAACCACATGACCAATGGTGCCCCAAACATACAAGAAACAAACAGATATTTACTAGTAGGAATGATTTTCAAAACGTTTGCTTGAACAAAACTCAAAACAAAATAAAACAAAAGGGTCGAATCAAAATGTTAATGTTTCATAAAAATGTGCAGGATAATGTTAGATGTAAAGCCTGTTTTCGTTTCCCTGGCAGACGTACTAGGAAGTTTCATAAATGAAAGTTTTCTCTTTTGGTGGGATAGTGGCTGTGACCTATACATTGAGCATTCATTGCTGGACAGTACGTGTATAATTACAGATAGATAGAGATAAGTAATTAATAGAGTATTTGACATATATAAACTCATCATTCAGATCTTCGAAAGTGTTCAAATAGTAAAAACACGATACCGTATGCTTTCACCCCTTCACTTATGATGTATACTATGCCCATATGAGGTACTTCTCCCTGTTAGAGTTAACTAAATCTTAGCTATTGAAATATAGCATTTTCAAATTCCTTCCATTTGAATTTAACATGAATAATTTTACTCTGATCGCTCTCTTTCTTTTCTGTTTGTTTCTTACTTCTAGCCATCTATATCCAGTTCTATATCTTCTACTTGTGCCTCTGATATTTAATGTAACGGCATTTTGCTTTAGAGTAAATAGATTTAAAATAATTAAAAATTGCATTCCTATTTTCAAAATACTTTTATTAATATTTCAAGGTAAACATTTTGATATTCGTCAAATGGAACTCGAACCTAAAATTTAATTTTTATTAAATCTTTAATCTATTTCCAGCACTATGCATAAAAATACCCTTTCTTGTTAAAATAACGAAACTGATTTCAGATTTACTAGTAATGAATCAAATTGCAAATTGCTTAGATGACATTTTTCAGCTCTCAGAATACATTCCATTTAACTATGCAGTAAATCGAATGATTGTTTGCAGTTAACAATATGTAAAAAGCTGTTTGGGCCAGGTGGAGAAACAGGTGGTTTACATCTGGAGAAAACGAATGTTTCACAATGTCTATATACTATATATAAACTAATAATTAGAAACTTCCGCGTAATGCCCTTATGAAATAATTCACTGTATATTAGAAAAGTACGAGAAACAGACGCATATTTTTTCGAATGAAAAAAATCGAAAAATTATGTGCTTACTAAAATCAAAAATCTCAGGCGAACAACAAATAAGGCCTTGTAAAGCCTTATGTGTTGTTCCTTATAAGTTATGTGAATTTCCTTATAAGGCCTATTAAAATATACACACTTTTTGCTGCTGATCATTTAAATTTATTTCTTCGAATTGCTCTTTCAAACTTGAATACCCGATTCCTAAAAGAAAGTTGCTGATTTTGAAATTACGTATACTGCACAATTTTGGTCGTGCGTTTATGAATTTTTTCTAATTTTATTTCTTTATTAGCGGAAGTACCCGATGTCAATTAAGTTAGATTGAAAGCAATGTATCTAACAAGAGACAGAACGATACCGTTGTAATCCTTCTCTAACGATGTAAAAAATACGATTCATAGTTATACATTTTTCAGTCTGGTGCGATATGCAACCCCACATAAAAAATTTCGATAGAAAAATATAATTCTCTCTCATTGTATCAGAAGCAATGTCACTCAGCTTTTAGTGATTTTCGTCTTTCTAATCAAATGGCCATAACAGCTCAAGTTCCATCCAATATTTTACCTATATTCAACTTTAGTCGATTCAATGTCGCAAAATATTTATCATAATTGATCAGAAATCAATAACGCAAACAAACAAACAAACACACAAACAGACATTCTTTATTATATATATAGGTTATGTAAAATTTACAAATTTTTTTATTAACAAAATGTACGATTTGCAAGCGAGCAGTAGCAACACTTTTCGAAATAAAACAATTCTATCTCCAACGCCCGAGACTGTTACCACTATGAAAAATGAGTGCGAAATTTAGAACTTTCAGAATTTTTAATTAGTATTTTGGCTCATGAAAGTGGTTAAGATGAGAATAGTCGAAATGGCTTCCCTCGAATTTTCGGAATCGGGAATAACGTATTTAATGTTTGGGAAAGCTATTTTTATTTCATCTTTTATCTATTTTTGTATTTTAACAAACTCTAGGATTTGAAAGAGAGCAATGTAACAAATTTCGGAATAAAGCAGATTTTCGTCTCCAGCTTGCGAGACTGTTGCCACTCGGAAAATGAGAAAGAAAATTATCGTTTTTCCGAGTTTTTAATTTATAGCTCTGATTTTAGCTACTTTTTTTTTTTTTTTTTTTTTTTTTTGGAGAAAAGTGACGTCGACCTAATTGTAGAAAGTTTGGCGGTGATAGCTATAGTAGTGACCGAGTTATGAGAGGACAAACACACAAACTTTATTTTGAGATGGTGGAAAAACAGTGCTGATGTGTTATCAAGCTAAAAAAAAAAAAAAAAAAAAGGGAGGACTGTGCTATATCTCCCGTTCTACTGGGCCGATTGACAAAATTCAAACTGCGTTTTTCATGGCTCGAAAGCGGCACTTAGGAATATATTAGATTTATACATAGCACTATTCTAACATAGGCATCTAACATAGGCATGTGTTGAAATCTTACTCCAGCTTTGGATTAGTGTGAAACGTGATTGTTTACAAGCTCTTTTGCGATTTCTAAATTTCTTTTGACTTTTTTGAAGGTGTTTTTATTATAACTTTGCAGTTTTTCTTTAGTATTTTTATCACCTGATAATTATGGAAAATTGTGAGGAAGATGTAAAAAATAAAAGATCTTATGGTCATCGACCAAAGAAAAGAAAGTTCCAGGGAAATCAGCATAATGATACAATGAATAAGAAGTGTGGTGTCAGTTCTTCGTTTAAAAAATTAAATAGTGACACTGTTTTGCCACCAAGAGATAAAGATAACTTTAGAGCCTAATTTTAGTGGTTATAGACTATTTGATTTGGATATCCTATTTCAATTTATTGAAAATAATTTATGTTGAAAAATTTGTAATGTTCATTTAAGTGAACTATTTCATAATGGTTTAAGCTCAAAATTTGAGTTACTATGCTCAAAGTGTTCATGTAAAAGAACTTTCAGAAACTCTAATATGATGGGTGTCCGAAAAAATATATCAGAGCTAAACAGAAGATTTACGTATGCAATGCGTCCTCTTGGTCAAGGGAAAGCTGCTATGCAGAAATTCTGCTGCGTTATGGATCTCCCTCCTGTGATTGCACATCGTTCTTTCAAATTCGTCGTTATATGTGACTGTAAGTGGAGACGGTACGTGGAAGACTCGAGGACATACGTCTTTGGTTGGAGTCTGTTCCGTAATAGGGTCAGAAAGCAACACAGTAATCGATACAGAAATACTGTCTTTATATTGCAAAGGTTGCGAGTTATTTCTAGGAAATGGCGTAAGTGAACACAAGGCCTGTTTAGAGAATCATGCTGGTTCTTCAGGAAAAATGGAAATGAATGGAAAGATAAATAATTTTTCATGTTCCATGGAAAAAAGAGGTGTAAAATATACTTCTTATATTGGTGACTGTATCAGGTTCAATGTTCTGTCTTACTTTCTTCGGGAACATGCAAGGACCTGACTCGGAACAGAGAGCTTACTAAAGCTATGTTCAATAACTGTGCGAAGTAGACAGGATACACAAGAAGGGTATACAAAACCCTTTGTTTTTCTCTCTTTACAATAATTTCCGTACTTCGGAATACAAAGACCCACTACTTGTGGTCTAAACGTAAGAATATAAAAATATTTAACTAAACTCTAACTTAACTTTGGAATAATAAACGTGGAAGATTGGCCTTATATTAACAGGAAGCCGTATGTAGTACAGAGAACTGTTAACACTACAATACGTTTAAAAATTATCACGAGGATTAAACCTCTGGCCTGGAAGGCATCCAGCAACTGAGTAAAACTTCTAAGGTAAGCGGCCTGCTTCGACTAACTCCATCCTCTCTCTCGCTTGGCAAAAAGCCACAACTTAAGTACTTGGCGTTCGCCAGACAAATTTTGCATAAATAAGTTAACGCTTTTAATTCTGGCCGGAAGTAGAAAATAAGAAGTGATAGTAAAGATTTAAAATAAAATAAACGTTAGTAAAACTTAAGATCCTTACATACTTCCCGCCAGAGTTAATTAGTTTTAAACTGAGGTCTAAAACGACCTTGTTGAAAACTTTTAGCTCTAGAATCTAACGCGAGGCCAATCTTTTACAAACATTTCTCACTAGAAACTAGAAATTAAAAAAAAAAAAGAAATTTGTTTTTACAATAGCAGCTCCAAGGACACGCAATTTTTCATCTCTACTGCATCTAAACAGGAGCTTTTATTCAAATCTGGTTCCTTCCAGAGATCTGTAAGGAAAACTAGTTTAATGAAATGTTACACAATGAAATGGGAAGTAACATGCATATTTATATTTCTCTTAACATTCTTATTTCATTCATGACTATTTTAATTATCTCTCCCCGTGCTCTCTGACATGTGTTGTAAAAGAACACCAAAAACGAATGTGTTTATGTATACGGGTTCAACACTTCCTCCTACAATCAAAACACTAACGTGTTAAAAATTCAACATACCAAGACCTCGTAACACACCCTAACTTCAACTCTAAACCCTGAGGTACTATTCTGAAAGTGGCTAACTCTGAAGTGTAGCGTCAGAGAGCCTAACTACATTCATTCAACCTTTAACACATATTCACCATGATTTGGTCTTTTTACAATCACACGAATAAAAAAAATTTTTAACATTACTTTCACTTTTACCATATCACGGTATTTCTTAACATTTAAAATAACAGTTCACATTGTATATAAGAACATATTAACATGCCGTTAATTTTACGCATTTGAAAACATACATTAGTAGTACATTGTTAACTTCTATTCTTTTCAAATCAAGAGCCAATTCTTCTACATTGAAATACTACATTTCAAAAAGCCTTTCAGACTAAAACTTCTTTCTTGCCAGAATGTTTTAAATAAAATTTATACAATAACTTTTACAATATTTAAGTCTTTACATATTCCTATTATACATCAACTTTTACGCGCGAGTAATTGAAAATACCAAAATCGGTAACAACTCATTTCTCGCCTTTTTGGCGATAAAGGTAGACCTCGCATGACGTAAAACTTCTTGAAATCTGCCACTTGCAGTAAGAATGAAAGATTAACTTAAGTTTGCAAAGTAACATAAAATTTTATTTATCTTTGTTATATTCGGGCATTCTTTTCTGAGCCCAGTCCTGGAAGGTAGCGCAGATTCTTGTTCGATTTATCCTCCTTCTTCTGCTGGCTCGCCCTTCAGTGCCTTCCTCTAGAAGCTTTCTTTTTTCTCCAGTTCGGTCAACCTTGAATACCTTCTTCTTCGCCTCTGCCTGTGGTCTTGGCCGTTTGATGGCAGCTAGTCTTGGCGGAACCGGGAGACTTCTTTCGCGTTCCTGCTTGGACCTCGTTGCTGGCCGTTCAAATTTTCCTTGTAACTTTTCTTCCGCCGCTGGTGGCCCTTCCGCAGTTCGGCGACATTTGCTGCGGAGTCCTGTCGGATGAGTAGATCTTCCGTTTTAGAGCCGGATTATAGTTGCCGTCATTTCTCCTGGCTCTCTTTGCATACGTCGTCCTTCTCCCTTCTTCATTCTGGGGGTGTTCGTGAGCTCTCTTTTTTGGACGCTGGAACGGCTTCTTTTTCTTGTTATTTAATTTTCCCGCGGGGAAACTTTCTTTTCACTTACTCCTGCCTCTTAATGGCTTGCCCTTGAAATTGTCGTTGTTCCATCTCTGGAGCTTGTGCCCGCTGTGTCTGCCGTGCCGGATCCTGCAAAAGATCTGTAAATATTTGCATTTTATTACGATCATAGTAGGGTTTGATTTGATCAAGGTTTGCGGAGCAGCTTTCATCATTCCTGGCTTTTAACACTACTACAGCGTGAGTTATTTTTTCTATGACATATGGTCCTTCAAATCGTGGAAAAAATTTGGCAGTTTTATCTTCTGGTGCTGAAGAAAGTGAATGCTTAATTTTTAACACTTCATCCCCTACTTTATAAGTTACTCGTCGACGTTTCAAGTCATAATACAGGTTTTGTTTTCTCTGTGCTACTTCAGTATTCTTTTTTGCTTCTTTAATTAGTTTTTCTATATCACCCATTTTAAATTCTGGGGCTCTTTGTTGCACATAAAATAATTTATCTAACGGCGTTATAATCTTTCTGCCTAAAAATAACTCAGCAGGAGTTTTGCCCGTTGTATCATGTTTTGCGGTCTTAAGGGCGAAAGCAAATTCATTGACATAGTTATCCCAGCTTTTATGAAAATTGTTAACATAACTACGGATAATTTTCACTATATTTCTATTCACCCATTCCGCTATATTTGATTGCGGCCGATACGGGACCATTTTTAAATGACGTATGCCCAGTTTTTGGCACATGTCTTCAAATCCATTACTTACAAATTGAGGACCATTATACGATATAACTTTTAGGGGCGCCACGTATTTTAAAATATATTTATTTAAAATAGAATCAGTAACTAATTTCGCGGAGGCTCGTTTTAAGGTAACAATTTCGGTCCACTTACTAAAATGATCAACCATAACAAGGAGATAGCGACTTTTATTTCACTGACTTTTTGGGAAAGGGCCCAATAAATCGATGCTATTTATTTCATTTGGAAATTCCGATTTAATACTATTTAGAAACCCGGCCGGGCGGAAATTAATATAATTAACTGCTTGACATGTTGGGCAGGACTGGACATACGCCCTTGTTAACTTTTGCAGTTCAGGAAAATAGACTGCCTCGCGTACGCGTTGGATAGGTTTTCGAATACCAGCATGAGAAGCTAAAGGGCTGTCATGGAGCTCCTGTAGGATATTTAATCTAAGACTAGCTGGGATAACAGGTCGAAATTCGTTGTTGGAATTCGTAGTTTTTGTATAAAATAATAGACCATCTATTAGTTCGTAATGGGCCGCCCTATTTCTTATCGCCACAATATCTTGGTGGCTAAAATTTTCAGGATCCTTTAAATACTCATAAATGCTTCCAAACTCAGGATCCTTACCCAGTTCGGTTATTAAAGTTTCTCGGGAATTTATTGTACATGCTGTGAGCATTGTCACCTTTACAGTATTACCTTCTTCATCTATTTTAATTCTGGATATTTTCCTTTCCGGCGGTATGCTTGATTACCAGGTTATATTCTTGTAGCTTGAGTGCCCATCTTATTAACCTTGGGGATAAGTTTTTCCCTGAGAACAATCTAGTTACCGCCGCATGATCAGAGTACACTGTTATTGGCGCCTTTCCAAAATAGACTCGGAACGTTTGCACTACTAACAGAACTGCAAGTGCCTCTCTCTCGGTCGCGGAATAGTTTCTTTGTGTTTGATTTAAAGTTCGGCTAAAAGATGCCACGGGCTGCTGATTTTGCGAAAGTAGCGCTCCTACCGCATAATCCGAAGCATCCGCTGAAATTTCTAAATTCTCATCCTTTTCAGGAAATTTCTGCACAGGGGCTTGCGTTAATGCTTGTTTTTATTTTTCGAAAGCACTATTGGCTTCGGCCGTCCACTAGAATCTTGCCTTTTTCCTTTTTAATTTTAATAATGGTTCAGCAATAGTTGCAAAATCTTTTATAAAGGACCTATAATATGAACAAAGTCCTAGAAAAGAAGAGAGCTTCTTCGCCGTGTTTGGAGTCGGATACTTTTGTACAGCGATTATTTTTGATTCGTCTGTCTCTATTCCTTTCTGAGATATTTTGTACCCGAAATATTTTAATTCAGGGGCTGCAAATTTGCACTTTTCGACATTAACTTTTAGACCGGCCTCATTTAATAAAGGAAACACCTGTCTTAAATTTTGTACATGTTGGTCGAGATTGTCACTAGTAATAATGATATCCTCTAAATAGATAAATATGGACTTTCCATGAACAGGCCTTAACACAATGTCCATACATCGCTGAAATGTTGCCGGTGCCCCTGAAAGGCCAAACGGCATGCGCAGAAATGCATAAGTGCCATACTTGGTTATAAAAGCAGTCTTAGGCACGTCCTCAGGCCTAACCCCTATTTGAAAATAACCAGTCTTTAAGTCTAATGTCGTCATATATTTGGTGGATGTTATGTTCCTTAGAATTTCTTCAATAATAGATAACGGATATACCGGATATTTAGTTATGGAGTTTAATTTACGGTAGTCAATTGCGAATCTCCACCTTTTTGGATGTGTCAATGGATAGTCATTATTTTTCTTACATAAAACCACCGGGCTAGCATAACTACTTGAGATGGGCGTTATGATCTTTTTACGTAGCATATCGGTGATATGCTATTCTATAATTTTTTCCTTATTCATATCATACCGGTATGCTTTGTGGCGAACTGGCATTGAATCTCCGGTGTCAATACTATGGTTAGTAACCTGAGTAAATCCTGGAATATCACTAAATAACGAAGCAAATTCACTTACCACTTGTCGGATTCTTCGTTGCTCTTCATTAGGCAGGTGGTCAAGGTTTCACATCGGCGGTTCAGCCTTCTCTTCACGAACTGGTTTCATTGTCAGCTTAAGAGACGCTTCATTAAAATCTAGCGTTGCTTGTGCCTCTGAAAGAAAATCTATTCCTAAGATAATATGTGCTTGCAGATTCTTTACTATGAAAAACATAACCTTTACTTGTTCGTCCTTGATACGGACATACAGCGGTAATTTACCTATACACTTACATCTTTCTCCTTGCGCAGCTAACACTGTCGTATAATGTCGTATGTCGTATTATAATTATATATACGATATTTACGAAAATACTTCCTAAAAAAATCTTCTGCCACACAGGAATACTGCGCGCCTGTATCCAGGAGTGCGGTGGCTGGGATATTATTCACCAACACTTCAATCTTCGGAAGAGTCAAATTTTTCACCATTACTGTATTTAACTTGAAGGAAGAGGGGTTTTCGTGGCCTTCGGAATTCCGCACCCTCCCGTCAGCAGAAATCCGTTTTACTTTAACTTATTTTTCATTTCCGTGCTTTCCTTCTTTTTCCACTGGCCTTGAGACTTTTTTCCTGGATTGCTGTTGAACTGTCGCCGTTCCCCAGCTGTTTTTGAATGCTCGGGTTTCCTTGCCCACTGATTCGCTTTGCTTCCGTAGCCGTGTGCCTGAGTTTGCTGTAGACTTGGCGCACCAAATTGGTTTCGCAGTTGATATTGGCGTCTTCTTTCAATGTCGGCCGTTCTTCTACTTTCAAACTGGATTACTAGCTCAAATAACTTTTCCAGTGTAGTCGGATTTCTTAATTCAATAAAGTCTTGCACTTGGGGCAGTAATCTCGGCAAAATCACTTGAATTATCTCAGGATCCGGACGGTTTCCATACAAGATTTTGAAGACGTGAATTTTTCTTAAATTACAGCTTGAGAGATTTTCGATTCTTTGCTGATATATGCTGAAAAGTTCCGTTTCTAATTTCGCACGATCCCTTACGACAGGGAAGGCTTTTACTAGGGCAGTCTTGAAATTCTCGTAAGTATAGGTGGGACTTCCTGCTTGACCCAAGAGACTTCTGCCTATACATTTGAACCAATTAAGCGCTTGGCCCCTCAAAGCGCTGGTAGCTAAAGTAACTTTTTGAAATTCGTGCACGGGGTAGAGCATGAAGTGGTCATCCAATTTTTCCAAAAAACTGGTTACCGGTGAGTTTCCATTAAATGTTGCTTCTGGTTTCATCGAAGCGCGCATGGTCTGGACGATGTAACCAAATCTTTCCAGGGCGGCAGCTGGCATTTCTGGATTCTGAGCAGCTTCTGCAGGCAGCACAGGTTCTTCTTGAAACTCGGCCATGGTTATTCTTCTTCGTTGGGCGCCACTATCAGGTTCAATGTTCCGTCTTACTTTCTTCGGGAATATGCAAGGACCTGACTCGGAACAGAGAGCTTACTAAAGCTATGTTCAATAACTGTGGGAAGTAGACAGGATACACAAGAAAGGTATACAAAACCCTTTATTTTTCTCTCTTTACAATAAATTCCGTACTTTGGAATACAAAGACCCACTACTTGTGGTCTAAACCTAAGAATATAAAAATATTTAACTAATCTCTAACTTAACTTTGGAATAATAAACGCCAAACGGAAGATTGGCCTTATATTAACAGGAAGCCGTATGTAGTACAGAGAACTGTTAACACTACAATACGTTTAAAAATTATCACGAGGATTAAAACTCTGGCCTGGAAGGCAACCAGCAACTGAGTAAAACTTCTAAGGTAAGCGGCCTGCTTCGACTAACTCCTTCCTCTCTCTCGCTTGGCAAAAAGCCACATCTTAATTACTTGGCGTTCGCCACACAAATTTTGCATAAATAAGTTAACGCTTTAATTCTGGCCGGAAGTAGAAAATAAGAAGTGATAGTAAAGATTTAAAATAAAATAAACTTTAGTAAAACTTAAGATCCTTACATAGGTGATGCAAAACCATTTGCAGGTATAACTGACGCCAAACCATATGGTTCATTAAATATAGAAAAAATTGAGTGTGTTGGACATATTCAAAAACGAATGGGAATATGGCTACGCAAATTAAAACTTGAAAGAAAAAAAGTAAAATTAAATGACGGTAAAATCTGTCTGGGAAAGGGAGACTAACAGAAAAGTTAATAAATGAAATAACTTCGTATTATGGTAATGCGATTAGAGAATATAATGAGTCTGTTAGTGATATGAGAAAAGCCATTTGGGCAATTTACTGCCACAAAATATCGAGTGATGAAAAGCCGATTCATGACGTTTGTCCTACAAATGAAACCACATGGTGCAAATACAATAAAGCTAAGCTAAATAAAGCTGATTATAAGCATATAAATTCTGAACCAGTCGCTGTAATGGAGGCAATAAAGCCAGTTTTTATAGATTTGTCACAACCTTCGTTATTGAGATGTTGCCTTGGCGGCAAAACACAAAATAATAATGAATCATTTAATTCCTTAATTTGGAAATTTTGTCCAAAGACATGTCGTGCTGGCAGTAGGATAGTTCAAATTGCTGGAAATGAAGCAGTAATTGCTTTTAACGAAAGGTCTGTTGGTAGACATTCTGTAATGAATGAGCTACAGCTTTTTAGAAGTAAGTTTTCTATTGAAGGATTTTTACAAATTGATAACAAGAGAATAGATAACGCAGAAAAGAAAGGCTTGTCAGAAACAAAACAACAGCTAAGCTTGAAAGGCAGCAAAAAATGTCAGAAGTGCAGGCCTTCATAAAAATGATGGGGATGTTTATTGTGCTGGTGCGTTTTAATTTGTAAATAAAATTTTAGCAGTTTAGCATACAATTTGAAGTAAGTCGTAAAAGATGTCACCCATGTTAAATAATATGTATATTATACAATATAATACATATCATATGCTTTAATGCTTGAGTTTATTTAACTAAAGTGGTTATGTAAAAATAAAGTTTTGTGCAAATATACCACATGTATTTTAATATATGGCTATCATTCTGTCATGCTAATGTATATAGCAAGGTAAATTTAACGTGTTTCATACTAACAAAAGCTTCTGCAATTTATTAGGATTTATACTTTTTAAATATATTTTGAAAATAAATATGCTATGCACATTATTATTAGAAAGTTATATACTGAAGTATTGGCATTAAAACTCAAATTTCTTAAAATACGGTTTTTCGCAGTTGTATACATAGCATTTAAAGTATACATAGCATTTAAAGTTACATTGTGGAAGAACTATTAAATGTTTTATATGTTTGATATACAGTAATATATTACAGAGAACTTTAGCTAAGACATTTGGCTATAAGTAAATTCTTATTTGTAAGGAAGTTTTAGTTTTATCATTCTTAGTCGATATGTTATAGTTCGATGAATGTAGCAGTTTAGCATACAATTTCAAATAAGTCGTAAAGGTTTTTTTCCCACCTATGTTTAAATAATATTGCATAATATGATACATATCATATGCTTAAATGCTTGACAGTACTCAACTGATGTGGTTATGTAAAAATAAATTATTTGTTCAAATATGCTACACGTATTTTAATACACGGCTATCATTCTGTCATGGTATTTTATATAGTATGGTAATTTATATGTGTTTCATATTGACAAAAGCTTATGCAATTTATTAGGATTTATACTTTTAAATATATCATTTTGAAAATAAATATACTATGCACTTTATTATTAGAAAGTTGTATACTGAAATATTTGCATCAAAACTCGATTTTCTTAAAATGCATTTTTTCCCAGTTGTATACATAGCATTTAGAGTATGCTAAAGTTACCCTGTGGAAGAACTATTAAATGATTTATATGTTTGATATACAATAATACATTACAGAGAACTTTACCTGAAACATTTGCCTATAAGTAAGTTCCAATTTGTAAGAAAAATTTTAGTTGTATCATTGATAGCGTAGAAGTTTCAAATCATTTTTAGTTGATATGTTATACTTTGATGATGGCAGCTTATTTTACATTAATTATGCTTATACCAACTATTGTAAATTGTATAATATTACAATATCTCTCAGAAAATAAGCATTTTATATATTTTATGACAAGAGAAGTATTTAAAAAAATATTTACATTAAAACTTGATTATCTCAAAACATAAATTTTCACTGTTGCGCGCATGATATTTGAAAAACGGTTCTTGGTACACACTTTAAATTTAATGGACTTCTTTATATGAGAATTATCATCTAACTGAACCAAAAATATATTGAATATTTTAATAGTCAAAAATTTTATGCATGGAAGTGTTAAATTTTTTTTAATTAAAATGCATTGTATAAATTGAGTTCTAAATAAATTGAGAATTTAACATGAAATTCTTAAGATTTTTCGTTCGCAGTAGTCTTTAGATGCTGTACAAGCTATATATTAACTATGAAGTTAAAATATATAACAGAATGTTTTAAATTGTGTGCGCAAGGTGGGAGTATTACGTGAACATATAAAAAATTACCTCACAAAGAAGATTAAATTATAAAAACATTTGCGGCAACACAAACTATTTGCTTACTAATTCAGCTGTGCTATGTAGTGAGCTGTAAAAAACTGGAAGTAATAGCTTTAAAAATAAATAAGTTATCCCAATTATTACAACAGGATAATATTCAGAGGTTTTGAGGGTTTTAAGGTGTACGAGACCCTTTAACGTAGTTCAATGGAGAACATGATGCAACCACTTCGCATTCCCCGATGACTTTAGCTTTGGCACTTACTTTTCAACCGTCACCGGAATGACGGCCTTGATAATTCAACGAAAGAACATATTATTAGTACTCATTTCGTGCTCTTAACGTTCTTAGCACATTTCATAATGCCTTACCGGAAATTTCTGTTTTCAGCTATAATCCTGGAAGGAAAAGTTCTGTTCATGCTGGTTCTATCATCTCGACTTGAGGCTTTGGATGATGGTAAATTACTCATGTATCGATTGTTATACTAAGGGAACTCTATTTGTATGCCTCATGATTAAGACGTCCATTATTGCCACCAACCATAACCGAAATCTGAAAGGATTTTATGTGGGACTTCTCAATATCTGGCAAATTCCGCTCAACATCCACGATTTGTTTTCGTGACTTCTTGCTGATTAGCAGCATTATCTTCTGTGTCCTAATGTGTTCTGCAGTTCTTTTGTAAGTGTCCATCACCACTGCAGTTCTAGCATACTAAGGTCGCTTTCGTCTGACGTCTGTTCCGTCTCAAGGCACTTACTTAAGTGGATAGACTGCCTGGACGAACTGTCGCGTGTCCACTAGCTTCTGGATTGGAGTAGTTCCGATTGGGCAATGGTGTGTGCAAGTTTCTGAAAGGACTGCCACGTTTTTCATGGCGTACACTCTAGGCATTTTTTAAATCCTTGAGATCCACTATTCGCAGTTGTTTCTGTACCTTAGGTTCCCGTATGCCACCGAGGAAGTATTTCATGGATTGTACTTCACGTATTTCTGTTGAGCAGTCAAAAAAGGAGAGATGGGAGAGCATTTCGATATCAGTGGCGAGCTTCTGGATTATTTTGGTGTGCTTCTGCTATCGAGATATTAACTGCAGCCTTCTGTAGCCTTTTAAACACTTCTTAGTAGAGTTTTCGCGTACCGGGTACAGCATCAAAATCTAGCCTCTGATTTTCTAGAAGAGTGGGAAGAGTGGATATCGTCTTCTTCTATTCTCAGAGAAGCTGCGAAATTACAGGTTTGTCTTCGGAATCCTACCCATTTCCATTTGGAGCTATACAGAACTGAGCCTTGTACATATGCCAAATGTTTTTTCCATCACACGTGGAAAGCATGAGAAATGGGTCGGAAAACATAGGTACCAATTTAAAGGTATCAGAATCGTCTCCTGTTGTCATTATGAATGTGTTCAAGCTGTCAGATTCTTTGGCGACAACAGCAGAAACTCTGTCATCGATTTGTTGTTCGACATCAGAAACTCTTCCTTTGATTTGTAGTTTGACAGCATTAACTCTTTCTTTGATTTGCTGTTTGACAACAGAAACACGTTCTCCAGTTTCTCTAACTCTCCTTTCGACCATGTTATTTCTGCTTTCAAAATCCTCGAAAATCTTCTACTGTTGTCTTTTATTTCTTCTTGACAGGCTTAAGTATCAATTTTGGATAGATTCCATCTTTCCTTGAACTAATATTATTTCCCCTTTCCCTCTTTGGTAGGACGCATTTATCTCTTCTGTAAAGGAATCAACCTCTCCTTTTATATCTTCCTGGAACGCAGCAAAGACTGTCACAAGCTGCCTCAGATGCTCCTCAATTGTTCTTGTCACTAGCATTCTGTCCTACTTCTAACACCTAAAATTGTTCCTGGCATAAAGGTTCGTAAAGCATGCGGAAGAGCTGGTAGCTTGTTAGAATTTATTTGTCCCGAAAAAGCACTAAACAATTCTGGAGTTTTTCGAAAAGTACGAGTAAAAAATATAATTCCAAAAATATACGAAATATAAAGGAACACTGCTAGTAGGTATCACGTTAAAGTGCTAAGAATGATGAAGAAAATACGATGAAAAGCGCACGTAAAGAGCGAACATAAATCTGTCAATACTCCTTAATCTATGCTGAACTGCAAAGTTCAGAACTGAAGTTCATTCTGGTCTTATCTCATTTTCTCACTCTCCATACCAAAAGCCCGAAACTGACAAAACTGTTGGACGTTCGAAATTTTGGAAGAGAAAACAAATGAAACCACAAGGAAAAATCTGCATGGCTTATAATGATTGTCACATTAAAAAAACTATAAACTGTATTTACAGTGGTACCTCGATATACGAGTGCCCCAACATACGAGTGTTTTGAGACAGGAGCTACCGAGCGAGCGATGTTTTTGCTTTGAGACGAGAGCAAGATTTGAGATACGAGGAATCGCACACTACACCGCTGTACACGACCGCAACATGCGCGCGCATGTAGGTGTCGTGTGCAGCGTCTAACAGTTTCTCCCACCTCAGACTAGTCCTCAGTCCGAGTGCTTGTTTCCCTCGTTTTGGAAGCATTTTTGATAAGTTGGGTTCGCGTTTTTTGCTTTTTGTACATTTAGAAAACATTATCATATTTATTTTTATAACCCTGGGTCCAAAGAAGATGATGATGTCTATTGAATTAAAGAGTTAAATAATAGAAAACCATGAGCAAGGTGTGCGAGTAATTGACTTGGGGAGGATGTACGGGCGTAACACATCAATGATATTTACTGTGCTTGAACAAAAGGAGTTGATAAAGTATAACGCCAACTAAGGGCGTTACAATAATTTTTAAGCTCCGACCTCTCTCCGTCAAGACATGGAGAAACTACTGATGGTGTGAGTGAGAGAGAAGCAGCTTCAAGGAGTAACCTTAACACAAAGCATCATATGTGAGAAGGCACTATTACGAGTTATTTACGAGCGATTTTCGGTTATTTTCTAAAGAAGATCCCACACACTTCTACAAACGTGGAATCGGAAGACCCGTTTAAAGCCAGTCGGGGCTGGTTTGACAACTTTAGGGAAAGGACCGACCTTCACTCCGTCGTCAGGCATGGTGAGGCAGCAAATCCGGATGTAAAGGCAGCTGATGTTTACATCAAAATGTTTTCCGAACAGATAGTAGCCAAATGATACATCCCCCCCCAGCAAGACCTCAACTGTGACGAGACAGGGCTTTTCTCGAAAAGGATGCCGAATAGAACTTACATAACGGCAGAGGAGAAGATGCCAGGTCACAAACCCATTAAGGATAGATTAAATCTAGCAATTTGCGTCAATGCGAGTGGCGACTGTAAAATCAAGCCTCCGCTAGTATACCATTCGGAAAACCCCAGAGGCTTTAAGTCATATAATATTTTAAAAGAAAACCTGCCAGTTATAATTTTAAGAAGATATGTGGAGGGCAAATCCGAAGGCGTGGGACAGAATGAACTTCTTTGTGGAGTGGATAATTCTGGTGTTGGCCTCGACAATGCCCCTACTCACCCATCAAATCTCGAAGATGATTTACTCGAAGAGTTCAAGTATATAAAATTTCCCTACCTACCACCCAACACCACTCCTATCCTGCAACCCATGGATCAGCAGGAGATTTCTAATTTTAAGAATTTGTACACCAAGCACATTTTTCGCCGCTGCTTTGAGGTGACAGAGAACACAAAACTTACCATTCGAGAGTTCTGGAAAAACCACTTTAACATCGTGATGTGCCAAAGAATTATTGTTCAAGCCTGGCTGGGTGTTACAACGTCTGCATGGAAGAAGCTGTGGCCTGAGGCTGTAGCTGAAAGAGAATTCGAAGGATTGGAACCCAAAGTGTCAGTGGTAGAGGAGCTTGTTTCTCTGGGAAAATCCATGAGTCTGGAGGTGGAGGAGAGAGATGTGAACAAACTCGTAGAGGAACAGTCTCAGGAGCTGACAACCGAGGAGTTACACGATCTGCATTTGCAGCAGCATACGGTGGTTCAACGAAAAATTAGTTTTGAAGAGGAGCCAGAGATGGAGGAGGTTATCCCTACAAGAGATATAAAACAGATCTTGAGAATGTGGGATAAAGTTGTAGAGTTCGTGGATAAAAATCACCGCGAAAAAGTTGCAACTAGTCCTAAATCGGAGTTGTTCAACGAAACTTGCCTAACTCGATTCCGCAATACCTTGACAGGTAGGAAGAAACAAACCTCCTTGGGCAGTTTTTTTTAAACGATCTGCGGGTGAAAATGAGCAGATCATGACAAAAAGAGCGAAGACCAGTGACAAAAATTAAGCGCTTCCGTAGGAACTTTTTCTTTTAATTATGTTTTTATAGAATATGTATTTGTTATTTATAAATAAATGTTTCTTCTTCTTTTTGAATAAGAAACTACATTTTTCGTATTCAAAAACACTTAAAAAAACAGCTGAGGTCGTGTTTTGGGAGCTGGAACGGATTAATGGCATTTCGATTACTTTCAATGCGGAAAATTGCTTTGAGATACGAGCAAGGTTACGAAACATATTAAACTCGTATGTCGAGGTACCACTGTACTTAATTATATAATCGTTAGCAAGCAGATAGTAATAAATAATTTTAAAACTGTGCTGCTATCAATATACAAATTATGTTGACTAGTATAATTAATTTAGAATTATGCGAATACATATAAGATAAGATGATGTATTTTACTACAGATACGTGTTAATATAATACATATATAAGTCTGTGCATATATATGAAATCATAATTCTTTTTATACCAGTTAACAGTTAGAATTACTGAACAACCATGAAAGGTTCCCCAAGAATGAAATATGGTGTAACAATGAACACTTAGTTTAGAAATTCGATTCTATTATATATTGTTGTAAAAGTCATTGTAAGAGTGAAAATTCTTCATTCTGCCTTAATGCGATTTTTGCGTTTAATGCGTTGTTTGGTGATTTTATGATCCCGAATTATATTGATGTGATATATTAATACTGCATTTGTAGATATACGTTTTTTGAGAAACGAGTCAAAGCGATTGATTTTTTGTAAAAATTTGGATTTATCCTTATTTTATTGACGTGCACCAGCACTGAATTCAGAATGGCTTGTGCTATGCTTCGATGGATGAAGAAGCGTTTGTAAGTAATGAATATTATGAACTTTTGAACATATTTAAATGAATAGTATTAAAATTACATATTTACTTATATCATATACTTTTCATTATAAATCTCATCACAGTTTCATTTCTCATTCTATTGCATTTCTATAGCGGTACATAAATTTTGTGGTTTACATATTGTAGATTGCATCTGTTTTGTAGCGCAATTTATTCCTCGGTATGTTACTTGTAGTGTTATTAGAAATTCCATTATTTTTGTATTTTTTCTGCAATTGGTAGTATCTGATTAGGAAATTTATGTTTTATTTCAAGATATATATGAAGTTGGTTATATCAAGTGTTAACTAAACGTTGTTATTTGGGCAATAGCGTTAGCTTTATCGAGATAGATAAATGCAATTCTTATTTCTTAAATACTCAAGATATAAAGACACACTCGAATAGTAGATTCACTCACTTTACGTTTTTTAAGGGTTATATATATACATTAAGGGCGTGTTCAAAACAACCATTGACGAGTAGTCTTGGCGTAATTCGTATTCATACCAAGATTATCCATTTCTCAAGGCAATAATTTTTGTTATTTTTGCTAAACCGTTTACGAAAATATAATTTTCCGAATCCCGAACTCTTATGCATGGAAAGGCAGATTTTAAGATATTTGTTTTGCAATTTGATGCAAAATTCGTATTTTTAAAACACTGATGTATATGTTCTTTTTTTAAAATTCTGCCAGTATATAACATTATATAACATTCTTGTGTTATCACCATTTATAGTTGTCGCTTGCTGTACAGCCTGCTGAATACATTTTACTTTCTAGGTATCTACAATTACATCGTGTTGTTTCGGTACGAACAGGGGCGAAGTATTCATCACTTAGATACATTTAAAGATAATTAATTAATTTTTTCTGATTTTGATATCTATAATATATAGACAGGATTACTGATAAGAAATTTAAGAAAATAGTAAATGAAGAAGTAAATAGAAAAATTTCTTTCAGGTATTGTGAGATGTCAATATAAACTTCATACATTTTACTAGGGGGCTGTTGACAAAGCAACATCTTTACCATATATGTCTACGAGCTCTACGTATACAGTGCGTTGCTCAAAGTAAACTTCCTGCATTGTGAAGAGTACTACGTGTATGTCGTGATGCGTTCATGCGAAGCTTGTTTCCTCGTATGAGCTCTGCCTCTTCGAACCGAAATTGTCCGTAATCTGCAGCGTCTTGAGTTGTTTATGCAGCTTCTTGAGCTGTTCTGGCATTTCCTGTCGAATCTGACGATGACGCGGACAGTCTTGTATCCTTCGTTTACTTGCGAAAAGTTTCTTGTACTTGCCTGCTGAGTCTCCTAGTGCTTTTTACTTCATTTTTTCTGTAGCTCGCTGTAACGTTTGTGCTGTCTTCTTGCGTTCAGACATTTTAGTAAATTGAAAAAAAAAATTATGTAAATGTAGTAAAGTAACAATGCATCTAAAATATGTTAAATACCTACAGAAGTTTAAACTTCTACTAAGAAATTAACTATACAATAAAAGAAATTAAATTTTTATAAATAAAATTAGAATAGCATAAAATGCATAGAAACATTTCATTATGAAGAAAATGTATTCATTCTTTCCAAGCAACCAGCTATTGGTAAATAAATTTTTCTTGCCAAGTCAGGAAACAAAGACGTTTGACACTTGGGATAATACATTTGAAGTTATGATTTAAATTTATTTTAATATAACAAATTTGCAAAATCTCAATAAAAGAATTAACGTAGCGATAGCATATCGTGTCACGTATCTAAAGATGAAACATAAAAGTTGCCAAAAGCAGCTATTCATTTAAAATACTGAAATTAACGAAATATTTTTCGACATACAGTGACGTTATATGGAATCACGTGCTTTCTTCAACTCAGAATGTTACCGTAAATAATAACAATAAGTTTCGAGTTTGGCAATACTATTTATTTCATATTTTTTTAACTTAAAAATTTCTCTTAAACAATACGATTTGAGAGTGAGAAGAGCCATCATTTTTGTAAATAAAGCAATTTGATCTCCAGCGCTTTCCGAAATTTTATATATCTCGAATGATAGTCGTAGGAAGATAACAATAGTCGAAAAGTTTTACCAAGAATTTTTGAAATCCGAGGGTACCTCCTTTTAAACTCAAATCTCCCCTCCCCGTTCCGGAGGATATGATGTTACGAAGAAAAAAAAAAAAAACAAAGAGGCAAAATCCCACATATATTTAAACTGCTGATTCCTGTTTACAATATTCAAATTCCTTTAAAAACATTAAGCTTCATTTAAATAAAAGGAAAATAAATTCACACATTTTCCCTAGCATTCAAGCTTTTATTGTATTTTTAAATATTCTTTTTGTCACTGTTGCGCAAGTTTTCCGCGGCGTCATTAGGAGCCGTAGGTCGAAAACATATAAGAATCATTGCTGTAAATACTGACCATATGATAAATTGCATACATATGCGATTCTTTTGATTAGAATTTGAGTACAATTCTTTATACATCAGCTACTATGCCCCTTTATCTAACGACAATGATTATTTTCAATGATTATCCGATGAGAATGATTCTTTACAATGATTATTTGATGACAATGATCATTTGCAAAGAATATTAAAAGCCGATGACTACGATTACTTAAATGGAATATGCATGTCATTCGATGACAACGATTATTTCCAAAGAATCTTCGATCACGTCACTATTGTATATCGCTATACTTCTGGGGTTGGGGGGGTTGTGTATTGTACTACGGCCCTGTAATTAAGCCTTTTAAATGACATCAAAAACGTTAGTAAAACTTAGGATCCTTACATACTACCCGCCAGAGTTAATTAGTTTGAAACTGAGGTCTAAAACGACCTTGTTGAAAACTTTTAGCTCCAGAATCTAACGCGAGGCCAATCTTTTACAAACATTTCTCTCTAGAAACTAGATATTAAAAAGTTGTTTTTCATTATCATCTCTATGGACAAGTATTTTCATCTGTACTGCATCTATAAACAGGAGTTTCCTAGTTGAAATCTGGTTCCTTATGGAAGGAAAACTAGTTTAATGAAATGTTACACAATCAAATGGCAAGTACCATGAATATTTATATTTCTCCTTTAAAATTCTTATTTCATTCATGACGTTATTTAATTATCTCCCCGTGCTCTCTGACTTGTGTTGTAAAGAAAAACACCAAACACGAGCGTGTCTATGTACAAGTGTTCAACACAACCGCCTGCAATCAAAACCCTAACGTGTTAAAATTCAACATAACTAGACCTCAGAACACACCTTATATTCATCTCTAAACCCTGAGGTACTATTCTGAAAAGTGGCTAACTCTGAAGTGTAGCGTCAGAGAGCCTAACTACATTCATTCAACCTTTATCACATATTCACAATAATTTGCTCTTTTTACAGTCACACGAATAAGTTAAAATTTTTGGCATTACTCTAATATTTTTACTTTTAACATATCACAATATTTCTTAACTTTTAAGATAACAGTTCACATTGTATATAAGGACATATTAACATGCCGTTAATTTTACGCATTTTAAAACATACATTAGTAGTACATTGTTAACTTCTATTCTTTTCCAAGCAAGTGCCATTTCTTCTGCATTGAAATTCTACATTTCAAAAGTCTTTCAGATTAAAACTTCTTTCTTGCCAGAATCTTTTAAATAAAATTTTATACAATAATTTTTACAATTTTCTTAAGGTACCTTTCTCAAAGATTATCAATGTTTTTCAATATTCAAGTATTTACACATTCCTATTATACATTAATTTTAGTTTTACTCGCGAGTAATTGAAAAACAATACCAAAATAGGTAACAACTCCTTTCTCGCCTTTTTGGCGATAAAGGTAGGCCTCACATGAGGTAAAAATTCTTGAATTCTGCCACTTGCAGTAAGATTGAAAAATTAACTTATGGTTTCAAAGTAACGTAAAGTTTTACTTATCTTTGTGATATTCAGACATCCTTTTTTCTGCCCAGACCTGGAAGGTAGCGAAGACTACGGTCTGGTTGATCTTCCTTCTTGTGCGGGTTCGCCCTTCGGTACCTTCCTCCATGAGCTTTCTTTTTCTTCCAGTTCGGTCACCCTTGAAGACCTTTTTTTAGCATCTGCCTGTGGTCTCGGCCGTTTGATGGCAGCTGGTCTTGGCGGAACCGGGACAACTGTCTCTCGTTGTTGCCTGGATCTCGTTGCTGGCTGTTCAAATTTTTCTTGCGTCTTTGCATCTGCAGCTGGTCTTCCTTCATCAATTCGTCGACATTTGCTGCGTAGACTCCTATCCGATGGGTAGATCTTCTGTTTTGGAGCCGTGTTATAGTTGCTGTCATTTCTCCTGGCTTTCTTTGCATTAGTCGTACTTCTCCCTTCTTCATTCTGGGGGTGGTCGTGCCCTCTCTTTTCTGGTCGGTGGAACGACTTCTTTTTCTTGTTACCTTCAGTTTTCCAACGGGGGAACTTTCTTTTCAATTGCTCCTGTCTACTAATGGCTTGCCCTTGGGATTGTCGTTGTTCCACCTCTGGAGCTTGTGCCTGCCGTGCCGGATCCTGCAAAAGATCTTGAAATATTGGCATTTTATTACGATTATAAAATGGTTTTATCTGGTCTACGTTTGCGGTGCAGGTTTGACCATTCCTGGCTTTTAACACCACTAAGCCTGAGTTACTTTTTCTATGACATATGGTTCTTCAAATCGTGGATAAAATTTGGCAGTTTTATCTTCTAGTGCTGAAGAAAGTTAATGCTTAATTTTTAACACTTCATCTCCTACTTTATAAGTTACTCCCCGTCCTTTCATATCGTAATAAAGCTTCTGTTTTCTCTGTGCTAATTCAGTGTTCTTTTTTGCTTCTTTAATTTATTTTTCTATATTGCCCATTTTAAATTCTGGGGCTCTTTGTTGAACGTAAAATAATTTATCTAACGGCTTTATAATCTTTCTGCCTAAAAATAACTCAGCAGGAGTTTTTCCCGTCGTAACATGTTTTGCAGTCCTAAGGCGAAACCTAATTCATTGACATAGATAACCCAGCTTTTATGAAAATTTTTAACATAACTACGGACAATTTTCATTATATTTCTATTGACCGGTTCCGCTATATTTGATTGCGGCCGATACGGGACCATTTTTAAATGACGTATGCCCAGTTTTTGGCACATGTCTTCAAATATATTACTTACAAATTGAGGACCATTATCCGATATTACTTTTAGGGGCGCCCCGTATTTTAAAATATATTTATTTAAAATAGAATCAGTAACTAATTTCGCGGAGGCTCGTTTTAAGGGAACAATTTCGATCCACTTACTAAAATGATCAACCATAACAAGAAGATAGCGACTTTTATTTAACTGACTTTTTGGGAAAGGGCCCAATAAATCGATGCCAATTATTTCATTTGGAAATTCCGATTTAATACTATTTAGAAACCCGGCCGGGCGGAAATTAATATAATTAACTGCTTGACATGTTGGGCAGGACTGGACATACGCCCTTGTTAACTTTTGCAGCTCAGGAAAATAAACTGCTTCGCGTACGCGTTGGATGGTTTTTCGAATACCAGCATGAGAAGCTAAAGGGGAGTCGTGTAACTCCTGCAGTATATTTAATCTAAGAATAGCTGGGATAACAGGTCGAAATTCGTTATTGGAATTCGTAGTTTTTGTATAAAATAATAGACCATCTGTTAGTTCGTAATGGGCCGCCCTATTTCTTATCGCCACAATATCTTGGTGGCTAAAATTTTCAGGATCCTTTAAATAATCATAAATATTTTTAAATTCAGGATCCTTACCCAGTTCGGTTATCACAGTTTCTCGGGAATGTAAATTACATGCTGTGAGCATTGCCACCTTTACAGTATTACCTTCTTCATCTATTTTTATTCTGGATAGGGCATCTGCTACGATATTTTCCTTTCCGGGGCGTGTGCTTAATTACCAGATTATACTCTTGTAACTTTAGTGCCCATCTTATTAACCTTGGGGATAAGTTTTTCCCTGAGTACAATCTAGTTCCCGCCGCATGATCAGAATACACTGTTATTGGATCCTTTCCAAAATAGACTCGGAACTTTTGCACTGCTAACAGAACTGCAAGTGCCTCTCTCTCAGTCGCGGAATAATTTCTTTGTGTTTGATTTAAAGTTCTACTAAAAATGCCACGGGCTGCTGATTTTGCGAAAGTACCGCTCCTAGCGCATAATCCGAAGCATCCACTGAAATTTCTAAATTCTCATCGTTTTCAGGAAATTTCAAAACAGGGGCTTGCGTTAATGCTTGCTTTAATTTTTCGAAAGCACTATTGGCTTCGGCCGTCCACGAGAATCTTGCCTTTTTCCTTTTTAATTCTAACAATGGTTCAACAATAGCTGCAAAATCTTTTATAAAACTCTAACTTCAATCTTTGGAAGAGTCAAATTTTTCACAATAACTGTATTTAACTTGAAGAAAGAGGGCTTTTCTTTGCCTTCGGATTTCCGCACCCTCCCGTCAGCAGAAATCCGTTTTAGTTTAAATTTTCTTTCTTCCTTTCCATGCCTTCCTTGTTTTTCCGCTGGCCTTCAGACTTTTTTTCTGGCTTACTATTGAACTGTCGACGTTCGCCGGTTGTTTTTGGATACTCGGGTTTCCTTGCCCTCTGATTCGATTTGCTTCCGTAGCCGTGTTCTTGCCTTTGCTGTGGTCTTGCCGCACCAAATTGGCTTCGTTGCTCATACAGGCGTCTTCATTCGATGTCCGCCGTTCTTCTACTTTCAAACTGGATTGTTAGCTCAAATAACTTTTCCAGTGTAGTCGGATTCCTTAATTAAATAAAGTCTTGTACTTGGGGAACTAAACTCGGCAAAATCACTTGGATTATCTCAGGATCCGGACGGTTTCCATACAAGAGTTTAAAGACGTGAATTTTTCTTAAAATAAAAGTGGAAAGATTTTCGATTCGTTGCTGGTATATGCTGAAGAGTTCCGTTTCTAAACTTGCACGATATCTTACGACAGGGAAGGCTTTTACTAAGGCAGTCTTAAAATTTTCGTAAGTATAGGTGGGACTTCCCGCTTGACCCAAGAGGCTTCTGCCTATACATTTCAACCAATTAAGCGCTTGGCCCCTCAAAGCGCTGGTAGCTAAGGTGACTTTATGGAACTCATGGACTGGATACTGCATGACGTGGTCATCCAAATTTCCCAAAAAACTGGTTACCGGTGAGTTTCCATTAAATGTTGCTTCTTGTTTCATCGATGCGCGCATGGTCTGTACGATGTACCCAAATCCTTCCAGGCCGGCAGCTGGCATTTCTGGATTCTGAGCCGCTTCTGCAGGCACCACAGGTTCTTCTTGAAACTCGGCCATGGATATTCTTCTTCGTCGGGCGCCACTATCAGGACTTGTATTCCTCTTTACTTGCTTTGGAAACATGAACTATACTATCCTGACTCGGGACAGGGAGCTTACTCAAGCTATGTTTACTAAATTACGTGATTCAAATCGTATTTATTGCAACAACTTAAACTGTTATGACACTTTCAATTGCACAAGAGGCCCTTGCTTTTGCAACTGCATTTATTTGTGGAACACTTCCTTTTGCAATAACAGTGTGTACATATACTCCTCTCTTTTCAATCTACACCAGAGCATATCTGTGATAGTCGACATACACCGGTGAGGGTCCGAATGTAGAAGAATGTAATGCAATATTCGATCTTTCACCGACGTATTTGGTGAATGTTAACATTCTCCGGTGAAAGTCGACATTCTTTAATTTCGGTCTTTCAAGGTAACATATTTTTATACGATTATATACATATATATATATATATAACACTTTCAATTGCGCAAGAGGCCCTTGCATTTACAATTGCATTTATTTGTGGAACACTTCCTTTTGCAATAACAGTGTGTACATATACTCTTCTGTTTTCAATCTACCGAAAGTCGACATTCTCCAATTTCGGTCTTTCACAGTAACATATGTTTATACGATTATATATATATATATATGTATATAATATATAACACTTTCAATTGCACAAGAGGCCCTTGCTTTTACAACTGCATTTATTTGTGGAACACTTCCTTTTGCAATAACAGTGTGTACATATACTCCGCTCTTTCCAATCTACACCAGAGCATATCTGTGATTATCGACATACACCGGTGAGGGTCCGAATGTAGAAGAATGTAATGCAATATTTGATCTTTCACCGACGTATTTGGTGAATGTTGACATTCTCCGGTGAAAGTCGATATTCTCCAATTTCGGTCTTTCACGGTAACATATGTTTATAAGATTATATAAACATTAATAATTACATAACCAGGAAACATTAATATCCAGGGCTAAGCCTAAAGACTCTAGAGATCTGAGATGGGATTCGATTTTGTCAAACAGTGACACTAGCGGCAACCGATCTTTCCCTTGTGAGCGTACATTTTGGATAATTAATTTTAACAATTTCCTCACATATATCTCAGTTAAAATTTCCTTGTTTCCAAAACGCTCCTCAAACGCAGAAATGGTTTTCGGGTAATTTTCAGCCGTTAAAGGATAACTATTTATCATCTCACTAGCCCGAGTTCTGGGTAACATTGATTAAGCTAAATAATGGAATTTGTCAACGTCATTAAGCTCCTTATCCTCATGGATCTTTTTAAATTGACCCCAAAATGTAAGGTAACTTAATAATTTTCCATCGAATTTTTTAATTTGAATTTTCGGCAACTTGTACAGTTTTCCATTAGAAGCACTTATGCTACTATCCGTGTTAGAACTCGTATTGACACTACGGTCAACCGCATTATCTATATTCTCTTTCACCCGACGATTAAGTGTGATAAACTCATCTGAATATTCTTCGCAGCCTATGACCTCTGTTTCCAGATCATCTTCAGCGGCTTTTCCCTTAATCATTGAATCTAGTATTTCTGAATCGCAAGATCTCAACTCAGCAATTACCATCTGCAACTTCAAAATTTGGTCTTTCAATACATCTCTATCCGCTTGAACATCTTTACAAAGTTCGGTTTTTAGAATCTTAGCCGTCGTAGTAAAGGCATTGCGTGCCGTTGCACGCTTTTTCTTCAACATATCAACATCCATTTTATCTTTAAATGCAGACCCACTCAAAACCTGTAATGTTATTACCAATCCGACAAATTCTCAAAATTCGTCTTTACTCAGCAATTCGAAAAATATAACTCAATATAATAAAAATGAATAACAATATGTCATAACATTCATAATACAGCAAAACAAAATTATTTTTAATATCACATCAGAAGATTCCAGTTTCGAATCCTGGCTGGCTCGCCATTTTGTTATGTCTTGGAGCAAAAACAATTTTACTTTACACCTGACTGCCACTGGCTCCGACATAGCAATGTGAATACTCTACATCTAAAATTTTAAAACACCATTCCAGAATTTTAACTGTTAATTTAAGAGAATTCTATTCATATATTTGCAAGTTATACACTATAAACACAATAAACAAAATTTGAACTTATCTGCACCAGCGTGAATAAGCCTGGCATAATATTCTGAACTCAACGCAACTTTAGCAGGAAAAATACCGCAAATTCAAACACAAGGTTTCATCCCTTCCAACGCAGCTAATTTTCTAAATATATTTTACTAATATCTGCAGCGGGGCAGCGAATTCCATTTCATTCACTCAAAACTCAAATGTTTTAACGCAAATAGAATCGCAGAAGACGCAAAAAAACATCGACTCAAAATCAAAATATTAAATCTATAGAATATCATCCGCTGTTGCCATTCCAGCACTGCCAAGTTTTTCTTCCTGCAGCTGTTGCCAGACTTATCCTCGCTGTATGATGACAGGTACAACAATAGTTAATGTTACTTTAGTTAAAATATTATGTACATCTCTGTGATGATATATGTCTTTTCTAGTTAGATCTTAAGATAAGGGCATACACATTACCATGTAGGAATTCCTTTTTTTTTTTTAACTTAGCTAAAGTTTGCTTCTTAAAGACACTAATTTTTGCAAATGAACTCCTTTTAACTACACTCATGGACACAATTGTATTTTAGGTTATTTTCTACTTCTTTTCCTTTTCTTTCTATAGGCCCTCTTTTTTTGCTTTTTTTTCCTCTCTATTATTTTTTGGGCCATTTATTTTAAATTTTATTTTGTCCCATCTTTTCTTTCTGGCCTTTTGAACTCGTACAAAATGTACGAAGTTCCTTTTTACTCTCCTCAAATACGAAATTGCCCCCCTTTCTATATACCTTTCCTTCGCACCTATGCTTAATTTTTCGCCCATCGGTGCAGAAAGACTTAGCGGGTGCAAAACAAGACACCTGTCTAGTTTGTCTGTCTGTCGGCACGTACCCAACACATATCAAATACAACACACTACACACATAAGAATCACTACCTTAATTGACTCATTTACGCTAAACTGACTCTGCGGTTTACCACCCGCGACTTCATTATATAACGACACTGAACTTGCGGCACCCCCTTTTTTCGCCGCCGCTAGTGCGGACCTCACTCTCTTTTTTCGCCTCCCACACTCCTTTCACCCTACTCTTTCTCCCCACCCCACCCGATCGTTATCAGAAGTCGAGTAAAAAGATGTTTCTACATCTTTACACTCGAGAATAAAATACGATCTGTATGTGTGAAACTCAAATTCACTATATGTTCTTAGTAGTACAGTCTAAGGCTCCTCTAAAGACCTCTAAGACTGTACTAAGGCTATAAGGTATATAGGAGCCTTGTTGCCTTAGTACAGTCAGATTTACGAGAGTAATATACTTCCGCTCACGTGATATACGAACTTCCTCTATCACGGGTTTCCCACATGTTTAAAAAAAAAATTTGAATTGCGCGCAGCAGTTTAGGATCACGTGGGGATCTAAGCGCAAAAGCAAACCTTAAACTATTGATTTATTGTCTAGTCATATGTTTGTTGTTATTATTGTATACTTATGATAATAAGGACCATAGTAATTTTGCAACAGTTGTTTTCTTTTACCTCAATTATTCACTATTAAAAATGATTAGAAAAGAGCAGCAGTTTACGTTTGATGTATATATTGGAAATGTTCCGAATCATATACAGCAGGTATTATTCCACGTGGTTATTTATGCTTCGTTTGTACTTTTTTAGCATATTTGTAAAAATTTTTTAAGGAATTCATGATTATTATAGTGGTAATGGTTCTTTTGGAGTTACCAATTTTAATTAGAATAAAATTGTGATCATACCGTGCTATTTGGTTTGTTTATGTTTGGTAAATTTTCCTAATCTAGGCTGTGTACTTATCTATCACATTCAAGTCTATCATAAAAATGAAGTTTATTAATATTAGTGGTAATGGTTCATTTAGAGTTATCAATTTTAATTAGAATAACCTAAAATTTTTATCATACTGTGCTATTTGGCTTGTTTATCTTTGGTAAATTTTCCTAAACTGAGCAATATACTTATCTATTACATTCTAGTCTACCATGAGAATGCAGTTTATTAGGGTAGTCTATATCTTTGGGTTATCAGTTTAAATAAGAATAAAATTGTGATCATACGTTGATATTTGATTTGTTAATCTTTGGCAAATTAAGTAATGTATTTATCTATCACATTCTGGTATAGCATGAGAATGTAGTTTATTAATCAAGTTTATTAATGATACAACATAAACTAATATTGCCATACAAAATTATGATTTCAGCATATGCCTCTGCTAAAAATATAACAAATTGAATTGGAGTGAAAAAATGTTATGCTTAGTAATATTGTTATGATATGTAATTAAAGTACACATGTATTTTTAGGCGGATTTAAAGAATTTTTTCCAAAGGTATGGAGAAGTAAAGGCCGTGTTGTGTCGCTGGAAAAATGATGATATTGGATATGCGTATGTATTTTACCTTTAAAAGTCTTATTAAGTAAGCAACTAATAAGTTATCATTATATAGTCATTTTTTATACATAAATAATAGAAAATATCTGAAGACCATTCTGCTGCTAAGACATGAAGTGAGTGTTTGTAAGAAAGATATAATCAAATTAATAACAAATGTTGGATTATTCATATTTTAATAGTGTAATGTAAAAGCATAAGTACTGGACATTTTGTTGAGGGCTTGTTAAACGATTTTGATAGTAAAGTGATGTTTGGAAATTATCTTATAAATATTGCCAAATAGATATTGATAACCCCATTATTAAATGCATTCATTTAACATATTCAGATGTGATCATTTGCAGAATTCTGATTTTTTTTATGTTTACAAAACCAAAATTTTTAGGACAAATATATCATTCGGATATTACTTAAATTTCACACTTTTAGACTGTGATAAGTTTAGTAAGAGACATATTGTACAGAAAGCTTTTTGTTTTAGTGAAATGAATTTATTGTGAACTGATACTTTATTAAATAACTTAAGAGCTTTCCAAAATTTTTTGCATTCCTTGAACTGTTCTCTTCCTGCCAGTTCATCTCCAACACTTGCTAATATGCATATTTCTAGTTCTAATAGGATATTTAAGTTTAGTGAGAAGCTGTTTTCTCCATCAAAATGTCTTTCTGATCATACCATTCATTCATATGCTTGCAAGCCCTTCCTTCCTTCCAAAAAAGGCTGTTCTCCAATATTCTACTTCCAACCTCGTACCCCAAAAAGCAATCTAAACATAGAAATTATTTACATTATTTTTGATAAATTTTAGAAAGTATACTATTTGCATTGCTAATTAAATTGTTTGAAATATGGATATATACTTGCTTGTACATATGTGTTACATTAATATTTTGAATTGTTTGAAATTATGTAATATTTTTACTCCACGGTACTTTTCAAGATGTTTAAAATGGAATTGCAGCTATCACTGCACATAAATTGACATTGGATAAGTGAGTTTTTCTTAAGTTTAATAATGTATTTCATATAGCATTTTGTTATGTTTTTATTGTGCTTTATGTGATCATTTTATAATTTTATCCTAATTATAAAATGATCTTCATAATTTTATAATTAGGATAAAATTTTATTCAACCACTTTAAATATAAAAGAAATTTTCCCACATGGCGCATTGTTATGACAATACAATACGTAAAACGAACTGACATAGACAAAGTAGACATGAATGTAAACAAACCTGGTCTCTTTAATAGACACATGATTCTTTATAGCCAATGACAATGCTTATTATCAGTAACTCTGTATCGTGTCAGATTCCATCATTCACCAATTGAGAATACTGCATGTGCTAACCATTGCTTAGACAGTGACATGATTGCTTAGATCTTTTTTACATGGATTCCTTGATACATGAAGTAACCAGATGTTGAATATAGTGAATAGGCATAAGATCCATATATTTGACATGACATATGCTTTAGCCAAAGCTTTTGCAGTTACTTTTTTCTTAGGTCCTATTTTCTTCTTTTTTTTTTTTTTTTCTGTCATAGTCATTCTTGACCATATATTGTACAGAAGATTTAGATAAAGGTAGGTCATTTGCTATTTGTTTAGATATAAGTATTTGTAAAATACTGTAACTCTTTTAAGCAATAAAATTCTTTTAAGGTGCCTCATAGGTTTATTGTTGAAAAATTGACAAGTTAGAACATGAAGAAGAAAGTAGTATTGGTTTGCGTAATTGAAACAAATTTCTTATTGTTAGAAAAGATGCTTAAAGGGAAGCAAACTGATATGAATTAATAAAAAAAAAAAAAAAAAAAAAAAAAAAACTCATAAATATTTTGTAGTGTGCTGTGTCTACAAAATATGTTTTCTAACTTTTAATGTATAATTATGCTAATCTTGTTTAAGAATGTCATAAATTACATGTCATTAATGTCCTAAATTACATGTGTTTTAAAGTATGAAATGTGTGCTTGTAATTTTAATAGTGCTTTTTTAAAAAATATTTTTTTAAAATAGTAAATAAACTTAAATAGTTTAATAGTGATCATGTAAATCTATAATGACTGAGGGTATCTGACTACCTAATTTAATTATTTGTAGCTAATTGCTTACCCTTAAAAGTTACGCATTGCTTTTAAGTTATGCTTAAAAGTTATGCTTTGCATGCTAAATCAAGTTATTGCATTTCATTAATCCTTACTATGGTTACAAGATACAGTACAAAAATTTAAAACTTATTCCGTACAGCTAGTGAGACTTAAAATAATGAAAAACAACTTACCTCTGATGTTTTAGTGGCTTATTGCAACCTTAAAGTATATTAACTGGGTTATAACTGTAGGAACGCTATACAAAGCTTATGACACTAATTTTGTCAGACAGACAAAGCATAACTATCTTTCAAAACTTACTAACCATGCCAGCATTGAGCATTCAGGTCTGTTCTGATGAGCACATATCTCAGCATGCAGCAAGTCGTGGCTGCAGCCAGTCTTCTGTTACAGATCATGCTGAGTATGATTTTACTTCTCATTTTAACCTATGCTGTTTGACAAAATCTGCTTGCTATTTATTAAACCTCTAGACTGAATAAGTGCATAACAAAATGAAACATAACAGAAAAAATCAGCATAAAGCTAACGGTTTTTAAAATGTCACTAAGCTTCGCTTATTAAGTGTAAAGTATTTAATGTTATTTGATAAATTTTATAAAATTCATGTTATTCTTAAATTTTTAGTCCAAAGGGGTTTGTTCCTGAGGAACTATTGTTTTTATTTTGCATTGAATCACTCTGAATGTCCATTTCACTTTTTAAACTGTTGCCACCAAATGTTATTGCCCTATATTATATTTGAAGAAATTAAATAATGAAGAATCTGTATAAATGTATGTTTTTTCGCATTGTGATAAAACAATGGTACCTAGAGCCATCAAATTTTGAATAACATAATCCTCCTGCGAATATGGGCATGTGGAAGCCAAATTTGAAATTTGGATTTTGTTTTATTACCGATTTCATATTTTGTAAAACTTTAACGAATTTTTGATTAACAAACTCAAGGATTTCAAAACGAACAAGGTCAGTGTTGTATAGAAGAAACATTTTTATCTCTAGCGTAGCGCTCTGTATCGAAAATTCTAAAGATATGCTTATTTAAAAATTATTTTGCGATATTGCTCTTGAACTGAATTTTATGGTTTAAATGTGAAGAACATGATATTTAATAAATAAAGGTAACAGACAAAATGTTAAAAAAAAAAAAAAACCACTTTGGACATAATTTAAAATCTGAAACCTTTCAGATTTTTTCATAATTAATTTATTAAATTATGTTTAATATAATGCATCCTACTCACAGATCTGTTTTATTCTTAGGGTGGTATTACAAAAGTAAAGCTCAGGCATAGATAATATCTTTAATTGAATTATTCAGTTCCATTTGCTGATAGCTTAATTTTATTCATTGATGATTTGCTTAATTTTATTCATTAATGGTCCTTAAAATTCTTTGATTTCCATGGGAAAAAATGCATATGAACCCCGTAAAATAATTCCTGTGTTCATATTTACTAAAACTCTACAGTTTCTTTTTTATAAAAGACTTCATATATTCATACGGGAAAGCTGTTAAATTCCTGAATATATAAATTTGTATAAACATGCATTTTAATTTTAGTAATATAATTTGAAACCAACGATTTTCTATTTGTATGCATCTTTTGAAATTTCACTTACAGCTGCCATTTGCATATAATTTGAATACAGATTAGTTTTAATTTTGCTTTTCTTTTTAGAATTGTAAAATTTTATTTCAAGCATGATGCGGATAGAGTTCTTCGAGAAGTAAGTGAAGTGTACTTGAAAGGTTATCACATGCCTGTTAAACTTGCAAGAAGATCAGACCACAGGTAAGACATATTTTTATCATTTAAAAAATTTCAGTTAATTCTTTTTTAAAGCACCCACCACTACAGTTTGTTGCCTAAATCAGCAAACTGCTAAGTTTATATTGCTGATTACTAAATTTATAACATGCAAATATTTGTTTCTCAGACTCGGTCACCATGATGCATCATCATCTTTAGAAGTTATATACCATAAAATTAACTGTACCATACCAAACTCTGTTACTAATGGCCTATGCAAATTACTGTATTACTAAAGGCCTTGGGCATCCATCTGGATTTCGGACTGGATGCCCAACTCTGAAATCCGTATGTCCAATGTCTGGAATGATCATTTAATATCCAAATCTCTGTATCACAGCCAATAAAAAAATAAGCAAATAAGCAGAATAATATAGAAACTTCCTCCTTCCCTTACAGAGTCTAGGAATGTAGGATATTGGTAAAAGTACATGTTTTTGAAACAAAAAGAAGCAGTTGTGCCATAAATGCAGTTTTTTTTTTTTTTTTTTTTTTTTCTGGATTAACTGACATTCTTGCTTGTGGAATTCAAATACCTGCTGGCTAGGGAAGTGGCATGATGGTCAGTAACAATATGTTTGATTGACATTATATTGATGTTGGCCAGGATCAGACTTTTGACCCTTGTGGGCTTATGGGGGGGTTTAACATTTTTCGGTGTGGCCTAAATAATAAGTGAATTCACAATGCTACCATGTCTACATGCCATCTTACAAGATTTGATCTGATGATCTAAAATCTGGAAATATCCAAAATCACTGGATGGCTAACAATTCTGGATCTCGTACTTTGTACTGTATCAGGCTATTGTGATAAAAAGTGCTCATGATTGGTTGAGCAGTAATATCACTGATCACTGGTAATTAAACCCAAGTTCAAGTCTCAATGAATGGACTGGCTGCATGGGAATTTTCATTATTTTCAGCATTTGGTATATGAATATGAGCCAGTTTTCTATAGTAATCAGAACAGAGCCATTTCCTAGACTCATTGCTCTCCAGTCTTTTCAATAACGTTCTTGTTTGAAAGGCATGAAAGAACTTATGTTTTTGTGTATTATGGTTGTCAGATTCTTTTTAAAAGTTATTAAGTTATCCATCATTGTGCTTTTTCTGCATTGTAACATGTATGCGAGTTTTGAATGGTTAGATTTCAGTCATTAGAGGAAGTATTTAGAAAATTTATTCAAGACTGAGAACAACTGGTGGGATAAATTAAAGGCATGATAATAATTGTATATGTAACATCAATGATATTGGATAAAATGCAATGAAATTTAGTATAATTTAGGTAACAGAACTCAGTATCTTCATATAATCATTTTTAGAGAGAGAGAGAGAGATCAAGTGATATTAAATGGATTGTAATATTTTAAATAATATTTATAAACAAGAAGATTTAACTATAGAAGCCAGAAGAAGTGAGAACTGCATGTTGTCTTCTGAAGTGATGATTGTTTTTATAACAACGGCATAGGAGCCAAAACTGAGTTACTATGCCGGCAGTCTAGAAATGTTCTTTGCATTTTAAAAGTTGTTTGGGAGCATTGCAGTACTCTCTTGTGGGATGACTGTTACAAGATAGGATCCTATCTCTCAATAAAGTATATCAATATGCATAATTGCATAATTAATTATAAGGAAATTAATAATGTACTAAAATATATTGTAACTTTAAAATGAAAATATTGATGATAACTTTAATTCACTGTTGAATAAAATAGCATCAAATTTTAATGTACAGCTACAAACTTGGTAACAGTTATATACCATTTATCATGATTACAGATTAATAAGGTTCACCAAATAAAATACAGTCAAAAGTCGTTAATCCGGACTCGTCGGGACTTCAGCGATTCCGTATTATCGATTTTTCCGGATTATAGATCATCAGTTTAAATCTCGTAAGATGGCATACAGAAATTCTAAAATTAAAAATATGAAACCGTAATTTATGAAATAAAGAACAATTATGATCTAAAGGGTATCAAAATTTGCAAAAAGAAAAAGCTTAATATTTATTTGTTTACTTTATTAAACATTTCTTTCAATGTAAGTTGTTTAAGTTTTGCTTCGTTTCATGTGATAATACTTTCTCTTTAATTCTATTAAACAGACATAATTTCTTGTTCAGTTACAAAGTTCCGCCGTTCAAGTCCTATAATTGCTGTGTCAAGAACACCGACTAATTTGTCAATCGAAATTTTTTTGTTTTCAATAACCTCTGTCACTTTTCTTCGCTATCGGAAGCGAATTATAATGACAAGGAACTTGTTTTAAATCATATCAAAGACGGAGCATATCGAGATGAAATACATTTGGTAAGGAATTATAAGCCAAATAAAATAAAAACATCTGCGCTGAAGATAAGGATAGTGCTGACAAATCAACTTCCAATTCATTAGGCGCCCGCCGCCGAGCAGCGTGAAATTGATAAACAGATTTCGGATTTCAAAACACACTTTCGCTTTAGATCCTTTACATATTAACAAATATATATCGGAAATTCTATTTGATATAATCGAAAGTTTAAGCTTACTTTTATAAAATTGCTCTTACAGTCTGCAAAAAATAATAAGCCGGATGCAATTCGAAAATTAAGGAACAACGCAATCATCAACATTAACTGAAATAGATAATTAGATAATTTTAGCTTATACGTCCATTACACATAAAATGCGCACGCGAAAACGTATTCTGCACTTGCGCACACTCATATGCGCAGTCGTAAAAGGTCTTACGCGCACACGTGAACGCCTTTGCGCATGTGTCAACGCGGCGCATGCGCAGAAAGTTTTTAGTTTTTATGTCCGGATTATAGATCATTCCGAATTATGGGTGTCCGAATTAACGACTTTTGACTGTATACATAAAATGAGCCAACGAGCATATTTTGATATGCGTCTTTTAAACGCACCTGCGGGATTTCTAAACGTTTTCCATTTTTTTTGTTGTTTATATTAAAAAAGTACTAAGAAATAATATTCAAGATTGAGTAGTTTTTAAAAAATTTAAATTATATATTTCATTGAAACACAAGTTGCTATCAATTTTTAGTAAACATTTTCAGTAGTTTCGTAAAAAATATTTTGAAACATTTTGATTTTGTATTTACCAAAATTTACTGAATTTATGTGTAATTGAATTACTTTCTAGTAATGAAGACCAGAATGGAGTGGCTAGTTTCAAGCAAAATGTTGATTGTAAAGCTCTTCCACATCCTACAAGATACAATAATTCTTTCCCTTATTCAAATCCCAGTAAGTTAAGTAAAATTTGCTAAAAGCAGATTTTATATTTAATCAGGTTTGGCGACTAATGCCTTAAAACTTAAGTATGAAACTTTGTGTCTTTTAAATTTGATGTAAGTAATGTAAAATGCAAATAAATGTTAAGATATCTAAATAAAAGACATACATAGGCTGCAGAAAAGTAATATAAAATAAAATGCCAAAATATGCAAAATAAAGCTAATTTTGTACAGCTGATAAATTTTATGCTTATCTCTGAAATATAGGAAATGGTAAGGTGACAATTTACCAGATTTTAGTCAAATTTTGAACAATTTTAGAGTTTAATAAATTAAGAAATTAATTCACAGAATTTTGTATTTGTCAATATTCATGTTAATCAGTTGTAGCATATATATATGTGAGGGGTAGCATTACCTTCTGATATTGATATACATATATATAGATATGCTCCCTGGATGTCTTGTGTTATGTGGTGTTTATTACTGATATTATGTGATGGTGTATTATCAGTATCAGTGCTGTCAGTTTTTTTTATCAAAATAGATAAAAATATCTGATTATAACTTTTTAAAACCATTATGCTCAAAACTAGTTTCTGCCATTTTTAAAATGGGTAATTGGAAGAAAGTAATGAAATTGCTGGAAATTTATTAGAGTTCATCCTGTAGTAGAGAAGAATATATTTAAATTAAAACATGTTCAGCTGGAGTTTCACAGTGTTTATTCAAAGATTATGTAACGCAAATTTACCATTCTTGTTTGCATTAATCTTTTCCATGAAGTAGACTAGAAGAGAAGGAAAACCATTTTCTCTCTTGGTTAGCAACTTGAAGAGTTTTTTTTCTTTTTCTCTTTTCTTAATTTACTATATACAAGTTGAGGGAAGGAAGGGAAGAGAATATTCTTTCTAGTCTAGCAGAACTTGCATACATTCTCAATGTTGTGAAAACAAGAATTGTAAAATTTTCTTGCAGAACTTTCTTTTCAGTGTCTGATTTTAATTTGTTTTGTATTTTATTCATTCAGTGCAGTAACAAGCTGCTTAGTATTTATTGAATATATAATGTATAATTGCCAGCTGTCCCAGTTTTTCAATTCATTTCCCAGTAGACTGCTGAATTTCCTGATTTTTAATTTTTACATTTACCAAGGAAGTGTTTTTTTTACAGTTTAAATTTTATTATGGAAAAAATGAAGATTAAATTGGACAAATTTCATTCATACTTGCCCAGTGATCTTCATAATTTTTCTTTTAAAATTTATGTTAATGTATGGCAGACATTTTTAGTACTATACATGGAGATTTAACCAATGTTTAATCAGTAAATATTTGTATTTCATTTTATTTTAATCAATACATAGAGTCATTAGGTCCATTATGGTACAGAAAACATGAAAAATAAATACTACCTTCACTGGGATCCTTCCATTTGCTTGCCAGGCATGCTTCCAGTTACACCATGAAGACATGGGGGCTTTGAACTTAATCTCCAAATCCTGGTAGTTATGAATTATTTTCCACCAGATGTTAGTTTGCGCCACTGTATTTTTTTTAAAGGGCAGGAGATGTAAAAAATATTTAATGCCCTTGCCTGGATTTGAAATCTAGACCTGATTGTTAGTCGAATGCGCTTCAAATTACACCATGAAGGCACAGTAAGGAGGGGAAAAGTATTTTACAAATATATGGTGCATTACTGAGTTTATCCACACACAGTAGTATGCATATTAATTATTAATTTTATTTTTATAATCTTTAAAAGCACTTTAATAAATTAAAGCTTTCTTTCCTAACTCGGAAGTTTCTCAGTATGAAAATGTAAGAAAATTACAAAATGAAATTAGTCAAACAATATGAAATTTGAAATATGTATTTAAATATTAATGTATTTAATTAATGTATGTAATTATAAAGCTAATTTAAATCAATTTTGAGTTCTTTTAAAATAGTGTCATTGTACAGCAGGAAAACCTGAGTTTCCATATTTTCAAGGCTGCCTGCTGAATATATGTTATCTAGCCTTTTATTGGTTACATATGTTATCAAGCTTCTTGGCTATATAACCTGCTCTCAGTAAACTTTTCATACGCACAAAAGTGGGATGCTTGTAATAGATAATAGATTATTACAACAGTAAAAGAACTTTGCTATTGTGACATTAAAGGTGCATTTGTCTTTTGGAGATCTTAAATGATAAAGTCTGTCATACTGGCTTGATGTTTAGAAAGGCTATGTCTTCTGGCTGTTTTTCTTCATCCTTCATTAATTTCCTTGCAAGTGAAGCTGAAACATGTTGTAAATGAGTATTTATTTAAATATCTTCCATACCAAGAGTATGGAACATGTAGCAAACAACATAATAGCAAACAACATGTAGTATGGAACATGTAGCAAACAACTCATAAAAGCAAACAACATGTAGGTCAACCAGGAGGTTGACCTACATGTTGTTTGCTTTTATGATTGTTATTATCTCTGCACTCTTTTTGATCAGCTTTCATTCTTCAAGTTTTGGCAGTAATATAGATGGGTCCCTATGGGCTTATGGTAAGTTTGTGTCTGAATCTTTTGAAAACTGGTCTAATATGTGGTGTAAAGGGATTGTAAGAGCACCTTCCAGTTAATTTAATTTCGTTTACTTATTGTGTATGGTAGTACAGTCAAATACCGAAAATCGAAATCCGCATTGCTTCTCAAAGTATAAACATTCAGTTTATAGCTTTCGGAAGCCGCAACATTGAGTATGGAATATCGAAGAAATACTTAACGAATAATGACGTCATAATTACCGAATAATAATGAGTCATAACAGAAATACCAAATTATTGACATCATGCTAAAAGTTATTTTCCCTCAAATCTGCATCGAGGTAAAAAAGCAGATGATTCATTCAACTCTTTTTTCAAGTTCACGATTCACGTTGTATTTTCTGAGCTTTGTTATTTTAAGAGATTATTTAGTGCTGCCTTTTTTTTTATCCAGATATTTTGTGGATAAATTAAGAGTATTTTAAATTTCAGCCCTTTTTAATACAATGATAGATAAGAAACGTACTCATGATTTTACTGCTTGCAACGTTGAAAAATGTAAACACATTGCATTGACAGTAATGCAGAAAGTGCAAATTCTGCAAAAGATGGAGGCAGGTTCCACTTTTGGAACTAATTTTTTTTCCGTGGAATCCTTTGTCCCCCGTCTTGTTTAATCTTCCTACAAAATGTGGCGTCATTCTCGCAAATAGATCGTGCTACAGAACACTGTGAGCACTGTCAGTTTAATTATGGCCACCCGTTATGTTTATTAATATCTCCTTTTGTATTACTTGATTCCTTCTTCTAGAATACGAAATTTAGGCTTAATCCAAATATAATTCGCACATTTTTAATTTATTTAAAGAATTGTATTTAAAAATATTTTCTATAAATTTTTCCAAAAAAAATTTTGTATTATAACCTATAACATTTTTAACATAATCTTAAAGTAGATGTATTCCTAAGCATATCTGCAAAAAAATTAGTTTTTTATTCAAAATATCCTAAGATATACGTGAACTTGCACTTCAAATTCACATTTTGAAATTTGGCGGGCGTACTTAATACTAAAGTAAGTAGGTTACTATAAATTAAGAATTTCTTCAAATGAATTATTCTTGTGGCAAACTGAAAAACGTATGCCTATATAAATTTTTTAAACTTCTTGCCAAAAATTTCAAAATTTAATATCTAGGAATAATGTGAGTCGTAGAATCGAAATATGGAAAAAAAAATTATATGCTATTTCAGAAAAAGTCCGATTTTGTGTCAAAATACCTATGTTAGAATAATGCTATATATAAATCTAATATGTATTTTAAGTCGCGCTTTCGAGACATAAAAAACACAATTTGAATTTTGTCAACTGGCCAAGTAGAGCAGGAGATACAGAACTGCTTTTTGCGCAGTGTACAAATTTCTACACGATACACACAAGGTACAAGGTAAGGTATGCCAGGAACCTGCTTCGTGACTGCGCCACCTTATGAGTGCTCTCTCTTTTTGAAGTAAGTAGAACTTACTTCTTATTTAAATACTACTTTTAACTCATTTGCATTCAGTGCAATTCTAAAAATTCATTCTAGTAAGGAATTGTAAGTGAGAAACAAGAATTGAAAGAATCAAGAATTGAAAGAAAAGTAAGGGTTTCAAAATTAAAATACATCTTACACTATGCTTCCCAGTAATGAATAAGTGAAAAAGTCAATTTTTCTCCCACTACTTCATTATGTCTGGTCATGGAAAATTAGGGAAATTTAAAATTGAACCCTGTTAAAATAATTAAAAATCATAGTTTAAGTCATGGTAATTAAAACATTGTGGCTTAGAAATAAGGTGCCACTGTATTACAATTAGTAATTTTAGGTATGTATTCTTTTTTAATGCTGAAAAACTAAGGCTTTCTTTAATTTTTTCTTGAATTGTTAAAAGTATATGAAGGCAGCTGTGTGGGAGAAATTTAATAGTTTTAAAATATTAAGGTTTTACTTTTGAAATGAAGGTTTAAGACTAAAATTGTGAGTTTTGATTTTTTCATTGTGAATAAAAATAGAGATATTATCTAGCAAAAAAAAAAAAAAAACTTCATTTGTTCTTGTATATTAATTTCATTAAGTACATTTTTTCATATGTGTTTTTTTATTAATATATCATTATTTTTTCCCATTGTAAAACCATTAAATCCCAATTCCAGTCATTTGGAATTCTTATGTGAATCCAAATGGAGTAATTTGGGATAAAGCAAAATCCTTTTATTCTGCCTGTATGTCTTAGTAAGAATTATCTTGCTAATGAAACTATAAGAAGAAAACACATGCACACATATATCTGTATACATATGCTTTATTTCTATTTAAATTGAATTGTAATAAGTTGTTTATACTTCTTCTCATGATGGCACCTAAAAACAGTTAATTCTGAAATATATAATAAAGTATTTCTAAAATGCTATTTAAAAATTTTAGCATTGCTTAACTTAAGTTTTAGATTAATTTAATGTTGTTCATCAACTGCTTATGAATTGGCTTTCAGATAATTCATTTATTTACTTAGTTTTTATCTACACATAGTTCCTGGCATATTGACACTGCAAAAGTTTAGAATAATACAACTTAATTTTATTATAACTTTAGTATGGCTTTAAACATGATTTGGTACTCTTTTGCTATCAGGACTGGATTCAGAAATGTATGTATGTATGCATGCATGTATGTATGGATGTATATGTTCATGTAAGCATGTATGTAATAATAGCATAATTTTGGAAGCACTGATGTAAGAAAACTGAGATGTAGAAGCATAGCAGTGTTGTTTAGTGTAGCTACTTTGATCCATATTAAAGAGGAACAAGTTGAGCCAGATTAATTTTCTTTTTAATTTAAATTCACATTTTTGACCGCAATTCACTTGGCACTCCAATTGTGCCTATTTCCAGAACATTTACAATTTTGATTCTATGGCAATAGAAGCAAGCATAGATGATTGCAGCAGCATCTTGCCAGGATGAAAGCATAAATGAAAAGGACATAGCAATTCAGAGGAAAAAGGGAGAGAGTCAAAAAGTTTCAGTTCCAAGTTAAAAGGTTTTGGTTTACAATTATTTGATTGGGCAAGAGGTATCTGCATTAAGCATTATGTTGCATCGCATGATTAATTTGAATGATGCAGTTTGGACTTGTAGTGCTATTTTTAAGACAGAGAGAGGAAGTCCCCAAATTGAATAAAAAACAAAAAGAGGTTATCGCCAATTAAATTTAGAAGTTTGCTTTCATATTTTTTATCTTACTCATTCACCCTTTCAAAAAGAGAAAGGAGCAATAGAGAAGTTTTTTTTGAGAGAAGAAGCATTAGAGCAGCGAAATATGAGAGATATAATTTTGAAAATACAAAACATAAAATTAACATTTGAACAGTTAAAAAATTAGAAGTCATAAAATTTTGAATTCAATGATAATTTTAAGCACTCTATTCTTTAAAAACAATTGCACATTTTTAGAGTCCTATTAAGATTTGAGTCCAATCTGTAAAAAGTTCTTCCTTCTGCAACTTTTACATCACAATTTTAAAACTTCAGGCAGGATTTTCAAAAATTTTTACACACAATATCACAACTATAAAAATTTTATGTACCCATAACCATAAATCTTAAAATTTTACATCATACTAATTTTCACATTTATAAGTAATACTTTATCATTTGTTATAGCATTACTGAAATTGTGCTTTTTACTTTTATTATTACATTTTACAATTTTCTTATTTTACATAAACTGGAAGGCCCCACAGCTTTTTCGTAGAGCACATATATCCAGCTATTTATGCATAACAACTTTAAGAAACTCATGTACTAAATTTTCATGAGTGGTTAAGGATTGCTTTGGCAGTAATAAAGGCTTCCGTTCCTTGTTTAAAGACAACTAGCTTTTGAACTGCACTACACATTCCATACAGGGCTGTGGAGTCGGTAGGGAAAATGACAGACTCCGACCCCCTCATATATATATATATATATATATGTAAACATATACACATGGATTACAGCTTATTTTTTTAATGTAAAAGAAGTAATAGATGCTACAGAAAAAAATGAAGGCATAGCAAATTATTTATATTAATTAGCATTTATTATGAAATGGAAAAACTGGCATTAGTTATTTCTAAGAAACAGTATAGCTTCGGCAAGATTTTCTTTGTTGGAGGGCCATAGATCCGATTTGATAAACTTCAGAGCGAGCTGAAAAGATTTTTTCTACACTAACTTGAGTAGGAGGAAGAGCTGTTACTTTAGGGCTACTTCTTTTAACTTTTCAGGATAGATTTTTATAAGTTCTAAAAGAGGTGTCTTGCAAGTGCTTATTCCTCTATTTTTTCAAAGGCCATGTAGAAATCTTGTTTATATTTTTTCATTTTTATATCTAAAGGCTCTTGTTTTTTTATTTTCATTTGCTTTGCATTAGCCTTTTCAATATTATCCAAAAATATTTCTCAAAATCTAATTCATCAGCGGAAAAGGATGATAGAGACTAAATTGCAATGTCTGCAGTTTGACTTTCCTGATTCGAATTCCCCAATTTTTCTGAGAATAATTTCATTCTTAATGAAATTTCATAGATGACTTTCTTTGCCTTTTTAATTTGTTCGTCATCCAAGAGAATTTGGTGTTTTGGATCTCCCTATATTGAACCCAGCAAGATCTCATTGTCTAGCAAACTAATTTGTCTTTTCTTTATTGAAGAATGATTCCAATAAACCCTCCATTTCAGAAAGAACAAACATCCCATTCTTGCCTAATGTCAATTTTTCAGATTGCAGCTTTTTGTGCCTATATACGGTATAGAATGAAGAGTTTCCAATTCTGCAAGATCATTCCACAGTCTTTCTGTTAGTGAAACATTAGGGTTATCTGCATCTCCTAAAAAAGTTCTTAATTCTAAAAACCTCTTTATCATCAAATATGTACTTCCTTATCGCATTGCTTGATCAATAATTGCTCCTTTTCCTGCTTGCTTCCTAAGAATGGCATCAATTTTAGGAGTTCTTGCTGCTTACCTAAATTTACCAGTGAGATGTGTAACTGAATGAATCAGTTTAATCACTAATGGCAAATATCGCATCTATCCTCCTCCCTTATATTTATTTATTAATAGGTCAATAAAATAGAAAATAACAATTTATTAATGTATACGGTTCATAAATAAAAATAATAACTCAGCTTGTCATTAATTTTTTTTCATTCATGTCATTTCAATTAATCATTTTAATTTCATTTCAAATTCAAACTGTCCAACGAAAACTGGAGTCGGAGTTGACCTGTTTTTAGCGACTCCAGCTCCGACTCCTTTTACCCCAAAATCTGCCTGATTCCGACTTCGACTGCAGCCCTGATTCCATACATATAAGTACTCCCTCAACATACTTTATATATAATGTACAATTATTGATAATTATAACAGTCATTTACCATAATTCCAAACAAATTTTAATACGATTATTCAGTTTCTTAAATCTTTGGTATTTCTACATTAATTTTAACAATATTTAATTTTCTCCCATTTAATACTTATTTCATATACACATCATTCACAAAATAATTAGAAAATTCTTAAAATTCACGTTTTTTAACAATATTCTGATTTATAAAATAATTCCAAAATTTTTAACATTAATTCAGAATTTTTGACAAGACTTATAAATAACAATTAAATTTAATAATCTTTCCTGAAAAAAGTCTTAGAAGACTTATACATTTTAATTTGATATTTATGTAAAGCAGTGCTACATTATATTTTTAGATTTCAAAATAAAACCAATTATTGAGTAAATTATTTATAATGATGCAATTGGAGAGTGTTAAATATAGAAAATGCCGTGGTTCGCAAAACAAATATTTATTACCGAGATATGCAGAGATATTGCAGTTACATGCAAGCAGAAATAAGTACGTACAAGCACAGATAAGTAAGTACAAGCTGAATAATACAAGCAACGATAAGCGGTTACAGAGGTCATATATATAACTTCACAACAGATTATGGTTTAACAAATCATAAACAAGACACAATAAATAACCAATCAAAAGTAACATGCAGAATGGGATTTAGTTTCAGAATAACTCGGACCTGGCTGAAAGCTAATGAATGTTTCGGACTTGACAGAAAGCTATACTTCCTTTTAACCAGTAAGAATGCGATTACAAATATCTCAACACTCCCCCTTAATCGCACATTATACAAAACATAAAAGAATTACACAATTTTTAAACAGCTCAATGATAACAGTTCATGGAATTTTGTTTTGGACAAAGCCTTAGTTAACATATCTGCAATTTGTAAACCTGATTGCTTATATTCAATTCTAATATTATTTTCCTTAACAATCTTACGAGTGAACTTTAATTTTATATCTATATGTTTCAACCTACCTAAAAAGTTTTCATTAACAATACTTTTGGTACATGACTGGTTATCCTCAAAAATATAAACATTTTTAACACTGGAAATTTCATTTACTACATTTTTTATCCATAAAACATCTTGAATACCTTTACATAAAGCAATTATTTCAGCTTCTGTTGATGAAAGTGCAATACACTTTTGCTTGTTACAGCACCACATAATAGGACAGTTTGAAAACATAAAGTAACCAGTAATTGATTTCCTATCTTGAGTATCCCTCCCCCAATCTGCATCTACATACAAACACAAGTTTTCCCTTTCCAAATCACCCTTTTTGTATATCAATTTTAAATTTAAGGTGTTTTTCAAGTACCTAAGAATTCTTTTTAGAGCACACCAGGCAACATCAGTAGGATGCTCCTGCAGTTGGCTCAAGCAATTTACTGCAAAAATAATATCTGGCCGTGTGATATATGCTAAGTAAAGTAAAGATCCAATTAATTCTTTGTATGGGCCATGAAATGCACTTCCTTTCTGAAAATCAGCTGCTGTAGATTTTGGTTCAATGGGAGTTTGGGCTGTTTTACAATCAGCCCAATTTTTCTGAGATTTAAAATGTCTGAGAATCAGACATTTTAAATTTATCAAGTAATTTTTCAATATATGGTTTCTGATCTAAATACAAACAACCAGACTCAAATTTCAGTCTAATACCCAAAAATTCTGAGACACTTTCAGATTTTGAAATTTTAAATTCATTTGATAACAATGATATTATAATATTTGTTTCTTTTACATCTGAACCTGCAATTAACAAGTCATCTACATAAAGAGCCATAATTACTTTCTTACAATTTAAATTTCTGATAAAAATACATGGTTCAGAGTCCAGTTGCTTAAAATCTAATTTAATAACAAAATTAAGAAATTTCTGATACCATTGTCGAGGAGACTGTTTAAGACCATATAAACTCTTTTTAAGTTTACATTTCTTACCACTCATATCATCATATCCTTTTGGCTGGTCCATGTAGATAGATGATTTCATCTAACTTACCGTTCAAGAAAGCTGTCTTGACATCTAAAGTAAAAGTTTGCAGACCTTCATTATTGATAATTACCAGGATTAAACGTAAAGAGCACATGCTAATCACTGGAGAAAACGTTTCTGTATAATGTATGCCTTCCTTTTGCATAAAGCCACAAGCAACAAGCCTCGCTTTGTAAGTTCCATCTCGTTTTTTTACGTAGAACCCATTTGCAGGAAATAGCTCTTTTATCAGGGGGTAAACTTTGTATATCCCAGACGTCGTTATCTTCCATAGATTTCATTTCCTCGTCCATAGCTCTTTTTCATAGTTCTTGTTCTACTTGTGTTAGATTTACAATATCTTCAAATGTCAGAGTGTCTCGTGCAAACATTACTTGGTAAATCTCAGGATCAGGATACCTAACTGGCTGTTTCTTTTCTCTTGAGGATTTTCTTTGTTCCTCCTTCTTATTTGCATCATTTAATTCGGCCGTTATCAGTGTCTGAAATTGATTTGTCTTCATTTTTAATGTCATCATTGTCATTTTCACTCAAATCAGAACTATCGCAAATATATTTTTCATTTTCTACTTTCTTCTTTTCTTCATTAAATTTAACATTTCTGGAAACAATGATGCGTCTTGTTTCTGGAATCATTAAACGATATCCCATTGTGGAATAACCTACAAATATCATTCTGACAGAATTTTCATCTAGTTTCTTTCTTTGCGATTGTGGCACTAGAGTATAAGCATCACAGCCAAATACACGCATGTTTTTTAAATCGGGATTTTCACTATACTTCATTTCATTCCTTGTGAGAAGACATATGAGAAGTTGCACCAGAATCAATAATAAATTGATCATGCACAAGATTTCCAACCATAAAAGATATTGCAGGGAAAGCATACTTATTACTATTTGAATTTGCCTGCTTTTTAGAATTATCAAAACATTCACTTTTGAAATGACCACTTTTCCCACAGTTATGACAGACGCAGTTCTTTTTCCTACAAAATTTAACAGAATGTCCTTTTCTTTTACAATAAGTACAAAACAGTTCTTTACGAGCACTAATAAAAACAGAGTTATCTGTATTTGGTTTAGAATACTTATTTTCATTTTTATAATCAAACATAAAGAGATTCACAGTCAATAAGTCTACTTGTAACAAAATCTAAACTCAAATTATTGCTTGGCTGATTCTCTAGAGATGCCTTAATATTTTCATATTCTTTTGGCAAAGACATTAAAATGTAAATAATAATATCAAAATCGCTTACTTCAGAGCCAGAGACGCGTAGACTACTCACCAGGTTCATTATGCTGTCGATATGCTGTCTCATTGACACATCCCTGGATTTCCTTATGGCAGCTAGACGTTTACGTGTTAAAATTTGACTCACTGCACCTTTAGCGCTATACATAGCTTGTAGTTTCTTCCATATTTTACATGCAGTGTCTTCACGTTGAAGAGAAGCAATAACATTATCACTTAGAAGGGCAAGTATTAAGGCATAAGCCTTTTTTGATTTCAAAACATCTGCAACTCTGTCCGCAACTGCTTCTGTTTCCAAAAACGTATCCAATTCCCTTGCCGTAAATACTGCTCAAACTCTTCGACACCAAACAGTAAAGTTATTAACACCGTCAAATGGCGCTACACCAAAAGCTTCCCTTTCTCCTCCGGAAAAAGCCATCATTCACAATATACCAAATCAAAATCACGCGAACGATAAATTATTACACTGAAGGTTCAATTAGGGAACTATCAGCAAATTCTAACTTTTGAAAGAACCACGCTCTGCTGTTAAACATAGAAAATGCCGTGGTTCGCAAAGCAAATATTTATTACCGAGATATGCAGAGATACACGCAGTTACATGCAAGCAGAAATTAAGTACGTACAAGCACAGATATACAAGCAGAATAATTCAAGCAACGATAAGCGGTTACAGAGGTCATATATATAACTTCACAACAGATAATGGTTTAACAAATCATAAACAAGTCAATAAATAACCAATCAAAAGTAACATGCAGAATGGGATTTAGTTTCAGAATAACTCGGACCTGGCTGAAAGCTAATGAATGTTTCGGACTTGACAGAAAGCTATACTTCCTTTTAACCAGTAAGAATGCGATTACAAATATCTCAACAGAGAGAAACTCGAACTTTTTTATCAAGTAACATCAAAACACATTTTTTCAGTATCGCACTTGATTTTCTCGATGGAAACAACTTTGGGCATTTAATTTGGAACTGAAGAAATTAATCATAATTCAATAATACAAGGTATGGCTTTTAATTTCCAGGACTGCTCTGATAACACCAGAACAGATGATGTGAAAAATGTAACCTTTTAATATGTTTCGAAGTAATCCTCATCTGCCGTAATACACTTCTGCGCTCGGCTGTATAAGTTGTGGAAACAACTTTTAAAGTCCTCTTTTGGAAGGCTCTTCAATGTCGACGTCATGTTCTTCTTGATGTCTTCTAACATCGACAAAGCGTGTTCCTTTGATCACAGTTTTTAATTTTGGAAACAAAAAAAAGTGGGGGAGGCCAAGTCAAGAGGGTATGGCAGATGATGCAGCTCCATGACCTCATGCTTGACCAAAAACCTCTCTACTGGGAATGCGATGTGGGGGGGGGCATTGTCATGCAACGTGACGTCAACATTGATGAGCTTTCCGATAGAGGACTTTAAAAGTTGTTTCTGCAACTTATTCAGCTGAGCACAGAAGTGTATTACGGCAGATGAGGATTACTTCAAAACATATTAAAAGGTTACGTTTTTCACATCATCTATTCTGGTGTTATTAGAGCATTCCTGGAAATTAATAGCCATACCTTGTAATATATTCATAGCACAACAGGTATTTTTACAGTATACCAGGTGATGAATGTTGGCAGATTGAAATTATACGTATATTGCTGGGGCTGCCAAAATGAAGTCATGGTACCATGACATTAGCTGATATTCGCTGGCTTCCCAAATCCTATAATATGTGAAAGCAGCTGGTAATCACTGGTTTATGTATAATAGGTATCTCTTGAAGGAATTAAGCCATATTATTTAGAAATTTGAAAGTTAGCTGAAATATTTGGCTTCAGAAATCATACATAGATCATAGCAACCAGTAATTGGTTTAATTATGTTAATGTTTATGTGATACTGGCAGATAATTGATGGGAGAACTAAGTCACAATAATATGATGCTAGGTGGTAATCATTGGCATGCAAAATTATTTATCTGCTAGAGGCTAGGAATTGCTGGCAGCGATAAGCCACATTTGTATGATGCTGGCTTATGAAGTCATACTTTTGTAACAGCAATTGTCATAGTGTTAAAAAGAAAATTTATGTATAATTTCTGGTCACTTCCTTTCATCTTGCCTCACTTGACTCTAGATGTTCAGCTACCATCAAATTTAGAAAATTCAGAGAAGCTTAAGGATGTGTATTTCTTTAATTATAACACTGTTTTTCTGTTATATCAAGTGTGTAGAGTTGTAAAATCTGATAACTATGTTCTGCTAATGGCCACCTTAGTTAAAAAAATTAAAATAAATAATTTTACACATTTAAAGGCTCAATTTTATTCCAAATTATGTAATCATAATTTTTGTAACTAGATTATTAGCTTTCAGTGTCAATATTACTAGAATTGCAATAAAATAGAATAATGAATGGGACTTGGTTTTTTTATGAAAGCCTTAATCCCTTGAGAATTCTCATAATAATAAACTCTCAAAAGCAGTAGTTGATACTCGCCAGTTGAATCGTTTAGAGGATGGTTATTTTCTCATTATTGTTATTGTTTGATTTTTTAGTCCGAAGGGGCAATTTGCCCAGAAGGACTATTAATTTCGTTTTGGCATTTTGCGTCGATTCACGATAATCGTTGTTTCGCTTTTCAGATTGTTGCCACCAAATATTATTGCCCTGTATTATATTTAAAGAAATTAAACAATGAAGAATCGGCATGAATGTATATATGTTTCTCGCAATCCTGTTCGGGCATAACACTATATTGCATTTGTATAGGATTATTAGATGTAATTAGTTATATTTTATATAGCTGTATTCTCTTCTTAAAGTCTTGTACATCTCATTACTATAATTTATAATGTATCCATTTGTATATTTTGAAAAAAATTGTATCGCTGTTATTAGTAAGAAATATTTCTGTTGTCATATTTTATATGTTGGTCTCCAGAATAATCATTTGACTTTTCTCTTATAATATTATACTATCATTCTGTGTGACTTTAAATGTTACTCTCTGATATTATAACCGGTTTTTTTTTTTTTTTTCAAATAGACTCCGAATATCCTTCTCTCCTGCATGTTCCTATTAAAGAAGTAAGCAAAATTACATTATTTTGTAATATTTCATTAGAACAGTTTCCTTTGAATATTTCAAAATTTTAAGAGTAAAGGATGTTATAATTTATTACAGAGAACTTTTCCTTGTATTATATTTTGCAGATGAAGGTATGTTTATTTTCTAAAACTATTTCAGTTTGCTCTTCTCTTTTCCACCCTAAAGAAATTTAATAAGAGGCAAAAAAAAAAAAAAAAAATTAAACCTGTCCCATGCTAAAGCTATGAGTTTGAAGTAAAATAAACTGAAAAGTTAAAAGTAAATTGGAGTCAAAGCAAGGCAATTCCTTAACAATTTTAATAATTACATTCTTGTAAAGGGATTAAAATATGAAATCTAAACAGTTCAAAATAAAAATTATCATAGTAGTACAAACTCGAAAACAAAGAATGCAAAAGGGGAAAATATATACAAGATAATAAAAATTAATCTCCCCTTATTGAAACTCGAATTCAGAACTCATCAGGGGAAAATTAATTAAAGCTTCATAAAAGTTGATTAATATGCTTCAATAATGTGTTTCATTCTCCTGGTAAATTTGAGATAAAAAAGAAACAAATTTACATTACATTTAAACTCATATAAAACTGAAAAAGTGAATCTCAAATGTACCAGGATTTTCTCTACACGCCTTCAAAACATTTGGAAAAAAGAATAATACATAACATTGTTTAAAATTGACTAAAAAAAAAAAAAAAGTTGTAAAATGACCATTCCGGGGGGGGGGTGATTTCTAAAAACATTATATGCAAATACAAAATTCAAAATCAAATATAAAGATAGATCACAATACAAATATACTTTAAACCAAGTAGTCATTTAAACAATACTCTAAAAATGGGCGATCCCCGATTATGCTTAACTAAACTTTTAATTCAAAAATCTTTCCATAGAGATTGCATTAAATATTAAAATCAAACCTGAGCCTACTTCATAATTTTTATAAAAAACTCAAAGCCTATTAGAAACAAAATTGAAAAAGTGCAAACTTACTGAAATTATATGATGTCCTTCAAACGGAAATTTACATTATTCAGATGGCCAAACTGAGTGTCTTATAGAATTCATTGTGGCTCTGAAGAAGCCGAAGATGGCAGTTTTTGGAAAAAGTATGCAATAAGGTTCAGAATGTCCTATAGCAAAACTAAGTATTTAAACATGTGTTCAAAAAATCTATCCTGTTTAATTTTTTGTGCAGTGTAAGTTGTTGGTGCGGTGGTAAAAATGATTACCACGGGGAAGGATGATCATTGAATTTCAAAATGGCGGTGTTAAAAATCTCTAAAAGATGCTGTCTTCTGTAAAATCTTAAAATCTGAAAGTAGTACAGGCTCAAAGTTGAGGAAAAAGAAAGGTGTATGTTATATATATAAAAAAAAAGTCTTAACGTAATCGGGGTACAAAACGTCTTTGAAACTCAAAAGCCCAATCTTTTTAGTAAAAGCAAGAAAATTTGCCAGTTATAGATTAATATAATAGTAGAAAGGAAGTATTCATAATAATTGAAAGGGAAAAGAAACAATATCTTTGTACATATTTACATTAAATTTCTTATCGTAGCCCTCGAACTATTGCCTCCGATTAAAGTTTAAGTAATAACTATCATATCACTATAGATGAGAAATTAAAAAAAATTAGTTAATACCAGCTTTTTTAGAGTTTTAGGAATTTTGAATAGAGATGTTTTATTCTCAAAGAGAATTTTTATGTAATAATTGATTTGTTTTTGTAAGTATTCGATGTTGTTGCGAATATTTTTTATTCTAAGGAGCTGAGTATGTATGGTATTTAGTATTATTCTTTTGGATATGTAGGAGTGCCAATGGATGAGTTTAATAGTAGGGAAATCAACATCTCTTCTTTTGTCTTAAATTTTGATACCTGTATAATTGATAGTTTGCAAATCAAGGTAATTAATATCTCCTTGTTGAAAGCCATAATTTGCAAATCAAGGTAATTAATATCTCCTTGTTGAAAGTTAGTTTTATTAAGTTTCAAACGTAATGAATAGATGTGATCAAATTTTATTTTATTAAGTTGTTGATTGCAATAATATCATCCAAGTATTTGTAGATGTCAGAGTAACATGGACATTGTACTTGAGATAACTGTTGAAAATGAAAATTTTTTTTTTTTTTTTAGTTTCAAAGAAGTTTTGTACCCTGATTATGTGAAGATTTTTTCCCAAGTGTTTTGATGGCGTGTAGGGAAAATCCTGGTACATTTGAGATTCACTTTTTTCGGATTTATATGAGTTTTAATGTAATGTAAATTTGTTTCTTTTTTGATCCCAAATTTACTGGAAGAACGAAACACGTTTTTGAAGCATATTAATCAACTTTTATGAAGCTTTAATTTATTTTCTCCTGATGAGTTCTGAATTGGAGTTTCAATAAATTTATATTCTATTTATTATCTTGTATATACTTTCCCTTTTTGCATTTTTAGTTTTTGAGTTTGTACTACTATAATTATTTTTATTTTGAATTGTTTAGATTTTGTGTTTAACCCCTTCACAAGGATGCAGTAATTAATATTGTTGAGGAATTGCCTTACTTTGACTTCAGTTTACTTTTAACTTAGATGCTTTAAGTTTGTTTTACTTCAATCCTGCAGCTTTAATGCAGGACGGGTTTAAAAAATTTGTTTTTAATTTTTGCCTCTTAAGTTTCTTTATGTATTCATGTACGTACAACCATTAGCAGCTTTCAGCGCTATTGCTTCCTGCTTCCTTTTAAGGTTTTCTTTCATTTTATGAATGGTAAATTTGCAAGGTTTTCCCCTTTAATATTGATCAATGTTAGGTTTTTAGTTTTCCTTTCAAAAAAGACTATTTGTAAAGTAGGTTAGCTTCCTCTTTACTTTTATACCTGAGCTCAGTTAAAGTCAATTGAAATAATCAAATGTAAAAATTCGCTTTAAAAAACTTGTAAGTTAAATACCACTTCTTCTCCCGCTCACTAAAAAACAACAACAAACACTTTGAGAAACATTTAATTGTATTTACAAAATCACTTGTAATAAATGTAACTTAAGTTATATTGGACAGACCTAGAACAAAATTAACATTAGAATCAATAACCGATGAGCTCGCATTAAAAAATTTAGACGTTTGCCTCATAAGATAGATACCGATAGCTATACTGCGATTCTTGAACATTTTTCAGTTGCGTGATTTCGAACAAATAAGCATTTCTATTTTGGATATTATTCCCAGTGCCAAAGTAAGATTTTTAAGGAATCCATTTACGTATTACAAAATAAAACACGGACTACCCTTACAGACTACTATCTCTTAAATTATTCTGTAAATAAGAATTTACAGAATAATTTAAGAGATAGAGACAATTCAGTTTATAGTCAATTTGGAAGATTCTGTAAAAAAACAATTAGAGGAACAAGAGGAGGTGATAGAAATAAAACACTTTTTTTTTTTTTTTTTTTTTTTTACTTCTTTAGATTCTGAATAATTGATTACAAAATTTCTTAATTTTTTTTAACATTTCTTCACCAAAAATATTATCAATTTTCTCCATGCCTTCAAACACAAAATCCTTAAGCTATTGCTGTATCACTTTCAATTTAAATTTGAAGGCCTCCAATTGTTTAAAGACATTATAATAGACTTTTGTAAATATGAACTACATAGCAACAAATCTTTTGAAAATAAACATTTCTCTACCATCCACTTCAAGCATCCCGTTTATGACCAATTAAAAATTATTAAAATTTTTAGAATGCATCAACATCTGTTTCCTGACAAAGTACAGGAAATGCCAAGCTAAGAACTCTAGCTTAATAATTAACCGTCATGAGATCGATGAAGCTCCAGCTACTAGAATTTGCAAACTCCCAGAATACAGCCCTTATGTAGATCAACATCACCAATATATTATTACAGGAAGAAACTGAAATCCAATGAAAAAGAAATTTAGTAATTGCATATAATAATAATTTTAATTAACTTTTAGTATGTTTTTGTGAAACTTATTTTGCTACAGTCAAATACCTGAAATTTGCTGACCTGAAATCTGCTTTGCCTGTCAAAATATAAACATTCAGGTTATAGGTTTCGGAAATCGCAACATGGAGTACAAAATATCGAAGAAAAAATACTTAACGAATAATGATGTCATAATTACCAAATAATAATGAGTCATAACGGAGATACCAAATTATTGACATCATGCTAAAAGTTTTTTTTTTTTCTTTAATCTGCATCGAGGTAAAAAAGCAGACGATTCATTCAACTCTTCTTTCAAGTTCACAATGCACGTTGTTGTATTTTGTGAGCTTTGTTATTTCACGAGATTGTTTAGTGCTGCCCTTTTTCTTTTTTTAATTCAGATGTTTTGGGGATAAATTAAGAATATTTTAAATTTCAGTGCTTTTTAATACGATGACAGATAAGAAATGCACTCATGATTTTACTGCTTGCAATGTTGAAAAACGTAATCATGTTGCATGGATGGTAATACTAAAAGTGGAAATTCTGCAAAAGATGAAAGGCAGGCGCTACTTCTCGGCTTAATGCAGAATCGTATGGAATTGCAACACGGACTGTGTATGATATATGGGAAAGTAAAGAAAAGCTGTTAAAATTTTACAGCAATAGTGATTCTAACACCGGCATCCAAAACCGGAAATCTTTACATGAGGAGAAATCGGCAAATCTCAATGCCGTCTCGTACGAGTGGTTCCAGCAGCCGCCCGAGTGATGGAGTACCAATTTCGGGACTGTTCCTAAGAGAAAAGGGGAAGCAGATTCATGCTGATTTAAAAATAGAGGAGCCTATATATAATCAATTTATATACTATGTAATAATAATTTAATGCATATAATAAATTATTGTAATAATCTTTATAATAATTTAATTAAATATATCTAATACGCCTTATTTATTTTGCATTTTTAGCCTGAATATTATGATTTATCTTTTCTGTCTCGAAATCCGCTAAATCCTAAAATCCGAACAACCTCTGGTCCCAAGCTTTGTGGATTTCTGGACTTCTACTGTATTAACATGTTTAGGGAAATGTGACAATGCTAATCACTCTTTCTGTTTGCTTCATCAATCAATTTTTATACTATTTTGTGATATGATCCATTTTTTAAAATTAGATCTGATATAGTGTATGTTATGTACAGATATATTGAGCCAAACTTTAGTCCTTTGAAGTTTGTTGTAACGGGGTTTGATTATATTTTAACATAATTTTACTTATTTCCTGTCATGAAAATGTAGTTTTTTTCTAAATGTGAAGTCTAATGAAAAATATTCTTAAGCATATATGCTTTTCTGAAATAATGTTTTTAGTGATGGTAAAAAATCCTGTATTTGTAATATAATATTTTTTTTGTATTGTTTAAAATGAAATGATATTTTGTGATAAATATAAATAGCACATCACTTGAAAGGTAGTTTACTGAATTCTATAATTTTTCTGAGGATTGTGAGTATTAAAAGTGAGATTATAAGCTAAAGTGTGAACTTACTGAAATATAGTTCTAAAATTTTTTTTTTCTGTTAACTGTACTTTTCTTTGTTTGCCTTAACAGTTCAAAACAGGTTGTAGGGTTAATATTTGAAACTATCCAATTATTATGATTTAGATCTTTATTCAAACTTCCTCATTTTTCCTCACTAGAAATGTAAATCAGCTGGAGAGTATTTAAGCTGAGGTTTTAGGATTGTAAGCGGTACTGTTTTTACCCCTCATGGCCATGATACGTGGTTCCTGCCAGCTCTGAAAAGTTTGAAATTATTTGGCTTTGCAATTTGCTGCTGACATTTAAATTTGATATCCGGCTAGAAAATTTGAGCCAGCGTAGATTTAAATTTAATTGTGTGGTCTTTGACTACTAGCCAAAGCTTTAATTTAAGTTTTGACTGTAATTTTAGTTACATTGGCACAAGTTGTGGCAGATCTTGTTAGCACAAGTAGTGTGTGTTTATGTTCAAAGCTAGTGTTTAAATAAGAAGTTTTATTTTAAAACCTTTCCAAGACTTGGTAAATTTCAAACACAACGATAATTTATGTAACGTCTTGTAGGTTTTGAAACTAGTTTATGCTCTTAAAGCAAGTCAAACTGTAAGGTTAAAGAAGCTTGTTAATCTTATTCTAAGTTTGGCTTAAAAATTTTTCTGGCTAAATAATTATTACTACAATTTTTCCTCCTTGTTAACTGATGTTTATTTAATTGAGATAGCCATTTGTTTTTCACAACATAATTCTTATTTCAACTGTAAAGTAATGTCAAAAAATGCAATTTTCACATGCATATTTAATATTCATAATTTTGCACAAATAAATTTAAGAGCAGTTGAAGCAATAATCTGATGGTTCTTTAAGAAACCCGAGGGAAGGCATTAATACTAGCCTTCTGTTGAAGTTATTGAAGATTAGTGTTTATGTCTTCCGTCAGGTTTTCTAAAAGAAAATTATGGATATGCTTACATGATCCTATAGGGAAGATGGGTTGTATTAAATGACTGGAAAGGGAGGAACATTTCACATTTTCTCTTTAAGCAGTCTAAGAAACAGAGAAAAGGTTTCATCACAGGAAAAGCAGTAAACTGTAATGTTGCAGTTCATGATGGAAGTTATTCTTCTGTAGATTTCAGTATCTTTTGCTCCTTTTGTCTCAAAATCTGTTCTCAGCTCAGAGTTTCTTCTTCACTGAGTCTCAGTGTTCATATTCAGAGACTGCTGAGATGGTGCAATACCATTTCCTGTTAATGCTGCTTGAAATTATTTATTTATATTTTTCTTGTGCTTCCGATTTCTTCTGTAGCAGCTAATGTTATCACCTGTTCTGTTAAATTTTCCGTAGTATCCTTCTTTTTGTTTCTTTAATTGAACATATCTTACAATTTTATCTCAGTTCATATTTACAGAAGGGTTTTATTAATTTTTTAGTTCATTTTCAAGGATTAGCACAGTGTTTCATATGCTCAAAATTTACTTACTTGAGTATTTCAGGATATTTTTACACCAATGTAGTAAATATTAACAATAAAATTATTTTAAAATGAAATGGTTTCAAAATTCAGTTTCTTATCAAAATGTGAATTTGTATTAAAAACAGATATATGTTGTTTACAAAAGCATTAACTGTGAAATGTAATTAATTTTACATCTGCTTTCTTATTTAACTGTTCAAAAGGACAACTTCGTAAGGTAATTATATTATTGCTGTATAAAATATTATTTAACCTTTAATAACTAATGTCAATTAGTTATTTAATGTTAATTTTTTTTAAGAAACTAAATGTAAATCTGTGTTATAGAATATAAATTAATCATTGTCGTTCTGTTGAGAATGATTTAAAAATTGTTTTTTGTGTATTATGTTACTGTCTTTTTTATTATTCATTTAATTGTTTCATTTATACTCAAGACAAAGTTAGCTTGAAAGCCTAAGGAAAGGTATAAACTTAAAATATTACTGTTACCTGTTAAATGGAGGAAACTAACTTCACATCTAAAAATTTTTTACTCTTGGGTAATTCATAGTCATGGTTAATTTGAAGGTAGTTAAAAAAATACAGGAAAGAAGAATAATCCATGTTATTATTAATGGATGAAATCAATTTACAGTTTATTCATATTTTCATTTTTATATTTTAAAGACTGAAGGGTTAAGTTCATATGATTACGTAAATTAAATAAGTATTCAAAATACGAAGAACCATAGTGTACGTAATGAAAGAATAACGGTCATTAGAAATAAAGAAGCTAAAGGCTTCATTCAATTGAAACACCAACAATCACTCAAATATCAATTGTTACATCCAGCATTAGCGATCACTTTTGAAAATGAGTGATTTTTCATATTCAACTGAAATACTTCCCTACCAGTCGAATTCGTAGGGGTTGCCAGAGGTTATCTGATCTGCGATGCTGTTTATCATGTGGTCAGAAGTTATGTTGTTTTCGAAGTAACCAATGATAGAGTTCCTAGAGATGCAGGCTGACTCGTCAGCCATGCCGTAACCATTTTTTAAGGTTGCAATACAGGTGTGGTGTGCCCTCTTTGCCTTTTCAGCACTATTGCTTCAACGTTTTATCTATGAAACGTCTTCAAAGGTTATAATTTTATTTTAAGTCCTTCACGAAAATAGCAAACCTAAAAGACACATTCTATTCACACAAATCACATTAACTTGTGAAAAATATGGGTCAAGTAAGTTTTGTATGCATACTGAAAAAAAAAAGTGATTCAAAAGACGTTTTAAAGAAAAAAAAAAAAAAGTGTACTATAGCTCTGTTAACAACTTAATATTATGTAATATATTCTAAAAGGAAAATTCTATAATACATAATGATATAACTTGAATATGTTTAATAAATAAATAAAACTCTATAATGAATAATATTCATAACTATATAATAAATGCCAACACACATCACGGTACATAACACTGTTGTGAAATGAAGGATATTTGCTTAGAAATATACGTTTCATATTTATTTGATAACACAGAAGAGTAAAACATAAAGATGACAAGAAGTTATGAAAGCAAGTTATGCAACTTAAGAAACAGGCCTTTAAGTTATTGCAATATCATAAAACTGATTACCAAGTAAATATTTTTTCATTCTTTTACAGCAGTAATAAGTTTTTCATTAAAACTTTTAGCAGTGAATGCTAGAACAGATTTATTATTGGTGCCTTTGATGCAAGGTTACACAAAAATGAACTTGATTTAGCAAATTTCTGAAAACATTAAAATCAAAAGCATTAAACTACAGTAATATATATTATTAAATTATTTTAATTACATATTAAGAAAGCAATTGTCTGATAAATTTTAATTCTGATATGAAAACTGAATTAAATTAAGAATGAGTGAATAGGCTTGCACAGCATTTTAAAACATATTTCATGTTCATACATTGGAAATAAATTGACAGGAATTGCAGTTAAATGAAAGAGCTGGAAATATAGTCTACATGATGTATGAAATAAAGTCAAAATTATTCATTAAATACTTAAATTGATGCTTACCTTCTTTAAAATGAATATAAATATGATATATTTATGTTACTCTGTTACTTTAAAGGAAGCATTATATAATGCATAATTTTAATCATCTTATCTGATGTTTACTTTTTTTTTTTTTTTTTGCATTGGAGCCAACTGACCGATTTGACGACAATATAACAGGGTAAAAAAATAATATACGGTTTTAAACCATGAATCTCGTTTTAAAATTTAAATAAAAAGCGCACTTCATAGCTCTAATCAGGCGCAAAATTGAAATCAAATGTAAAATATAATTCTTTTTAAACTTTATCCCTTTGTGATAATAACAATAAAAAAATCGCGTCAGCATCGACTCGATAATATGGTATCTGTGTATTGACTATACAGACACATTCTGCAATTCATTTTGTACATACAAATCAATTTGTCATTAATTAGCAATACTTAAATGAAAAAACACATTTTGCTGAAACATGAAAATTTTTTTTTTAACAATTATGAAAACATATGAAGCTGAACTTGCCTCAAAAGCGCACACTCCTGTACTCAGAATCCATTTCAATTGACAAGAATTAATTATCCATTTTCTATGTATTTCTTCATTTCTCTGGAAAGAGAACATACAAAAGTTGTTTCTGGAATGATATGAATAATGTGATGCAGCACATCCAATCATATTACTTGGAATTAGGTCGCAATCCATCAATACAAATGTAAACACCACAATGCTAAATCAATGTCCATTAGCAACAAGTACTCTTCATTTGAATACAACACAAATGATGAGTCAGCTGCCCTTGTTAGGATCCTTATTCACCCTATACTTTGATTAAAAAACAGTATTAAAAAATTAAATCTGATCCCAGCTTTTATACCTATACAGTCAAAAGTCGTTAATCCGGACTCGTCGGGACTTCGGCAAATCGGGATTATAGATCATCAGTTTAAATCTGGTAAGACGGCATGCAGAAATTATAAAATTAAAAATATGAAACCGTAATTTATGAAATAAAGAACAATTATGATCTAAAGGGTATCAAAATTTATATAAAAAAAAAAAAAAAAAAAAAAAAAAAGCTTAATTATTTAATTAAGACACAATAACACGCTGAATAAATACTAATTCAGAAGTCAAACAACAAAAAACGCTGATTTTTGTTGTTTGACTTTTGAATTAATATTTATTTGTTTACTTTATTAAACATTTCTTTCAATGTAAGTTGTTTAAGTTGCTTCGTTTTTTGTGCTAATACTTTCTCTTTAATTCTATAAACAGACATAATTTCTTGTTCAGTTACAAAGTTCCACTGTTCAAGTCCTGTAATTGCTGTGCCGAGAATACCGACTAACTTGTCAATCGAAATTTTTTCGTTTTCACTAACCTATCTGTCGCCTTCTTCATGTCTTCTTTATCCATTTTTTGCAGAAATTCCACTTTTTGTTTGATGGACATCGAAACATACTTTCGTTTTGTAGATCCTTTGGGAGCTCCAGCATCGGAAATTCTATTTGACATAATCGAAAGTTCAAGTTTACTTTTATAAAATTGCTCTTACAGTCTGCAAAAAATAATAATCCGGATCCAGTTTGAAGATTAAGGAATGACGCAATCGTCAACATTAACTGAAATAGATAATTAGATAATTTTAGCTTATACCGTCCGTTATACATAAAACGCGCACGCAAAAACGTATTCTGTGCTTGCACACATGCATATGCGCAGTCGTAAAGGTCTTACGTGCACGCGTAAACGCCTATGCGCATGTGTCAACGCGGCGCATGCGCAGAAAGTTTTTAGCTTTGAGGTCCAGATTATAGATCATTCCGGAGCATGGGTGTCCGGATTAACGGCTTTTGACTGTATAATACAGAATTGATAAGTAATTAAAATCTAGACTTTTGAAACTTCATACTGTGTTCAAATTGCTCACTAAAAATTGTAATGAAATAATGTCTTTTAAGAGAAAATGGTGAGTATTCCAATTTATTTCATTATTAAGATTATTATTAATTAAGCTCAATTTTTTTATTTTCATATTCTAATAATTTCAAGTCATCTCTCACAGAATTTTAACTTCTCAATATTTATTTTAAATATATATGTGTTGTCATAGGAAATTGGTATATCTTGAAGAGAAGTTTCATCATTCATCATGGAATTTCTTTTGTTAATAATGATATTTAGTCTCTTTTAAAGTGTAAGGCCTCTTGTTGTGAATACATTGAAGAAACTTTTTAATACTAAATGGTTTATGCTGTTTATACATTTTATTCACAAATTTAAAACTTTAAAACAAATTTAATGTCCATATTACGTAGGAATGTGATTCAAAGGTTCTTACAGTACTTTTATTTAAGGTACCCCAAGATCCATTAATGATTGAAGTGCTGTGTACTAGTGTAGAAGATGCTATTACATTTTATGGCTGTCCTGTTTACAGACTTGATGAATTGCGGGATTTCTCAATTGCCATCAATAATTTATGCCCCAAATTACATCGTCTTAACCGGAAACCTGTTATAAAGCAGGTAATGTTAGAAATTAAAAATATCTTTTATGTTTAATAGTATGTAATATAATAAATTAACATTTTGTGTTTTAAAAGTTAACATGAACTATTAGGTTGAAACATAAGTAAACGTCGTTTTTTTAATTTTTTATTTTTTATTTTGACAAAAAAAAAAAAAAAAAAAAAAAAAACATTAGTCAATAATATCTGAGTTTTTGGACTTTCCCTCCATAGACCCAAGATGTCAGAACTATAGTCATTTGGCTACAACCATTTGTTTGGCTCACTCTCGAGTGGTTTGACGCATGTCTACGTGCAGATGTTGATTCAAACGCTCTTCATCAAATTCATTTGGTCATCCGGAACTAGCAGAGTCTTCGGGGTTAAAATTTTTATTTTTGAATTTAGCAAACCAGTTTCTTGCAGCTCTTTCAGGCATTGTGCCTTCTCCATACACTTCACAATTCTCTCGGGCAGCTTTTGGAGTATTGGTGCCTCGATTAAACACAAAAAGAAGGTGGTGTCGAAAATGCTTATTTTTTCAGCTTGACACTCCATTTTAATGATCTGTAACTAAGATTTAAAAAAAAAAAAAAAAAAAAAAAAAGGCCATCTTGTGAAGGGAAAGATTCTCTTTCGAATAGTACAAAACATTATGCCAATATTTATGTTTCAACCCAATATAATAATGAACAAGCAAAAGTAATCTGGAATATTAAATTGAGAATGAAATTTGTTTTGCTTTAGATTATTGGTTAAGACAATCTGATTAAAAGTTTGTTACTAGTTGCAATTTTTTTTAAAATTTGTATTAAAATTATAATATGGAAAGATGCAAAAAATGATCACTGTACTTATAATGTTAAAAAAAGAGAAAGATTTAAGTATCTACTGTTATTTTGCATTTGCCTTAGATGTGTGCAAATATGTAAGATCGTTTGAAAATAGTATATTCTGCATTTGTGGAAAACTACTTAAAATAGTCTTATTTCGTGTTAAATGGAGGAAACTAATTTCTCATCTAAACATTCTGACTCTTGGGTAACTCATGTCTAGTTAAAAAATACAGAAATGAAAATTAACCCATATTATAATTAATGGAAACATGCAATTTACAATTTATTCATATTTTCATTTTTATGTATAATAAAGATTGTAGGCTAAGTTCATATTATTATATAAATTAAATAAGTATTCAAAATAAGAAGGACCACTCTGTAAGTAATGGAAGAGCAAAAGTCATTAGAAATGAAGAAGCAAAGTTATAAATGGCATTAAAGAACAATATTCAAAAGATAATTTAATTTAATTCAAACTCTTAAAAAACTCAGATTTTTTTTGTGGGAGGAGGCAACATTCATGTGATAGATGTCATCTGTTATCTCACAGCTATTATTCCATACATTTTTCCATTTGTGTACTAGTAATTTGGTATCATTCTGCAAAGCCCAAACTTGACTTCACGTGCAACTTATATTTTATGTGAGGCCTGTTAATTCACAGCCTGATTATTCGAAATTTAAGTATACTTAATAGAGATAATGTAGTTTCCAAATATTACATACTTGCATAACTTCAAATATGTGTAATTTAAAAGCAAAAGTAGATATTGAAGTAGAATGTAAATAAGCGGATTATGCATAAATTTCTATCTTGTAAGTAATCCTGTTTTTATTTTTTCAACTGCCAATGTGAGAACATTTTCAAATTAACTGTATATATCTGTATAACAAAGTTTGGGGACATGATCAGTTTAATGAATACTGTCAATTCCGGTTAATTGTACATTGGGAAGCAATACGTTTTGGTCCGATTACATGAACATGTCCTATGTTGTAAGACGAGATGTGCTATATGTAGCAAACAGTAAATGCACATGTAAATAATGTACTAAAATGTAATTATGACCTTTACTGTGCGGTACACACGTATGGCGAACATACATGTACAATCAAGAACTACAGTCGAACTTTTTTCATTGAGAAAATTAATTTAGAAACAAATTCTAAGAAACAATCTCCACGATACTCAGCGTGCGAAGCACAACAAAAACAAGTTCTTACCAAGTTCCAGTCAACATTTGAAGAACTTATCCAATGTGATCTGACACATTCTCTTGACAGATTGCATGTGAAGGAAATAGCCTCTAACATCTAATGCAGCAATAAGACTGTCTGCATTTCCCTCCTGCATGAAATATTGATGCAAAGTTTCAATGCATTTCCTTGCATACTGTGTTGTCACTTGCACCAACTTATTAGCAGCATCATTATCATCACTTTCTTGGTCTTGTCATGCTGTCGTATGTTTTGCTGCAACTTGAGCAACGATTTCAGCATCGTAATCTTCATTTTCATTGTAACATTGAAGCTCGTTGTCGATGGATAAAAAATCTTCGCAGTTTTGTATCTGTTGAAGTTCTACATGTCCATCATCATTTTCACTTTAGATGAGCATGTCCACATCCATCTCCAAAACCAAGTGCTTGAAGCCGCAGTGAGAAAAACAGTTCTGAATTGTCTCACTGCTTACTTTTCGCCAGCTGTTGGCCAAAAATGTAACTGCTTGTAAGATGTTGACCTTTGCACTGACTTCACTGGCTTTTGACGATAAGGTCAGCAAACTTTCTTCAATTACTTCAAGGATGTAACTAACCAACCTTGCAGGATAAAGGGTCTTCAAATTTTTTATGATGCATATGTCCATTGGCTGGACCAAAGCTGTGGTTTTTGGAGGTAAAAATTCCAATTGGATGTTCTTCAAGCAATCTAAATAAGAATGTGCTGCACAGTTGTCAAGAAGAAGCAGTACTTTTCTCAACTGGTGTTGTAGCTCTCTGTCCCAGTCCTTTAGCCATTCTTATAAAAGTTCAAGAGTCATCCACGCATTTATGTTTGCATGATAGAAAACTGGTAAACTGTTCATCCTAAGTCCTTTAAAGCAGCGTGGCTTAGTGGCAATAGCTTCCTCTTGTCCGTTTGTGACATGTTTGAGCAGCACAAGGCAGTTACGCAATCCATCGCTTATTTGGAGCCAGAGAGTGCAACATGTTTGTAACTTAACGAGCCGTCCAGTGTAGCACGATAATACTGCCCAGTTTCGTCAACATTGTAGATGTCATCTGCTGAAAAAGTTTCAAGAAGCTCAGGCAGTTTTTTTTTTTTTTTTTTTTTTTTTTAAATTTCCATTCTTGCACTCTTAGCACTTTCTGTCTCGCCATGTGCTTTCTTGAATTTTATGTCGTGTCTAGATTTCCATCGAGACAACCAACCATCCGTAGCTTTAAAGTCATCGTGGCCCAGCTTTTTAACGAGTTCTGCTTTGCATTTTAACATTGAGTCACTTACTTGCACAGCTGCTCCAGTAACAATGGTTAACCATTCATTAAGGGCCTCATTGATGTCTGGATCCTTTCCTTCATGCTTCCTTTCTTTGGAAGTTCTTCCTTGTCCTTCACATTGTGCCCATTGTTCTCGCAGCTCATTTTCTTGTTTTATCAAGTGCAAAATTGCAGTCTTTGGCAATCCAGTAATTTCCACCAACCGACGCTGACTAGTGTTTCGTGGCTGTTGCTTGATCTTATCCAGGAAACCAATTTTTTCAGCTAACGTCATGTCCCATTTTGGCAGGGGAGACGAGACATACGCACAGTTCACTGACTAAAGTGTTCTGAAGAAATCTTGGTGTTTCGGGGTCAAGATGTTGAGGTCAAGAGGGAGATAAAATGCTTGCCATTCAAAGCTTTGACACTAAAATCATCCCAAAAGGGTGGTGAAATGATAGCTTCCTCATGTAAACTTTAATCATGGTTGACAGGCAGGAATTCCTTTCAAGTAGAGCCGGACACTCTATTGTTCATTTCCTCGAAAATCGGAGATGCATTGGGACCAATAACCTCACTGGTGGTTACTGGTAGCTCTGTTTTAAGAAAGGTCAAAGATAATGGGGTGCGTGTTTCACCTCCCACTGGTTTTGCTCTTGTCATGCACTTTAAGGAATTCCTGACCTTTGATAAAGCATTCTTCTGGGGAGCGCAGCTACAGATCCTCCCATATGTCGCGGACCACCTGTACGCAGCCGACTTGTGGCCTTTGTTTTTTATTCACTCTTATGTCTTTTGGTCCGATTAAACGGAATTTGGGTCCAAATAAACAAATAATATTAGGCTTATGTACATAGGATTTGTTTCGGTTCTTTAGGATTCAGTTTGAAAAAGCGGCTGGTCCGATTATCTGGTGGTCCGATTATCTGGTGGTCCAATTAACCGAATTCGACTGTATTTCTGAACACAAAATTTGGGGACACGATCAGTTTAATGAGTATTTTTTAATCCTGTTACTTTCTGCCATTGACATCTAGTGAACTTTGTCTATCATAACATTCCATGATTCTAGTCTCTAGAGTCAGGGAAACTGAATGTCAGTGGTGATAATTATCAGTCTACCTGTTTGGTGCTTTTTCATGTCTGCTACAATATGCTGAATGGGATCTACTGAGGTATTACTACATTAACTTTATAAAATTTTGAATAATTATTGTAAAGACAAGTAACTAATACTGTAGTAAAAATAAGTAAATGCTTAAATAAATGACAAGTTACTTTGTAACCAGTTAGCTAAATTGCTGCAAGAAAATTATAATTTAAAATATAGGATAACATATTTTACTTGAGACTTTGATGCCAATAGGTGAACTTCAACTCCAGAACAAATTTCAGTTATCAAAAGAACTGCAGCTGCATACATATTTCTACTGACATTACTGAAAGTGTGAATATAACATAGAGATTTCTTTTAAGAGAAAAATATCTTTATATCAATTCAGAAAATTTTCTTTTGTAATCCTGTTGATTTAGTATCGCAAGAAAAGACCAAATATTTATGTGTTAAACATAGAAGTGTTCTCTTTTTATTCCATTTATTTTTGAATTCATCCAGCTAATTCAGACTTAAATTGTCTCTCTGGCAGTTCCATAATAGGCCCAGTATGGACGAAACAGTTCCTTCCTTAAGTTTTCTCCAGTACCTAAATAACTTTGAAAATTAAACTCCCTTTCATGCATTATTTCTTTAGACTTTTTAAGTAACTGTATCATCTCAGATTCAGTGTCAAAACTTTCAACTACATTATCTACATAGAAGCTATGCAAGAGTTTAGCTATTGTTTCTCTCTCATAATGAAAATTGTTTGTGTACTTTTGTAGATGGAATTTTATAATAATTGCTGAAAGTAAAGGATTGCTTTTGATCCCAAACTGTACTCTAGTATGATGACATATTTTATTTCCTTTTACATCATTCCGCCAAAATATTAATTACTGTCTGGCTTTCCATTGCTTTGCAAAAAAGGGCCTTCTCAGTGTCTACTATTGTAGCAAATTTGCCTTCTTGAAATCTCAATAAGAGAGAAGGGATTGTTCTGTCATATTGGACTGTATTCCAAAGACTGATTTAGAGAGGGAGATAATTTTGCTTATGCAAGGCATCAGATACCAGGACTTAGAAGAGAAGGGCTAGTTCATAGAGCTTTTCCCTCTGAAGCAGAAAGTGAGAAGTGATGACGTAGTCTTGATGACACTGAGCGCGCAGATGCAATTCACAGCTTGAAAATTAGCAATTTTGAAATGAGCTGTGTGTGAAAGATAGCTATAATTTGGAAGAGACAATGTTACTGCTTTATGCATTTTAGACTGAACCATTAAAAAATTTAATAATACTTACTCAATTTTAAAATAATAGATAAAATGTGCTACTCTTTTAAAATAAAGTTCCGTGGGTTTTTTTCAATTTTTATTTGCAGGTTTTTTATTTAATGAACGTTTATTTCTAATCATTTCTTTATCTGCCTGTGAACTGAGAGAATTTTTTGCTTCTAAGATAACTATAATAGCAGCTACTTAAATTTACTCAAAAAACAATTTTACATTGACATAGTTTTAAACATATATGACATATATGGCAACATTTCTGCTAACCTACATTTGATTTTTTGTCCAATTGTAAATTTTACATTGTTATAATTCTCTTCCGATTCAATATAATAATTTTTTAAATAATTTTGTAATTTATACTTATATCTATATTACAATTAAATAAATGTATGTAAGATTGTTACCTTAATTTTGACAAAATAGCTTTACTCAGAGTACCTAATACATTTATTTAATTTTTCAAAAGTGTGAGTAAAGGAAGCAAGTCTTTTTATGCCAATTACTTTAATGTTTTATACTATTATATTTTACCTAGAATGCTAATTTAGCACAAAATCTAATCAATAATTAGTTACAAAGGATACAATAAGAATAACCTTAACAAGTACTTAACAAAATTAGTTTGTTAAATACTTGTTATTCTTGTTGGTACTATTCATAATACCGAAGATATTATCGATTAACTCGTGGAAGTCAGATGCTTTTTGATTTCCTGTGGGGTGGAGTATACCTTTTGCGGTACGTTTTGAAAATAATGTTTTCTCTGGAGCGACTTTTTGTCTCATTTTCCTTGACCATTAAATAATTCGGTTTTAGTTTGTGACATAATTTGATTTCTTCTCAATCTCTATTTAAAACCTCTTGAATAATAACAAAATTTAAAACAGTTCCATCTTCTAAAAGAAATCCTTTATCTAAAACGTGGTTTCTCAGTAATTTGAGGCAGAGCGCAAAATGAGACCTCTGATTAAAACAAACTGCACATTTTGAAAAGAACCGAGAACTTGGTCCAGTTTAGAGTCATAGCAGAGTTTTCAATCTATATGCATTTCATCGAAATTGAGAACGTATATTTTTTCTACAGAATACAAATATTCGCCTCTTTCCTTCTTTAGAGTAAGAACATCACTTTGAATTCTTGGACTACACTAAAATTTAGCATACCATTTCTTTAATTTGCTAATACTAGGTAAAGATATTCCAGTTTTTTTCTTAATTTTTTTTCTTTCCAAAAATCATAGCTTTAAGATGACAGAGTTCTTATGACAATGCAACCTGAAATATCTTCACTAGTCCACCTGATTTTTTCCTTCTTTTTCAGTAATACATTAATCTGCGTCTTTATAAAAATAGGCTTTAGACATTTTTTCAAATTCTCCGATTTGTGCTTCCCCCCCCCCAATTTCGCTATTTGAGATTTTAATTTCTGATACCAATTTCTGTCTAGATGTTGTCCACCTTCTTTGCCGCTGAACAGACATTCTAAAATTTTTCTTTTCTCTATTTTTCAATACTTTAATACAATTTTCTAAGGATATTATTTTGTTCTTCAAATTATCAATGCATTCTTGTTTATCCTTAAACTTAGGGCATTCAGGAATATCTATATTTTCATTTGTGAGTTTTATTTCAAAGTCATTAAAATTTGATTGACTATTGTCATCATCAATTTCGATTTATTATTGTCATCATAATTTACTTTCGGCACAGCATTCCATTTCCATACCTGCCAACCTCTAAAGATAAAAATTCAGAAGATTTCTCCCCCAAATTCAGAAGATTTCTCCAAAATTCAGAAGAACACAAAGAATTAATATCATGCTTTGATAGTAAAAAAATAACAATTTATACAAATAGAAAAAAGAAAATTGTACTTACATTAGTAAATCTCAATTAAGTAGTAACTAAAAAATTTATTAGGAAACATAAAACAAGAACTTAATGTTACACAAAAAAATTATTGCAATGAATTTAGAGTGCATTTTTTGGCTTTAGCCAAAAATTCTTTGGAAAATTTCCGGTCATAACAATTAGTTTCCTCATAACATTTAGCAATTAAAATGTTTTCTAGAGTTTTTGGTGAAATTGAAGAACGAAACATAGTTTTGACCGGCGTGATCGGCAGTGCTTAGCAGCACCTTGTGTTCGATGAGGAATGCAGTAAACAAACACTCTGCCAAAATGACATCGGCATCCGAATTCGTAGCCGAATTTGAAAAAAAAATTCTCCACTTTCTTTGACGTTGTCGAAGCATTAACTTCATGCTTTTTAGACTTAACGTGCTTCACAATGTCGCTTCTTCCACCGTGACTTATTATGAAGTCACACACGCACACGTTGCAAAATGCAGTTATTTCCTTTGAAGTATTCTTTAATTGTTGGAAATTCGGCTTTGTAGGCAGGCCGAAAATATTGAGAATATGGTTTTTTTGAACTCATTTGAAATGAGTGACATTTCGTAACAACGACGCATTAAGAAAATTCATAGCACGTGCAAACAAACAAACACACACACACACAAAAAAAAAAAAAAAAAAAAAAAAAAAAAAACAGAATGCGACAATCCACTTTCGCTGAGTAATTCCCTTCCTGCTGAAGCGAGCGCGAAAAAAATAATCTGGCGCCCACAAAGAAAAGAGTGGGAGAAACAAGTTCAGCGCATTGGATTCGCTGGTTAAGCGGTGAGTTGGGAGAAACCGCAGGTTACTGGATTCGAAATAGTCGGTAGTTGGCGGTAAAACACGATGCAATTGGCGAAAATCGCTGAATTGGCGAAAAATTCTAAAATTTTGACAAAAATCACTAAAAACACTTGAAAAAGGGAAAAAATCGTAAAAAATGTATTACGATCGTAAAATCGTAAAGACAAACACATTTTCGTAAAAATTACGAAAAATTCGTAAAAGTTAGCAAGTATGCATTTCAACAGTTTCTTTTTGTGGCTATCCAAACAAGCGATTTTTCATATCATCTTCATAAACACTGCATAGAAAATGTTCGTTGCAGATTTTTCCGCTCTTCGCATTAATAGAATCTTGTCTTTGACATTTGTGTATTCATTCTTTCGTCAAAAGCAAAACCTCATTTGGATCCTTTGGTCCCATAAAATAAAATATCTCATCCTTTCGTACTTCTGTAAGCGCTACGGCAAGTTACTACAGCGCAAAAAGCCATATTACATAAATGGTACTTTACAATATAGAATTTAAAATAAAAACTGACTAAAATTACATATATACATTATTAGAAAACAGATATATATGATTAACATTAATTTGGGATATGTAACCTCTAGAAAATCGTCTCGCAGCTGAATGAAACTACAGTTTTAAACACGGGAAATCAGAACAGGTGGCATCACAGTGACATCAGATTACTGCCTGTTAATTTTCCCCATTAGGTTCGCGTCGGCGAGGAGTCGAACAAAGAAATGAGCTAGCCCTTTCTATTTATCCCTGATCAGATACTGGTTGAATTGGAGTTGAGCTGTTTTCTTTTATCACCAGTCTAGGCACCACATAATGTGTGGAGTCAATAACTACATTTTCTTTAACTTTTTCAATTACCCTTAAATACACTAGTTGTTAAAAACTGCATTACATGAAGAAAACAAATTTTCTAAAATAAGTTTATGGTTGTTGATTGAAAACAATCCATTACTAGTTCTTTATTAAGGGGCAATGGCAGATGGTCTTAGCTCATCATAATGCTCTTCCTAGTTCAGAGATACAGAATTTTGAAATTACATATAGTCTTGTAAATCTCTTTCTTGTCTTATTTGTGGCTAGATCTGTTTTCTTGTAAAATCAAGTTAGTAGCATCATTAACAAGCATATTTGGGTACTTTTCCGTTTCGCCGGCGCAAACCTTGCCATTTCACTTTCTCCAGCGCAAATCTTGCCAAGCAGACCTTATTGGCGACAACACACAGTATACACATAAAAAAATGTTAAGAAATGTTAATTCTAAGAGTTTTAAACATTTTTTTTTTATTTTAGAGGCATAAATATTTTAATATCGTTTAGAATTTTTTCAAGTGGGTCTTTTGTGTCCTTTCGCCACATAAATTCGGCGAGGTAACTTTCTAGATGATGCCGAGCAGTTCCTCTGTGTTTCTTATTCCGCCATTTTGCGCTTCCCCATAGTCTTTCAATTTTTTGCGTGTGCGTTCCAGTTTCCGGATCTACAAAATTGTATTTATGGTTCACTTTGAAATGTGCAAAACTTTCCTCTTCCAGTTTTTCAGTGCAATATGATTTCCATAAATCGGAATATATTGTAGTTCCTTTTTCAATGTTTTCATTTATTGCTTCTAATATAATACTCATGGATCGGTTTGGCACCATCACAAGGAAACATTCGTTTGTTTCACGACAAACTCCACCAAAGATCAACTGTTGTGGTAAAATCTGTCCTGCGTTGTTTTTGCGCTTCGTGAACATACTTTCATCCACTTCAACGATCATAACAGGGGCTCCTATTTTGCGTTGTTGACGTTTAAGTAAAGAATCCACACAAACCTCTCGCATGTAGTTATTCCAATCCGCAACTGTTCCGTGACTGATTTCCAACTGCTTTTCACACCATTTAACTGAAGTTAATTCTTCACTCCAACCAATAAATGAATCCTAAACACTTCAAGAAACTCAATCTCGATGATTCAAACCATGTGCCTTTCCGTATACTTCTTTTACTGCGGCAAGTTAAAAGGTTGCAACGCCATTGAATTTAGTCTCCGAAATATAATTTCATTTCATGATTATTTTCACATATAGCAATGTTAGGCAAAACGCCTTTCGCTTGAAAGAATCTGACGGATTCTTCTTCTGTCCTGGGCAAATCCCAAATTTTCATTGGTTTTTCATCCATTTTTGACATATTTGTAAAAGACGTTAATTTAAGAATTTAAAGATTTACTATGCTTTCATGGTATAACCTCTTGATTTGCAGGTTAATATCACGTGATCCCAAACGATCTCATCTCACATAAAATACGCTACAAAAATCTGATTCTCTCAGGAATTATCTACACTAATTTCAAGTTAAATCTCAGTATGGAATATGAGTTTAAATGCAAGAATTATTTCAATATTATAATTAAAAAAATTCTATGTAACTGTATGCCAATATTGAAAAAAAAAAAAGGTAAATCTCATAATAAATCTCTGCGACTTGTTTTGAAAAAGTGCCATGAAAGGTTATCAGCGAAGATATTCGCTTTGGCATCAGTTCTACCATTTTCGGCGACTTTATCGCTTGCGCCGGCAAAATGGGAAATTGCGCCGGGCAAACGGAAAAGTACCCATATTTGTTATTATTGTCATAGTATTACCATCAATGTCTGTATAGAGAATCCTTCCCTTTAAAGTTTACTCAGTTGTGTTTTAGCAGCTACTAGTTCAAACCCACAACAAATATACAATTTTTCTGCTGAAGAGCTTACTCATTACATCAGCCTCTGTCTCTTAATAATATCAGTTTTAGAAAGTATGATCCTAGTTTTGGAATAGGGATCGTTACAAATTTCTTTCTGATCAAGGACTTCAAAACTCTAGTGATAATCACCATTTAGATTGTTTAAAAACCTATTTAAATAATATTAAATATGTGAAAATGTTTCTCAGAATGTTCTTTGTCACCAAATGAATTATGAATATTTTCCGACTTAATATTTTGGTATTGCATTTCCCTTACTACATACTTACTTGAATAAGCTCGCTGTGAACTGGAACTGATAAGTGCATAAATTATTTTCTGTCCATTTCTGTAATCTCGCATATAATGTTTGTAAGAGGACTTAATGCATACGAATTCGATTATTTAATGCTACATCACCAATCACATTTTGGTTGATTTCCAAAGTATTCTCTTTTAGCTTATGTTCTATTAATTTTTTGTCATTGCACATAACTCTATAACATCTAATCGACAGTTACTCCAAAAATTTTATATTTGCAGTCTTCAGCTCCACTACGATTTTCCAATAAAAAAATTCTTTTCTAATAATTTTCTCATATTATCAAATGTCATTAAAGTCTGCGGCTTCAAAAGTTTGAAAATATAAAGGTGATTTTTGTTGTTTGACTTCTAAATGAATTTTAAAGTAGTTTAAGTGTGGCTAAGCCTAATTTTTTTTTTTTTTTTTTTTTTTACCTTAGCAGCCATAGTTGTTTAGATTCGAAACTTAGCAGAAAAGTTAATTAATTCATTCTGCACCTTCAGTGTCCTTTTACCGAATGGGACCAAAAGGAAACTTTCAGTTTTATACATAAAAAAATTACCTTCTTGCCTGCTGGCCGAATTGCTTGTTTTTGTGTAGAAACGTAATTTTATTGTAAAAATTGTTTTTTAATTGTTTTAATTGTGCTTGGTGTTTTATGTTTTTCTATATCTTTCAATTTTTAATGAAAATATTTTGAGTTTTTATGCATTTTTACATTGCTGCACTGTGAGAACTGAATTAATTGAATGAGAAATATATCTCTAATGAAATTTGTGGAAATAAGTGTTTTGTATTAGCAACAAATATTGTCGCCAATCTGTCTCGGACAGGGGAGAATGTTTACGAGTAGTGCATGCGCATTAGGTAAGCGGCACTGAATCGTTTGTGAAAAACTGTTTCTTTTTTATTTAATTTCTTTTATACATGGCTTTAGGTTTATTATAGTATTTGAGTAGAACATGTGGCAACGATTAGATAATTTTTCAGATATAATTTTTGTGCATTGAGTTATAAGATGATTGAGATGTAATGCTGTTAAGTAAACCTAGCGATAGAGTGTCACTATGGTAAATAAATATAGTGAATTTAAAAAAAATGCATTTATTTTATTGTGGTTTATGTGCTATTGATGAAGTAGATTTAATTCAATTCAATAAGTGTAAATGAAATGCAAGAAAAAATGCTTATAATTTAATATTCAGTACAAGAAAGTCATGTAGTGTACATCAGCTTTTTTATTATGTTGGAATGTTTTGTTAGAGTTCCAACTGTACTTAAACAATCATGGCTGGTGTGTAATGCTTTGATTCTTTTTAAAGAAAAAACAGATATCTGTGTATGTGGGAAGAACAACATAAAAGAAATTACAGAAGGATTTCTTAGAAGATATTTTATTTTTTTAATGCATGAAGAAAGTGCTAAGCCTAGAACTACTGCCTTGTAGAGACAAAAACATCATCATCCTAAATGATAGAAAAGAGGTACTCAACAGGTGGAATGAGCACTTTAGTATTTTGTTGAATGACCATACACGGTATGGGTTTTCAACCTACCAACTACTTCTGTAAACACCGATAGAATCCCGCCACCATCTTTGGCAGAAGTTACAGAAGGAATTAAAAAGCTCAACAATAACAAGGCCCTGACTCAGTTGATTCAGAACTTATTAAAAGTGCTGCAGGTCAAAACATTAAGAAAATACACCACTTCACATCAGTTTGGAACCAAGAAGTTTTACCCGAAGATTGGAAACTGAGCATCATCTGTCCTGTGCACAAAAAAGGAGACATTTTGGAATGCACCAACTACAAGGGAATCAGTCTCCTTTGTGTTTTCTACAAAATATTTTCCAATATACTTTTTAGTAGACTAGTGACTTATACAGAAAATATTGTAGGTGATTACTAGTGTGGTTTCCGCAAAGGAAGATCTACAGCAGAATAAATCTTTAACATTAGGCAAATTTTGGAAAAAACTAATGAATATGGCATTGCAACGCACCACTTTTTTGCTGATTTTAAGAGTGTCTACGATTCACTAAACAAAAAATATTTAATTGAAGCTATGAGAGAATTTGCAGTACTTAAAAACTTACTAATACCTGGTCACCATTACTCTTACTGAGACAAAACTTAGGGTTAACATCCAGAATGATCTTTCTGAGCCTATTGTTATTTCAAATGGGCTCAGACAGGGTGATGCACTGGCCTGCTTGCTTTTTAACCTTGCCCTCCAAAAAATCATAAAAGACTCCAACATTAATACTTGTGGAACTATCTTTAACAAGTCTGTTCAGATTTTTGTGTTTGCTGATGATAATGACATAGTCGCACACACTCCCGAGTCAGTTAGAGAGGCTTTTACATCTCTAGAGGCTGCAGCCAGCAAAATGCCTCTAGCAGTCAACCAAAATAAAACTAAATACATGCCATGCAATAATAACAGCAGCCCCTATTTTGAAATTGGGAATTACAAATTTGAAACTACTAGCAAATTTAAATATTTAGGATCAGAAGTTAATACTCGATTTAATGCCCAAGATCCGTAGTAGAGTCACATATGCTAACTGATGTTTTCTCGGTCTAAAAAAATACTTGAAGTCTAACTTCACTAGCAGAAAAACGAAGATTTTAATTTACAAAAGCTTAAACAGATCCATTCTTACATACTCTGCTGAGACCTGAGCAATGACAGAAAAAGCTAAAAGTATCATTTCTGTCTTTGAAAGAAAAATTTTGAGAAGTATTTTTTGTGGCATAAATTGTAAAAATATCTGGAGAAGAAGAATTAACTCTTAACTCTGTAAATCCTTTAAAGAAATAGATATAGTAAAATATATAAGGATTCAGAGAATTAAATGTGCGGGACACCTGTGCAGAATGGATGAAAATCGAGTAACTAAAAAGATCTTCTCGGCCAGACCATTCGGCACCTGAAAAAGAGGGAGACCTAAACATAGGTGGGTCGACTGTTTGGAAACAGACTTAAGAATTTTAAAAATAACCAACTGGATGTCCATGGACAGGGATGGAAGAGCTTGGAATTCAATTCTGAGGAAGGCAGGGGCCTATTCTTGGCTGTCTGGCCATTGAAGAAGAAAGTGGCTGCTGTTGAATGCATCAGTGAAGTAAATGTATAGATACCCAAGTAAGTGTTTTTCTTCAAAGTCGTCAATGAATTCGCAAATACTCTCTAAAGTTGGCAATAAGTTCAGGACTTTTAAATTGGGTTGCTTAAAATCAGAAAATACCTATTTTTCTCTGTTATCTATGTTCCCTTTTTGTGTAAGTTTGATATTACTTAAGTGAAATTAGTAATACCATGGTGTTCAAAATTTAGGCAACAGACATAAAATGTATCAAATCTCCAAAATTACCCTCTGAATTTGAATAAACTTTTATGCAAATGTAATTTCAGTCTCCAAAGATTTAATATAGTAGTTCTTTATATTGGACAAATGACATAGTATCCCATGGTCTTTAAATAAATACACACTGTGTTCAGTCGGTAAATATCATCTTGACACATTGAAGAGCAAAATGGCATCCCACTGTTTTTTGTGACCAAGAGTGCTGCTGTTAGCACCCTGAAAGATCTGTGGTTCTGTGAGACAAGATGAGAAAAACATGGATTACTGACCAAATATTTTTGAAATTTTTTTATGGTTCATTATACAAATTTGGGAAGTTTTCTGTTAAATATGATTGTTGTCTTATTTTATGCATTATTTAAACTTTTGTTACTACGGTGTATTTTGAAACATAATGTCCTTAATTCCTTACCTTAAATATTATTGTACATAATCAGTATTATTTGAAAAGTATGAAATCACGTTTCCCTTTGTTGTTAATGTAGCATTTTATTATCTTGTAGGTATATGCTGCTATATACAGTGAAGATAATTCATGGTATCGTTGTTTAGTTCAAAATGTAACTTCTACTGGGATGGTAGGTAGATTTTTAACATTTTGCTGGAAACTTGCTATTCTGTACTCCATATATGAATAAATACAGTACAAAATCTTTAATCCGGACATCCATAATCAGGAATAACATATAATCTAGACCTCAAACCTACAAACTTCCTGCGCATGTGTAGTGTTAACGCATGTGCATAATACATTTATGCTTGCGCATAATATGTTTATGCATTTGTGCTTAATGTATAACGGATGGTATAAGCTAGGCTAAAATTATCTAATTATCTATTTCAGCTAATGTTGCAGATTGCACTGTTCCTTAATCTTCTAACTGGATCCGGCTTATTATTTTTTGCAGACTGTAAGAGCAATTTTATAAAAAGTAAGCTTGAACTTTTGATTATGTCAAAAAGAGTTTCCGATTCTGGAGCTACCAAAGGATCTACAAAGCGAAAGCATGTTTTGATGTCCATCAAACAAAAAGTGGAATTGCTGCAAAAAATGGATAAAGGCATGAAGAAAGTGACAGAGAGGTTAGTGAAAACAGAAAAATTTCGATTGACAAGTTAGTCGGTATTCTCGGCACAGCATTTACAGGACTTGAACAGCAGAACTTTGTAAATGAACAAGAAATTGTGTCTGTTTATAGAATTAAAGAGAAAGTATTAGCACATAAAACGAAGCAACTTAAACAACTTACATTAAAAGAAATGTTTAATAAAGTAAAATAAATATTAAGCTTTTTTTTGTAAATTTTGATACCCTTTAGATGATAATTGCTCTTTATTTCATAAATTACGGTTTTATATTTTTAATTTTATAATTTCTGCATGCCATCTTACCAGATTTAAATTGATGATTTAAAATCCGGAAAAACCCCTAATCCGGAATTGCCGAAGCCCCGATGAGTCCGGATTAAAGACTTTGTACTGTATTTAGCAATTTTTTCATCTATTTATGTATTTTAATTAAAGTGTATGTTGGAGGTTAAGGGTTTAAAATGAAAAGCAATATTTATGCACTTAAAAATGTTTTGAAAAGTTCCAGAAGTTATAAAAATGCATCTATATTTATTTCTTACTATATTTTTTTTTAATACGAGATTGGGATATTGGTAATATATGAAATAAATTGTCTTTTCTTGAATTTAAATAATAATAAAATTAAATATTATTCTGTATCTCCAAAGCAAAATCTGAATCATAAAGCAAAAATGCCTAAATGCAAATTTATAAGTTAAAAAAAAAAAAAAAAGACTAAGAATTCAAATTAAAAGAGAAAAACACATCTATAAATTAAACCGAGCAAATTACAAACTATATAAAAGTCTTATATTGTATCTAAATCTCTAGACTAGGAAATAAAGGCTAGGATTTAAAAATTAAATTTAAGATTGATTTTTTTCACTGAAAGAAAATGTATCCTTCTGCCAGAAAAAATTGTTGTTTTAATTAGTATTTTTCGTGAAGTTCATAACATTCTTTCGTGAAGTTCATAACATAAGTCTGTTGTGTGGTTTATGAAATTTTGTCTTTAGTAAAATTTCATGGTTTATGAAATTTTGTCTTTAGTAAAATTTCATATGTCAGAATCTTATGTCCCATCACAGATTTTAAAATTTTTACAAAAAGTATCTACTCATCGTGTAAAAGTGTAAAGTAGTCATAGCTTGTAGGTTAAAATTTGTGATTTGTCTTTTCAATCAAAAAGGCTGCTTTTGTGAACGTTTTGTCCCCTTTTTTGTTATGTGATGATAAATATGACTGTATTTCATTTTAATGAAAAGTAATGATTTTGTGGATAAAAAAATGTGATTTGCTAGGATGACCATAAGGAGAAAAAGACTAATTCCATGAGCTGGCCCGCGCCGACAATAGGTGCGAGGTCGTGCAGAGCATGACGGCGGCGAGTCAAAAAGGCGCCGGGCAGTTATTAAAACTAGCAGTGCGTCTCGCTGCTTGTCTGAACAGAAAAATTCTTTTCTAATTTGAACGCCCCTTTGGGGTCGACTCAGGTAAAACCTGGGAAGCTGCTGATTAGGATCTGTATCTAGGCAGTCTCGGCCGCGGGTGTTTAAAATCAGTCTCTGCAGGACTGGAGTCATCGCTAGCGATGGCTGTTTCAGGCTCGAGAAGGACCATATGGCGTTCTCGTCCGTTCCGCTGGTTGTGGTTGAGCTATATAGTCAGATGTTCATGGTTGTCCGGGATGAAACACCCCCGTCGGTAGAGTTGGTGAATTTAGCGAGCCTTTAAACTGCTTGAGGTTTCCAGTGGGCACCTGAAGCTTACATACTAAGACTACATATTCAAATCTTTCCTTGGTTTTCTCCCTGAAGGCGCCTAAAGCCAACATCTGTATACCATGATGTAGTGTTAGCAGGCCGGATTGGTGGTCTTGTCTGTCTGACAGTGTTTAAGTGACTTAGTTCTGCTGTCTGGGGTTGGGGTCCTGTTGATGCCAGATGCTTTTACCATCCCTCCATAATGGGGACGTTGAATGTGAGTAGCTGAGTATTCCTGTCGACTTAGCTTAGTTCATTGGCTTGATCGATAGGTTAGCGGCCCCTTGGATCGCCTCTAGGGGTTGGGGCATTTAACTGTTAAGGCAGCCTCGAGATTGCCAGATCTGAGTGCGCCTTCCTCCTAGCACACTGTCTTATTTGACCGAGTTATAACCAGGGCAGGAGTCTGTCTCTGGTGTTCTTTTCTGTCTTATTTGAACGGGAAAGTATGTGATGCTGATGCATGTGTAAGTGTAGACGCATTCGACAAATTGCTTAATCCTTATTTTGTATCTACTGTTGCAATAGTAGTAATTTGTGCAACATTTATCTTTTTTGTTATTGCTTGTTGTTATTGTCTTTTTACGTAAAAAAATAGGTAAGTGCAGTTACATATTATGTTAAACTTACGTTAACTTTTGAATTTGGAAAAGCAACGATTTGAACATAATTACTTGAAAACTGTTTGCCTCTCATGTTGTACACTTTAAAAAATTATTATTTCTTTCGAATAATTTGTTACTGGAACCAAGGAAGGCTAAGTTTTATTTGGCTAAAAACTCAGTGGCATAGCTAATTCTTTCAATAACACAATGCCAATACTTAGTCTCTTTTTTTTAATAAATTTTGAAATTCCAAATCAACAGGTTTATTCTTTCGTAATCGTTCTAAGAAATCAGACCAAAGATGTAGATCCCGGAAATACATTTTATTTTTTTTCATGAAATTTATGTGCTCATTTAAGTGGTTCCATTCGTCAAATTCAGAACTACTCAATTTTGTGTTACTGAAACTGTTAAAAATTTTGGAGGGGGAAAAAAAAATAATTTTTTTCCAGCAGAATTTAGCAGCCTTTTGTTGTTTGGTAAGATTCTACAAAAGTACATCTAAAAAAATTTACACCCATTTTTGTCTTTTGAGAAACTGAAACTCGAAACCAGAATTTCCAGGACCATTTTCTATTAAGGCTTGAATGTGGGATGGCAATAATAGACTTGAGCATAATCCGGAATCATCAGGCACAGGAAAATGCGTATATACTGCAGAAAGTGTAGATTTCACTATTATTTCTTCTGTTTTTCGACCGGCTGCTTAAGTTAAAGGTAATTCCCAGGTGAAAACACTTTCTGATTATTAGTTTCTTTTACCAATTTCAATGGCAGCTGAGACATTGATGGACAACTAGTGCTAGTAGCGTCAGCTTGTGTATTCTCTGTGTTTTGGAAAAACTGAGTAATTTTAAAGTTCTAGTTTATTAAGTCTTACTCTCGCTTTCTTTTCCTTCATTGGATTCTGATCCTCATACAGTTTTTTCTTTTTTTCTTCTGACATCTGGGGGAAAGTGAAAGCAGAAAAAGTGGAAGTAAAAATAAAAGTAGAAAATAACTATTATAAGAACTATTGCGTAAAACACTTCTTAAGAACTCTCGAAAAGTCACTGTTTGAAATATTTTACTTTATTTCTGAAAAACTGAGTATATCTTAAACCATTGCTTAAAAAATACATGAACTATTAGATCAATATCAAATAATTCAAGGAGGTGGTAGTACTCTTTTGTTTATTAAATTAAATAAATCAAAATTAAAGTATGCAAGTAATGAAATAACAGAACATTTTCCTTCTTTTTTCCATATAGCTAAAAACTGGAAAATCGCCAATTTTTGATTTCAGAATACCTTGTATATTTTTTATTTCTTTAAATCTCAGATAGGTATATTTTAAATTCAGTGGCACTCTGTAAATATATTAATTCTTTCTTCTTGAAAGATAATAATTTTTAGTTCAATAAACAAATAGTTCATGTACAAAAGCATTTTTCAAGTAATTATGCTCAAATCATCGCTTTTATGAATTAAAAAGCTAACCTAAGTTTAACATAATATGTAACTGCGCTTACCCATTTTATGTAGAATAAGAATAACAACAATCAATCACACACACACACACACACAAAAAAAATCGCAAAAAAGATAAATGGTGCACAAATTACTGCGATTGCAACAGTAGACACAAAATAAGGACTAAGCAATTTGTTAATCGTGTCTATGGAGTGGCGTCTACCTTTACACGCATCAGCATCAAATACATTCATTCACATATATTTACAAGATTGGCTCAAATTACGCCAAAAACTGCAAAAAGCATTAACTGATAAAAATCAAAGCGATATAAATACTATAGATCTTGTGCTTGAACTGCAGTTTTTGCAAACTTTTGGAGGAAATGTAGCATCCCAGTTGAAATTCTATAAGCTACATCGTTATCAACAACATAACGATGTGCAAAAAAGAATTTTATATATATCCCTAGAGCATTTTTTATATACTCTTATAATTACAATTTGAACCTTGTCGTAAACTACCCTGCGAACAACAATTTATTCAGTGCAAACTTAGTAGATATCTAAATTAATTTGTTTTTAATTTTAAGATAATAAATAGTGCTCAGCAATATATTTGGTATCCAATGCGTTTGGTATCCAATGCGTGTTATTTCACTTTGCTTGCAGTGTTGCGTTTTCATAATATGTTGTTGACTAATGCTCACTTGTCTGACTATAGTCAGTTCAAGCCCATGAAATTTCTCTTGGCAAGGAGTGCAAGATATTCCTGTTGTTGGCAACAGCCTTGACCACCTTACATATAACAGTGCGATTTAGCTCCGTTTCACCCCCAATTTTGATGGAGGCCATCATGGGGGGACGGGTCCGAGTGTCTCCCACCCCTATTCCCCTACCACCGACCTTTCAAGAGGACTTTTGCCTCGCATGTTTAGAGTGCCCCCATGCCGCATGGACACAATACATTTACAAACATCCATGCCTCCTCTAAGATTTGAACCCGGGGCCTTCGGCATGGCAGTCAGCAACGCTAACCACTATACAGGTTAGGTGGCTTTTTATAACATAAAAATATGTATAATTCTTCAATAAATATGTTTGAGTGTGGATTTTAACAAAGCAAAAAATGTTTCCATATTTAGACAATTTAAAAGATAAAATGTAATTTTTTGGGGTTTTCATATTATTATGCTAATAATGTTTCATTTTAAATGTTAAGCATAAGCAATGTCCCTTTATATCATCACTGCATAAAGGTGCTTGCTAGGCATTTGTGACGGCGCCGATTAGGCTTGGCGCGGGCCTGTCCATGAGGCAGATGATATCTTAAGAAGAACTTAAGCTGTTAATAAACATTTAAAAATGAATGCCAAAAACCTAGTGATGCAGTTGTGAGTTTCTGAAAGAATTTTTGCTATATTTGGTCTATGTAGAATTATAGATTTAAGTAAGAAAGCTGCAAATGTGAGTATGAATTGAAAGGAAATTTCCAATTTACTGTTGAAAAGCTGTGAACATCAAGAAGGAAAGTTGATGGGCTTCAAAGAAAAGTGAATTTACATTAAATTTATCTTAGATCTCTGCTATGTTAACTTAAATGTTTTAGACAGAAACTTCATGAAAATATTGCATTTTATACAGATGCTGTGAGGAGAGAAAAAGCTGTTAAATGGCAATTTTAATCTAGTTGATCAATTTGGTTTACGTCGGTTTTAACTAATTTTTTTAGTAGCACACAATATAATAAAAGCAACAAATACATGCTTATAGTAATGATAAAACTGAAATTATAGTAAATTAAATTTCCAGAATTGATGAATTTGTTTTATTGATTGAAATCTCATACAATACCGCTTGAAGCTTACTGCAAAAGAAATCTTAAGCAGCACAGAAGTTCCAGAATTGGCAGATTTCATTGTCAGATTTTTAATATGCAGAGAGAACATATTCAGATTCTTTTGATTACGGTGTTGCCCACATTTTTATTGTGTTAATAAATATAAAAAATAATGAATTCTGAAACTGAATTAATAATAATAATCTTGTTGCTGTTGATTAACATGAAAATATTTTGTTGGACTAGTGAGTAATATGTTAATACAATTTGGAAAACACATTAAAGTTGGCATGTGATAAGGAGAAATTCATTAATTTTTGTTTTTGCCATTTTATAATTTTCTGTCTTGCATTGCTAAATTATGTATTGTGATATTTTAAGCTTATTGTTTTATACAGAGTGAGAGTTGATGATGTTATTATATAGTAATTCATTTCAAAAAATGAATTTAAAATAATTTCAGTTATTTCATTTGAAATTTCACATTATACTTGCAGTTTAATGAGCCACAATAAATTGATTAATGCCTTAGCTATTAATATTAGTTTAATCAATATTTTGGGTTTAAGATTTGACTTTGTATTTCGTCAATAATATTTATTAACCCTTGTAAGTGGTTATTTATTATTTTTTGTTTATTTTATAACTCTGTCGAAAATGAATGTAATTGTCCATTTTATCCAGATTAATGTGAATTTTGTGTTTTAATAGGCTATTTTTCCTGGGATTAATTTTAACTAATTTTTAGCATGTAAACAAAAAATATCATAGAGAAATTGGCTTTATTCATATTTTTAAACTGCTTGTATAACTTTCTAATTTTTCTTTTAATAGTGTACAATCTGTTATATCGATTATGGTAATACTGAGGAGGTTAGATATCTAAATTTGGTTGAATTACCTGATGCTCTAAAGAATGTGCCAGCATTTTGTACCAAATGTGTTTTTTGCAATCTGGAATGTGATAAAAGTAGCAGTTCTTTTTCCAAAGTAAGTACTATATCTTATTTACTTTAGCAAAGTTTATGAGTGAGTTAAAATGAAAATAAAAAAATGTCTGAAGTTGCTAAAAGAAAATTTATTATATTTTGATTTCAAATTATAAATACGTATAGAGCTGTTAAAATTAGTACACTATAATAGTAATAATTATAATCAGCAGCAGTGATTGTGGTCCATATAGTCAGAAATCTGGATTTGAGAAATTGCATTTACACATAATCTTTGTTATATACTGTGATCTAAATTTTGTGTACCATATTCAATATATGGACAAGTAACCTACACGGGCAGTTACTTTGGTAGATTAATGCTCAAAAATCGAATCAGAATATTAGTCCTCAGAAAATCTCTTTGAGGGTCTTTTGATAAAGTTTTTAGGCATAATTTATTGAAAGGCTGGGCAGTTTACCAAAACTCTTGACATGACATGAACTATCGTCTTCTAACTAACAATTTCTCATCTCCAACTCTTGTTAATACTCTTGCTAATGTTTCCATTTCTAATCTATTATATGAAAGGTTAAGTGAAAAGTCATTGTCTGGATTGAAATGGCTTAATGATCTTTTAATTGCTGGCCAAGAAAAAAATAAATGAAGCAATTTTGAATCCCCTCCCAAAAAAAGCAAGCTAAAATAGTAATTATATTGAAAGTTGTTGAGAAACCAGTAAGATAAATAACTTTCTGGATGCAGCCAAACATAAATTAACATTTAACCCTTTCCAGGCAGCAACCGATAGACAAAATTCAAACTGCGTTTTTCATGTCTCGAAAGTGCAACTTAGGATATACACTGGTTATCATAAATTAATAAAAAATCACAAAATTCACGATTACTGAAAAAGTTACATGTAGAATTTAATGAAACATACCCACAATATACAACACATAGTAAGGTATAAAATAACATAAAAAAAAATTACCAGGCAATTATGGTAGTATAGAAATTAGCACATGTATAAAATGAACAAATCGAAGGTGTCAGTTTGCCGTAGGAAAAGTATCTTCAATATGGAATATGATCGCCTCTAGAAGCAATACAGCACATACTGCGATGTGTGATGCTTTCAATTATGCGGTCTATCAGTTCCATAGGAAGCGAGTGCCATTGCTCTTGCAAAGCAGTTGCAAGCATGACAAGGGTTTGAGGGGGCGGATTGAGAGCAGCTAGACGTCTCCCTAAAGCATCCCAAACCTGCTCGATAGGATTGAAGTCCGGGGATCAAGCTGACCACTTTTATCTTAAAAATTTCTATTTTTAGAGAATCCCATGATTTGTTAGTTGAATTATTTGAAGATTCAGGAATTTATCCAGTGATGTATGTAGATGTCACCTAAAGATGTTTCCCCTCTTGATTAAACCACTCTTTCCTTCAAAATGCTTAGCCTGTAAAGAGTGAAGGCTCTGAACAAATACCGATGAAATTGATTATTACGTTACGGGAAAGCAGGTCTATCTGTCTAAGAGGAGGGACGCCTTCGTGAAGAATTATCTATGGGAAACCAGCTGGCATATACATTACAATGAGAAAAATCACAAAAACGCCCATGGAACCAGCTCATTCGCCGGGATTCGAACCCCGAAGCGAATTACCACGGTTCAGCAACTTTACCGCTTGCCCGTTTGTGGACCTGTATGAAATGGGAGGCGATAACTGTATTTAAAATGAATGTCAGAAAGACCAAGATGTTTTGAAAAGTTGGATGCTTTTTAATATACTTGCAGAATGCCTGAAGAAAAGGGCAAGCCATTAAGAAGAAAAAAAAATTTGCATAAAATTTAGTATTTTTTAATTAAAATTTT